>NC_064244.1:62891229-63517063 GCF_003254725.2 Canis lupus dingo | reverse complement strand
AATTTGTTACTGCTTTCAGTGCTGTGAGCCTGTCCTGATTACTGGAGTCTAAACGCCCCGATGGCTCGATTTCTGTAATCTGCTTCAAGAAAAGAAAAAGCAAAGGGAAAAAAGGAATTATCTGAGCTTGCTAAGTCCTGGCAGTGCTAGAACGAGACATCAGTGAGATGGTTTTTGTATTGACAGGCCATATTATCCCACCCATTGACTTTGGAGTTAGAATTTTGATACATACAAAAATGTCTTCCTGGAATACTTTTATTTTTTTAAAAGATTTATTTATTTATTTATTTATTTATTTATTTATTTATTTATTTATTTGAGAGCGAGAGAGACACACACACACACACACACACACACACACACACACACACACAGGAGGAGGGAGAAGCAGGTTCCATGCCGGGAGCCTGACGTGGGACCCAATCCCGGGACTCCAGGATCGCGCCCTGGGCCAAAGGCAGGCGCTAAACCGCTTAGGGATCCCCCCAGAATACTTTTAAAGGGCCATTCCTAAATCCTGGCCAGACAGTATCCACAAGTGCATACTTCTCGTTAATGACATGATGTGTCCTACACCACACCCGTCATTTGTTCCTTTGGGCAACTGTTCTGAAAAAGAGCCCTGGTACTGCCGATGCCATCAAGAGCTTCTGCGGACTGTGACCATGCCTCCCATCTCCAAGGCTCACAGGCAATATTTTGGCACCCAGTGCAGATGCTCCCACTCCCAGGGCAGAGCCTGAGCACAAGATACTTCCTGGGTCTCCTCCTGGCCCCAAAGCCAGGCTGTTGGTATTACATGGGAGAAACGAAATCCTATAAAGGGTGGAGTTTTATTTTTGCAATGACAAGACTCAGAGTTTCCATAACCTCAACACTGCTTTTGAGGAAGAGATTAGCCCAGATAACAAGTCACCCGAAGTTAATGGTTCCATTTAGACTCTGGCATTACTTAAAAAGAAAAAAAAAAAAAAAAAAAAAAGACTCTGGCATTGCACTCCAGACATGTATGTGAACCCCTCCCCAGTGTCCACCCCCGCACTCCCCCACCCCAGCCCATTCCTCTACCTACTTAGGGGTAGGAGGGCGTGGAGAGAGACAAGCAATATATACCTACAGCTTTCTCTCTGGGTTGGCCTCAGCACCCTACTCCACCAGCTGTTCATTTTTTACCCAGCCTCCCTTCCCATCAAGATTTCCTGCCTTCCTGTTCCCTCACTAAGCACATGATCTTGCTTGAGCCTCGTTCCCTGCAAACGTGATTTCAAATGTCCCACCCATACCTGCATCCATCCTTCCTGGAGCTCATATTCAAGCTCTCCTAACCCTCAGTTACCAGGCTCACATGTGTCTGCTCTCACGCCCCCACTTCCTCGGCTCACTGAACTCTTTGTGTTCTTACCTCTCCTCCCCTACCACCATTGCTGCCACCACATTACTGCCCCTGCTCCAATGATGGTTACAAACAACAGTGGCCACCCTTACTGGGTTCATCTGCTGGCGGTGGACACTGCTGGTCTCCTTCCCGTATGTCTGTCTTTTCTACCTTACGATTGGTCTTTACCAATGTTCTGTCCCTCAGCCTCTACCCAATGTTCTCTCTGGACAATCTAGTTCACCCCTGTACACCAACACTCTTCCCACACACCTGTAACCCAGGCACGGGAGTCCCCTGCCCCCCTGCAACACCATCCCCAATCACCCCTGTAAGGGGTGCCGGGTGCAGTTGCTCTCCCTGACGGAGGGGAGCTCCTTCTCCAGCACTTTTTTTTTTTAAGAGATTTTATTTATTTATTCATGAGACTTACACAGAGAGAGAGGCAGAGACACAGGTGGAGGGAGAAGCAGGCTCCATGTGGGGAGCCCGACACAGGACTCAATCCCGGGACTCCAGGGTCATGCCCTGGGCCGAAGGCAGGCGCCAAACTGCTGAGCCACCCAGGGATCCCCCTTCTCCAGCACTCTGACGGGAGCTCACGACGCCATGATCTGTCTCATGCACCAGGTCCTGCCGACCTGACTTCTGTATTTCTCTTGACTGTGTATCTCAATTCCCTTCCTCTGTATTGCCATGCCTGGCAGTGTTTTGCCCAGACAAGCCCCGGAATTCTTCACGGGTCTCCTCTTCCAGCTCCTCTCCCCTCTCCCCACATTTCCTCAGGGTTTCCTGTCTTCCAGGGTAGCATCTCAGCTTCTTGGCACTGCCTACAGACTCTCTGTCACGAGGGCCTCCCAACCCTCCCTCTTCTGCCCAGGTACCCTGTGCTCACACGCCATCTGTGCTCGTTACACATATGCCCTGTCCTCTTGCATCCATTTCTGTCACTCCACGTGCAGATTCAGCCCACTGCCCGCTGGGAAAACGTCTATTCATCTTTCTAGACCCACTTTGCCCAGGATCCTCTCTGTGAGGACCTCCTCTGCTATCCAGAGCAGCTCTGATCTGTGTTCCTACACCACATTTGGTAGCACATGTGGGAGCTGGTGCTGGCTCCCTCGCTCACATGCCTGTGTACTGCACTAGCTGCTGCTACACTTCCCACAGGCAAAAAGAGTTCCTTTATTTAAGGAGATACTCAATAAATAATTTTCTTTTAAAACAAAATTTTATCATTTAGGTCTTGTGGCTTATCCTCCATTTAAATATTTTTTATGAAGAATAAAATATGATTACCTCCATTTCTTTTGCTGTGTCAAGGATCCTAGTCTGGCCTTCATCTTCAGGTGATGGCTAGAAGTATAAAGAAAAACAATTTTTTATTAAAAGATATTTTAAAAAGGTAAATATCAAGAAAAATAAAAAAAATATTAGGAGTTTCAAGGCAAGATTATGAATTATTGGAACTTCATTTTTTTTTTAAATTTTTATTTATTTATGATAGTCACACAGAGAGAGAGAGAGAGAGAGAGGCAGAGACACAGGCAGAGGGAGAAGCAGGCTCCATGCACCGGGAGCCAGACGTGGGATTCGATCCCGGGTCTCCAGGATCGCGCCCTGGGCCAAAGGCAGGCGCCAAACCGCTGCGCCACCCAGGGATACCTTCATTTTTAAAACCAAAAACAAATTAGATATAGTAAATGGCATTTTGAGAAAATTTGTGTGTCAAGAGTATGTACTACTGGTAACTTCAAGACTGATCTTTCTGTGCCCAAGCAAAAAGCACTACAAATATATGAAGGTTTTTGGTAAATACACAGAAGTGCCTAATAAATGGAGTTGGTTTTCAACAACAGGTAAATCTATGACAAGGAGAAAATAGGAGGCACTCCAGGGACTATTTTGCATTAACAGAGCAATATTCTTGGATAACAGAGGATTACTGTAAAATATTCAAATGCTACAGAGAATGTGAAAGCTTCCCATAATCCTAGCCATCAGGGGTCACATACATAAACAACAGACAAAAGTATCATGCACAAAAATCAATAATGATGTGATTTTTTTGGAAAGGCTATATTATGATTTTTTTTAACCAATTCTCAGTTTTTTTAAAGTTATAAACAATGTATCCTTATATAGAACTTTTTTTTAACTTTCTAAGATATAGTCTGAGAAGAACTGCTGGATCAATCAGACTGACGGGAGAGTTAGAGGAAAAACATTTTTGAATGGATGTGAAGTGGCACGTGAGGAAAGCAGCTCATGTGGGAAGATTGTACAGCAGCAGTTCTTGATAAACTTGAGGTGCTGACTCAGCACTGCTGACAGTCACCCAAGGACCAGCAGCCATGGATACAATGGGGGCAGAGGACAAGGTGACAGCAGCCATAGCCATCAGGAAGAGCTAGGGCCCCAAGGAAACTCTGTACTCTTTTTTTTGTGTCCCCATCACTGTGTTCTTACTGCATAATCAAGAAAAGGACATTTTCTATCATTTTAGTCCACTCCGTTTCAATCCAGTGAGTGATACTTCCCTTTTCTGTTAGGGTACACGGCACCAGCTGACTTGTGAGCCATCAACCCCATCCTGATTCCTACATTCCCAAGATCGGGAGATAATGACAGTCTTCTGCCCTCACAGACCCTGCTAGCTGACTTACTCGTTTCCGTTCATTGACCTCCACCCATAGTCCCCACCCAGGCCAGGCTGCCTTTTCAGGGAAATGTAGCTCAGCTGTCACCTTGGTGACTCCCATGGTGTCATAACACAGTGACTAATGCTGAGAGCCAATATTAAATTACCCATTTCTTTAGCAGCCTTCTTACCATCTCCAACTCTTGCAGGGTTCTAGAATGGCCTCCTTTTGTTAAAACATCCAATAAACTATCTGCCATCACATATGGATAATCCTGGCACGTGGCCAAAAATTCATGGATGCTGAAAGAGAGAGTGTTGGGAAAGTTACTTCCACATAAATCACCTCCATTGGTTTAATCTTCCTATGCCAGCTGTTTCCATCAGACATGCCTTAGTTTATAAAATGCCATGGTGTAAAAATTTCTGTCTAGGCACACCAACATATCTAGGTACAGCACCAGACTGGTATGTTTACCAGTGATACCTTTATCATCTTGAGAAGTAAACACTATCAAGAACATAGTGAAATGAAATGCTCCTGGGGAATCCTTCAAAGAAAAATAAGACTCTCTCAATGGTCGAGGCTCCTGGGCCCAGTCCTGAACTTGCTACTGCCCTTTACTACCTCCCTAAGGTAATCTTACCTCAGGACTCACACATGTACTGGGAGTATCAAGGCTACCCCTCTGGTTTGGACCACACCCTCTGGATACACAGGTCGATCAGTGTTTTAGAATATGGCACTCAGGATACTGATGAACTCACTCACCTGAAGTCACTGGGAAGATCAGAGTCTTCCCCATAGGCTGAATAGATTAGATCCGAATCGTCCTTGCTGATATTTGCAAATGTGGAGTCATAATGTGGAGCATAAGAACTGTAGGGTCCGTAATTCAAGTATAACACTGTTGACAGAAATTAAATACTACAATACTGTCCCTTTCACTTGTGTGTCAATCTAATTTTTGTTTTATTAAAGATTATTCCCTTCTAATTTTATTGCTTCACTGACTGGTATAACAAATCTAAGGTAGATAGTTCCCCTCCCGGATTCTTGTGAGTCACAACTCAAGTGACTTTTTCCCCACAAAGGGGAGATAGAGGAAAGAAAGCACAAAACTTATTTCGAATTCTAACAGCTGATTTCTCAGGTTTTTCCAAAGTTAATAAAACAGCTGATTCACATTGCAGATACCATCAAGAGAGTTAAATAAATGGTAATCATGCTTTCCTTTCCCCTTAACTGCTTGAACGAGGAGAAAAACACAAGAAGCCTTACCTGGAGTGACTTTGTTCCTTTTGTCTTCCTTGAACCCCTGCAAAGTATTCACTCCAGACTGAAGCCTTCCAGTTGTCATTCCCAGTCTCACAGGGCAGTAACCTGGTTCTGAAACAGAAGGGCGGGCATGCTGTGGGAGGGGCATGTGGTAAGGAGCTGAGGGGTGCTCTGCGGGGTGTCTGCACCCACACTGCTTCGTGCCATCTATGTGACTCTGTCAAGGGGCCTGGATAGCCCTTCCATACCCATCTTTCACATAGGAAAACCTTAGCTTAGCAAGGGAGGGATGGAGCCAGGACCAAAACCTTGTCCTTTTCATCACACTCTACTGCTTCCTGGAATTCCTTATAATTACATTACATTTCACTTAAAAAAAAAAAAAAAAAAAAAGGATTTAAAAATTGAACTTTACTTTGATGGAAGTAAACCAGTAGAAAAGGTTAGTAAAAACTAAGGAAAAATAACTGATTAAAGACAAGAACTTGGGCAGCCCTGGTGGCTCAGCGGTTTAGTGCTGCCTTCAGCCCAGGATGTGATCCTGGAGACCCGGGATCGAGTCCCATGTCAGGTTCCCTGCATGGAGCCTGCTTCTCCCTCTGCCTGTCTCTCTGCCTCTCTCATGAATAAATGAATAAAATCTTTAAAAAATATATAAAATATATAAAAATTATAAAGACAAGAACTCATCATATATTCAGGAAAAATTAGCATGTTACTCCACCCTGGATTATAGGCTGTGGCCACAGGTGACCAGTGTGATAAAATGAAAGCACTTGTGAGCAACACTGCACACTTAAGTTATATCTTTTCTCTCAGCAAGCAGTCTGGAATGTGGTAGGAAGACGAACCTGAGAAGCGAACAGGGACAAAGCTTCCACCTTAGACCAGTACACTGGCCTCTTCGGGAGCTGCGGTCATGTGAGAAGCCAGGTCAGCCTGGGCCACACTGACTATGCCTCCAGGAGCTGGATGTGCCAAAAAGCAGAGCAAGGGCACACAGACTGCTGGACACAAAGAAAAGGGCAGATCTTAAAGTGTCACCTAAATCATTAGTTGCATCTCCTTACCACCAAATTCTCATAATAGCTATACTAGAAAGATCGAGTTCTCAATCTTGTGGCATTTCCTTTGACCCAAAACCATATAAACTTATATTACGAAAAGTCCACACAAAAGCAAAAAGTGGGTTTTTGTTTTTTTCTTTTTCAAACAGCACCAGTTCCTTTTCTTCTATGTGAGGGAACTCTGCCAGCATTTCAAGAGTGGAGTGCAATGCTAAAAGACATCAACAGGCTCCCCGGTGTAGCCCTCAAATGCATCAGGATCTTCCAGGATGCTTCAAGGTCTCTTACTCTTATTCCCTAACCCCTTACTCACTTGGGA
Source organism: Canis lupus dingo (assembly GCF_003254725.2). NCBI lineage: Eukaryota > Metazoa > Chordata > Mammalia > Carnivora > Canidae > Canis > Canis lupus. Next base: position 63,510,379 of record NC_064244.1, on the reverse strand, counting down.
CCAATCTAAACCCCTTACTCACTTTGGGACCAATCTAAATGTCATCTTGCTAGGAAGAAGGAAGCCTTCTCTGACCCCCAGACACTAGATTGGTCCCTTCTGTCATGTCCTGTCGCAGCTGCCCTCATCATGGCAGACAAGCTGCAGTTCTTTACACGATTATGCTCGTTTGTGCCTCCATTCCCCACCCTACAGACAGAAAGGGAAGGGACTCATCTCTCCCATTCTGTTCCCTACTATACACTTAGCTCCACCTCCAGCTCCCAAGCCAGACCTTGCCTGCAGCAAACGATGAATACTAGAGACTGTTAACTGAAGTGTCATCATTCATTTCCATATCCCTGTGATCAGCAGCAGGAAAATGAGTATTTAGAAAATAACATTCTCACATTTTCTTATCCCAACACAATTGTCTCCCCTTCGATGAATGACAAAAAGTTCTTATTCTTCCAGCAAATTTCAAACTATCCCTTATACTATTGCTATTAAAATACCATCTGAGAAAATAAAAATATGATTGGGGTTCTAAAGCAGTGCTTCCCAATCTTTACAAACTTTCTACCACTGGAGGAAAAGATGTGTCGTGTCATCGGGCATATGTTATTCTGTTACTATTAAGGTACTGTATGGCATACATATTCACTTTATTCACTGAAATTTAAAAAAGCCAGTCAAATTTATTATGTTATAATAAGAGCGTTCTGAGATGCCTCCAGAAATAACTGAGCGTACCTACCAGTCTCTTAGAGCCAGAGCTAGAAACTGTGTCATTTTTGGGCTTTAATGGTGGGTCTGATATTCCAGGGACTTTGTATTTTAAAGAAAATTGGATCTCTATAGTACCTGCTTTAAATTGAGGTAAAGCCAGGCCAGCTATTTAGCACGAAATACATGATGTCTAGCCAAGTTCTTTGGGGATGACAATACAGTTGGATTGCTCAGTATCCGGCTTGTTGTTTTAAAATGTCACCCAGGCTACCGTTCTTTGCCAAATAGCAAATTCACGCACATTTTGATCTTTGAGCTTACCTCCTACAATGGGATCCACAGGATGGAGAAGCCCCAGTGTTGTTGTTCCATCTGGTTTTCTCCTTTCAAATTCACACTGCAACACCCAAAGTATTCAAATGTCATAAACCATTTTTATGTATCACATTCATATGCATGTACATATACATGTATATATCTCACACCAGAAAGCCTTACTTAAGTGTAATCAAACTGACATTATGAGTTGCTGTTGTTACATTTAGACACTGATTTTCCCACCTGGCTGCACAAACACTGGGTCTAATTGGCTGCAGAAATGAAGCTCAGGGAAACCTCAGGATGGTAAAGAGCTGCGTGGGGCCTTTAGGTCTCTCTGTTCTGCCCATACTCTACTAGAAAGGGAGGATACTGGAGACCAGGGGAGAGGAGTGACCTGATGGCAGTCATGTATTAGTCCATCTGGTTTTAAAACCAATGTATTAAAAACTGATTTCAAGAGACCAGAGTATAATTGTTCATTTTCCAAGTTCAGAACACATTAACTTCACTAAAATCCAGTAACATAGTAAAAGATCATGTACTTTACAAATATATTATTAAAATTTCCTTCCCTGGGAGTTGTACTAAACCGCTCTATGGCAGACATGGGTTAAAAGTGCACAAGTAATCTGAAAATTGCAAGCTTCAGATGACCAGGCAGTAGGTAGTAAAAAGAAAAAGGCCAATCACCTGGCTGTTAACAAGCCGCCTGGTCAGCTTTCCTCCGGATTCCTTAACAATTCGGTCAATCTGCTCCTGCTCTCTTTCTAAATTATTGCTCTTACATTTATCTTCAAGCAGATCTTTATCTTTCCTGAAAACACACATTAATACTAAGTAAAAAAAAAAAAAAAGATAAGATGAAAACATTAAAATGAGTTCCAAATAGGAGCACAACTCGACTGGAGGCATTTGCACAACAGTCACCAATTACAGCTTTGTTCCTCAGTGGCCCAGAAGGCCCCAGAACACACTCAACAGTAAGGCAAACCCAACGCTCTGGTTAGTTCCCTCCTTTGTGTGTCCAGCACTACCTGTCTTGAACGTTTTTCTCAATACAGTCACACTAATGGATTCTACCTCAAACATATTTTGAATGGAGAGGGACATAATTTTCTTCTTAAAATCTGATTTTTAAAATTTAAAATGAAATACATTTAAATTGTACAAATCTTAGAAACAGAATACAAATATGTCAGAAACTTGCGTTCTTTGTCTTATATCAGCAGAAATCCCAGACTGTTCACTAGAACCCTCTTCTGGAGTTGACAGTGAGGTATGGGGCACCAGGGCTGCCAGTCAGTGGGGTCAGCGGGTGTACACAACTGGGTCCAGCTGTGCTGGCTGCTGCCTGGGAGGACCAGGGCTGAGTTATTGCTCCTCCCAGGTGATGATGTCTGGTGGAAAACATGCGCACACCTCAGTAACAACAGCCCATTTGTTTAAGAAGTAGCTTCCACAATGTGTGGGTTGCATTTATTGTCTCAACCCCTTTATGGAATGAAGTTAACGAACACAGATTTTTTTTTTTCTTCAATAGAGAATTCTGTTTCAATAAATTCATTGACAGTGAGTCCCTAAAGGTAATGAACTGGTTTTAAAACTACTTTCATAAGTATACATATTCAGAACTGTTTTCTGAACTATGTTTAGACAATTCCAAGAGGTGCTTTGTATGAGAAGACAGGGATCACATCACCAAAATGGACTTTCATGCCAAAAACCAAACAACCACGAGCAGACCTCGACTTGGTCTTCCCAGGGTAGGCACCAAACCAGTATTTTTCCCTTCTTACTGGTCTGAGAAAGATAGCTTAACTTTAATATTCCAAAGCTTCTTTACTTTTTGTTTTCTTTATTGGGACTCTTGAAGGCTTGTGCTTCAGTATCTCCAGAGTCTTCCCTCTCTCTCGGCCAGCAGCCACTGTCCTCTCCACTCTGCGAGGTGTCTGTTCTATCTTTCTGCTTTCGACTTTTTTGCAAGTCTGCCATGAATTCTATGCTCTGCTTCAGGCTCTGAATTCTCTCCTAAAAATATTCAAGAATATTCTCATTGTATGTTTGTCATTAATTTTTAAAGTGATGCATTTCTTTCTCACAATGTGAGTTTGAACTTATTCTGTCATTAACTAGGGAAGAAAAGCAATTAAATGTAATTATACCAAGAGAGTATGTTTGAGGATCAGGACAATATTCAGATAATTTAATTTCCGATGTAAGAAAATGCTTTATAAGTTGACTACAACACTGAAAGTTTTTTATAGAAGAGAAAGCATGAATAAATACTAGGAGAATTTAGTTTAATAGCATGCTAAAATTTTATATTTAACAGAATAGCTTATCTTTTGAAATTTAAGAATTATCAGGGATTTCAAAAGCTAGAGGACATGAACATGTAAATACCCTTATTCTCTGGTATCCTAGGATAACTACTGAGGACTCTGGCATTTTTCTCTGTGTGAAAACAACATGCTTCAAGGAGAATAAAAGGTTGCTAGCATAGTTTCTTTCCCAGAAAGCATAATGTTCTTCTTACCAAAGAAGTCTTGTTTCTATTTCGTGAAACATGTACTTAATTTTCCATTGCATTGATATGCTGTGAAATTTTCTTTGTGGTTAAGAGCATGAGGTTTCTGGAGGCACATTTGTTTCTGGCGACTACTTTGACTTTTAACTCTGAGCACTGTCACTGGATAAAATATGGAGTGCAGTCTCCTTAGGGCTGCATGGCAACGCCAGGGAAGACTTGCAGAAAAACAGAAACTGAGAACTGGAAAGGACCAGAGGTGATTCAAATAAGAACATAGCCCAGAAATGCTAAATGCCTCACCCAAGGTCACAGAACTCTGAGGTCTTATCAGGAGCCCTGTCTCATCACACTCTTCTGTATTAGCAGGGCAGACTATGAGAGCCTCCAGAACACGGACCTACTATTTTTACTGAACTTTTATTTTAAGGTAGTCTTCCAATCATCCAAGTGATATATTTCATTGCAACAATGGTTTGAGTAGAGGGGAAAATATAAACCTTGTGAATTTATCATTATGTATTTCTCTAAGCATTACACATATTAGCAAATTAGAATTACACTGAATATTTGGGATTTTTCTTTAATAAATTACAATAATTTCCCCTCCACATCATTTAAATACTCTTCAAAGTGTTTTTAAAGTATATAGTATTTTATCCTATGTACCATGGTCTAATTAATATCCTGCTATAGGACATTTAGATTATTTCCAAGTTTACACTATCATAAATAAGTCTCATGAACATCCTTGTAAATAAATCTCTCCAAGAACTTCTTTAGGATAAATTCCCAGAAATGGTACTGTATGTTAACTATATTTTATTTATTTACTTTTGTTATTTTAAAAATTATTTATTTATTTATCCATGAGAGACAGAGAGAGAGAGAGAGAGAGAGAGAGAGAGAGAGAGGTGCAGAGACACAGTAGAGGCAGAGGCAGAAGCGGGCTCCATGCAGGGAGCCTGATGTGGGACTTGATCCTGGGTTTCCAGGATCACACCCTGGGCTGAAGGCAGCGCTAAACTGGGCTGCCCTGTATGTTAACTATATTTTAAAAGAAAATTCCTGGAAGTGGAAACACTAGGTCATCAGGCTCTTGGTATTTACTACCAAACTGCTCTCTACAAGTTTTATCAATGTATATATTAGTGTTTGAAAGTGTCTCTGAATCATTACCAAGCTGAGAAATAGTTAAAAGAATTTGCCAATCTGATTTTTAAAAAACATGTCTTATTTTAATATATACTCAAAAAATATTAGGGAGTATGATTATCTCTGTAACTTTTTATTGGCCATTTGTGTTTTCCCTTATGTATGTCACTTGGGTAATTCACTGCCTTATCTCTATCTCTAGTACCTAAATCAGAGGCTGGCACACTGGAAGTACTCAATAAATGGTGTTAAGTGAATGGGGTTAGGTCATGAAGTTCTCAGTTATCTTCTTATTTCCGCTCTGGAATCTCATAAAGCAGAACTCACTTTAAAAACATCTTGGAATTTAAAAAAAATAACACACACAAAATTAAAAGAACTAGAGAAATTCTCTAAATTTCAACACGAATCATTGGAAAAAGCTGAGTTTTATTTTACTTTGAAAGTCCTTTTTTTTTTTAAATTAAGATGTTTTCAAATTAGCATACTACTTATCAGTCCTCAGCTTTACAGTATTAAATGACTGAAAGGTTTTAACTCTTTGCCACAGCTAACGCTCATGTGCTTACACACACATTGGGCATGGCTGCCTGGCTCCATCAGGTAAGGACTACTGAGGCCGCCTAAGTAGGCCTGCCTAAGGTCACTTAGCGTCTCGAAGGCACGGCCAGGACTTAAGCCTGGATTCTGAAGCCACTATGCTGCCAACAGTAGTTTGTATTACTTTGTTTGTAGTATAATGCAGCGTTCTAGAATTTATCTCAGAGATCAAAAAAAGTTATTCGACTACGTCCATGGTTTATAAAAATGTCTACTAATAGTCAATATTTGTGTGTAAATGAAAAAAATCATACATGACTGCTCCACAATCTTTACAATGAACGCTCAAAACCAATGATCTTTTAAAAGACACCATTCATGGAAGGGTGTGCTGGGCTTTCTTGGGAGCACTGCTATTAGAAGAATTAACTCAGACGATCTAAATTTAAACGTTTAAAAATCACTGTTGTAAGGATCCCTCCCATTTAGGGTGGAGAGAACAGTCAACAGGAAGCTATAACACAGGATGGGTAGGGCTCCTCAACAGGAAGAGATCTGAAAAAAAGGAAGACAACAGAGAGAGAAAAGGGAAAGTGGAGAAGAAAGTTTATTTTCTGTGCTTCTAGCCATCCCACCCCCAGTAAAATTCAAGAGATACTGGAATCTTTTGCATGTTATAATAACTACATTATCTGAAGAAAAGAAAATAATGGTAAATCAAAGTTGATAAATTTACTTGAGATATGGCAAATTCAATTCTCTCCTAAAAATCCAATGTACTTATTTTGGAGTGACTAAAGACTGCATTTTGCAGGATGTTCTTTTATTTCAAATGTAGTAACAAGCATCTGCAGATTTTTAAGCCTGGAATATGGCTTGGTTCTGGATTCTGAGTCTTCCTGCAAAGAGTGGGATAAACACTTTATAGTCCCCTTTCCTTTGTAGATTTTGCCAAAGATGGGTAACTGGCTTACATTACAGTTTCTTAAGTCTATAGGAAAGGGTGGGAACGGATGCTGCCTGAATATTAGGAGTGCAAGAATAATCATCAATCCAAATGTTTTTCTTTCTCCAGTTAAATGGATCTGAGAATCGTTTAGAGCCAAGCACACACTCAGACATCTGCACACCAAGACAATTCTTTAAATGTAAAACTGTGATACAGATGGCCACTGTAACAAGTGGAAAGCCATGTGCATCCACACAGGACTCATTCCTGCTCTCCTGTAACTCCTGAGTCTGAGCCCAGGCTCTTCATTCTGATTTTTCTTATTCTTATACTCACTCGTCTTTTCTTCGCAAAATCCCTCTCCTGCCTTGCTCTTTTTCATATTCTCCTGCCTACTCTCTTACTGAGAGTCGGCACCTTAATGCTAGCAATTATCTTGGGATACCACACTTTAAACCCTCTTCTCCACACTGGAGAAGACCAAAGGCCAGATTGGCTCATGTCTTGCCTGAGGTCCAAAAGTTAGAGCAAAGAGTTAAAACTCGAACTCCGACTTCCTGCCATGGTAAGATGCCAGGGATCATCTCACTCAGTTAATTTCCCATCCTACTCAGAGCTATGAGTAAAACCTCAAAAGACACGACTTATCTTGTGAGCTCGGCTTTCCTGCCAGCAGGTGCACAGCAAGCTTCTCAATCCCACTGCCCCTCCAGGCCTTTTATCAGCCGTCGCTTTGAGATGGCACGTGTCCTTTCCTGCCACTAAACTAGTTCTCTTTTAAATAAACTATCACATCTGTGCTCTCTCATGAAGTTTGATGATGAAGTGTCTGGGTGTCTCTGCACGGGTCCCTCCTACCTCAGTCACCTTACTATGGTACTAGTTCTGGTGGACAGTGGGGAGGTGTCAATGAGCAGGTTACTTACTGCTCACCAAAATTTTCTTTCTTTGTACTGGAAGGAGTTCCTGTGCTTCACCACAACATCAGATTCCATCCCTCAAAGGAAGTAGAGAGCTTTCCTCCTAACAGGCCTCATAATTCACCTAATCATCAACCTTATCCTGGAATTCAGGGTAATGTTTCTTTCACAGCAAATATATATCTATCTGGTAACTACCAATTCAACAACTTTTAAATAAATAATTAGTAGTGAATGCCAATATTTATTTGTATCAATTCCAAATGAGAATTTCCTACTTTAATTTTTATATGAAAACTTTTTTCATGTAATATGTCCTACTTTAATATAATCTGCCTATAAAACTAGGACTGTACAGATCTCCATCGCTCTAACCAAAAAACAGAGGCTTATAGATTTTATAATAGTTATTATTTATGACAAAGAATTTCCTTTACCTGGCTAAGAATTTTCATCCCTGAGTGTAATAGCTTCTTTGCAGCTTTATAATAAATCGTCTCGGGTTTGTTGTAAATCATAGCATTAGTACACATTAGTTTGAAGTTATCCTGCAGAGAGATTATTAAGGAGAAAAATGCATTTAAAATAAAACAAATAGTCTTCCTGTCCCTGTCTGAAATCATACATGTCCTTGAAAAAATAAAACACAAAACCAACTGAAAACCCTACCTTTTTTTCATAGTTTACTAAACAACATTAAAGCAATTTCCTAAGTTTTAAGACTAACAAGTACGGCTAAATTAATTTAAATACTGTGCTACATTCCTTTTCAAGTTCCGCAGACATTTTATAATATTTCTCCACTATTACCGCACACAAAAAAAATTGGAAGAAAATACTTCTATTTAACAGAATAGTTTTAGAATTTTTTTTTTTTAGAGAGAGAATAGAGAGTGAGAGTGGGCGGGGGGTCGGAGGGAGAGGGAGCCTGTGTGCAGCCTGACGTGAGGCTCCATCTTACATCTCCGGGATCATGACCTGAGCCACAATCAAGGGTCAGACAGACATTCAACTGACTGAGCTGCCCCTAAGAATAATCTTAACTGAATTCATGTAATTAAAAAATATTACTCCTAGTTTTAAAACATCTTAAGTTTCCATTTATGAATTAAATAATTTCAAATCTTGATGAAAACTGTGACAGGGCTAAATTATCAAAATATCTTTTAGGAAATTCAAATTAACTGACCAAAACGCTAAAATATTTACACTAATTTTAAGTGTTTGGATACTATCATAAGCTAAACATAATTTGCAGAATGCTGGAAAATTATGCCAATGTGAAATAAACCATACAGCCTCAAAGAGTCGAAACATGTAACTGGAGTAACCAAATTATCAGAATTGCACTTTTGGGTTAAGTTTCAAAGTACCTACATGTGCTGGAGACCTCAATTCTCCTGCATAGTTTCATGGTTATTTTTTACATTGTATAAATGTGGCAGTGATTATGCCAAGGCCTTACTGACTTAAAATGTAAAAACTCAAAAAGAATCCCCCTAAATAAACAAACCCCCCTCCTCCATATCCAAAACCTACTTAATAACTAGTAATAAATATTCAAACCTGTTTAATAACTAGTGATGACAGCTTAGAATAGACAAAAAAGGGCAAATTTATTATTATCTGAAAGCATATGAGAAGACAGACTCAAGGGTCACAAGAAGGTTGGTATTAAACTTAAAGTGGATGAAGTACATGTGGATCCTTAGTCCTTAGCCAAGTCTCTAATCAGTAGAATTTGCTAAGTCTTGGATCTTTCAGAATGTGATGAAAACCATACATCCACTCCTCAAGCATATATACACACACCAAGTTGAACATAGAATTTTTCATGTCATTTTAGCAGCATCCCCTTAAAGGCTCATCATTCATGGCTTCCAGCCAGAGGACCCCAGGTTAAGGACCATTGCTACAGATTTTCTGAAAAGCTTCCATTCCATTAAGAATTATTAAATATATATTGTGGGAAATAGAGGCCAGCAAAGGAGGATATTTGATGACCATTACTTATACTAAGTGACCACTGGGCCTCTAACTGGCAAAAGTACTGGATTATTCCACTGATCTGATCTGTTAAGGCAATTTGTAGATTCCATGAATCTTAACTGTCATGTGCTAGGCTTTATTGGACTTTGGGGGTAATGGCACTTGGTTATTCAAGAAGCTAAATGACCTGCATACTTTTTAAGTAGTAATAAAAAACCTGAATAGTCTAATAAGCTAATTAATATTACATCAGGCTACTGATTTTTCCCCCAAAGGAAAATGTAGAAAACTCCAAAAGTTGAAGTATTAGTTTATTTCAAATACAACAAATCTTAATAAACATTTGTGCAAAAACACTTAGGGAGCACATTTCTACTCTTTCATCATAAGAGAAAGATCAGAGGAAAACTATTCACAAAAAAAAAAAAAAAAAAAAAAAAAAAAACACAACAAAAAACCTGCGAAATTTTTTTTCCATTAAGCAATAAGAAGGTCAGAAATATGCTGAAATAAATTTTTCTAGCCTAATTTTCACCAGATGAGAAGTTGGGAAAGTTTCCATTTCTCTGAATACAAGAGATTGTAATTTAGGTTTTTCAGAGTAAGTAGAATGTCATCTATGCAGTCAAATAGATAATAAAGATAGATTTAAATGCTGGTTTTATTCATAAATTTCAACTGATCGATAAACATCGATTTAAAAAAAGGTAAAAAGATAATCTGTAACTGATTAGGATCTAGTACTTACATAGATCAGGTGAATACTAGTGTTGATGCAGAAAAAATAAAGGCAAAACAGGTATTATCTAAACCAGTTAAGTTTGGGCAGTTTGATACAGAGAAAATTTTAAAAGACACATGATTCCTTTCCTTCATCAAAATGAAAAGTACTCTGCTGAAATCAACATATAGCACAACTACTTAAAGATGGAGAAACTTCCATGGTAACATCAGGCACATACATCATCCTCTTATGCCTTATGGTTTCCTCACTTTTAAGTTTTTAATTTCTTTCTTCTCTTTTGAAGAAAATATGCTCGACAAATATAGTCAAATTGAGTTCAGGAAGCAACTGACTTTCATCAAACTAGAACATGTAATTAAACTTCTGTTTACTATTTCTGGACAAGCCAACTTATCCTCTCCTAGAGAGACACGCTACACTTTAGTTGTCTAGGAACAGAAAAAGAAACTACTGCTACAACTTTCATGTAAGTATCAATTTTATATGTATTAGTCTGAAATTAAAAATCAGACATTTTTTCATTTTAAAGGCTGAGAATGTATATCGTAGAATATATGAAATTCAAAAATTTTCTAAAATGCCCCAAAATAATAAAAGATAGCAGATGGCTTAGTGTTTCTGGTTTTCTGTCACCGAGCTCAAAAATGTTTTCTCACAAAAAAAAAAAAATAAATAAAAAATAAAATGTTTTCTCACATAGGAAAATACGAACATTCTGGATTTAAAATAAACTTAATTCCCTGCCAATTAAGAGGCCAATGAGAAAGTTTCCTAATATTAGACAGACATGAAGATTTCTACTAAGGTTGTGTATATAGAGTATCCAAGAGTTCTACCCTCAATTGAATAGATATGTTACTTTGTATTACAGGTCAGTCTTATTTTCCAATCACAACATAACTCTGGTTACCTTTAGTTCTTCTATGGACTGGTAATCATTGTTCTTAATCTTTTCTTTCATGGTACTAAAATCCATTGGATGCTTAATGATCATGGAGTAGCCAGGAGCAATAAAATCAGTCACAGGAAATGAAAAGAAAGCACTTGGGTCTTTTCTGTGAAGATATGAAAAATGTAATTTTATTTCTACACAAACAAATCTACTGGTCAGGAGCAGAAGTCAGAGGAAACCTTTCAGTGTGGAAAGAATTTGTAGTATGCTAACATGCTCTTCACTGCAAATTGAAGGAATGATTTTAAAGACTCATAACTAATAACAAGGTTAAGATCTTTTACATACTAGTTGTACTCGTAAGACAGAGAATCTTTTAAAATCTTTATTTTATTATTAGCACTACATAGAGAAAAATACAACAAAATAAAAGATCTAAGACTAACTGACCAATGCCTTGTCCTCTGGGAGATAAGCACAGTGTATTTTTTATCAACCATAGGGGAGAAGACAGAATAAGAAAAAGAAAGAAGAACAGAAAAAGAAAACCAAAGAAGTGCACATTTGCAATCTTCCATACTGATTTGTAACTGTAAGCATGTACTCTTGGTGGGCCACAAAATTATTACATCTTTGTGAGTATCTATATTTTCTTAATTAGTGGATCTGACTTCTAGTGTGCATAGGGGAGTCCGCAAAAACCTGGCATTAATAAGGTCCTCATACTAGCCCCAAACTTATGAACCAGTGCTTCTATTGTAGCACTCTCAATTCTGGCTGTGCATGAGAATCCAGAGAGGAGCTTAAAAAAATTCCAGTTGTGGGGAGAGCAGGATTCTCTTGGGAAGGAGGGTTTATCCAGGCACTGGTACTTGTAGGGTTGAGTACTGGCATTGGAGTATTTGGCATCAATAATTCCTACTGACAGGGTTGAGAACCACTGCTCTACAGGATTAGGTCATTAGATTATTTTTTCCTCTGGAAATCTGGCATACCAAAGTTTCTTTCTTTAAAATATTTTATTTATTCATTCATGAGAGACACAGAGAGATAGGGAGAGAAGCTCGATCCCAGGACTCTGGGATCACGATCTGAGCCAAAGGCACACGCTGAACCAGTTAACCACCCAGGCATCCCAACTTTTCTTACTCCAAATAATCATGCCAATAAAAATGGTTTAAAAAACAGTAACAGGGGATCCCTGGGTGGCGCAGTGGTTTGGCGCCTGCCTTTGGCCCAGGGCGCGATCCTGGAGATCCGGGATCGAATCCCACATCGGGCTCCTGGTGCATGGAGCCTGCTTCTCCCCCTGCCTGTGTCTCTGCCTCTCTCTCTCTCTCTCTCTCTCTCTCTCTGACTATCATAAAAAAAAAAACAAAAAAACAAAACAAAACAAAAAAAAAAACAGTAAGAGGAGCAACTTTTAAAATCTATTTACCACACGCAGGCCCAATGGCAGGTACCGATGTATTTAATATCTAATCCTTACAAAAGCCATCAAAGTGGTGGTAGCCTCACTTAGAGATGAGGGACCTGGGGCTGAGAGGTCAAATCTTTTGTTCTAGGTCATAAATCTGATAGAAGATAGAGTTGGAATCTAAACTCAGCTACTTGTTCTTTCTTAGCAGGATGCCTAGGTGGTGAGACTAGAAAATAAAGAATAAGCAAAATTACCCAGTCTGTCCATAGTAGTTACTATGAATAACAACACTGATCATCTCTAGAGGACCTCTTCAGAGCAAATTATCTACACCCCCCACAGAATCAGTCATTTTAACAGAGCCCTAATCAACTACACAGTTTATCAGCATTTGCGCTAAGCTTCAAGGATGATGAATCACTAAAGACCATTAAAAAAATGTGGCTCTGGGTTCTAATTCCCAAAACATTCTGAGAAATGTCAATATCTTTGGACTAAGAAAGACCCTGTTAAGTGGATCTCTTTTAAGTTGACATCATTAAGCTATATCCTGGTCTTATGTTACAAAAAATAAAACTTCAAAGGAGCCAAAACACTCTATAGTCACACATTCTAATAGAGTCAGAATTCTTGCTGCTTACTTGTTCATATTTGGGGATAAGTAATGAATGACTTACTTAGGTGTAAAGACATGAGATGTACTTTTTTCAATTATCCTGTAACACGAAAAAGGGAGGGAGGCCACTAACTTCTCATCTTAACTGCAAAGCTGAATAAGTGCTGAATACAAAGAGTACAAGAGGCTTTAACTTACAAAAATGATTTGTAATGTGTTCTTGGGTTGACACAGGACAACCCAGCGAGAAGAAAGTTCACATAAGAATGCATGCCTTCCACCCATGAATCCTTTGCAAATAATACGTCTTTGAGCTAAAAAATTCAAATTCTGAGTAGAGACAGGCATCAAAACTAAGTATTTTAATAAAGATGGAGTTATTCTTTCCCCTTTTATGAACTTAACATTGGTTTAATCTAGATACTGTAATTTTTAGAAAATAATACATGTAAGAGAGGGCCACAAATCCTATTTACTTTGTTTCTTCTCCCAGACTTAATTCTTAACAAATATTCACAGACAATAAGCAGATATATAAGAACAGATATATAGAAAGTATTTTCATCTATTAGCAAAGTGAAAATATCTGTATTGTTTATTCCTGGTTTAAAGATTTAACACCAGAAATTACTTTAAAGAGAAATTTGCCATTAAGAGTATTATGTAACACTCTTCAAGTTGCCAGTTAAAACAAACCAAAAGAGAACATTTAAAAGTCAGCTTCTTAAAGTACTTTCTATTGCCAGGCAAAATATTTATCATCCACTTTAAAATCAAGTACATTTGGATTTAGTCCACAAAATGTGGCTTTAAATAATCAAAAATAGAGAAGTGGTTTGGATCCTATGTTTCCCATTTTAATTTCCAAGTTATAAAAATGTTGGAAAAAACATTTACCTCTGTAATTGTCTCATCAGTTGATTCAAAGCTTCTTGAAGAGGTGTCTGTTCTACTTCTAAAGCAAAGGAGAAAGGGAAAGAGTGTTTTTAAAAGGAAGATTCTAGAAAGTTATTGTTTAGTTTATTTTCTTTCTATAGGAGTTACCTCATACACATCATTAAATATCTCATACAGAAATTTCATTTCTCTTACAAATATACTGAAGTTTGAAAATATCAACTCAAAACTGATGCTAATTTAAAGCTCTTTTGCAGTGACAGAAAAAAGAAAACCAAAAAAATTTCAATTAAATAGCTTTTAAAATTTAACTTAAAAGCTAAAAACCCACTTTCCTTGGCTATAATACCCTTAAAATAATTTCAGCCTCCTCATTCAGGGAAGTTAATTCAGAATTATTCCGACCTTCTTGTTTGGCTAAAGAGCTTGTGAGAGGCTTCTCAGGAGGCAAGTCTAATCTTACAGGGGCCTGGCACTGGAGGTCTTTTTCTGCCTCATTCTCCACACGGTCCCGATCTCGCTTCTTTTTATCCTCCTAAACGGAACAAAGAGAAATAATTTAGAAATACTTCAGAATTAAAACCTTTAAAACAAATAATACTCATTTCATTGAAAAAAAAAAAAAAACCAAATCAAAAAACACCTCACTCAGAAGAAAATAGATTCTTAATAATGAAATCTTAATGTATTTTACTGCCCTCTACTGGAAAAGGAGAGAATAACAGTTCATAAAGAGTGGGAGGAAGAGGGAGTAGTGCTTCTGTTATCTCAGAAATAAACCAATTAGAAAAACGATACATTCACAAAAGCAAGATAATATACCTAGGAATAAATCTAATTAAAGACGCCCAACACCCTTTAGGAAAAATTATGAAACATTATCCAAAGGTCACTGTGGAAAACTAGAATGAAGGAGATATACCATGTTCATGAATTGAGAGACAATTCTCTCCCAAATATAGAATCTATAAGTAAAATGTAATTTCAGTGAAAATTGTAAGACAGAATTTTTCATGAAATTTGACAAGCCAACCACATAATGTATATTGAAGAATCATCAAGAATAATCCAGTTTTGAAAAAAAATCACAATGTGTCTGATCAGATAGTATTTGTATATAGTCATAATAATTAAGACAATGTGGATCCAACACAGAGACAATCAGATCAACAGAATAGATCACAGAATCCAGAAAGACTCGTGCACATAGAAAGTCTTGTTATATCAGAGGTGGCATTATAAATCGATGACAAAGGGATAGTGCTGGAACACCTGGTTATCTGTATGAAAAAGAAAGTAGAATTAGATCTCTACCTCGTATCATGTACAAAAGGAAATTCTAGATAGATTAAAGACTTAAATATAGAAAGCAAAGCTTTAGAACTTCAGATAAATATAAGGAC
Organism: Canis lupus dingo; assembly: GCF_003254725.2. Taxonomy (NCBI): domain Eukaryota; kingdom Metazoa; phylum Chordata; class Mammalia; order Carnivora; family Canidae; genus Canis; species Canis lupus. The sequence goes on along the minus strand of NC_064244.1, from coordinate 63,495,297 downwards.
TCTTTATGACTCAAGGGTAGGGAAAGATTTTCTTACCCATAAGAAAAGCCAAAAGACCAACTATTGACGGAGATAAAGTGTTTGAAACACAAAAATTCATATAAAGTATTAGCAAAAATTACATAAAAAGAATTTATTTAGGTAAAATTAAGGTAAAAAGGAAAACGGGTAAAAAATGGGTAAAATCCTTTTTAAAGGTAAAAAAAGGATATATACAGGTAATTCCCAGAAGAAACCTGAAATATCAAAAACCATGAAAACTAGCTCAAGCTCCCTAGAACTCTGGGAATTATAAATTTAAAAACTAGAAGGCATTCCCTATCTCTCCAGCAAAAATTAAAATGCCTAAAAATGTCAAGTTTTGATGAAAATATAGAGAAACTGGGCTCTCATACCTTGTGGATGGGTGAATTAATAGGTATAACCAGTAGATGAACAATTAACAATTTCTAGTAAAGCTGACAATGCCTTTAACCTACTTCTCAGCTATTCTACTCCTAGGTACACACCCCATAGAAACTTCCTCTCACAGAGTATACCTGAAATATGGGTACAAAAATATTTACTGCCACACTCTGAAATAGTAAAAAAAATTATGAACCAATGTCTACTAAAAGGATAATGGATTAATAAATTATGAATATTTATACAGCAGGTAAAATTAATAAACTAAAGTTACATTGTATCAAAATGTATAGCGTTCAGAAACATTATTTCTAGAGACAAAAACTGAGAATCACTGTTACTCAGTTTTGTAGTTTGAAAATGTGTAAGCCTATATTATTTAGAGATCTATGTAGAAGTAGTAAAATTACAGAAAAAAGTATGCATGAAACTCATGATAATGGTTTGCTCTAGGGCAAGACAGGAATGGGATTCTGGAAGAATACATAAAAGGCTTCATCTGGATCTATACTGATTTCTTAAAAAAAAAAAATCAAACAAAAGATACAATGTTAAGATCTGCTAAAGCTGGATGGTTGGTATCCAGGTAGTTTTATCATTTTTTTTTTTAATTAACTTTGTACTAAAATTGTCCAGATACGTCTATTTTATGCTTCTGAGAATCAAGATTCTCAATAGGATCTTGTCAACTCCAAAACTGTTTTCTTGGCTTATGTCTAATTTATTGTTCTAGTATCTAGAGTGGTGGTTCTCCAAGTGTGCTCCTTGACCAGCACCATCAGCTGGGAAATTGCTAGAAGTGTAAATTCTGAGTTCTCATTAAGGTTTTCAAGCTTCAGTGTGCATCAGAATCACCTAAAGATCTTGTTAAAACATTAATATCTTCGCCGTCTCCAGAATTACTTGGCCAGTAAGTTTTAAGTTGAGCCTATGAGTTTTTATTACTAACAAGTTTCCAGGTCACATGGGTGTTGCTGCTACAGAAATCACACTTTGAGTATCACTGATACAGAGCTTTTCTTTTCAGGTCCAAAGCATCTAATACAGAATATATGGTTGGTTTAAAGGTTTAAAGATGGGCAGCTGAGGTGGCTCAGCGGTTTAGTGCTGCCTTTGGCGCAGAGCATGATCCTGGAGACCTGTCGGGCTCCCTGCATGGAGCCTGCTTCTCCCTCTGCCTGTGTCTCTGCCTCTCTCTCTGTGTCTCTCATGAATAAATAAATAAGATCTTAAAAAATATATATATAAAGGCTCCAGAGAAAAATGCCATAACTGTACTCATCATGCACTTGATCTCAGTTACCATCAAGTTGATTGGTGTCTGTTTGTTATGGCTTTGTGACATATTCTGGAGCAGTAAATTTTGACTCTGGAAGTTTTGTATCTTTTGCCCAGAAAATCTGGCATGGATCTTTTGTAGGTTGGCAGGTTTCCATCTGTTCAATGGAAGACTACCCCCCTCCCAACCAATGAGACAGATTCCTTCCTATTATGTGTAAATTGTGGAGTGAGGACAGCTTGGAAGGCAATAAGTACTCTCCTAGGTGGAAAGAACTAGGGCCAGAGTGCCAGGAACCTAGAGCAGGAGTTGGCAAACTTCTCTGGTAAACGGCCAGATAGTATGTGATTTAGTTTTGTGGTCCATAAGGTCTATCACAACTACTAACCTTTGCTGTTGTGGCATGAAAGCAGCCATAGACAATACATAAATGAATCAGTGTGGGTGTGTATCAATAAAACTTTATTTATAACACCAGACAGCACTGGCCACAGTTTGCTGACCCATGGTCTGGGTTCATGTTAACCCTAAGCTTCATCCTTAACACACACTGTGGCCCTCTTAGGGAACTCATTTATCCTCATTAGGCCTCTTCATCATCCACAAGACAGATTTAACTAATTTTTACTTATCCTAGAAAGTCAATGAGATGGTGTAATGAGGTCAAGTAATAGAAAAGTTGAAAAAGTACTAAAGAAAGGTACTACCAGATAACTTTACCTTGTCAGCCTGGTCTACAGTAACCACTTTTTATTCAGTATGACAAGAGAATATAGCCTTCTGAGCTAGAAACCAAAAAAGAGAATATAAAAACCTATAATTGGAAACCACCCTAAACCGAATGGAGATACTGTAATGTGTTACTGCCAGACTAGGAATTAGGAGATCTGGCTTCTAGCTTACCAGAATGTGACCTTGAACGTTACACCCCACTCACTCTCAGTTTCACCTACAAAACAAGAGGCTTTGATCTCTACAGTTTTCTCTCCACTTAAATTCTGATTTCAACCTTCTAATTTTCTTCATGATTTAGTATAGAATCTTACTGCAAATGCCCCTTACTAAAGTCACACAAATATGTAAAACCAAGCCAACAGTTATGCTCAATAGTGCATTTTGCCAACTACTTATAGAAAACGAAAAAAAAAAAAAAAAACACCCCTAGAGTCATTTAACTTCAGGTAGCTAAGGAAGAAGTATTTACAGTTACAGTTTATAAATAGGCTCAGACTCTGGCTTTGCCACTTATTAGCTATCAGATCATAAACTATTTAATTTTGGGGGGACTAATTTTCTTATCTTCAAAATACACAAAGGAGCACCTGGGTGGCTCAGCCAGTCAAGTGGTCTGCCTTTGGTTCAGGTTATGATCTCAGGGTCCTGGGATAGAACCCAACCCCACTTCAGGCTCTCTGCTCAGTGAGGAGTCTGGTTTTCTCTCCACCCCTCCCCCATTGTGCTCGCTCTCTCTCTCAAAAAAACAAAATCTTTTTTAAAAAATAAAGTACATACAATACATACCTCAGAAGATTGCTTTGAGAATGAAATAAGACAGCATATGTGAAATTTCAGTGAAGTACTTACTCATCGTGTCCACACATTCATTCATGCATTCAACAAATAAATGAAGTTCTACTGTGTGGATACACACTGGTGGATAAAACACACACAGCCCTGCCCTTAGGCAGCGGAGAGTGTAACAACAGAGACACACATTAAACAACTCATTAAAAAAACCCAAACAGATTTCATGGGGAGAATAACTGTTGGGTGAATCTAATTTAGACTGGACAAATGTGGGAAGGCTTCTATGAGGAAGTAACATCTGAGCTGAGATCTGAAGGATAGATTTTAGCCAGGCTGGGGGTGGAGGTAGGTGGGTGGAAAGAGCATTCCAGGCAGAGGAAATACTCAGTGCACAAGAAGGTCCAGGCAGGAGAGAATGGTGGCTATTTCTGTTAACTACAAACTCACTGGACTTAATTTTTTTTTTTTAAAGATTTTATTTATTTATTTATGAGAGACACAGAGAGAGAGAGAGAGAAGCAGAGACACAGGCAGAGGGAGAAGCAGGCTCCATGCAGGGAGCCCGATGTGAGACTTGATCCTGGGACTCCAGGATCACACCCTGAGCCAAAGGCAGATGCTCAACTACTGAGCCACCAGGCATCCCAACTGGACTTAATTTCAGACTCCTTATTCACAACTCAATGGCAAGTTATTAGTCTGTGAATGATACTTTTGAAATTAATCTCTACTCATATTATGAGTATTATAATACTCATTGCACTATATTATAAATTATTATACATTTGCCCCTTTCACTGGAGTTCCTCATGGGCAGGGTCCCATGTCATTTTCAGCTCTGTACCCCCAAGCTCAACATCACACATAATCCTTGCAGAATTAATTAATTACAGGAGACATCATGAAATAGGAATGTAAAAGCATGCAAATCAATAGCTAAAGTCCTTAGCTATAAGTACTGTCCTTTAGGTTGGCTACTTTGGAAGGAGATCTAGATCTAGATACAAAGATCTTTATATTCAAGTAGTGCTTCCAATGTGCAAAACAATACTAGAATTTCCCTGCAACAAGTGATTTTTAGAATGTAATAAAAAAATCAGTCTTACTACTTTGAGGTGACACCTCATTTAGGCCCTATTGAAAATAGCATCTGTTGCACAATTTAGGCATTAGGTCTCCTGTGCGCCTTCCCCAGCTCCTCCAGGCAAAATGAGAAATACTTTCTTCAGGACTCCCAGAACACTTCATTCATACCTCTGCTAGAACTTACCAGGCCATGAAGTTTGTCTATCCTTTCACATCTGATTCTCCAACTCAACTCTGAGATCCTCCCATAGGGCAGGAACTGTATTCTATTATTAGCCTTCATCATTTGAGTCTAGAACACAGTCTGGCATACAAGACGTGTCTGGTAAACAATTGCTGAATAAATTAACGAATAAGTAGCCTTTCCATCAGAGGAGCAACACTACTCTCATGTGTTTAGAGTCCTTCTTTCTGGAGGGGCACTGGCTGCCTCATTTGGAAGAGCACTGATACCTGATCTTGGGGTCATGGGCTCGAGCCCTATACTGGGTGTAGAGATTACTAAAAAAATAAACTTTAGGGGTGCCTGGCTGGCTCAGTTGGTAGAGCATGTGACTCTCGATCTTGGGGATATGAGTTCAAGCCCCACACTGGGTGTAGAGATTACTAAAAACAATAAACTTAAAACATACATACACACAAAACAAAAAGATGACCTCAGAGGAAAAAACCAGAATGGGAGGATTTTCTGTCATGAAACCCTAGATGTGGAAGATGTCTACCAAACAAATCGATGAATTGTTTTGACAGAATTTTTGTTTTGCTTAATTACATTCATTTCCTATCTCTAGTTACGAGCTATCTCATCTTCTATGCCTGTTAGCTCAGCAATACGAGATACTAACAGTACTTATCCCATAGAGCTGTCTGTAAGACATAAGACAGTAAACGTACTGGCATACAGTACACATTCATTTTTTTTTTTTTTTTTTTTAAAGATTTTATTTATTTATTCATGATAGTTACACAGAGAGAGACAGGCAGAGACACAGGCAGAGGGAGAAGCAGGCTCCATGCACCGGGAGCCCGACGTGGGATTCGATCCCAGGCCTCCAGGATCGCGCCCCGGGCCAAAGGCAGGCGCCAAACCGCTGCGCCACCCAGGGATCCCTACAGTACACATTCAAATGTTAGTTTTATGAGTATGGATCCCCCTTGGGATCTAGTGTAGTGCTTTAATAAAATAGGTGCTTATTAGGATTTATTGTACGTTAATAGTTTACAATTTTCATTAGAAGTTTTATTTAACCTCAGCTTTATAAATAATATCCTGTATGTTAATGCTTATGATTTAAAATTTAAAAAACATCTCTCATTTTATCCTGATAAGATCTCTAGCAAAGGAACTAGCCTAACCTCTGAGCATCTTAACCTAATGAAGCTGACTTGCAAAGCTGTTTAGAATCTGGGTGAGGATTATGTTATTCAGGAGTACAGGTCTGAGTTTCAATAAAGGAATTTGGAGCTCCAATCTGAGTTCTTTCATTGGAAAACCTTCTAGGTAGTTCTCCTTATATCCAGCCTCTGCTCTTCAATAGCTGTGGGATGCTGCTAACAGATTAACATTACTAAGGCTCAACTTTTATCATTCTTCCACTCAACAAAGTCTCTGATTGCTTAGGGCCGACATATTCAAGTTCAAACTCCTTCCTCTGACACCTCACCTGCCGTTCAGGTCTCATCCTATACCCCCCCTTTCTTTATTCTATGCTTAAAAAGAAAACTCCTTTATGTCCCCTATACACACCCTCACACTCGTCCAGCTCCATGCTACCGTTCTCAGTCCTTTGCTGGCGTGTGGTGTCCTAACCTCCGAATCTCTTTGCGGAACTGTGGCATTCTCTTCAGGCACCAGCTTCTAAATCAGTATGTAGGTGAAAACTGGGTCGTCAGATTACCTTTGAAAATCCCTGCAGTAGCCAATAAAGTACAATACTCATGGCTTTACACACAGGATCCTTTACGTTTAATCGTACAAGATGAAAAGAATGTATCTATATTACAAATATAGCTCAGAGTATGCAGCTCATCCCGCATTGCTTGAACATGAGGTGACATCACTATGTTCTGACTTCTAAAGACCAATTCAAACGCAGCCTCCTGAGCAAAGTCTTTTGTGATTCCCCCCACCCAATCCCAGGCCCTCTCTGGAGCCTTGGAGCTAGAGCTCTGCCTCTCTTAAGGCCCTGATTTCAACTTTCCATGTACTACGCGAAGGGGTCAAGGGTGGTATCCATTCTAAAAACTCTTTTACACTAAAGACCTCTTGAAGGCAGGATTTAAGGCCTGGCACTGACTGTGTGACTTTGAGCAAGTTACTAACCTCTCTGAGCCTTAGTTTTCTTCATCTGTAAAAGAGAAGACAGTATGATCTGGCACTTCTACTTTTGGATATATATTCAAAAGAACTGAAAGCAGGTTCTTGAAGAGATACTTATATACTCATGTTAACAGTAGCATTATATCTAACAGCCAAGAGGTAGAAGCAAACCAAATGCCTATAGATGGATGAATCGATAAACAAAATGTGCTATATCCATACAACGCAATATTCATACCTTGCAGTATTATTCAGCCCTAGAAAGAGGGAAATTCTAACACGTGCCACAATACGGATGAACCTCCAGGTCAGTATGCTAAGTGAAACGCGCCAGTCACAAAAAGACAAATACCATGTGATTCCACTTCCATGAGACACCTTGAGTACTCAACTGGTGAGAGACAGAAAACAGACAGGTGGTTAACAGGAGTTAGAGGGGGTGTGTGTGTTGGGGGGGGATGGGGAGTTGTTTAACGGGCATGAAAAAATTCTGGAAATTGGTACAACGATGTAAGTATACTTAACACTACTGAACTGGATGCTTAAAAATAGTTAAGATGGTAAAGCTTATGCTGTGTATTTTACCACAATTAAAACAAAAAAAGAGATGATAATACCAGCTTCATACAATTCTGGTAAAGGGTAAAGGGAGATGGGCAGCCCCTGTGGCGCAGCGGTTTAGTGCCGCCTGCAGCCCAAGGTGTGATCCTGGAGACCAGGGATCGAGTCCCATGTCAGGCTCCCTACATGGAGCCCGCTTCTCCCTCTGCCTGTGTCTCTGCACCTCTCTCTCTCTCTGTGTCTCTCATGAATAAATAAATAAAATCTTTAAAAAAAAAAAAAAGGGTAAGGGGAGATAACATACAAAAAGCAGTCAACATAGAACCCCACATGTAATGTGTGTTCTGTGCAGTGTGTATGTAGTTTTTTTAGTAATTATGTGTACGTGTGTGTGTATGGTTGTTATTTCACTTAAAATGATTTTGTAAATACTTCTTTAATTTTTATAAATCATCAATGTTATGTAATGGCCAACACAGAATTTTATTATTGCCCCTCAGTTTTATTTCACCATCCTCTCACACCTATATTACTAGACCAAATGATATGAACCTTTTTTTTCTTAATTATTAGAGAGACACACACACACAGGCAGAGACATAGGCAGAGAGAGAGGCAGGCTCTATGCAGGAAGCCTGATGTGGGACTCGATTCCAGGACTCCAGAACCGTGCCCTAGGCCAAAGGTAGGGACTAAACTGCTCAGCCACCCAGGCATCTCTCTTTTTTTTTTAATATGAGCATTTTTAATCAGCTGTTATTTTATTTGTTATATGATGTGGAAATAAGTAACTTGAAAATGTATAAAGCTGGATCTTCAGGAGAGGGTGATGTTATACACAACAAGAATTATGTCAGTACACAAATTCTTTGCAAATCACTCGGCAATTTGAATGCTCAGCGGAAAAAAAAGAGGCCAACACACTTCCATAGTGATATGGTCTAAATTATGGCCTGACTGAAACAAAAGGATATTGTACCTATAATGCTCTGGTTGGTATTAAATGCTACCACTCTACATAGAGAAATGCCATTGATCTTATCTATTTGGGCATTTAAAACTAATATAAACAGGACCTTCCCTACTCAAGAGAAGAAAATCACTTAACTCACTTTTGAAAAATCATAGGGTTTTACATTTTATGTGTGCGTGCTTCCTCAGAACTTTATCTTCCGCAAGTACCAGATTCTTGATTTTTATTAGGGTACAAGGCCCCCACCTCTTTCCCCAAATAAGAGAATTTCCCAGCCTCCCTAGCAGCTACGGTGGCCATGTGGCTAAGCAAGTTCTGGCTGATGAAATGTAAGCAGAAGTTACGTACACATTCCAGAAAATGCTTTAAAAAGGAAAGGGCATGCTTTGTCTTTTCCTTGCATCTCCTTCCTCCTTCCTGCCACATGGAACTGACAGAAGTATCACCAGTGCCTCAGAACCACATAACCTCCAGCCCCTCCCAGGTCCATGGGTGTCATACAGCTGATTCTCCCCAAGAGACCACAGGTAACTGCTGTTCCTAAAACTCCCTGGAGATCCAGAACATAGCTCAGAGAGGAGTGTCCTTCTGAAGTCTTTACCTAGACAACACTAACAAAAGAGTGCCCTCTCCCCATCCCCAGTCCGACCTGCAAAAAAGGGATGACCCAAATATCCTCTACAGAACCAAGGACACCCTAGATAATGTGCCCTGGTCCCTGGCCCTGAGTCATTGGGAAATGGGATCTTGGGCAAATCCACTTCACTTCTGTGAGTTTCCATTTTGCCTTTTATAAAATGGAAACTAACCTAACTGCCCTATTCTGCAGGGAGTTATGTCCAAATAAGATCATGAATGCAAAAGCATCTTAATTTACAATTAAGATTTACAATTTACAATGGAATCAAAATATAATGACATTTAGGGTCATAGTCAAGAAAGAGCAGAATGACTGGAACAGTATGGGAGAATTCCAGGAACTTATCCTGAAGATATTCTTACAAAAGTATAAGAGATTTGTGTCCCTGAGGCTCACTGCAGCTTTATTTGTAACACTTAGATGTACTATTAAATAAAATATATCAATATAACCAAATACTATGTAGTTAATAAAAAAGGTAAGTGATAAAGAAATGAAGAACACCTGCATATCAGCTGGTATTATGGTGCCAGAACTAAAATCACAAGCAGTTTAAAGAGGTGATCTCAACTTCCAGTTAGATGGGGTGGACAAAGTACAGAAGAGATGACAGGGATAAAAGACGCCCACACACCTGGGAAACAAGAGGCAAGTGTAGGAGTGTGCAGATCACAGACGGCCAGCTACCTCCTCCATGCGGAAATGGGCCCCTAGGAGAAGGGTTTAAACCCCAGAAACCCGGAGCCGTCAGGAACCAGAGTCTCCAGATGGGACACAGATCAAGATGAGGAGAGATACTGGACTGAAGGCAGAGGCCTGCGTGGGAAGACCTTCAGTCTCTTTCACCGGATGGCCCCCGAAACACAGTCAGGAAAAATCCTTATTCCAGGAGGGGCTTTTTTTCTCTGAAGAACAGACATTTGGGTGTCCTGCATCAAAATCATCAGGTCTCTGGTTAGTGACTCTACCACTGACAAACTGTCTAGATACAAAGTATTCCATCAGGCTTTTGTGCTGCACATTGAAATACAGGCATACCAGGAAGGCTCAATAAGTAACTAAGGGATGCTGTTAACATAAAAGAGGAGACCAAGTAACTGAACAACGTGAGGGAAAATTGAGACAAAGCAAGGAGCAAAAGAGAAAAAAAAAGTAAAAACCCATCAATTAGTAACTCCAGAGAAAAACAAGAACAGGGTGCTAATAAAACAAGGGTGATTAGAGAACAAGATGCTTTCAGAATTCTAGGAGACAAAAAAAAAAAAAAAAAAAAAGGAATTCTAGGAGACAGTAATTTTCAATCTGGAATTCCACGCTGAGCCAAACCATCAATCTACCTGAGGACACCGTATGGGGGTAGAATGAAGATATTCAATCATGTAAGGACTTACAAAAATCTACTTCCTATGAATGCTTTCTTAGGTAGTTCCTAGATTTAAGATTCCACGAGAACAAGGGAATAAATCAAGAAGACACAGTATCTAAGAAAGAGGGAAAGGAGGGTCCCAGAAGGCCTAGAGAACAACTAATCTAGACTGGAACAGGAAGGCATGGAGGGCTACAAGATGGATGTCCCAAGAAAAGGGGAACTGTTTGGTCATGTGAAAAACAGAAATCAGATGGGTTTTTCAAATCTGTCAGTTTGGGAAGAACTCACACAGGATAATCAAAGCAATGAAAGCAATTAACAAAGGATCAAGATCAGATGTGTATTTATTATACTTGTCACTAGTGAACAATAAGTAAATACCAAATACTGATTTACTCAACAGTTATGATATACCTCTACTGGGAGAATGGAGGAAGAGAAATTGGGGGCAGGAAGCAGTATTAGAATGCTCATCTTTTGTAACACATCAGTAAAACATGCAAACTGATAAATCAGGAAATACCAACATAATCCTACATTTTAAAAAGGAGACAAATATCCAAAGAGAAAACTAAAAAGTTTGAGAAGTAAAACTCTAGGCTGGGGCAGGAGACTGCTTTTGTGTTAAAAGCCTTGAAGTACTCCTGACTTTTAAAAACTATGTTCATGAACCACTTTATAAATAAAAAACAATTAAAAAAAAAAAAACTGGTCACCTCTAGAGGGGGGGGGGGAGACTGTATGAGGGACTAGGGTAAAGAAACTTCTTGCCCCCCCCCCTTTGTTCATTTCTGTATTGCTTAGATTTCTTAACTCATATGTAGAGAGTGGCTTCTAGAACTTGGGAAAAGAAAACATTAGACAGTTGTATATTACGTCACAGGCAATTAAAAACAGGCAGAAAATAACAGACTGAAGAAATTCTAAAGAGGCTCTAAGATTTAGCGATTTACGATGTGTTTAATCACATGGACTAGACACTGCTGTTATACATAAACACAAGAAAAACCGTATAGCCAACTTATGGAAATCTATATTCAAGACACAGTAACTGATTCAGTAGTCACTCAGGGGCAGGTTAAATCTGGGAGGTGCAGAAGTCCAGGACAATTCCAGATCTGCATACGATCATCCGTCAAACTTAATCAGTATTATTTTGCCCAACATGTAAACCAAGACAGCGGCTACTTTTTTCTTCCCTTTTTCTATTAACTGCAAATGGTTAAGAGAATGCTTATTTTTATCATTTGGTGTCACATCCCTTACAGGTCTCTGATCGAATTTTCTCTTCAACACACTGAAGCTTTAAGACCAAAGCTGAGGGATCCCTGGGTGGCTCAGCAGTTTAGTGCCAACTTCCGCCCAGGGTGTGATCCTGGAGTCCCGGGATCGAGTCCCAAGTTCTGTGTCAGACTCCCTGCATGGAGCCTGCTTCTCCCTCTGCCTGTGTCTATGCCTCTCTCTCTCTCTCTCATGAATAAATAAAATCTTAAAAAAAAAAAAAAAAAAGAGAGAGAGAGAGAGAGACCAAAGCTGAGTGACAGATAACTACTCTTGTGGTAATCATTTTGCAATGTATACAAATGTTGAGTCACTATGTTGCACATCTGAAACTAATAATATAGGTCAATTATAACTTAGTAAAAAAAAAAAAAAAAAAAAAAAAAAAGACCAAAGCAGCTCCTTTACTTATCATCTCAGAACAAAATCCCAAGGCCAACAGATCCCCTTCACTTCTGAAGGGATGATTTCCTGACAAAGCTCCAACACGGAGGCGTTTCTGAGGGGGCTCTGATCTTCCCTGGGCCAGAGAACCTTCCCTGAGAGGAAGTACTGTGACAGGGCTCCGGAAACACCAGGACGGAGCCGCTCACTCCCTTGCTGCGAGTGTAACTAAGAGTATGATGGAATCGAGAGTCGCTCAGACTCACGGGTGACTCCTGTTTCTGCGCTGCCCTGCTCGTCCTCCAGACAAGGCCGATTTTACCGGCGTTTCAAGCGTCTCGCTAGACACAAAGGGAACCAAGTTAGGTCGGCGGCGGCGGGAACTCTTGAAAAGCGGGACCGCCAGCAACGCTGAAGCAACGCCGACGACATTTACCTTCACTCGTCTCCGTTTTCTCCCCTTCTCTTCCCCTGGAACCTGCTTCTCTCCTTTCTTTCTCTTTTTCCGCTTTCTGTCCTTGTGTTTGTCATGGTCGTTCTTGTCTTCGAAGAGGCTGGAGTCGTGGCCCGAGCTGCCCGTGGAGAGCTCGGTGACTTCGTTCCCTCCCACTTTGAGGACGAGCTTCAGGGGCTTCTCTACGTACTCTTAAACAAAAGGAGAGAGCGTGGGGCGCGGGCGGGGGCGCGGGCGGGGCGCGGGCGGCGCAGGGAGGCTCCGGGCGCGCAGCACCTGTTGACTGACGGACACTCGGCGAGTGGCGCCCGGAACGCGGCGGGCCTCGGGGGGTCGCCCCACGCCTCCCAGCCAGAGCCCCGCCGGGGGCCGGGCGCCGGGGCTCCGAACGCGCCTCCCCCCCCCCCCCCGCCCCGCGGGCTGCGCGGCCTCCGGCGGGCCGCGCCCCCCTCGCCGCGGGTCCCGGCCTGCCCGTGCGAGGCGCCCGCGTCCGCTCCCCCCCCCCGCCAGGCCGGCCGGCCCGCCGCGGCAGCTCGAGGGTGGCCCCCACGGAGCGCGGCCCCCGCCCCACCGCGGCGCGCTCCTCACCCTCGTAGAGGTGTTTGTCCGACTTGTGCTTCTTGTGCTTCTTGCCCATGTCCGACCGGGCCCCGGTGCCCGCCCCCCGCGCCAGGCCCAGGCCGTGCGGCGCCGCTTCCGGTCCGGGCCAGGCGAGCGGAGGGCGGGAGCGGGGCCCGCGAGACCCCGCGCCGCGAGGCAGGGGGGCGGCGTGCGCCGGGCGGCGCGAGGCCCCTCACGAGAAGGCGGCGGCGAGACCCGGCCGGGGCCACAGAGCGGCGGCGGGGCTGCGAGCGGCGGGCGCGGAGGCGGGAGAGAGGGCCCGCGGCGCGCGCGGGGTGCGGCCGCCTGCGCGTGGCGGCCCCTGGCGGCCGGAGGTGGCGCTGCAGCCCGCGGGCCGGGGGCGGGGCCCACCGCTCCGACCCCCCTCCCCCCCCGCCTCTCTGCCCTCCCCCTTCACTCCTTTCTCGCTCCCTCTTCTCCCCTCTCTTCCTCCATTCCCTCTCTCATTCCCTCCCTCCCTTCTCTCCTTTTCTCTGTCTGTCGGTCTGATTGTCCATCTTTCCCTCCCCCTGTCTCTGTCTCATTGCCTGTCCCTCTGTTTCTGTCTGTCCCTCCCTTGCTCTTCCTCTGTCTCCGTCTGTCTGTCTGTCTGTCCGTGTTTCCGTCTCTCCCTCCCTCCCTTCGTCTCTGTCCCTTTCTCTTTCCTCCCACCCTCCCTCCTTCCCTCTTCTCTCTCTCTCCTTCCCTCCCTCTTCCTACCACTCTTGCTTTTCTTTCTCTCATTCTTGCCCCTTCCCTGACTCCTCGCTTCTATCCCTCTGCCCCTTGCTTCTGTCTTCTCTTTGACGATATTTATTGAACCCTGCGCTAGATGCCAGGTCCAGCAAACCCAGCACGTTGGTGACTGAAGGATTCTAATCTTAAATACAAAACAAAACAAAAACCCCTTATGTGCTGGTATGAAAAGGCCTCCAAAACTGTAACTAAAACAACATCAAAAAATATGAAACTGAGTGTATTTGTTAAGATCCATATATGGAAATAAATGTTGACATCTGGATGAAAAGGCTCCAGTGGAGCTGAAGTGGATTATTTTAGTTTTATGCTTCTCTCCATTTTTTGAAAAAATTTTCATGTGCATGTTAAATTTTTAAAAGGTTTTATTTATTTATGTATTTATTTAGAGAGATCAGGAGAGGGGGAAGGGGCATAGGGAGAAAGAGAGACTTTAGAGCAGGCTCCATGCTGGGTGAGGAGCCCAACGAGGGGCTCCATCTCAGGACTCTGAGATTATGACCTGAGCCAAAATCAAGAGTCCAGGGATCCCTGGGTGGCGCAGCGGTTTGGCGCCTGCCTTTGGCCCAGGGCGCGATCCTGGAGACCCGGGATCAAATCCCACATCAGGCTCCCGGTGCATGGAGCCTGCTTCTCCCTCTGCCTGTGTCTCTGCCTCTCTCTCTCTCTCTCTCTCTCTCTGTGACTATCATAAAAAAAAAAAAAAAAAAAAAAAGTCCAACACTTAACTGACTGAGCCACCCAGGCACCTCAATGTTAACTTTTTTTAAATAAAAGGAGAGATACAATTTAGAAATTAACTTGAAAAAAATGATGAAAATGGATCTATTGGATCTATACCAAGTGAGGGTCCAGGCTAACACCATTGCCCTGTAGATGGATATCTACTCCTTGATGCTGTTTTAAGCCTTTCTCATTCACACTTATTCTCTGGTGCTGAGTGCCTACTGGAGAGATATCCACATTTCTGTTCATTGGCATTAATATATTTTTTAAAAGACTTTATTTATTCACGAGAAACACGCACACACACACACACACACACACACACACACAGGCAGAGGGAGAACCAGGCTCCATGCAGGGAGCCGGACGTGGGACTTGATCCCGGGTCTCCAGGATCACGCCCTGGGCTGAAGGCGGCGCTAAACCGCTGGGCCACCCGGGCTTCCCAGCACTAATATAATATTTAGATGTGTTTAACACATCCAGGGATGATGGCTGCAGGGAAACAATATAATGTTGATTTTTTTTCCCATGTGACAACCTCATGAACTAGGAAGCACAGAAAGATTCTTACTCCCATTTTGCAGATGGGGAAACTGATTCCCCAGGGAAGTGAAGGAGGTTTCTAGATAGTGATAAAACCTGGATTCAAATTCAGGTTTTCTGAATTTGAATCACATACTCTTTTTACATGGAATATGGTGAAGATGTTTTGCCTGTCTCTACTTTGAACCTTATGATGCCCTGTGTATTTTCAAATAAACCCATAATCACAACCTTCTTTCAGGAAAGGATCTTAGACATTTATACTTTAGTAAGAATTTGGACCTCTGGATCACACCTCCCAGGAATGTTTGTAGCTTTAGTTCGGACTCCAGTAGTAAAATGGTAGACTTGTAGTTCAGGACCCTATGGTCAGAGTGTGACAGAAATCTGGTTTGAAGTATTTCAAGCAAACAAAGAGATTTCAAGTAAGAATATTTGCAAGTAAAGCTTGAGGATGGGAACCAGGAATTTGATGCTGTTTGGTATCTTTCTCTTTCTTCTTTGTCTTGTCTCTGTGAACATCGGGCTCCACCTCCTCCCCCCACCCCCAATATGGCTGAAAACATAGTTACCAGTAGCTGCTTCCTGATTAATGGGACAATACTGTCTTCTCTGTCAGCTTCACCCAGGAAGAAATGGCAGAGAAGGGCCCTTTTTGGCTTGGGTTGGGTCACATATTCTACCGGCCAGGGAATGGGAGATTGTTCTAGCTTGGGTACCAAGTTTACCACATGGCCAAGAGGAGTTGGAGTCTATGATGGCCAGGCCCCACAAGACCCTGATGTTTAGCCAGGGAAGATGAGATTCCTCAAATAAAGGGAGCTGCTTTTTCATGAAAGTTAAAAGCATGTGTCTGTTGCCTCCCTGGCATCCGTGGGGTGGAGTCACAGTGGGGGAAGAAGGGTTGTATTGGGGAAGAGAAGTTGCTCTGAGATCAAGCCACCATTGCCCACTACGTATAGAGCAAAGCTCAGTTCAGCTTTTCAGCTATTGGCTATAATCTTTTTGCTTTAAGGGGAATTGTGATGCCAACTCCCCTGTGGGTCTGGCCTCTGCTGCGGTGTGCCTCACTCCAGGTAGAACCTGTGAGTTTACCTCTTCACTTCCTGTCACCTGGTGTGCTTCCCCAGAGAAGGATCTGGTCTCATTGCCTTCGTTTCCATAGCACCCAGCACAGTGACCACTACTATGCAAATGCCCCTCAGAGCCAGCTCACTCTGTGTGTGTGTGTGTGTGTGTGTGTGTGTGTGTGTGTCTTTTCTCTGACCAGCCTGGCATGGAGTAAAAGGGTCTAGTTAACTATTACACACTATGGAGTGAATAACTGCCCTCCTCCCCTCAACAGAGATCCTTCATAGGTCCCAAAGTGTTCACGGCAGTGAAAAATGAGGAAGACCCTGAAGCAGAAAACACCTCACAGAAGTTCCTGGGAGATAGAAACCCTGATTAATCCAATTTTTAAGGTCCCTGCCCCAGGACAGTGTCTGGTACATAAAAGGCACCTGAAAATGCTAGTTGAACAGGACCTTGTTGTGTAGTGCAGACTCTGCAGTGACACCAGACACTCCTGCCTCCTGGTATTTATGCTCTCCACCTGAGTGTGGAAGTGTCTTGAGACTTGTTTCTAGCCAAAAGGATACGGCAAACGGGATGAGATGTCACTTCTGTGATTCAGTTACTTAAGATTGTGACTTCTGTCTTGCTAACCAATTGCATTGCCTTCTTGGGTCACATGCTTTGAGGAAGCAGGGTGCCATGTTGGAGGCGCTCACCGCAAGAAACTGAAGGCAGCCTTCAGCCAACAACTGGCAAGAACTGAGGTTGTCAGCCCCGTAGCCCCGGAGCCATTCACCCTGCCAACAGTCGCCTGAGCTTCAAAGTGAATCCTTCCTCAGTGGAGTGTTCAGATGAGAACTCAGCCCTGCCTCACACCTTGATTGCAGCCTTCAAGGGATCCTGAAGCAGACCCAGGTAAGCTATGGTCAGACTGTGGACCTGCAGAAACTGTGAGAAAATAAGTGTATATTTACTGAAACCATCAAGTTTTAGGGGAATTTGTTACACAGCAATAGATAGCTTATACAAATATTATCCTAAACAGGGAACTTTCTGAGCCTGCTGCATATCTCAATAGGGACTAAAGTGACAGCAAGGGAACAGTTGTCTGTGTAGGGTACTTGGCTGGAGTGTTGCACACACTACCTACCTCTTTTCATCCTTCTCCCAGCCTGAGGAGAGGAACACTCGTCTCTGTCCTACAGGTGAGGAAACTGGGGCCTGAGGAAGTCAGGTGGCTTATCCAAGGTCACACAGCTTGCCTAGGATCTGAATCCACACCTGCCTACCTCTAAACCCTACATTCTAATCACGAGGCCACACGGCTCTTCAGAAAAGAGCCAGAAACCTCTGAAGCTTCTCCCTCCATGTTTGGAATAGTGTCAGATGGAAACACATTCCACAAGAGGATCCGTACGCTCATATAAAACATGCAGGCACAGATGTTTGTGTGCTAAGAGGATCAGAGGATAAGTTAAAGCATGGAAATAGTTGTTATTTGCTGTTTATGGATTTTTGGGTCCTGGGAGGCTAAATGAACAAAGAGAACCCAGACAATGAAAGATGACTGCTGAACTTGTGTAATAGTGCTGTAATGGAGTTGCAGGTTTTGTGATACTTGGGTGAGGGGCACTTCAGACCCGGGCTGTGAGGGAGGCCTCTTGGCAGGTGCTAGTTGTCCCCCCTAAGGTGATGGGGCCTTCTCTCTATCTTGCTTTCCTATTGGCTAAAGAGGAAGAGGACAGTCTCGGGAGAGGACAAGGCAGATTCTATACTTTGCTTAGTCCCACCCAACTCTTTCCTACATCTGGGGGCCTCTGCCACTTACTTTTACTCCACTTTGCTGCAGCTGTCATGGATGCAGAATGGGCACATTCTCTTTCCAAGGTGGACTGATGCATTTCACCCGGCCCCTAGAACACAGCCACCAAAGCTTGGGGGATGAGTGACTGCTCTAACACCTGTTGGACATCTGCCGTGCACCCACTGCCAGCCCGTACCCTTGCTCCACGTCCTCCTCGCAGCCCCCAGAGGAGGATATAGTACGTCCATCTCAGAGGTTGGAGCTGTTGGCAATGTCAGGACCAGACTGGAACCACACAGCTAGTAGGTGAGAGTTAGAAGTGGAAGCTAGGCCTCCCTCTGAACATCAGGATTGGAGTAACATTACAGCTCTGGAGTGGGACAGACTGGCTCGTCTGGAGCTCACAGTCTGCAGCCGTGTGACCTTGGGCACATTGCGTCACCCCTCTGAAACTCAGTTGCTTGTCCTGGAACAAGAGGTGTGGCAATCAGGCCTACCACTTCATAAGGTGGTTGTTAGGACGAAAGAACATAATGTGGTCAAAATGCCAAGTATGAGACCAGATGTAGAGTAAGTGCTCAATAAATGCCAGCTGCTAATATTAATTTTGAAATATTTTGTGATCCTTTATTTTACTTTTTTAAAGACTTTATTTAGTTAGTTGACAGAGAGAGAGAGACCACAAGCAGGGGGAACAGGAGAGGGAGAAGCAGTCTCCCTGCTGAATAGAAAGCCCAATGTGGGGCTTGATCCAAGACCCTGGGATCATTACCTGAGCCCAAGGCAGACACTTAACTGTTTAACTGACGGAGCCACCCAGGTACCTCTTCTGTGATCCTTTAAAAACATAGTTGAGGTAATGTCATTGCCCTGCTCAAAACTGTTTCATGGATCCTCATCTCACTCAGAGTCAAAGCCAAATCCTTATCTTGGTTTTCAAGCCTGATCTGGCCCCCATTATCTCTCCAGCCCCACATCCTCTCACCCCTACCATCACCAGGGCTGGCCACACTGCCCTCCTCACTTACTTCTGACATACAAGCCTCCTTCTGCTCCAGGACCTCAGCCTCTGCCCTTTCCTGTGCCTACAGCACTCTCTCTTCAGCTATTGGTCTGGCTCCTGCCCTCGTGTCATCCTGATCTCCCCAGGTGACTGTCTGAGAGAAGCTTCTGGACCAGTGATCCACATAGGAGCACCTCTGGACTCCTCACCTCACGTGGCTTTGCTTGTGTTCATGGCACACATGACTAGCAACACCATGTTACATAACTCTTACGTTACATGTCCGTGTGTGTGTGTGTGTGTGTGTGTGTTAGTTCACTGTCCCCTTGGGACTCCCAGCTCCCTGAGGACAGAAATGGGGCCCACATCACTCATGGTTGTGTCCCCTACACCTACCACAGAGCTGGGCTCAACGCAGGCCCTCAAGATATATTTGTTGGATGAATGAATGAATGAATGGATAATTATACTGTTTGCGATGGGAATCCCCTCCCACTTTCTTCCCTGAGGGTCTTTTGGCTGGGGACAGGAAGTGATGGGTGGCCTCCCAGGGAGTCTGAGGAGGAGGAGGAGGAGAGAGGCAGTGAGAAACACTGGCCACGGGTCGGGGGATGACATTCCCAGGAAATAGCCTCTGCTCATCTCTCAGGGCCAGGCCTGTCTGCAGAGGACTTGTTGCCTGGTGGCTGATGTGAGGCCGTGGCAGGCCAGGCCCTTAGCAGCCCTGTTACCCTGAGGTGTTCCAGGCTTCCCCCACCCCCAGCCGGGCCTTTGGAATTTGGTGCCCCTATGGAGAGGGTGCTCTGGGGCACAGCTGCCGTCCTGGACACCTGACCCTGGAGGAGAGCGTGGCCTCCCTGGTGGGCAGTTCTGAGAGACCCAGAGGAGACTCTTCTCAGGCCTGACAGATGAAAGAGGCTTACTGGGAAGCAACCCCATGATCCCGTCAGGCTGAAAGCCCTGAATATCAGGGGCCTCCGAGACCCCCACCACTGCCCTGCTGTGTTCCTCAAAGCCCCCTCGTGCAGCTGTGAGGCCGGGCAAGGAACTCCTAAGGCCAGTTGTCCACTCACAATTACTTCTTTTGTCCTCCTTTGTGTGAATCTCAGCCTTCTCTGAGCAATGGGCCGAACCAGCCCTGGGCACCTGTGTGGTTGGCACGAGGGTCAGGGAAAGTGAGAGATGATGAAGGCCTTCCACAGCTGGAAGAACAGAAGGGAGGGGTGGGAAAGAGCTAGTTCTCCTGGATACTTCAGGGTGAAGAGGGGGTTGGGGGCACTGTACCCTCCGTCCCAGGGGGAAGGGAAGAGAGGGGGCATTCCCTGAGCCTGGGCCCTCAGCAGCTACAGCAGGTGGCCTAGTTTAGGGAGCACGGGCAGGGCCGACTGGCACTAGCCTGTTTGCATGGTGCAGAGAGGCCTCGAGGAGGCCGAGGCTGGGTCACTGGGCAGCTCTTTGGGGATGCAGTGGCCTGAGGTGATTCCCTGTGACAGGCTGTTGACAGTGCAGCTCCCGGGGTTGCTCATGATCACAGGTGGTGCTGCCCCAGCTGTCTGCCTCAGAGTGAACAAAAGGAAGGCTGCAGATGGCAGCTGTCCATGTGGCGGGCCTGTGCCTCCCCTCCCCTCATGGCCTTGGAGCTGTTTGCCGGAGGGCACTGGGCCCAAGCCATGGTGCCCGTTGCTGACAACCGGAAAAGTTATTTGGACTCAGAATCTACCAGGACAGAGAGAAACTTGGAGCCCCTGATCAAATAGGAAAGAGGAAACAGGAGCCACCTTCCTCCCTCCCTCCCCCTCCCACCCTCCCTTCATCCTATTTTCTTCAGTGCCAGGTGCTAGAACACAGTGGACGCCAAATAGACATGGTCCTGTCCGCATGAAGTTCACAATCTGGTGAGGGAGACACACACTTAACGGGTGATTGCACAGATCCATGTAGTTGACCCTTGAGCAACATGGGTTTGAGTCCATGGATCTACTATGTGCAATTTTTTTCAATACGGTATAATACTGTAAAAGTATTTTCTCTTCAGTATGATTTCCTAAATAGTTTTCTTCTTTTGAACTTACTTTGCTGTAATACATGTGCATAAATACACTTACAACTATGTGCTAATCGGTTGTTAATGTTATTGGTAAGGCTTCCAGTCAACAGCAGGCTACTCATAGTGACGTTTTTGGGGAGGACCCAAAAGTTGTATGCAGGTTTTTGACTGCTGAGGTGGGAAGGAGTCAGCACTCTTAATTCCAGAGTTGTTCAAGAGTCAACTGTATTTAGCTGGTTTTACTCATTGTTACGAAGGAACACGACAGGGTTGTGAATTGTTATGCTGTTATAAGACCCTCACACAGCCTGGGGGTTCAGGGCTCCCCGCTCAGGAAGCCACACTTGCCCTGAAGGTTGCATTTTAGGTGGGGTACCCTAGAAGCTGTTGGGGCAATCTGTTGTTGGGAGTCTGTTGGGGCACCAGAAAACATCTGGAAGGGAGTGCAAGTATCAGGGTAGGGCAGGGCAGAAGCACTGCGAGGTTGGAGCCTCAGCTTAGCCCAGTCACCCCCAGGTAGTGCAGGGAGGTGGGGTGGAGTGGGATGTACTCCGCAGAACAGCTCACTGGACTAAAGGGTAGCCCAGGTCAGGAGGAGAGGTCAGCCAAGTGGTCTTCCTGACCCCCCCAGAGCCATTCTAGTCCATGCAGGGCAATCCTCTGAAGCTGATGGTGGCTGCAGGCCCTCAGCAACCAACACTGACAGCTGCTGGAGGTGACATGACATGTCCCTGGGACAGGTGAGCTGAGGGATGCACCAAACAGCATCCACTAGCTAGGCAGAGGGATCAGCATATGCAAAGGCAGGGAAACATTTGCTGCATTCAAGGAAGTGGGAGGGCCAGTTCTGGAGCAAAAAAACCCAAAAACCAAAAAACAAAACACCCCCCCCCCAAAAAAAATGAGGGAACGCTGGGAGCAATGCCCAGAGATGAGGTTGGGCTGGGCGGGACCTCAGGAGGCATGGCGGAAATGTTCAATTTTATTTGGGGCACCACAGAAGACCGTGGAAGTGGGCACACATCCAGGTTTGCATTTAGTCAAGAGTGCTTTCTGAATGGAGAAAGGACTGTGGGTTTAGGAGACAGGGCAGGGAGAGCTAGGAGTCGAGGTGGACTTCACGATGGAGGGCTGCTGGTGGTGGCTCGGACTGCGTGCAGGCAAGGGGCTGGCGCAGTGGGATAATTTGAGAGTTATATAGGAGGAAGAATCTAAAGATGCCTGTGAATGACCCAGGAGGAGATGCTGAGCAGGAAGTTGAGTGCCTGTGTCTGGGGCTCAGGAGAGATGCTAGGTCTCCGAGGAGAGACTTTTGGTCTAGAGATGTCTTTGGAACCTCAGGAGTGAGTCAGACAACCCAGGGGGAGAAAACAGAGTGACCAAGAAGATAGAGCCTTGAGGACTTTTAATATCAAGGTCACTGGAGGATGAGGAAGCAGGAAAGGAGGCAGAAGAGTGCGAGCAGTGTGGGTGGGAGGAAGGCCAGGAGAGTGGGGCATGCCAGGAGGATGCCAGCGCCACAGCTGGCTGAGGGCATGTGGGGGAGCGAGTGACGCCAGGCTGCAGGGAGTGTGCAAGCTCTGCAGGGGTCTGTTCAGGGCTGGAAAGGGTGGATCAGATGAGTAGAATCATGCAGGCAAGAACACTGAGGTGGCGGGTGTTGGGGGTGATAGTCAGCAGCTCAGAAATAGTCCTGCAGGCGTAGTCCACCATCACTCCTGGAAACCCTGCTCTGGGAACAGAGAGTCGCTGTGTGCTGTGGCTGTGGGCTTACTCTGTGCCACTCAGATCTCTAAGTTCCCTTAGTCCTGGCTCTGCAAAAAAACAGCGTATGTCCCTTCTGCTTGTTATTTGCAGCTGCAGAAAGACTAGGCTGCTTCCTTTCAAACTTGGTTGGTTCTGGGGAACTACTTCTGATGTTGTGTCAGTGACTGATCAGGTTTTATTTTATTTTATTTTATTTTATTTTTTTTTAGGTTTTATTTTAAATATATGTGTATGTGTTAGGTTTTTCTTGACTCAGTTATTGAATTTTAAGCTTCACTCTTTCTTAATTTGCATTAACATGCCAGTTATAGATAAAATTGAAAATACAGATAGGCATAAGGAAGAAATTTTATTTTTATTTTTTTTAAAGATATATTTATTCATGAGAGACACACAGAGAGAGGCAGAGACACAGGCAGAGGGAGAAGCAGGCTCCCTGCGGGGAGCCTGGTGTAGTACTCAATTCCAGGACTCCGGGATCACACCCTGCGTTGAAGGTGGATGCTCAACCACTGAGCCACCCAGGCGTCTCATAAGGAAGAAAATTTAAATTGCTTATATTCCCACCACTGTCTTTAACATTTTGGAATATGTCATTTGAGATATTTTCCAAACCGTTTTCCAATTAGAGTTTGGTAGACATTCTCATCTTGCCTCAGGAGGTATGTTCGTGATGCTCCATTATTGCATATTCTAAAGCCTGGCTACGCAAAGTATGGTCTGTAAACTAGCTGCATTGGTGGTACTGGGGAGCTTGGGAGAAATGCAGAATTTCTGAGCTCCCCTTCAGAACTATGGAATCAGAACCTACATTTTTAACATGAGCCATGGAGATTCATATGCATGTGTTAAAGTTTGAAAGGTGCTGTCGTAGAACATTGGTGTATGCCTAGGCTTTTTATTTTCTTGGACAAGGAACAGGAAGCCTCTAGGTTAGAACAATTAGACACACACACACACACACACACACACACACGCACACACAACAATTAGACACCAAAAGGAGAGCTTTCACAAAGCCAGATATATACCTGTGTTTGTTTGTTTGCTTTTGGTTGTTGTTGATTCTTTCAGATTTTCTTTTTTTTTTTAATTTTTATTTATTTATGATAGTCACAGAGAGAGAGAGAGAGGCAGAGACACAGGCAGAGGCAGAAGCAGGCTCCATGCACCGGGAGCCCGATGTGGGATTCGATCCTGGGTCTCCAGGATCACGCCCTGGGCCAAAGGCAGGAGCTAAACCACTGCACCACCCAGGGATCCCTCTTTCAGATTTTCTACATAGATAATCATGTAAATCTGTGAACCAAGACAATTTCTTCCTTCCCAATCTGTATTTTCTTTTCCTGTCTTACTGCATTGGCTAGAACTTCCAGCATGATGTTGAAAAGGAGTGGTGGGAAGGGACAGCCTTGCCTTGTACCTGGTCTTAGAGGGAATGCTTGAGTTTCTTACCATTAAGAATGCTGTTAGCTAGCTGTAGGTTTTTTGGTAAGTATTCTTTATCAAGATGAAGAAGTTCTCCTCTATTCCTCTTTCCTGAGAGTTTTTTCTTTTTCTTTTTCTTTTTTTATTTATTTTTTATTTATTTTTATTTTTTTTCCTTTTTCTTTGTTTAAATCATGAATGGATATTGAATTTTGTCAAGCACTTTTCTGCTTCTACTGGTACGATCATGTTATTTTTCCTCTTTAGACTGCTGATGAACTACATTAAGTGATTTTTGACTGCTTAACTAGCCTTGTAATCTTGGAAAAATCCCACCAAATTGTGGAGTATAATTCTTTTATACATTATTGCATTTGATTTGCTGATATTTTGTTGAGGATTTTTGTATCTATGTTCATGAAAGAGATTGGTCTGCAGTTTTCTTTTCTTTTCTTCTTTTTTTTGTAATGTCTTTGGTTTTGGTACTGCTGGCCTCGTTGAATGAGTTAGGAAGTAGTCCCTCTGTTTCTATCCTCTGAAATTATAGAGGATTCTATATTTTTTTTTTCTTAAATGTTTGATAGGTTTCAGCAGTGAACCCATCTGGGACTGGTGCTTTCTCTTTTGGAAAGCGTTTTTTTTTGTTGTTGTTGTTGTTGTTTGTTTTGTTTTGTTTTTGTTTGTTTATTTTCTTCAGTAGGTAAGGGGCCTATTCAGATCATCTGTTCCTTCTGTGTGAGTTTGGCAAATTGTGTCCTTCAAGGAATTTGTCCATTTCATCTAGGTTTCAAATTTGTGGGAATAGAGTTGTTCACAGTATTCTTTTATTATACCTTTAATGTCCATCGGATCTGTAGTGATGCCCTCTCTTTCATTTCTGATATTAGTAGTTTCTGTCCTTGCTCTTTTTTCCCTTAGTCTCACTAGAGGCTTATTGATTTTCTTGACCTTTTCAAAGAGCTAATTTTTGTTTTCATTGATTTTCTTTGTTGATTTCGTATATAGCTAATTTTTATACCTTGGAAACAAATACATCAAAATTTGGATCTTCATTGATTCTAAAAGGTAAATGTTAAACTTTTAACTGAAAAGATAAAACACATTTGTACCAACAAGATACTGCTTTTGTTTCTTATATACAGGAGTTTTGCTTATGACTTCTTTTGAAATGAGAAGTTGCTAAAGATCTTTGAAAACCATTCCATGATATGATCTCCAGGGGCCCTTTCATGGCTCTGTGATTCAGTTAGATAAAATACTGTTGTGATCAAATGTTTAAAAAATCTCTCTCTCAGTAAACCATATAAAGTCATGCAAATTAGTCAAGTTTGGGTGTGTGGTTGGATAAAGTCATCTAGAATACAATACAGGATAAGAGCACAGCACTAGAATTCAGGATGCCTGGTTCCTACCCTTGTATCACTCAGCTTCCATTCGATAGAATGCTTTTGTTTGGTAGTATCTGAAACCTACCTCTGATGAGGCTGAGCTTCAGCTAATGCTACATCCAGGATTTCAGACTTTCTCTATCTTTTGGCTTGCTTCCTATGCACTCATCTTATTTTGAGACAGGCTCTAATGGCCCCTAACAGCTCCAGGCTGACATCCTCATAGATCCAGTTCAGAGAAAAAAGAATATTTCTTTCCCCAGTGGTCTGGCAAAAAGTCCTGGGGTTATTTGATCAAGCCAATTTAGATCTTGTGCCCCCTCTGAACCAATCACCATGAAATGGTGGGGTGGCTATAATAGTAGTAGAATTCAATGACAAGCCAAATCTTGTCTAGCCCTGGAGCCTGAGTAGGGGGTTGGCGCCACCTAAACCATATGGCCTAAATTGAGGTACCAAGAATAGTTAAGATGCTGTTACCACAGGATTGGAGAACGAATGCTGGATAGGCAAAGCAACTCAGTAGAAACAAAAACAGTTTCTAAACCCAACTCTCTACCTGTCTTGAGGGGACTTCAGTTATGAGGGCTGATGAAAGAAGGATGTGTACAATGGCGGGGGGAGAGGGGAGACTAGTAGCTGCTCTGAGATGGATGGAGCCCAGAGACACATTGCTTTGTAAACTTGGCCAGCAGGCAATACCTGGTTGAATAAAAACACATGGTATTTAACAAACACAACAGGCTTCACAAAATGTGAACTCTTGCCTCTCATGAGACTGGTCACCAATAAAGAGCAGGCAGAGAGACTCTTTCTGACTCATCACATTCTGGTTGGCCTGGTTGACTCTTGCCCTGCTCATCCGAGAGGCAAATGTGCCCATTTGCTTGGGGAAATGCCACCGGGGAAGCTCTTTCTGCTTCTTTCTCTGCTGTGATCTTGTCTTTCAGAGGCCAGTAGGGATCAGACTTGGAACTGCTGACATCGTTAGCCTCAGGAGAAAATTTGTGAGGCTCAGCCAGATCTATTTATACCAAATTTTACCATGTCATTGAGTTATTCACACTTGGAACTGCTGATGGTCTGTTGTAATTGTTTAACCCTACATGTAGGTAATTTGGAAGGTGCTGATTAATGAATGGCCATCTCTTTCTGGTTCCTAAGGCAGAAAAAGGAAAAACAAAAGTTTTCCCCTTTATTCAGGGGAGAAAAGCTTGGATTGGGGGATACAGGCTTCTCCTTCATCCCTGCCTGGTCAGCTTTCGCTTGGGTAACGTCCCGTCCTCAAAGCCTTTCTAGATGCCATTAGAAGGAAATAGCCACTCATCTGTGTGCCCTTGACATTGATTTAGCAAAAGCTACCATGTCTTTCAGCTTCCACTCTGCCCTACTCTCAATCATCCACTCTCCCCACAACAGCCAGAGGGAACTTTATGAATGTGGATGAGCTTAGCCTGTACTGTTGTCCTGTTCACAGCCCTTTGGTGGTCTCCCTTCACACTCAGATAAAACCTGAGCTTTTGTCCAGGCTCCAGGCCCCCCTCTCTGACTCATCTTGCACCATGATACCCTTGGACTCATGACACTCAGAAATAATTTTCCTAATTTTAGTCCCTTGAACGTGCTTACTCTTCTACCATGCAGGACCTCCATACAGGCTGTTCCCTTACTATGGAATGCTCTTCCCACACTCTTCATATGGCTCGCTCCTTCTCGTCTTTTACTATGTCAGAAAGATAACTCTCCAAATGAGTTAATGCTTAAATGAGTCTCCTTTTAGTTTCTTTCATAGCGCTTTATACATTTTCTTTTTCCTTTAAACATTGCATTTGTAATTACCTATTTGTTTATCAGTCTACCCATTAGACTGAGAGCTTCATGAAGGCGAGAGCTGTGTCTATTTTTCTGGTTTGTTCAGGTGCTGAATCCTCTGCACCTGACACTTAGCAGGTACATATGCACTTTTGATTAGAGGGTTGAAATGTTCTCTTATGGTAGGCAAGACTTACTTCTGTGTTCTTCTTTCTGGCCAAAACTGATTTCTTCTCCCAAGAAGGGAGTAGGGGGGTAGGGGGTTGTGTCAGTCTTACCTCTGGTTCCCTCAAAGCACTCATCACGGTGTTTAGCCCACAGTAGGGGCCTGGGGGGTGGGTGTTGCTAAGTGAATTCACATTACATGTACTCTTCCTCTCTCTCCTAAGGGAATGGCCAGCCACTCCTGAAAGAGGCATAAATAATGATCTATAGGACAAGACTTCAGAGTTGCCAAGCCACTGCTAATCTAAAACTCTCCTCTGCTGCTGTGCTGTGGTCTCTGTGTTTCTACCACAACAGAGCCAGGACAGGCTCTAAGAATCATCTTTCAAGATGCAGCACATCTGGACAGCCCTTGAGCCCATGCTCTCACTTCAAGAGGTCTTCATTAAGCAAATAGTGATTGTGTTAGGTCTGTGTGTGTGTGTGTGTGTGGGGGGGGGCTCAGACAGGAACAAGACACAGCCCCTGACCTTAGAAGGCTCAAAGGTTAGTAGAACAGGAGCACAACCTGCCCCTTTCTAGCTGTATGGCCTTGGACCCATACTTCTCCAAAGCTTCGGTTTCCTCATCTATAAAATGGGCTTAAAAATGTACCAACATCATTGCTTATAATTCAGTGAGTTGATGCGTGGAAAGTGCTGAGGACAGGGTGGGGCTCCATAAGGCGTGGCGGTAAGGACGGCAGTAGGTCTCAGCTGTTCAGGTTGGGACAGGAGTCACCTACCTGCAGCCCTCTGACCGCCTCCTGCTTACCATCATCCCTAGGCAAGGCTGCCCTCTGGTGGTAACGACGCAGAATGACCACCCGGCCTCGGCACCTGTCCGGCTCCATCCCGCCAACCATCCCAGTTTTGGCCTTTTGCTTGTCTGGTCCGAGACTCTTCCCAGACCGTCCCCTTTGCTAGGTTACCAAGGTGGCCCTTTATGGTCAAGGGGGTTCTCAGGTTGCCCAGAGCTAAGAGGCAAGGCAGGACAGAAGCAGAGCGAAGCCTCAGTGCTCAGTGGTTGCTCAGACCCATCTAGCACCAAGTTCCCTCTTTCTCAAAGAACAGGACCCCGAGTTCCGCCTGAGGCGCCTCTGTCCCCCACATGACCCAAGCCTGCCAATGAGGATACCACAGCTGCTCGGGCCAGTGATTGGCTCAGGGGTAGGCATCTGACTGGGGTCTGGCCAGTGAGAATATCACAGCCCCTGACTTAGTGATTGGTGCAGAGGTTGGGCACGTGACTAAGGCTCACCTGTGGTGGGAGGTTTTGGAGAAAAGGTTTCCTGTGAGGTCCCTAAGCTTGTAGGATGTGAGCCTAGAGCTTCTGGGGCCTGAGAATAAAGGCAACGTGGGAAAAGCAGAGCCTAGAGCCAGTATCCTGGTGACAGTACTGGAATTCCGGGATCATCAGCATCTTAGACTTTTAAATACGGTGGGAAAATAAATTTCCCTTTTGAGTTTGGCTACTTTGAACTGGATTCCTGTTATTTGCACCTCGGAGTACACACCACATGCCACACACACCCCCGACACACATCCACACTTCATTCATTGCCTCTTCTCTGGAAACTGAGCCCTGCTTATTCCCCCAGAGTCTTAGGAATGGGGGTAACAAGGCTGGCTACGCTTTCGAGAGCAGCAAGACCAGCTACATCATCTATGGGGTCCAGAGCAAAATGAAATCATGGGGTCCTTTGTTTAAAATTATTAGGAATTTCAAGATTGTCATAGCTGAACATTAAGCCAAGTGGGAATGCCTGTGTCACTGCACAGGTGGCTCGCTCATAAAAGCAGCCCTGGTTCTCAGTCCATGGCCATTTAGGCTTTTATTGAGGAAACTGCCACATAAGCCACTGTAAAATAGTTCTAGTTTAAGATGTTCTGAGGGGCCAGGGCCTTGCTCCTTAGAAATAGAATCTTTGGCAGGGAACCAGGTTTGATGAGTGCTCACCATGACAAGACCCTTGAAGGGAGGCAGCAATGAGTGGGAAATGGCACCATGTGCCCGTGGTCACAAAGGAAGACTGTCTTACCTGGAAGGGAAGAGAGGTCCTGGGACTGGAAATATCTCAAGCTTGGGCATGTGAATGGGAGCAGAGGGAAGGTGCTGGTTGGGCTCCCTGTCAGTTTTAAGGAGGAAGGAGGAAAAGATGGGGGTCCACATTTTGTAAAAAGCAGAATCAGGAGTCAAAGAAGCTTGCCAGGAGGCTTGCTGGTGTTGTGGCTCTGCCACCAGAAAGACCTGGGGTTGACTTCCACTTTGACCAGTTAGGAGCTTAGTGATCTTGGGCAAGTCACTTGACCTTTCTAAGTACAGTTTTGTGTAATGGAAAACAACAATGATATTGCCCCTAACAGGTTTGTAGTGAGCGCACAGTGGGATAATGTCTGTGAAAAACCCTTTATAAACTAAACTATAAAAATGTGGCCACCATATATCAATTCTAAGATTTTTTTTAACATTTCATATTTCTGAAATTGGGATGAATTGCAATCTATGGTACAACATAATTTAATTGGTGACTTTTGGTTTTTCTTGGTGATTCATAAAATAATTGTGTATTGGAATCAGTGGCATCTCATGAACAGATTTGATGGATCATAGTTGAAATAGTAATCAATGTCCTTTCCTCCACCTCTGCTACCCTTGCCCATGAACTCTCAGAGAATGGAAATGACACTTTTCATGTGTGTGTGCCTCCTTTGAGCCTGGCACAACATCTGGCAGAGTCAGTGCTCCATTAATGCTTTATATTCTGATAAGGGCAAGTGCCCAGCTAAAAGTTTTGGCTGGGAGGACTTTGGACAAGCCAAAGGCAACCTTCTCACCTTCCAATTCATTTGGCAGTGTGGGCATAAGGAACGGTCATTGGCATGTTTTTCTTGCCACCCAGTATCTATTCACCTTTCTTTTTTTTTTTAAGTTTTTATTCATTTATTCAAAGGAGGGAGGGAGGGAGAAATAGAGATAGAGATAGAGATAGAGATAGAGATAGAGAGAGAGAGAGAGAGAGAGAAAGGTGCAGAGGGAGAAGCAGGCTCCCAACTGAGCAGGGAGCCCAATGTAAGGCTTGATCCCAGGACCCTGGGATCATGATCTGAACTGAAGGCAGACAATTAACTCACTGAGCCACCCAGGTGCCCCCACTGCATCCTTGACACCCCTCATGCCCCCACTCCACCATCTCCCCACTTCAAACTAATTCAATTAGCAGAGGACATGCCTCTGGCCTCAGTGATAGGTCCAGGGACAAACATGATCCAATCAGAACCTTGGAGATGCCATGAGATTTTTGCTGGTGTAGCAGCCTCTGTCTGTGCCCCCACCATAGCCCTTTGGCATTTGACATTTCCATGAACACTGGCTGAGATTCCAACTGCCAGTCCTTGGGACTCTGCCTGAGGGCTCTCTCAGGCTCCTTGACCCCTCTGTGTTCAGGCATGCAGCAGGCCAGAGGGTCAGGGGGTCAGTGCCATCAAGGAGAAGCCAGGGCTGGGGCCAAGGTGAGGCAAATGAAGTGCCTAGGGTGCAAGATGTGAGGAGTCCTGGATCCCATCTGGAGCAGCCCTCAAGCAGTGCCGATGGAGACTGGTGGATAAATGCTGTGATTCCCTTTGGGGTGCATGCCTGACCCGGTCTCTCATAGCTCCCTGGTGTGATCAGGCTCTGGCCGCCCACACAGATAACTGGCTCCAGAGCACACCCTTTATTGACTTCATTCCCTACCAGTGTTTCCTGTGATCACGTCCCAGCAAACCACTCGTCCTCAAATCCTTGTCTCAGTGTTTGCTTCAGGGCGGGCCCAAACCAAGACACAAGGACTCCTCCTGTTGGCTGTGGTTAAGGAAGGATGCAGCTCTAGGAGCTGCCAGCAGCTGTCTTGCTAGCCGTGAGGGGCAACACCTCCAAGAATATGCTGACATGGAGGAGAGCAGAGCTGAGAAATGGCAAGTGATGTGATTTTAATGAAGTTTTGCTCTAAGGATCACACATTGCAGTTCAGACACTTTATGAAATGCCCCATTAGATCTCTCTGTGCGACTGTTTTGTTTTTTTTTTTTTTTTCTCTTATAGCCTCACGACAGAATTAGTCTCCTTTGGGATTCACCGTTTTGGAAATCGTTCAGATGTGGGTGGGGAATTGTAAAGAAAAAGTAGAAAAGAGTGCATGCATGTTAGGGTGGGATGTGGTGTGCATGTGTGGCATGTGTGTACGCATGTTTGTGCTTCTTGGCCAGACTCATCTCATGGGCTCCAAAGTCAGGAGATGCAGTACAGCCTTGTCTACTGGGAAATCACATGGGAACCCAAAACCCATCAGTGGAGGCCTCCTCCCCCTCTCTCATCTTTTTTTTTTTTTTCTTGCAGCAACTTTGTGTCTGTCTCATCTCTGCTGTTCTCACTCATCTGTCTCTTTCTCCTTCCCTCTGCCTCCCTCCACCACTCTTTGAGGCCAAATATGATCATCAATCCTCACTGCCTGACAGCTTGACCCCCAGTTCAAATTCTCCGCTGAGAACCTGACAGGCTCTGTTCATCTGCCAATAGATAAGCTTCCCTAGTGCCACGTCCTACCCCTTGTCCAATCAGCTGTGGCCATGGTGCTGGGGCAGGGCCTCAGGGAGCGCGGCCAATGAAATATCCCCCACGGCTCCACCCCTTACAGGTGCCTGCTTCGGAAGCCTCAGGGCAGCATCTGGGAGGGAAGATAATAATGATAAAAATAAGAGCCATTTCTTTAAATCAAGCAAAGTAGGCATGAGACACTTATTACCTCTTTTATAATAAAATTTTATTTAAGTATAACAGGTGCACAGATCTTAAGTGTACAGCTGAACACGTGTATTACTTTTTTTTTTTTTTTTTTTTTTTTAGCTCTGATGTAGCCTCAGGATACAGGTGTAGTTACTATCGTCTCCGATGTGCCGGCCTGAAAAGAGGCTCCATGCAATCCATCGACTCCCCTACGTAGTGGATCTAGGATTTGAATCCAGGCAGTTCAGCCCTAGCATCTGAGTGCACAACCCATCACTGCATGCTGCTTGTGTCACAGGTCACCTTCAGGGATGGGCATAATGTGTGGTCCCTGGGCAGCCGCAGGGAGACAGAGCAGGTGACGTTAACTTCCGAAGTGTGCAAGGTGGTGGGTGGAGGAACTACCTACCGAGCCCGGCTCCCCCGTCTAAGCGGTCCTTCCCTCTGCCCCTCCTGGTCACTTGGTGCCTTCCTCTGCTTTGCCCGGGGAGCACAGGCGCAGCTGGAGGCAGCCTCTGGGAACCACTGAGCGGCTTTATGATGTGCAGATGGTGTTTCCGCTGAGCCCCTCGCTTTTTATGTCGGTGGCCTCTGGGAGCTGGGCCAGGCCAGATGTCCCTGATCGTGAGAAAGCCTCCCCTGGCAAGGCTGGCATAAGATACCAGCGACTGGGGCCTCAGGCCAGCTCTGGCTCGGATTCTTTCGTGAGGGGGCTTGGCTCGATGCTTGCGAGGTGATGATTCTGTGTCATTTGTGTCCAGCCCTGTGGATTTCTATGGTGTGTCTGCAAAGCCAGGAATATCACTTCTGAGTCTACAGACAGAGATACTGCACAGCTAGCTTTTCAAAGCGACTCTACATTGATCTCTTTTTTCCATATATGTTGTTTTATCTGACTCTCAAGCTATCTATGGGCACAGACTGCCTCTCCCATCAGAGGAGGTGCCCTCCTGGGACAGGAATACCCCCCCCCCATCAGTGATAGACTGGTCCAAGATCAAGAGCTGTGTGTCTCCTCCATCAGACTGGGAATTCCACAATCAGAGATAAATGTGTCTCTCCCATCAAACTAAGAGCCACTGGTATCAGGGAAAATGTGACTTTGCTATCTGTTCTCAGACTGGAAGTTCCCCAAATCAGGTAATTGTGACTCTCCCAACAAACTAGGAGTTTCCAAGGTTGATAACTATGTCTGTCTCTTCCATCAGACTGAAAATTCCCCCTGCATCCCCCTCCAGGGAT
This sequence comes from Canis lupus dingo, assembly GCF_003254725.2. Taxonomy (NCBI): domain Eukaryota; kingdom Metazoa; phylum Chordata; class Mammalia; order Carnivora; family Canidae; genus Canis; species Canis lupus. The sequence continues at coordinate 63,461,875 of NC_064244.1, read as the reverse complement.
GAGATTAGTGTCTTCCCTATCAGATCAGGAGCTCCCTGAGAATGGGAGGATGGCACCTCTTTATTTCTCCCCCCCACCCTGAGTGTTCGACAAGGCTCTGCCTACAGAAGACACCTATTGTAGGAGAGAGGTCTGCTGATGACCCCAAGAGGCAGGCAACTTCCAGCCTGAACTTAGCAGACCTGCCCTTGGCCCAACTACCCGAGAAGGGTAAGGGCAGCGTGGACCAAAGTGAGTACTGCAGATACAAAGGTGAGGAAGACCAGCCGTGAAATGTATGGGCATCAGATAGTGTCTGTCTCGTGACCTACTCTAGCACCCAGCTTCTGGCTCAGGGCTTGCTCCTCTACAGGGGCTCAGTGATGGTGGCGGAATGAATGAGTGAATGAATGGGATGGGTGAATGAATTAATGAGAGAGTGAATGAAGACCTGGTTCCTGCCCTTGAGAAGCTCATACTCTATGAGGGAAGGAATGAAGTTCACTTCCTCTGTGTGCCTATATGAGTTGGACAGAATTTTCAGCTCTTTCACATATATCATCTTATCTAATCCTTAAAACAACCCTAGGGGATAAGTTCTATGTTCCCTATTTTATAAATGAGGACATTGGGGCTCAGAGAGGAAAAGTGACCTGTTCAAGGTCGCACAGCTGAGATTTGAACAGAGAAGCTTTGGTTTCCAGACATGTGCCCTCTTCCTGGAAAAATTATTTCCATTTAATTTCAGAGTTTCCCGAGACAGATGTGGATGAAATGGCTCATGAACTGAGAGAGAAGGAAGCTCAGAAAGGCTTTAAAGAAGGAGTGACATTGGGAATGGGTTCTGAAGCATGAATAGGAGTTCACCGGGTAGAGAAAGGAGGGACTACTCCAGAAGACTCTCTTCAGGGTTTGGTGGGCAGGATGCCCATTCCCACATGTGCTCATCTGTGGCCCTGCCTCTCCCAGAGCTTCACTTCCTTCCTCTCTTTGGGACGACATACAGAGGGAAGCCTAATCTCATGTTGGCACATCACTGCCAAGGTGCCAGGAAATTTCTGCTGTGAGCCTCCCACCCTGGCGCCAGCTGTGCTCTTCGGAGGAAGGAAGGGTGGTTGGGCCAGCTGTGATGGAAAGGAAACCGAGAAGTTTCCTCTTTGGACCGTCTGAAAGGGGTGGTGTGGTGCAGGAGGAGCTGGGACCCTGGTCCTGCATCTGGCCAGAGGGAAGAGGCAAAGAGAGATGGGAGTAGGTGAATTGTCCCCAGGCCTGTGACCAGTGGCCATCTCTCTCTCTCTGGTTTAGAAAGCGGATGGTGATTTATCAAATCCCCTGTGAGAATCACCATCCCTTAGATTTCCGGGTCTGCGGTTTGAGGACAGGCAGGTGTTACATTCTCTTGGGTGGGAGTGCAGAGTAGGTTTTCAATAGATACTTGGTTGCTGATGGATGGTCAGACTTTATGAGCTCATCATTTTGCTAAAACTGGATAGAATGAAGTTTGGCTCTTAGCTGAGCTCATTGGGGTCTGATGAGAATCACAGATTCAAGGAGGTCAGAAAGAAGGAGCAGGCCCTCTTGACCTGTGGCTTTTAAACAATATGTGCGTTTTAATCAGTAGGACCTTAAAAAAAAAAAAAAAGTTGGAGATTTTTACCTGAAGCCTGATGTGTAAGAGCTGAAAGCTCTGTGTGAAGGGAGGTGGGGGACCCAGAGGAGTACCTGCTTCGTCTCTCCTTGGCCCCTCAGGAATGGTCATGGAACCCCATCTCTCCCCAGCACCTGAATATCTCTGGAGTATTCCAACTCCTGAATGTCACCACGAGGATGGCTGAGGCACTGAGAGGGGAATGATTTGCCTGAGGTCGTGTCACTAGTAGGCGTGTGGGGTAGGGCCCCCCCAGATTCCTGCAATGAAGCTCAGGTTTTAGGGTGTGTCTGTTCAGTTGTGTTGCTGGCTCTGCAACCATCGCCTCCAGGCTCCCGTCCAGGCCGGAGGAGCGCCTATGACCCAAAGCTTCTGGCTCTGGGCACTGCTCCCCAATAGGATAAGAGAGACTCTGCCCATGAGCATGGACTAGGTCTGTTTTGTAGGAGGGCAAACCGAGCCCAGCAGGGGCCAGGCTCCAGGTAACACGGGGCAGGTGGGGTGTGCAGGCACGGTTGGGTCAGAGCCGCCTTTGGTTCTGTCCCTCCAGGGTCTTTGCTCGTGGCAGGCTCAGTCAGCCAAGGGAGAGCCTCCCCGGGGCCCCGGCAGACAGCCGGAAGCCGCGAGAAGCAGGTTCCGATATGGAAGCTGCCAGGGCGTTACTAACGGGCTGTCGCTTGCAATTAGGGCCTCGGCCTTTCATCTCCCTGCCGCTCCCCTCCTGCTCAGGACAGCCTCACATCAGCTTCCGGGCCTGATTCAATCTGGCCGGTGTCAGGCGCCTCTGCTGAGATGGGACACCGGGCGGTGGGTGGGGGGCCCCGAGGCCAGCAGCCAGGGCCCGGCTCTGGGATCCAACGGTTGAGTTTCCCGGGGCTCATGTCCAGAGGCCTCGGGTCCATCCCTCAGCCCCCGGGAGCCGCCGGGGCCCCTCGCTCCCAGCCTTGTCCCCGGAAGGCTCCGTCCGCTCCGTCCGCTCCAGCGAGGCCTGCCCGAGATGACCTAGGTGTTCTGGTGACTTCTGAGGGCCTGGCATGAAAGATAACACCCAAATCAACCGATCTGCCATTGTGGCTTTGAAGAGCCAGTCTCCATCACTTTATTTTGTCTTTCTGTCAGGTTTGCCAGATGGCTTGGGTCTTTCTGAGGCCCTGTACCGAGGGGGCGCAGAGAGAACTGGTACAGCTTCAAAGCTCCTTTTTAATCTTTAGCAACATCACAGCGGCTGGGAAACTGCCTGGGTTCCCACAAGTCTCTCCCACAAAAGAGGCGCGGCCGAGGCTCTAATGAAAGCCACATAAAGGGATGGCTGGAATCAGAAACAGAGGGAAGAGACCAGTCGCTAGTCTTTCTTGTAGCTGTTTCAAAAGAAATTCTAAGACAAATTATGGCTTTGGGTGTTTTTCTAAAAGGACTGACAGAGTGAGGAGCCGGGGGAGGATGCTTTGACCCCTCGGCACCCTTCCCCTTGCATAAAAGGCACAGGAGACTGAACAAAAGGCCGAAATACAACAATAAACTTGCGGCGTGCGCGCGTGGGGATGAAAGCCTCGCTGGCATAATTATGGGCGAGGGTGCGCCGGAGCGGGCGGGTGGCTTTACCTTGCCGCCAGCGCTATTAATGATGAGGCCCCCTCCTTTCTCTTCTCTGGAAGGGGTGCCTTTGGTTTTCGGGGACGGGTGGGGGGCGCTGCGCCACGCGGCTGACATCTGGCGCAGGCAGTGGTTCTGGGCTGCGACGCTCCCCAGCGCCCTCCCCGGCTGCCACCGCCCAGTCATCCGTTAGCCGGGGACACGTGTGCCACGGGTCATCCTCCCTCCCCACCTGGCCTCCTGGCAGGCTGCGCGTCTGTCTCTTGGGATCTTGGGAACCTGCGGTTCCAGCACCCCGCTGATCTTTTGCGGATCAGCCCTAGTCTACGGAATCAGGGGGGTGGGGAAGCCCGCACGGTCTTAACCCCCCACCAATGGCCAAAAGGCCAGGCCCGTCTGGTGCCGCTGTGTTCTCCCGTAGGGGTGGCACCGTCTGTCGCACTTTCTGCCTCCCCGCTGGTCATCTTACTAGTTTGCCGGGATGGCTGGTCAGCTTTTCGTAAGGCCTGGAGGCAATGGGACAGCTAAGATTTCTAGAAAGAGGTGGGAAATTGGACAGGACAGGGGGCCTTCCAGAAGAAGGGCCAGGTGGACAGTTGGGGGTTGCTGAGCAGCATCCTCGTGAAAGCACCACTGCCTCACCACTGGTGAGGACTAGCAGAGTCACAGGACCGCAGAGATGGCAGACTGAGGTCTTTGAAAGGGCAGAGGGTAATCAAGGTCAAAGCCAGACCTCCAGTTCCTGTTCCACAAGAGGAATCAGATATCCTGAGAGAACGGGGGTCTTATGTGAGGTGGGCTCAGAAGAGAATTCAGATCCCATGGCGGGAGATGGGCAGGGCCTGGCAGGGATCCCTCTGCCTTCTTTTGCCACTTTGCAGGGCTCAGTGGCCATGGGCCTTGGCTTCTGGAGCTTGACTGGAAGGTATTCCTGGGGCTCTCTGAGTATTGGGCCCGTGGCCCAAAGTAGGGTCAAGTGAGGGGCATCCCCCATGGGAGTCTCTCTTCACTCACTTTGCCTCTGGAAGCTCTTACTCTGCATCAGGGGCTTGAGGGGAATTTTAACTGAAGAAATACAGCTGCAGAACTCGCACTGCCTGATTGGTGAGGTCATGTCACCTCCCCTTCTTGCTTCCAGCTCTGGAGAGGAGAGTTAGATGTGTTGACAGTGGGTGCCTGTGGGAAGGGCAAGGGAGGACACGCCCCTATCTCCATCCCCTGCTTTCTGCTTTGCTCTCTTTCTGTGTGTCTCCCACTTTCTTCTTCTTTCTGTCTGCCTGTCTGTCTGTCTTCTCTCTATGCCTCTCCAGTGCTGGCCTGGCCTGGGGCTCTGGTTTCTGCTCTTGTCCCTGGAGGCCTTCATGGCCTCCTGTCTCCTGCAGGCCCCTGTTGCCTCATCTCCCTGTCACATCTGTCACTGGGTGAGGAGCTCAGGGTGCCTAGGAGTGGAGAACCCTGGCTGACCGAGGAGTCGAGGCGAGCTGGTGAGGGCTGGTGAGCTGATAAGGGTTGGGTGTCATATCATCATATCATGCTTTCCTTCCTTGGGGCAGAGCCAGGCAGAAGCTGCCTGCCAGGCCCTTGGGCTATTTTAATGAAGAATACCTTGGGCAGATTGGAGGTTGTAACCACATGGGTGCAGGTTTCTCTGGCTCTCCTATACACCCAGTGTGTGCTGTCCACCGCCAAGCTCCCCTTGTCCAAGGCATTGTGCAGTGGGGAGGGCATAGGTTCTGGGACTGTGCTCCTGAGTTTTCAATCCTGGCTCCTCATCTTCTTAGCCTGGGAGCCTTGGGCAAGTGACTTACCCTTTTGAGGCCTTACTTTTCTCACCTGTAGAATGGGACTCATAATTGTACTTAGCTCAGTGGGTTGTCATGAGAAACAAGTGAGTTAATACACAGAAGTGCTTAGAATGGTATTTGGCACACTCAACAAACGTGAGCTATGTTGTTCTCCCCAGCCAGATCTCTTTAGCTATCATTGCCGGCAACAACGAAGTGGCTATTCCACTACATGGACCAGTCCTCATGCTTGGGTGTTGTGGGGGTTCTATGGCTAATGATTGTCTTTTTTTCTTTCTTTTTGTCTTCTGGCAGCCAGCACTCTTTCCTGGGTGTGTGTGTGTGTGTGTGGGGGGGGAGGCGGCTATTACATGGAGCTGTAAAGATGGGGCAAAGGTGGGGCAAAAGTGAGGCAGGTGACCTTGGCCATGTGACACAGGCCTGGCCAGTCAAGAACCCTATTCCTCAGGCCACAGGGATTGATTGGCTCTGGGAAGGTCATATGACCTGAGGCCAGACAGTGACCTCCTCAGAATTTTGCTGCCTGAAGTGTTAGGGAAGATGGTTTTCCATTCTCCAAGATCCCAAATTCTAAGGGTGACCTAAGCTGGAATCACTAGAAGCCTCCTTCTCCAGCTGCATGAAGGAAACTACAGTATGAAGAAGGGAAGCCATTACATCAAGAACAGTAGAAAGAAGATAAGAAGAGAAAGGGGAGGGGTGGAGAGAGAGAGAGAGAGAGAGAGAGAGAGAGAGAGAGAGAAAGGTACCTTGAATCCAGTCATGCTGGCACCTGTTCTGTGTGTGCTTACTGCTCAGCCAATGACCTGTTGCACTTAAAGAGGTTTGATGTGGGTTTTTTGCCATTGAAAGGATCCTGATCAATGGTGAGACTAACTTGATTACCTGAGAGGTTTGCTCTTGGTCTCACAAAACTCCTGCTCACAGGAGCTCAAACTCTCCTCAACAGAGAAGCCACACCAGGAGGAGGTTGCTGAGGAGGACCTGCTGATGGATCAAGAGGCAGAGGAGTGGCTGGGTTGGGAACCTGGAGTTGGTGTGGATTCAGCAGAATATGTACCTTCCTGGGGGTGGCAGGCCATCAAGCTGGGTTTGATTTTGGGATCTTGGAGAAAGGGAAAGGGGAGTGGGCAAGCATTCCAGGCAAGCTATTGGCTCAGAGGAGAGAAAACAGGAGATGTATTAGAAGACCAGCAACTATATTCTGGTTTGGCTGAAATGTCAGGTAAGTGGGGGAAGAGAAACCAGGGGCAATGAGGCTGGAAAGTTCTCTCAAATTCAGAGCAGGGTGGGTCTTTAGTTTCAGGTCTAGGAGCTTGGATTTTATGGACCAGACAACAGGAAGTCATTGAAGTTCATTTGTTTGTTTTGTTTTGTTTTTAAGTGGAAGTTGAAAGATTCATTGCTATGCAGAGGACGGTTAATATGTGGAGGCTGAAGTTAGTGAGTTGGTTAGAAACCACGTGAGAAATACTGGGAAGCTGGCATTGGATGGTGCTCTAGAATGGAGATGTGCACCTTGGGAATTTGTTGTCTTTATGCTCAGCATCCACTCTCACTTCTGGCAAGAACTCGTTTTCCATGGGGAAAGCACTGCTTCCTCAAACTCAGTCTATATAGTCTGGGTGAGACTGACCCCCCACCCAGACCTCGGGTATGGCAGGTGACCTTGGCCTCAGTCTATATGATCCAGGCATGCATGTGACCTTAGCCTAAGCCAACCCATTCTCCATCCCTCGGCCTCAGTCACAATGGCTGTGGGTCCCAATGAAAGTCAGGTCCACTTTTTTTTATAGGATGAGCTAGAGAAAGGAAATCCTATTTTCTAGTGGAGTTGTGGATGAGAAGAAGTGAGTCCAGTGCTTCCAAGCCCCCAGGAGATAGAATGGAGTCACACAGAAAGAGGCAGAGTGACATATGGAGAGTGAGACCAAGTCCTGGCACAAATTACTTAGTTGTTTAAAAGATGACTCCAAGATCACCAGGTAGGAAGAGGTGGGAAGCATTCTTGGCTGAAGTGAGAGCAGCCCCAGAGGGAGGTAGGTGGAGTCACAGGCTCTGATGTCAACTGGCAAGTCCTTCAATCTCTCTGCCTCAGTTTGCTCATCTGAAAAGTGGACCCAGTGATGTCTACCTTGTAAGGTCTGTATGAAAATTATTGGCAGGACTTTTCTCCAAAGTGCCTGGCACATAGTTAATGCTTAAATAGTTGCTTTCCTACTGTTATTTTTGAGTGATTTATTATTATTTTTTAAGGCATGGAGGCATGGAGGCCCATGGGATATGGGTATATTAGTCATCTTTCATTGCAAATAAAAGAAACCCAACCCCTAGTGGCTTAAGAAAAACAGAAGGAAATTGTTGGCTCACATATGAGTACAGTCCAAGGGACTAATGGATTTCAGGCATGGCTAGATGTAGGGGCTCACATAGTATCACCAGAATACTGTCTATCTCTCCATCTTTTGCTTCTGTTTTCCATGGTATAGGTTCTATTTCAGCGGTGTGCTAGAGCCAATTGTAAAACATTCAGGAATCTTGAATAGTTAAATCATTGGTAGCATGAAATGCCCATGGTAGGAGTATTTATGTCATGGAAATTGGCAAACACTACAAATCAGGGCCTTTTTTTATTTTTATTTTTTGTGGGAGAGCTAGTTCACTAGCACATGACTGCTCCATTCTCCAAAAGGCAGTTCCCTTGCCTCAACAAGATGGCTGCTTGCAGCAACTGGCTGACATCCCACCATCTATGCAGCCCAAATGCGAAGCAAGTACTTCTTTTTCAGGAATTCCAGCAAATGTCCCAGGGTTGGGTCTCATTGGCCTGTCTTGGACCACAGGCCCATTAATGGAATAGTGACTTGAGCCAGAGTACCAGGGTGCTATATGGATTGGCTATATGGATTGGCACATGTCTTCTCTGGAGCTGGGAGATGGGGTCAGCTCCACCTGAACCATGTGGATTGAGTGGGTGGAACCATGTGGATGGTTCCCTTTATTGTAACAACCACAGAACCTGGCTGCCTAGAACGGGAAGTGTTTATTGCTTGCACATCTGTGGTTTGGCTGGAGGGTCTGGCCAGGCTGAGCCTGTCTGAGGCAGTTCACTGGAACAGCTCTGCTCCCATTCTCTGTTCTTCTCCTTCTGGGACCAGCTGATTAGCCCTGAATGTCCTCCTCAGGGTGATGGCAAAGTCACAAGACAAGAAACAGTGATGCCTGTGAGAGGCTGAGGCTCAGACTGGGCACACCATCACTTCTGCCTCAATTTTTTCTCCAAAGCCACAGAACTGAGCCCAGAGCCAAGGGGTGGGGACATAAACTTTGCTTCTTTAGCGAGATAAACCATAAAGTCCAATGGTGAAGGGTTTAGATGCAGAGAAGAGAGAAGGATCGGGAGCACTGAAGAAACCTAGCACCTTCTCTAAAGAAAACCAGGCTGCTGTCAGTAGTGGAACAGATGCTGAGCGGGTATGAACAATGAATGCATACTGAGGTGTTGGGGAGACTGGGGATGGGTTTGGCTGTCCTATGGGGGGGGAGTGGAGAGGGTCAGAGGGAGCGCTGCCAGAGGAGAGAAGGCTAGAGTATAAGGTAAAGACATGACTGGAAAGGGCCTCCTGCCTCTGTGACACCACCTGTGTGAGCTAGATAACGGTTTTGGTCTGCAGACACAAGGGAGCTATCTTAATTTTAGTGTCCCCAGGAGCAGATCCTGAGCAAGGGTTTGAGTATACATTTATTTGGGAGGCAATGCCAAGAAACAATGGTAAGAAAGTGGGAAAATGAGCTGTAGTGTGTTGGCAAACTGGTTCTCTGAGGTTATGATTTTTCCCTTTTTTGAAAGAAAGAGAGAGAGAGATAGAGAGAGAGAGAGAGAGAACACGAGTTGGGGAGGTACAAAGGGAGAGGAGAGAGAGAATCCTACAGGCTCCATGCTTAGCCTGACTGAGGGCTCGATCTCATGACCCTGAGATCATGACCTGAGCTGAAACCAAGAGTCAGACGCTTAACTGATGGAGCCATCCAGGCGCCCCTTTAACTGGTTCTCTGAAAAAACAAAACAAAACAAAACAAAACAAAAACACTATAGTGTCTGTCAATTTCATGGTGTAAGTGTTGCCACCGTGGTTGGTTTCAAGCTACCCGCATGACACAGCTGAATGAGGAGTTGGGAAGAGGTGGGTAGAAGAGGCTTTCTTGGCCTTGTACGAGCCAGCTGCAGCAGACTATGGCAAGTGACACAGACAGAAGGTGGCTGGCAAAGGGGGCATAGTCAAGCCAGCTGTCGCTGTAAGCCACTAGAGCTCCACACCACTAGGGGCTGCCGGCAGCGGTGTGTAGCAAACACCTCTGCATTACCACTGTACAGGCAAGAACCTGGGGTGCTCCTTCACCAATTCCCCATCTGCCATTGGCAGGCTATTCCCCAGGGCTTGGTAATTCCATGGCACTTTGGCCAGGGCCCTGATTGTAGAGCAAGACCCATAGGGCCTTGTGTGTGAGTTGGGCTGCTGTGTGTGGAACTGGTAAGGTCTGCCACAGGAGCCCTGGAGGATTGGCAGCGGAGAGTGAGGTCTTCTCACTGAATCCCATATAACCTTCTCTGACAGGCCAGCCTTTGGGGTCCCTCACCAGCTTTTGGGCTATTCTCCTCCAGCATACTACTCCTTCATTGAAAGAAATGTTATTGGGATGTCTGAGTGGCTCATGGGACGCCTGGGTGGCTCAGCGGTTAGGCGTCTGCCTTCGGCTCAGGGTGTGATCCTGGGGTCCCGGGATCGAGTCCCACATTGGGCTCCCTGCATGGAGCCTGCTTCTCCTTCTTCCTATGTCTCTGCCTCTCTGTGTGTGTGTCTCTTATGAATAAATAAATAAAATCTTTAAAAAAAAAGAAAGAAAGAGGGCAGCCCAGGTGGCTCAGCGGTTTAGCGCTGCCTTCAGCCCAGGGCGTGATCCTGGAGATCCAGGATCGAGTCCCACATCCCTGCATGGAGCCTGCTTCTCCCTCTGTCTGTGTCTCTGCCTCTTTCTCTCTCTCTATGTCTCTCATGAATAAAAAAATAAAAATCTTTAAAAAGTAAAAAAGAAAGAAAGAAAGAAAGAAAGAAAGAAAGAAAGAAAGAAAGAAAGAAAGAAAGGTAGGTTACCTGCTTCCCTCAACAGGAAATGGAGTAAACATCTTTAACTTTTCCAGTGATGCCATTTTGATATTCTCTGGATGTGGAGGTGTTTCTCTGGAATATTATCAGGCCTGTCTTTGTTGGAGGTGGGAATGGTGTCATAATTTATGTTTATTTCTTGTTTTTTTATGGACCCTCTGGTGTTTTTTTCTTGGGGTTGGGAAACTTGGAGAAAATTATCTCTCTTGTGTTGTTAAATTGTTTTTAATAGCTAAAATCCATCCATTTCTCGGAAACCACTCATTTTGGTGATTTGCTGCATGGAGCAGACATAGTGGATGCCTTTGCCACTCACAGCTCCCACCTCTGACTTCTCACTGCAAAGAACTGCAACTATCTGGATTCATTCTCTGCATGCACTAGGGTGACCCACCCGCCCCACATGGGACAGCTCCAAGTATCCCAGGAGCAGCCCTTAGCAGAGAACCATCAGGAAATGGTGGATGAATCCTTCAGCTTTACTATCCCTTGGGTGGGACACTTCAGGCATGTCCCAGGGTCTAGTCAGGATTTTTTTTTTTCCTAGTCAGGATTGAACCCCTTTTGCCCACTTTCTCCTCCTGCCTCACCTCCTCATGTCCCTACAGGTGCCTCCTGGGACCATTTCCCTGATAAGCTGCTTATGCTCACATCCTTATCTCATGTGTGGCTTTGGGGGAACTCATACCAGGGCACCCCTCTTGACTTCTGAACTAGACTATACATTAGGGTTAAAGTGATGTCTGATGGTGGTTTCTGGCTTCCCAAAGGGGCTCACCAGGGTTTCAACATCTGGTCGAAAAATCAAAGAACATGAAAATCCAAATCCAAGGAGGCCAAAGGGGAGACATGTGCTGTGACCTCTCAAATCTATATCTCCTGAGCCCTAGATCCAGTGGGCATCCTCCTGGATGGCTCCAGCTGGACCCCCAAGCTCACAATGTAGCTTATCAGTCTTCCCCACCCATATACCCAGCATGCCTCCTCTCCTGTCATCCCTATCCTGGTCTTGCCTCCCTATAGCCCCTCCTTCTGAAGCAATCCGTTGCTTCCTGCTGTAAAGTCCTGGCTGTGACTCCCCATCGCCATAAAGAGGAAATCCACACTCCTGGCGGAGACGTCACAAGGCCCTGCAGAAGCTGCTCCATGTCTAGTCTGTGGTCTCCACGCTCTGCCCTTGGAACCAAACTGCCTTCAGCTCCTGGAATCCACGTGCTCTCACCTGCAAGGCTTTAGTGCAAGCTGTTCTCTCTGTCACAACCCTCCTCCTCCCTTTTCCCCCTGGCTGGACACGATTTATCCTGTAGGTGAAGCCTAAATGCCACTTCCATGGAGTGGAAGCCTCTGGATCCCAGGCCTGAGTGATGAGAGCCTGTTTTCTCACGAACCACGGCGGTTACATGGATCCCCTGAATTACAGTCGCTTCCTCTCTCTTAGGAAATGCAGACTTTCCTGGGTCAGGCCCCATCTGATTTGTTCCTGGGCACGCATCCCTGGCACTTAGGGCTGAAGCTGCCCGGTGAATGCCTGGCCAGTGAAGCAGGGCGCCAAAGGGTGAGTTTTGTCCAGCTTGCCCCGGAAGCCAGCAGCCAGGGCCCTTGACTTTGAGCTCTCCAGGAGGAGACAGAACTTTTGCCGGGCGGCCTCTGTGTTCCCCGTGACATCGTCTTCAGGTCCTTAACAGGAAGAGAGGGGAGAGAGGGGCGGAGAGGAGGAGGCAGGGCAGAGAAGAAAGCAAGCCCTAATCCGTGGCCCAGAAGGAATGAACATTTCCAACCTCGCTACATCTCTCATCTAAGTAGGTCACACGAAAGAACTCGGAGTCCCTGTCAAAGTTTCAGGCAAAAACAATAACTTGGTTTTGACCTTGCTCTCTTCAAAAAGCAACTTGCTGCTGAGCTGCAACATCAAAAAGAATAAATAATTGTTTTTCTTTTTTGTTGTTATGATATGGATCATCTGAGCGGTTAGTGGTAAGCAAGCGGCTTTGATTCGACTCTGGCTCCCCAGCGCTCCAGCCTCTATATGTCAGCAGGCTCCTGTTTCCACCCCAGGATAGCAGAATCCCTTGATTAAATTCATATTTGTTTTAATCTTTCCCTGTGTCTGATCTCGAGCTCAAAGATGGTCAGGAGAAAAAGCCGGCTGCCCCGCTGCGGCCACGGGGAGGGCCCGTGTCAGGCCCCACGCTGTTTGTTCTGTCCGGCGCGATAAGGCAGCCAGCCCGCGGCGCCCGTCGTGCCCACTGCGCACCCGGCTCCCGCGCCGCTGCCGGGACAGCCCACGGGGAGGCCGGGGAGGCCTGGGAGGCCGGGGAGGCGGGCAGCGCGGGGGCGCAGCCCAAGGCCTCCGCTCGGCCCGGAGCTGCACTGGGGGCGCAGAAGTCTCTCTGAAAACTTGAAAGCTGGAAAAATTCTGCATCTTAGGTGCACGGAGTGGAGTTCATCACCCTGCCCGGTTCGTAGCGGGCTGCGATCATTTGTCCTTGTTGGACACCTCCCTGCCTTCAGCAACCCCCCACCCCCAAACCCCCATTCCCCCAGCCTGGAGGCGGCCTTCACTCGCTGGGTAAATATCCTCAAATACATGTTGTTGCTCTGTATGTGGATGTGCATTTCTTTCTTTCTTTCTTTCTTTCTTTCTTTCTTTCTTTCTTTCTTTCTTTCTTTCTTCTTTCTTTCTTTCTTTCTTTTCTTTCTTTCTTCTTTCTTTCTCTCTCTCTTTCTTTCTTCTTCCTTTTTTTATTATGGTAAAATGCACAGAACACAAAGCTTACCTTTCATTAAAAAAAACAATATATTATTTATTTATTCATGAGAAACAGAGAGAGGCAGAGACACAGGCAGAGGGAGAGGCAGGCTCCATGCAGGGAGCCCGACATGGGACTGGATCCGGTGTCTGCAGGATCACGCCCTGGACTGAAGGTGGTGCGAAACCGCTGAGCCACCCAGGCTGCCGCTTACCTGTTTTGTTGTATGTGATCTTAGTATACAGAGAGACGCTGCGCTCTGTACAGTGTGGCGGTCAAGAGTATCGGACTTTGGACTCAAACTGCTGTGCTCTGCCACTTGCCAGCAGTTACTTACCCATTGAGTGTCTCAGTGTCTCCATCTGTGAAATGGGATGGTATATTCCTTCCTGCTTGGTAGAGCTGTCCAGAGGATTAAATGAGATCATACTTAAGCACTCAGGTTGCTGCTTAAATTCTAAATGCTCAAAAAAGATGTTAGCTGTTTTTATTATTCTCATTTTCATTTTTAATTTTCTCTCACTTAGCCCCTGTGCTTTTGAGAATCCCCCATGCTGCTGTACATGCATCTGATTCCTTGCTTTAAACTGTATTCCAGGGGCACCTCAATGGTTCAGTGGGTTAAGTGTCCGACTCTTTATTTTGACTGGGGTTGTGAGATCGAGCCCCGCATTAGGTTCCACATTCAGTGGGGAGTCTGCTTTAGATTCTCTCTCTCCTTCTCCCTCAGCCCCTGTCTCTGCTCATGCTCTCTCTCTAAAATAAATAAATAAATAAATAAATAAATAAATAAATAAATAAATCTTTAAACTATATTCCATAGTGCGCACTGCCCACATTTTATTCTTTGATTCCTCAGAGATGAACCCCTAATTGGCAATGCAGCAATGAGTTCTGTTCCTAGCAGACCGGTAGGAAGATTTCTGCCCACAGGAGTGGGGTCACTGGGTCCTATGTTGGGACCTGGCAAACTTTCGTAAAGGTGAGATAGCAAGTATCTTTGGCTTTGTGCATCATACAATTTCTGTTGTAATGACTCAAGTCTGCCGTCATAGCATTAAAGCAGCCATAGGCTATATGTTAATGGGTGTGCGTGGCTGTGTTGTCATAAAATTTTATTTACAAAAACAGTGGGGGAACAGATTTGGGTTACAAGTTTGCAGACCCCTCCCCACTAGTCACAAATATGTTTAATGTCACTGAACACCACCTCTTGCTCCTGGATTGGCTGCACGGCCTATTCTCCAAGCAATGCCCATGAGTTCCTGTCTCCCATGCCCTCCTAACAGGATTCTCCAAGTCACTGATTCAGAGGGCAGAAGGATCCAAGAGGTCTCATCCCTCTGCCCTCATCCTCTGACTGCCTCCTTGCTCTCACTCTCTGGTCATGACTGTCTTTCATTGTGAGGTGAAAGGGCCATTTGCATCTTTTGGTTGAGACATTTCCCTACAAAATTTAAGTTAATGTGTTCTTGGGAGATTTGAACCATTGTCGCTGCAATTTATTTATTGTGCCAGGTGCTGTGCCTAAGCTCTTTACATATATTAACCCCTTTCAACCTCCCAAGAATCCTGTAAAGTAGATACGATAGAACTTCCTTTTTCAGATTTCAGAAATTAAGTCTCACAGAGGTGGAATGACTTGCCTGAGGTCACACGACTAGAACAAGGTGGAACAGTACATGAAAGCACATCTGTTTCATGTCAAGTCCAATTTTATTCTAGTTCCTCTCATGCGGGCTCTGGGAGGCAGGTGGGGCCTGATAGAGGAGGTCTGAGAAGCTCAAGGCGGGTGGGGTGGGACACTTAGGGAAAGAAGGGGAAGGAGCTGAGAGCGAACTTGACTCTTATACACCTGGCAGGGGTGGGAGCATCCATGGCTAGGAGCCTGCTCTGGTGGTTTGGATACTCATGTTCATGGTGGAAAACCCCTCTGCTTTCAGTCACCAAAACCCCTTTGTTTTGAGTCAGCAGCTTGAGACTTAGGTCTGGGCCAGGGGAAGGACTTGGATCAGAAAGGGCAGAGGCTCAGTCACCTGTGCCAAGTGCAAGGCTTGACCTGAACCCCGTGTAAGGGTGGGCTGTGTCTGGACCACCCTGGATCCCCTCTGTAGTTAGTGCTGTGCCTAGCATTTACTTGGCAAAGCAAATACTGCTTGAACATGAATTCATTAAAAGTTTCCCAGCCAATCTTTATTGACATACTAACACACGTATAGAAAAGTATGCAAATCCTGATACGATGCATTTTTACGAAGTGAACATATCCCTCAGTACCCAGATCAAGAAATAGAACTTCACCAGTACCGCAGAAACTCTTCTCATGTCCCCTCCCAGATGTGTCACCTCCCACAGGCAACCACTCTTCTGGCTTCTAACAGCATAAATTAGTGTTGCCGGGTTGTGAACTTGAATGTTATATAAATGGAATCATCAATGAGTATCTTTTTTTGTTTGGCTTCTTTTGTTCAACAATGTGTTTGAGATTCATCCATATTGGTTGAATGTAGTTTCAGTTTGCTTATTCTCATTTTTGGAGAAGTATTTCATTATACATACATTATATACAGTTCTCATTATGTATGTGAGACTATTTAGCCTATCTATCTCGCAATTTATTTACCTATTCTACTGTTGTTGGGTATTGGGTCCCCTTTTTGGGCTATTCCACATAGTGCTGTTGCTTACATTCTTATACATATCTTTTGGTGACATGAATATCTATTTGACATATATGTAAGAGTAGAATACGTTTGTCCTAGACAAGCAGATCTTTAGTTCTGGTTAGATACTGGCCAACAATTTATATTCCCAACCCCGTGCATGAGAGTTTTGCTTGCTCTAGACTCATCATTACATCACAGCTTGCCAACAACCATTGAGTTTACAACTGTTCCAAATGTCTCTAAGCTTCACCAGATGGGTTCAAATGATGGCCCCTACCATATCCAGTAGGCTTTTTCTGATTGAACAGCTCCCTACCCTTCCCACCTTCCTCCACAGAGCTATCGGTATTAAAACAGTGCACTTCTTAATTGCTAACGATGATGGCATTTATTGAGTTCTTGCTATGTGTGCAGTACAAGTGCTGCTCAAGAATTGGTCGATTTAATGACCATAACAGCCCTTTGAGATAGGTACACTTAATAGCAGCCCATGTTACAGATGAGGAAACTGACACACAGAGGGGGGAAATTACTTGTGCAAAGATACATGACTGGTGAATGGCAGTGCCAATGTCAAAGTCCAAGAAGTCTGGCTTCAAAGCCTCTGTCTTTAACTCTTGTCTCACGTGCCTAGTAGCTCAGTCTTCTGTGCCATAGCTTGTGAGCCACTGCCACCTCCTCCCATGGCCGCCCCCCACCCTCCATGAAAGGCACGCTCTTATTGTTCTGCTCAGACAGCTGTCCTCAGTGTATCGTTGGTGTCCAGGCCACCATCTGGTGCTGGTCTGGGCTCCCCTCCTCTGGCCTCCCTTAGGCTGTCGTCTGGGAGCTGTGGCTCATGTCCTGTGGGAAATGAGTAAGGCAACGGGCTCTGTGCTGTGTCAGAGGGATCCCACAGCAGACTGGCATGGGCTCTGGGTGTCTTAGCTCTGGTGGCCACAATCACAGGCTCAGGAGAGGCTTGACTAAGAGCCAGCAGGGCCAGAACTATTATTCTTCCCCCACTTGCAGGCTCAGGTGCCAAGTCTGGCTCATAACAGCAGACTTTTCTTTCTTTCAGGAGGATTTATACTTTAGGGGTCCCCGTTCAGTCTGGGTTCTGGTTTTATATGATACAACGGGAGATGGCAAGCTTAAGCACAAGAGGAATGGAATGAAAGAATTCTGGGTACCAAGAGAAGATTGGAAAGTCCTTTGAAGTGTTGCCCAGACTCTCCCAGGATTCCATAGGGGATGTTCCTCCAAAATAGGAGGAGTGTTTAGATGCTGGGGAGGATGGCGAGACAGGGAGAGAGAGAGGGAGAGAGAATCTCCTGGATTCTGGCCCTCACCTAGGAAGTCCTTCAGCCCCTACCCTGACCCCATGTAAATTAGCTAACACCAAGAGGGTGACTAGGAAAGCTGGTGTGGGATCCCCCCCAGGCACTGCAGAATGCCGGGGGTAAGTCTGCATCTGGAACTCTTTTCTTCATCACAGTGGCTTCACTGCCAAATGAAGGGCTCGGCCCTTTTCTGACAATGATTTGTCCAACTGAAGTCATGGCGCCATCCAACAGTGAGGAACACACAGGGTGAGAGCTACAGCCACGCCTCTGCTGAATGGAATGCTGAATTGGAAATGATTTATGCAACAATTTCTCACCTCCTTGTTTCACATTCCACTCTTAAGATAACAACTTAAACTCTTTGAGGGGAACAAACCATAAGAAACTCCTAAGGATAGAGAGCAAAGTGACAGTTGATGGAGGGAGGTGGATGGAGGATGAGCTACATGGGTGATGGGGATTAAGGAGGGCACTTGTTAAGATGAGCACCGGGTGTGGTATGTAGGTGACGAATCACTGAATTCTACTCCTGAAACCAATATTGCACATATATTACCTAACTAGAATTTAAATAAAAATTTGAAAAGAAAAGAAAAACATTTAAAATCTGAAGTGTTGTTTTCAGGAACATCTGGTAAAAAATTGTTTGTGTGGTTGTCACTGTTGGCTGTTTTGTTTTTCTTTATGAAAACTACCTAAACACAAAGTCAACATGTTATATAAAGGTGAGGCACATTGCTAAATATGTAAAGTAAGCAGTATTGGATTTAATTGCATTTACAATTTTAAAGTGCAAAAATAGATTGCAGAAAGTAATCCTGAGATCAATTTTAGAAAGTTTTACTTACTTACTTTACTTACACCAAAATGATCAGTGAAAATGTTCATTTTGACCAAATTTGATATGGGCATTTCACTTAGTACCGGAGACAAATTTAGGTATTTATGACATCGTTATAAAGCTACTGGGGCAGCCAAGATTGCCTGATAACGTTTCTGTATTAAAAAACAAAAACACTGACAAGTGCCTTAAAAAGAATGTTGCTGTTGTACGAAAGTAGGAATCAAAGAAACCAGAAGCTTCCCTGAAACCTGAAAACCAGTGGAAATAGCTTGAATTGTGGCCAAATTGTCAAAGAGTGGAAAAATGGATCCACGAGATATTAAACAAAAAAGAAAGGAAAATTGGTGACTAATTCTGACAATTTGTTGCTTTGACCATAGTCCCATCTGCCTACTTGCCTGGGGTTGTGGTTATCTATCAAACAAATGAAAGATGCTGGTGGGTCTTGGGGAGATCCAGCATCCACACACTGCTTGTCCCTTAATCGTGTCAGGCCCCACTTCCCCTGCCAACCCACTCCTGGGGTCCAACTTCTAGTTCTGGATGTTCTGTCAAGATTGCTTATTACGTTTGAATATTTATGCTCCCATTATGGTGTGGCCAAATGGCCCCAGTTGAGGAGGGAAAAGCTCCTCTTTATGGAACAATACCAGCTAATAAATAAAGAAAAGAGACAATTAGAAGATGGCCATTTTGCAACTATTAATACATTTTTTATAATAAATTTATTTTTTATTGGTGTTCAATTTACCAACATACAGAATAACACCCAGTGCTCATCCCGTCAAGTGCCCCCCTCAGTGCCCGTCACCCACTCACCCCCACCCCCCGCCCTCCTCCCCTTCCACCACCCCTAGTTCGTTTCCCAGAGTTAGGAGTCTTTATGTTCTGTCTCCCTTTCTGATATTTCCCACACATTTCTTCTCCCTTCCCTTATATTCCCTTTCACTATTATTTATATTCCCCAAATGAATGAGACCATATAATGTCTGTCCTTCTCCGATTGACTTACTTCACTCAGCATAATACCCTCCAGTTCCATCCACGTTGAAGCAAATGGTGGGTATTTGTCATTTCTAATGGATGAGGAATATTCCATTGTATACATAGAGCACATCTTCTTTATCCATTCATCTTTCGATGGACACGGAGGCTCCTTCCACAGTTTGGCTATTGTGGACATTGCTGCTATAAACATTGTGGACATTGCTGCTATAAACAGTGCAGGTGTCCCGGCGTTTCATTGCATCTGTGTCTTTGGGGTAAATCCCCAACAGTGCAGTTGCTGGGTCGTAGGGCAGTTCTATTTTTAACTCTTTGAGGAACTTCCACACAGTTTTCCAGAGTGGCTGCACCAGTTCACATTCCCACCAACAGTGTAAGAGGGTTCCCCTTTCTCCACATCCTCTCCAACATTTGTGCACAGCAAAGGATACAGTCAACAAAACTAAAAGACAACCTACAGAATGGGAGAAAATATTTGCAAATGACGTATCAGATAAAGGGCTAGTTTCCAAGATCTATAAAGAACTTATTAAACTCAACACCAAAGAAACAAACAATCCAATCATGAAATGGGCAAAAGACATGAAGAGAAATCTCACAGAGGAAGACATAGACATGGCCAACATGCACATGAGAAAATGCTCTGCATCACTTGCCATCAGGGAAATACAAATCAAAATCACAATGAGATACCACCTCACACCAGTGAGAATGGAGAAAATTAACAAGGCAGGAAACCGTTAATAAAATTAATTGACACGGGCAAGGTTCATCAGTGTTGTTGAAAGCATTAGGTGGAATGTTGACCAAGAATGGATTTTTGCACAATGCCAGGGTACCGACCCCATACTCTACCTGCAAAAAGAAATATGTAGGGATCCCTGGGTGGCTCAGCGGTTTGGCCCCTGCCTTTGGCCCAGGGCGCGATCCTGGAGACCCAGGATCGAATCCCACATCGGGCTCCCGGTGCATGGAGCCTGCTTCTCCCTCTGCCTGTGTCTCTGCTTCTCTCTCTCTCTGTGACTATCATAAATAAATAAAAATAAAAAATAAAAAAAAAGAAATATGTAATTGCATATTGGCAAGATCTGGCTTTTGCCCCTCTATCTAGGAATTAAATTTATCTAGCATCACTAATGTAGGAATTCTGTTGTCCTGGGCTTCCTGATGGGATATCATGATGAAGCCATAGCTTCACCTTTGAGGGATCCCTGCTAAAGATGTTGTACCCACTCGTAACCAAGCCTTTAGCCCTAATTTTGGTTTATGGTAAATACAGAACAAAGGGACAGATTAAATGATGCCACAAGGAAACAATCAGATAGACAAATACAAGTTGTGCAATATTCCTTAAGATAAAAGGTCTAGTATCTTCAACAAACTCAATGTCATGCAGAAAAAAGTAAGACTGAGGAGGGATTGTTCTAAAGAAGACCTACGAGACACAAGTGCAAGATGTGGCCTTTGGATTCTAGCTTAGACAACTCTAAAAGACATTTTTGGAACAAATGAGGACTTGAATATGGACTGATTATTAGATGCTACTAGGGAATTAGTGTTGATTTTGTTAGATGAGATAATGATACTGTGGGAAAGTATCCTTATTTTTTGACAATGCCTGCTGAAGTTCTATTGTCATTCTGTTTGAAATTTACTTTCAGATGGTTCAGCAAAACTAAAAAATACGGATAAGCAAATACGTTAAAACTAGGGAAGTTCACAGTCTATTTTTCTATAACACTTTTCAGTTTATTCAGACATGTCTTCAAAAAACTTGAAAATAAAAATATTCCAGTGCATATGAAAACCTTTAAATCTCCTAATAGTATGGTCGCAAACGGTGAAAATACAAGAGCAGGGACTTATTCAGGAAAAAAAAAGGGGTAGGCCATAAAATACTGACTTTATGGCTCTCATAGCAACAGTAACTTGCAGGAGACGTGGGTGGTGGAGTCTGCATGTGGTGGGTGGTGACTTTGCCCTAGTGCATGAGATCTCCCACCCTGGTGGCTCGCCAGCCATTGCCAGGGTTTATGATTGGGTTTACGAAATTCATTCAATACTTTGGCACCTGCACAAGAAATACATGTGTGCCCTTGGAAAGGTAAGTGTGCCCTTGGAAAATTTTAGAATAAAACCAAAAAACCAAACAGCCCACTAGGTCTATAAAATCCGTGTGGAGTCTACAAATTGTCTCTCACTTCTCCCCTATTCCCTTGATTTTACTGTCACTTCCCATGAGGCTGAGGTGGACCAGGCTTGCCTTTAGATTCAGAAGCTGTGATTCTTGACTGCTAAGAAAGGCATAGGTGACCTTGAACAAGTTACTTGGCCCCTGGGGCATTAGATTTTTCATCAGTAAATAAAGAATGACAAAGTCTGTCTTCTAGATTTTTTGGATTTTGGGTTTTCTTTTTCTTTTCAGGTGGACTTCGCAGAACATAAATTAACCATTTGAAAGTGAAGAATTCAGTAGCATTTAGTGCATTCTCAAGGTTGTACAACCGTCACCACTATCCACTATCCCAATGCAGAATTTTTTCGTCTTCTCAATGGAAGCTCCGTAGCCATTAAACAAGATTTCCTCACTCCCCTGGAAACCACTAAACAGCTTTCTGTCTCTACGACTTTACCTATTCTGGATATTTCAAATGAATGGAATTACACAATAAGTGGCCTTTTGTGCCTACCTTCTGTAGCTTAACATAATGTTTAATTCATAATATCGTAGCATGTATCAGTACTTTATTCCTTTTTATGGCTGAATACTATTGTATTTAAATACCACTATTTGTTTATCCATTCATCCATTGATGGACATTTAGGTTCTTTCCACCCTTTGGCTATCGTAAATACTGCTGCTATAAACATATGTGTGTTTGAGTTCTTGTTTTCAATTCTTTTAGGTGTCTAGCTAGAAGTGAAATTGATGGGTCATCTAGTGATTCTATATTTAACTTTTTGGAGAGCTGCTAATTATTTTCCGTAATGGCTGAAACATTTCACATTCCCACCAGCAAAGTGTGAGGGTCCAAATTCCCCATATCCTTACCAACACTTTTATTATTATTATTATTATTATTATTATTATTATTATTATTAAATGTAGCCATCCTAGTGGGTGTGAAGTGGTTATCTCAGTGTGGTTTTGATTTGCCTTTTCCTAATGACCAGTGGTATTCAGCATCTTTTCATGTGCTTATTGGCTATTTACATATCTTCTTTGGAAAAATGTCTATTCAAACCCTTTGCCCATTTTTGAATTGGGTTGTATATTTTCTTACTGTTGAGTTGTAGGAGTTCTTCATATATTCTTATACTAATTCCTTCTCAGATATAGGATTTGTAAATATTCTGTCCCATTTTGTGCGTTGTCTTTTCAGTCTTTTGATACTGTCCTTTGATGTACAAAAGTTTTAAAAGTTGGTGAAATCCAATTTTTGGTTTTTGTTGTTGTTGTTGCCTGGGCTTTTGGTGGTATGTCTAAGACTCCACTGCCAAATATAAGGTTACCTCTGTGTTTACCATGGGGGTTACAATTAATTTCTGAATTTATATCCATCTAGTTTGAATTGATTCCAAGTTAGCTTCCATAGCACACAAAATCTTTGTTCCTATACATCTCTGTCTCTTCCCTCTTATGCTGTTATTGTCATAAATTATATCTTTATATGTGTGTGCTTATTAACATAGACTTTTATTTATTGTTTTATGCATTTTTCTTTTAAATCAGATAGGATTTTATATATATAAATATATAAAATTACATATATAAATTTATATATAAAAAATATATATAGGTGAGGATATGAACAAATTGGAACCTTCATGCATTCCTGGTGGCACATAAAATGATGCAGCTGCTGTGAAAAAGTTTAGTGGTTCCTCAAAAATTATATGTAGAATTAGTGTACCATGTCTGATGCTTAACTGATCACACCACTGCCCCTAATTTACATACATATATTTATATTTTAAAAAGATTTTATTTACTTATCTGAGAGAGAGAAAGAGCATGAGCATGAGCAGAGGGGAAGGGTAGAGGGAGAAGCAGGCTCCCTGCTGAGCAGGGAGCCCCACATGGGGCTCAATCCCAGGACTCTGGGATCATGACCTGAGCCAAAGACAGATGCTTAACCAACTGAGCCACCTTGTTGCCCCTTACATATTTTTTTATAATAGTCTTCCTAATGGGTATGAAGTAGTATTTGATTTGGAAATGCCTAATGACTAGTGATCTTGAACATCCTTTAATTAGTGGTCATTTGTAGATCTTTAATTAGTGGTCATTTGTAGATCTTTTTGGGAGGAATGTCAATCTTTTGTCTATTTTTCAATTTGGTCATCTGTTTTCTTGCCCTTGAGTGTAGGAGTTCTTTCTGTATTCTTGATATTATTCTCTTCTCAGATATATAACTTGCAAATATTTTCTCCTGTTTAGTGAGTTGCCTTTTTACTCTCTTGATGCACACAAGTTTTAATTTTTATGAAGTTCATTTTACCTAATTTTTTTCTTTTGTGGCCTGTATGTTTAGTGTTATACTTAAGAAACCATCACCAAGTTTAAGGTCATGAAAATTTTCTCCTGTGTTTCTAATAGTTTTATAGTTTTAACTCTTAAATTTGGGTCTTTGATCCATTATGCCTTAACTTTGAAATTGGTAAGGGTCCAATTTCATTACTTTGCATGTGGATATCCAGTTTTTCCATGACAATTTGTTGAAAAGATGGTCCTTTCCTCATTGAATGGTCTTGGTAGCCTTGTCATAAATCAATTGATGAAACATGGGTTTATTTCTGGGCCCTTTATTCTGTTCCATTGGTCTATATGTCTATCCTCCTATGCTAGTACTACAGTTTTGTTAACTGTAGCTATAGTTAGATTTGAAATTGGGAAGAGTGAGTCTTCCAAATTTGTGCTTTTACAAGACTGTTTTAGCTATTTGGGGTCTCTTGACATTCCATATAAATTTTAAGATAGATTTTTCTCTTTCTGCAAAAAAAAAAAAATGCAGTTGGGATTTTGACAGGGAGTGCATTGGGTCTGTAGATTGCTTTGGGTAGTATTGCCATATTAATGATATTATGTCTTCCAATCTATGAATTAATTTATTTAGGTCGTCTTTATTCTTTCAGCAATGTCTTGTAGTTTTCAGTGTACAAGTCTCTCACTTCCTTGGTTAAATTTACACCTAAGTATTTTATTTTTTCAGCTGCTGTTGTAAGTGGAATTTTTTATTAATTTCTCTTTTTGGATTGCTCATTGCTAATGTATAAGATTCAGCTGATTTTTGCATGTTGATCTTATATTCAGCAACTTCGCTGAATTTATTAGTTCTAACAGGTTTTTTTGGGGTGTGGAAACTTTAGGGTGTTCTATATTATAAGATCACGTCATCTGTGAGTAAAGATAATTTTCTTTCTTTCCAATTTGGATGTCCTTTAATTGTTTTTCTTGCCTAATTGTTCTGGTTAGAACTTCTAGTGCTGAATTTCAAAGAAGTGATAAAAGTGAAAAAGATAAAAGAAAGGCATCTTATCTTGTTCCTAATCTTAGGAGAAAAGCTTTCAATCTTTCACCACTGACTATGTTAGCTAAGAGTTATTATTTGGAGCATCTATCACATAGAAGTTCTGTTCTATTCCTAGTTTCCTGTCTGTTTTTACCAGGGAAGAATGTTGGATTTTGCAAAGGCTTTTTCTGTATTAATTGAGGTCAAGGTGCCAGCAAGTTTGGTTTCTTTCTATTGGCTTGGAGGTGGCTGCCTTCTCACATGTGCTTACATGGTTTCTTCTGTGTGCCATGTGGAGAGGCTGAGAGAGAGGGAGGGGGACACAACTCTGTATCATTGCAGATTGGAAAATTTCAATTGTCTTATCTTCAAGTCTGCTGATTCTTTCATCTGCCTAATCATATCTGTTATTGAGGGATGCCTGGGTGGCTCAGTGGTTGAGCCTCTGCCTTTGGCTCAGGTCGTGATCCCCAGGTCTGGGAAATGAGTCCCACATTGGGCTCCCCGGAGGGAGCCTACTTCTCCCTCTGCCTGTGTCTCTGCCTCTTTCTCTCTCATGAATAAATAAATAAAGTCTTAAAAAAAAAAACCAAATCTGCTATTGAATACTTATTGTGAGCTTTTCATTCCAGCTCCAGGGTTCTATTAGATTTTTAAAAATATTTTCTACCTTTTTATTAATATTCTCTATTTGTTCATACTTTGTTCTTCTGGTTTCCTTTTTGTTTGTCCATGGTTTCCTTTAGCTCATCGAACATATTTAAGACAGTTGATTTAAAGTCTTTATCAAGACTTATAATATCTGGGCTTCCTTGGGGACAGTTTCTGGCAATATTGTTTCATCTTGTGAATGGGCCACATTTACCTGTTTCTTTGTATGTCTTGTAATATTTTTGTTGTTATAAGTGGGCATTTTGAATATTATAATATGGTAACTCTCAAAATCAGATTCTCCTCAGTTTGCTGTTGTTGGTTTTTGAGGGTTGCAGCCATCCATTTGTTAATGACTCTTCCAAACCTTTTTTTTTTTTTTTTTTTGCAAAGACTGTATTCCTTGTTGTATATGGTCACAGAAGTCTCTGTTCCTTTATCTCAGAGGTTAGCTGGTGATGTGAGAGATTTTCTTAAATGCTTGAACCAAAAAGAAGAAAAATACTCTACTACTCTTCGCATATTGGTTCTGAGCTGGGACATTCCTTCAATGCTAAGTCAGGCCATACACATCTGCCTTGGCTTTCACTTCTTCCTTGTGCAGACCCCAAAGGTCAGCCTAAGGTAGAAGCCTTAGGTCCTATCAGATCTTTTCTGAGCATGTGTCCATCCCTGGGAATGCATGTTGTATTCCAGATTCCCTGATATATATATAGGGGCTCTTTGAAGTCCTTAGTGTCCCAAGGATCTTCCTCTTTAGTCTCTCCCTTTCCGGATTTAGGGGTCTGTCTGCTGTTTACCTTGTCTGTCCTACCCAGAAAGTGGCAGGCAAATGGCTACAGGTAGTGTAATGCTTTCTACAGATTCCGCACAGAAAACTACTCCAGCCTGAGGAGGACAAAACAAAGGTCAGCCTCTGTGCTGGTCTCTCAAATCAAAATGTATAACTACAGTTTTTTTGAGAGCAAGATATGCATTATCCTCCAGCCTCAGCAAGTTACACCAGGAATGCAGGCTGCCATCCCCATGGCTGCCACTGAGCTGGAGAATTATGGATGGTAGACAAGCAAAAATGCTACACAGTTTTTGAAATTTAGCAGCCTGTTTCTTCACTAAGAACTCCCCTAGTTGCTGTAAATTTTTCTTTTTAAATTCTAGCATTCCAAAAGAATTGATTTTGTTAGTTTTTACAGTTTAATTGCTGCTTCTGCGGAGGAATCAATTCTTGGAGTTCCTTACTACTCCATTTCTGTGCCATCACTCAACCTTACCCAGGTTAAAAGAATTTCTTTTATAATAAAAAAATTTAAGCATACACAAAAGTGAGGAGGACATTTAAATAAATCCCCATGAATTCATCAATTTAAAAAATATTCAGAATATTATTTATATTAATATTTTAATATTTTAAAATATTTTAAAAATATTTTAATTTTTTAATTAAATTTTTATTTTTTATTTTTTTAATTAAAAAAATTTTTTTAATTTATTTATGACAGTCACACAGAGAGAGAGAGAGAGAGAGAGGCAGAGACACAGGCAGAGGGAGAAGCAGATTCCATGCACTGGAAGCCCGACATGGGATTCAATCCCGGGTCTCCAGGATCGCGCCCTGGGCCAAAGGCAGGCGCCAAACCGCTGCGCCACCCAGGGATCCCTAATTTTTTAATTAAATTTTTAAATTTTAAAAAATATTTTATTTATTTATTCATGAGAGACACAGAGAAAGAGAGGCAGAGACATAAGCAGAGGGAGAAGCAGGCTCCCTGCTGGGAGCCTGATGTGGGACTCAATCCCAGGACCCCGTGATCATGACCTGAGACAAAGGCAGATTACTCAACCAATGAGCCACCCAAGTGCCCCTCAATCAGTCTTTTTTTTTTTTTTTAAGATTTTATTTATTTATTCATGAGAGACACAGAGAGACAGGCAGAGACATAGACAGAGGGAGAAGCAGGCTCAATGCAGGGATCCTGGGACTCCAGGATCATGCCTTGAGCTGAAGGCAGATGCCCAACCACTGAACCACTCAGGGATCCTGTCCCGCCCCTCAATCAGTCATAAAAATGATCAACTCATGGCCAATCTTGTCTCATCTCTGCCATCAACCATTGATCAAAGACTTAGTGCTGTGCTCAGAGTCCTGCACTCATTGTCTTGTTTTCACAGTAACTCTATGAGGTAGTCACTAATATCTCCACACCACAGATCAGGAGGTTGAAACTAGGGGGTTTCCCTTTCCCAAGATCACTTCCTGAACCAGGACTGGGACTGGGATCAGAATCACGGCTCCAGCTGATTCCCCAGTTACTATTACTTGGAAACCCATTGGATGCTGACAGCACCCTGAGAGGCAGGTGTGAGGGACAAGGCTATCATTCATTCCAATCTACTTTTATCTGCTTCTTGGTAGGCAGGACTGTGATCTAAAATTTTGTGCAGTTAGGCAGGGTCCAGTGGCAAGTTGTGTCAATGAAATGTAGGCAGCAGTGACATATGTCATTATTAGTTGCTGGTGCTTTGCCCTCCATCCTTCTCTTTACTTGCTGTGGGGAAACTGTGAGGCCTTGCTCTGAGATGCTGGTTCTAGGTATAGATTGAGAAGCCTCTGTCACCTTGGGTCCTTGAGGAATGACTACAATAGGAGAGCACAGCTCTTTGCCAACCTTCATTGTACATGTAATGTGTGCGAGAAATATACCTTTGTTGTGGTAAACTGTCAAGCTTTGGGGCTTATTTGTCACTGCAGCATCACCTAGCCTATCCTGACTAGTAAAGCCAGGGAACGCTATCATGCCTGTTTCATACATATGGAAACTAAGCCCCAGGAGCTTGCCCAATGTCAAATACCTAATTTAGTTTTAGAAATAGGGATGGAATCCACATCCCTAATCCCTTGTCTAGATTCTCACCTACTGAGTTCTGGCAGCATGTGTAGCTATCTGAAAGGGGCTGACCTGACATGGAGTCCTTATGTGATGCCGGCAGGATCTTTTTTCTCAGAGTACCTCTCTCATGCCATGGCTTCTGTGTCTGAAATCCTGCATTTTTAAAAGCATTGTTTCATTCATCCTGGAGATGGGTTGTTGGTGTGTGGGTGCAGCCTATTTTAGAGACCTCACCTATTTTGCCATGGTTTTGGAAGACGTGACTTTTCTGACAATGTTTTATGAGACTAGGGAACATGTGTATGGCCCAGAGTTAGTCTTTCTTTCTTTCTTTCTTTCTTTCTTTCTTTCTTTCTTTCTTTCTTTCTTTCTTTCTTTCTTTCTTTTTCTTTCTTTCTTTCTTTCTCTTTCTTCCTTCCTTTCTTCTTTCTTTCTTTCTTTCTTTCTTTCTTTCTTTCTTTCTTTCTTTCTTTCTTTCTTTCAGATTTGTTTGAGAGAGAGAAGAGAGCACAAGCAAAAGAGAATATGAGTGGTGGGGAGGGGCAGAGAGAAAGGGAGAAGCAGGGTCCCCACTGAGCAGGAGCCTGATGTGGGGCTCCATCCCAGGACTCTATGGTCATGATCCAAGGCAAAGGCAGATGCTTAACTGGCTGAACCACCCAGATGCCTTGGCTCAACGTCTCTGTGCATGGTTTTCAATAGGAGATCCAGGTTTGAATCCTACTTACTCTCTGTAAGCCAATTAATCTCTTTAAGCCTCAATTTTTCTCAGATGTAGAATGAGGCCAATAAGAAAGAGGTTGTATTAAATTAGTTAAACCATATAAAACACAACACATGACTGAAAT
Source organism: Canis lupus dingo (assembly GCF_003254725.2). Lineage (NCBI taxonomy): Eukaryota > Metazoa > Chordata > Mammalia > Carnivora > Canidae > Canis > Canis lupus. The sequence continues at coordinate 63,433,195 of NC_064244.1, read as the reverse complement.
AGAATAATAATAGTTGCAACAGTCACTATTACCAGGGAAAGGCTGAAAGTTTTAGTGCCAGGGTGTTGGTTTCGTAGGTGGCTTTAGAGCAGCAGGATGTTTCAGGATCATCTGGCTGGTGGTCTTGGGTAGTGCGGATTAGGGAAGAGGGCAGAGGAAGAGGCGCCAGTGGGAAGGCAGTTGAATTAATGCAAGTGGGAGCAGAGACAGGTCCAGGCCAGGATGAGGACAGGGAGTGATAGGAAAGGACAGTCACCAGATCATCGGAGAAGGGAGAGCTGGGTAGTCGTGACAGTTGCTTTGAGTGTTCTCAGCAGGTCTCAAGCCACTTGTACTGACCGATTGGACAGCCCAGGCCCTGTTTTGAGTTCTGCGTATTTATCCAGGGCCTCCAGACCAGCCGGTGGGCTGAGTCATCCCTTTGCACCTTAACGCCACCTGGAGTCACCTCCTCTCCCTGAGAACACAGAGAGGAAACCTCCTGGGACCATCCCAGATGCCAAGGGCAGGAGCTGGCAGCCGAGGCCATGCTGGGAGCTGGCTCTTCCCTTTAAAGCAAGGCTACTGGCTTCAGACTTCCTGGCCCTGGGCACTGCTGGGGTCCCCCTCCTGCTTCCCCGGGAATCAAACCTGCTTGGTCTCTTTTTCCAAGTCAGCTGAAAAGTTTCTAATCTCTTTGCAAAGTGTCAAGTATCTTCCAGTGCCTTGAAAGGTGATTTTCTAAAAGCAGATCAAACAGTTCTGACATTTGCTGCCGAGCCATTTTAAGTCCTACTACAGGCTTGCCGCTGGCCTCTGCGGCTCAACTGGCTACAGATAAAGGTTGAAGCGGCATCTCTCGTCACAGACACGAGGAGCCTGCTTGTGGGAGCCACATCCTGGAGAGAAACATATTCCGTAAAAGTTAATCTGCTGCTTTGTCTTGGCCAACAGTTTATTCTTTCATGAAAGCCAGGCTCTGGCCCCCAATTGAATTCTGCGCACACATTTTTTTAATTTGCTGGAATTTGCGAAAACACATCAGTGGCCCTGCTGCTTTTTGGGTTTTTATGTTTAGCAAAATAATCCCACGGCACAGCCTTCAAAGGGCTCTCAGCATCCCTCTCTCCCCAGCTCTATTTTGGCTTTCCAAAGAGGGAGCAGAACAGCGCTCAGAGCCCGTGAGGGAACGCGGGGCCCGGGGTCACTCACCCACTGTACTGTGAGGGGCTGCTGGCCAGGACCATCCAGAATGGGCTTGCCAACTCAGGTGCCTGCAAGGGTCAGGCAAATAAAGCAGAGGGCCAAGTGAGCTGGTTGGGGCCGGGGGGGGGGGGGGCAGCTGGGAAGCAATGAGGCACAGTGGAGACTGCAGCAAATGAAGAGCATGTGCTCTATCTACAGGGGGCAGTCGGCCCTAGCACAGAATGGGGACTATCATGGGGAAGGTGGGGCCGGTGCCCTCAGAGCTTCCTGTTTCCTCAAAGAAACAGGCGTTTGGCATTTTCAGAATGTGAAATCTGTCCATTTTTAAATGTTGGCCCATATTCTCTTCAAACGCTCTGCAGGCCAAGCCAAGCATGTCTGCTGGCTGACTCTGCCTTGCAGGACTGCCTGTTGGCAATCTTTGATCGAGGAGGCAGAGATAAGGCGTGAGGAGGGCAGACTCACCTTTTCTCTTTAACCTGGGAGGTCATCCAACTGCATGGCCTCGTTCCACAGGTGGGGAGACTGAGGTCCATCATTCAGAGATGTCACCGATCTTTCCTGTCTGCCTCTAGCCTTTCTCCTCCAAGACTTAAGAATGTTACTTCCCAAGATATAGACTTAAGGGGTGACACCTCCCCAGGATCTGCATGTTAGTAGGGAGACCACAGAGGCTTTACCATTCAGAGAAGTGCCTCTCTTCAGTGGTGGAATTTCAGACTAAGTGACAGGGTGGTGGGGTGAGGGCTTTCCAAAAGTCTCTCGATTGCTAGGTGATTTTCCATATTGCCTTGTCCCAGATGGTTCCTGGGGTAGGTCTGCCCCTGGCAATATTTGCCACAGGTTCCTGCTCTCCCACAAACCTGCTGGAGGCACAGGCTTGTGCCCATGAGGAGCTGGGCTGCTGGGCTGCTGGGGCTCACACCTGCAAGGCTAGCATGCAACTCCCAAGGTGGCTCTGGCTCTGGCTCTGGCTGGCAGGGAAGGCAGTGCCTCCGGCCCTGACAGCTCAGTAACACAAATCCAAGCAGCTAGTATTCTTCTAGGACCTCCTCTGGGCTTGGCCAGAGCAGAAGCAGTTCACTGCGAGGAAAGGGTGGCCTTCTCACCTTTCCATCCTGCTGGCATGGTCAGCGAGATGTCTCTCCTGCCCCATGCTCCCAACCATGTCCTCGTCCTGCCCCCACACCTCCTCATGCTCAGTCTGTCAGAACCATGACCACCAAATTAGCCCTTTGTGATTTCATTTGGCTTTTATTGGCTCAAGCTGGATGTTGGAGATGAAGCCAGATGTGAGGCCGTGGGACCACTTGAAAGGCCAGGTAATTAGCAGCATCTGCCTCTGACTTCTTATCTTGACAGGCGGACACACAGGGCAGTGACCTGGGAGCTGGGAGGCAGTTGCCTTCTCCACATTAAATGAGGCAAAGGCCAAAGGGGAGCCTTAGTCTGCCTGGAATGCTGCCATCTGTGTGTGCACGTGTGTGTGTGTGTGCAAGCACGTGTGCACACATGTGTGTAAGCATGCATGTGTGCAAACATGTGAGTGTGAGCATGTTGAAGAATCATCCCCTCCATCCATTGCTCTCTTGCCTCCAGGTCTAGGAAGAACTGTCTGCCAGTGTCTAAACACCTGAGGGTAGAATTAGCATTATTTTTAAGTTGAGGAATAATTTACATATGATAAAAGGTATAGATTTTAAGTATACAGTTTGAGGAGTTTTCACCAAGGAGCAATATTCATGTAATCCATACCCTTAACAAAGATGAAGATGTAAAACATTCTCATCACTCCAGAAAGTTCTTTATGCTCTTTTCCAGTGAATTCTCCTCTGTCCCGCACACAGGCAACCACAGTTCTGATTCCTATCACCACAGATTCAGTTTTTTCCTGCTCTTAAATAACATGTAAATGGAATCATGGAATATAAATATAGAATTACAGTCTTTTTTGTATTTGGCTTCTTTTGCTCAACATAATGTTTCTGAGGTTCACCCAAGCCATGATATGTACCAGTGGCTCATGCTTTTCTGTTGCTGAGTATGATTCCAATTTTAGAGTGTATTGCAATTTTTTTTATTCATTCTTGAGTTGAAGGAAATTTGGGCAGTTTCTGGCTTTTGGCTATTATGAATAAAGAAGCATAATAAATTGCCATAAATCGAATGGCTTAAAACAACACAAATCTATGATCTTACAGTTTCTGTGGGTCAAGTGTCCAGTCACAGGCTGGGGGGCCCCTCTATTCAGGGTCTCACCAGGCTGAAAGCAAGAACGTCTGCTAGTGCTGAGTCTCATATGAACTCTGGGCTTCTCTACTGAGTTACAGAATTGTTGGTGGAATTCAATTTCTTGTGGTTGTAGGACTGAAGTCCTCAGCTCCCTGAGTGCACCTTCTGTTCCCTGTCATGTGGCCTCCACAATATGGCAGTTTGCTTCTTCAAGGCCAGCAGGGATATATCTGTTGCTGCTTCAGATCTCTCTGACGGCTTCCATTTCTGGCCTCTAGGCCCTCTTTTAAAGGGCTCACCTGATTAGGTCAGGCCCACCCAGGATAATTGTCTGTTTGATTAATTTAAGGTCAGCTGAACAAGGATGTCTGAGAAATTCCTTCACTCTTGCCACATAATGTAACCTAAGCACAGGAGTGGTATCACATCATATTCACCCTCAGGACATGTATACAGGGGATGAGACTCTTGGAGGCCATCTGTGTCTACCACAAGGAACCATGAACATTCTGGATTTTTTTTTTTTTTTTTTTGGTTACTCAAGTGTGCCTCTTTAAAAGATGAGAGCATTTTCTATTGTGCTAAAATAACATCATCGCACTTAATGAAGTAAATCATTATTTCTTTTTTTAAAATTTATTTATTCATGAGAGACACACACAGAGAGGCAGAGACACAGGGAGAGGGAGAAGCAGACTCCCTGCAGGGAGCCTGATTTGGGACTTAATCCCAGGACCTCAGGATCACGACCTGAGCCGAAGGCAGATGCTCAACCACTGAGCCACCCAGGTGCCCCACGGTGGGGTCACTTCTGAGGCAGAGCTTTGGGCAGGTGATGGTGAGGGCTGTTTCTTGGGGGCATGGTGGGTTCCAGACTGCTGTTGGACATCCAAGTAGAGCTTCCAAGTAGACAGACAGTTGGACACTGAGTCTGGAGGTCAGGGAGCAGCTAAGGGGGAGACAGCCAGAGAGGGGGAGAGAGGAGGACTTCTGAGGGCGTCTCTGCAGACTGGCCCTGCACACCTCCCTGGCACAGGCTGGTCAATCATGGGGGCTGAGCCACCAGGCGTCCCTAAATCATTATTTCTAAATATCATCTGATACCCAGCCTCATATTTGGTAAGGAAATCTGCTCTCTTAGCAATGTGTTGTAGCCAGTTTGTGTAAGTGGAAGACCTTGCAGTGCCTGGGGGCACCTGTCCCTTGGATTGCCTTCCATCTAGCACAGTACCCTTTGTTGTGGCTGGATGAAGGAGTGGCTCATGGTTAGTGGGGTTCTTCCTTTTGTCACCATTCAGCTTGTTTTACATCCTCTTAACAGGAATTCAAATTGATGGACCCTAATAAACATCTTCTGGCTGGAGCATATCCTGTGATAGCTCAGAGCTTCAAATGGTATCAGTGGGCAGATAAAAGCTCGTTGGTTGTCCCACTGTTTCTCACTTATGACTGACTCCTGGGTTGGAGTGGGGACCGCCTTACCCTTTCTGGTTCCATTTTTTTCCTCCTGGGCCTGAAGGAAATCTGTAAGGTCTTATTTTGTACAACGTGAATGTTCAGTTATGCATTGACAATTCACCTAATGGTTTTTAACACATTAATTGATCATCCTTACCTGAATCAGTGGTTATATTAGGGGCCAAGGGTAGACTTTTGACCCAGCATTTCAGCTCTGCAAAACTAGGGTTCAGTCTGAAACCAGCGGGGTCCATATGGTATAGTAGACCCATGCCAGGCCTAGGGGCAGAGGTGGCCTGGGATGGGAGGGGTCGGGAGCCCCAGTCCTGTGGCAGCCTGCACACAAGTCAAGCTTCATGCCTTACTTCCCTGAAAAGTCCAGGAGGCCAGGCTGTGTCACTGCTGAGTCCCAGACCCTGGGGCATGTGGTGGAGCTCCCAAATTATTCTCGACAAATGAATGTATGAAAGCATGGTAAGTGTATGACTGAATGTTCATGTAGCCCAAACACAGGGCTCCTGAGCCTCCTGAAATCTGTACTTGGTTCTGGTTTCCTGGTCATTTCTCAGACCAGAGGCCATTCAGGAGGCCCAGCCATGCACCGGGAGACCTCTCAGTGGGTCTCTGGTGGCCTCCCCATCTCTCATGGGGAGCACACCTTGATGTACCCCTCTTCCACCCACTGTCCCAGCGAGCCTGCACTGGGGGTTATAGCTTCCTGAAGCAGGGCTCTGCCCGCCTGCTGGATTGGAGTCTCCTTGAGCCTGTCTTCTTTCCCAGGGCCCCATCACAAGGAACCAGCCTGGCCAAGCTACAGCTGGAAATACGGCCAGGCAGCACTGGCAGGGCCAACCACCTGTAAGGTGCCCATCAGATAGCAAACACGAGGAACACTCAGGCAACTTGGGGTGGGGTGCATGCACTCCCCAGACACTATTCCCTCCACTCTGGCCTCCCTCCCAGAAAATGGCTCAGCAGCTGGGTTCCGGCTTCAGGCCAGCTGCCCCTCCTGCAGAGAAATCTGCCTTTAATTTAGAAGTTCTATTTCTTTCTCCGTGGAAAAGTCTTTGTGGTACCAATTAAGGAACTCTTTTATCCCCTCCGGTTTGGGGAGTGAGGAATTTGGAGACTGTCTAGGAAGGGCTCCTTTCCTCACTAAATCCCAAGGCAGGGTGACTTTTCCTTGGGAAGGGCACCTGGCAGGAGGCTCTGGGAGAGTCCTCCCTGGCGATCTGGAGATGGACAGGTGTGGAGGGCTTGCTCTGTGCTGGACACTGACCACACTGCATGCGCTGCCCCACAGTGTCTTCCCATCCACAGGAAAGCCTGCTGTCATTGCTAGTTTACAGAGGAGGGACCTGTGGCTCAGAAAGGTCACTGTCTTACTCCAGGCTAGTTGGGTATTTGATGGTGGAGCCAGAATATGAACCCAGCTTGGCCTGATTCCAGGGTCGTGGCCCACAGTGGTTCATTATATTGACAAGAGTATGTTATTTAGTGTTTTTATTACAGGCCATCAGATCCAGAAAAACGTACACTTGGGTCAGACATGGCCACATTTTGCACAATTTAGAACTTATTCTTCTCTGTGGAGTCTCCAGCATGTCTGTGTGAAGTCCCCAGATCAGGGTGACAGCTCCTAGGAAGAACCAAGGCATGTGTGTACACACGTGCGCATATGGTGTGTGTGTGTGTGTGCATGTGCACGAATTTGTGGGAAAGGCTCTTCCTTATCCACTCCTTTCAGGCTTCCCAGCCTTTTTTTTTACCCAGGCCTTCCATTCTGGCCACACCAGATGGTCCTCCCGTTCTGGTCTTGAAGCATTTACTGGGCTTGGATGTTCCTGGGGTCTGGAATATTGTCCCTAGGATTCCACCTATGGATTCCTTCTCTCTTGATCCCCCAGTGAACACTGCACACCTTCATGCTTTTCAGAATGCTGATAATACTTTATTGTATCAAAAAACCACCCTATTCATTTATTTCCCTTGGGAAGGGCGCCCTATTCATTTATTTTCTCTTGAGAAAGGGAGAATCTCAAGCAGACTCCTGCTGAGCATGGAGCCTGAAGTGGAGCTCGATCCTACAACCCTGAGATCATGACCTGAACCGAAACCAAGAGTTGGGCAGGCCCCCTGTATTACGTTTTTTAAAGCTTGGCAAAAATTTCAATACAGAAAGCTAGAGGAAATCAATATGACAAATATGCTCAACTACCCAGAACTAACATATGACTAAATTTTGTCATCTCTGTTTCAAATTTTTTTAAAAAATCAGAAGAAAAAATATATCACTTAAAACATTAAAGTCCTTTCTGAAGCCCTTTACATTCATTTTCTTCCTCTCCTCCACAGAAGCTGCCACTATGATAAATTTAGGGAGCCAGGGCAGCCCTGGTGGTGCAGCAGTTTAGTGCTGCCTGCAGCCTGGGGTGTGATCCTGGAGACCCGGGATCGAATCCCACATCGGGCTTCCTGCATGGGGCCTGCTTCTCCCTCTTCTCCCTGCTCTCCCTGTGTCTCTGCCTCTCTCTCTCTCTCTGAATGAATATAAATAAATCTTTAAAAAAATTTAGGGAGCCAAATTTGTGTTTTAATATCTTCATGGCAGTTACATACAATAGCATATAATATTGTTTCTTGTGGATAACATTTTTACATGTTCCTATCTTCATATCAGTTTCTTGTTTATTTTTCACACAAGTTCATATTTGTTACATTTTTTTCAGTATTGTTGACCTACCTCATTCGAGTTCATTCCTTTTAAAAGCTGTATGGAATTTCATTTATGAATAAATCACAGAGCCTAAAATTTCCCCCACTGAATCCATTTGGCTTGGCTTTCCAGGAAGCGGACTTGGAGACAGGGATTTGTGAGCAGCAAGTGTGCTGGGGAGTGTTCTCAGGAAGACCACGTGTGAAGGAGCGAGGGAAGCAGAACCAGGCGGAGAGAGAGGTGGGAGTGTGATGTGGTTGGGACAGAGACCTCAGCTGATCCCTACAGGGTGCGCTGGAATGGGGTGAGCCTTTCAGAGTTGTCCTCCATCAAGACAAGTTTCCAGATGTTTATGCTCCCTCATTGTCCAGTCATTGGATGAAGGCTGTCTCCGGGAAAGGGCCATAACGTTGGGTGAGGTAGCTCTGTTTGTTGAAGGTTAAGTCCCAGAGAGGACTCATGTGGAGACCACCTGCAGCTAACACTTCTGGCAGTTGGGGAAAGAGGGGAGTGCCTCTGTCCTCAGGGGGGATCTGGGCAGCTCAGCGCAGCATCCAATACAGTCCAGATCTTGCACTGCTCAGATCCACCTGCTTCACATAGTAAATTCACCACCTCTGGGAGTAGTTTCTCCAGTATTCTGGGAAAAATGACAACAGGGAAGTTAGTGGGACATCTGTAGCCCCTGTCACCATGGCTGGTATTGAGGCCATGTCAGATCTCATCATCTCCCATTTATGCTGTCCATTCGTGTTCCTTTCATACCCATTCTATGTTCATTTCATCCTCTGTTAGCACCTCTACTGGTCTAGGTGGCTTTCCTGCTGGTTGCTGGTGTGACTCTGCCTTTCATCATTGAGGAGCTGTACTCTTGTTCATTATATTCTTCCCAGACCATAATTACTGTTGGTGTCCATTTGCTGTCAGAATTTGGAAATACTAAGGGACACTCAGTTGATTACCTGGTTTCCTAATGTATTTTTTTCTGCTGTCATTATATAATGGCAGCCCTACACCCTTCTGCTAATAAGGATGAAGTTATACTTGCCAGTATAGTGACTTAACTCCTTGCCTATTAGCCTCTTGGAATGAGGAAGCCAAAGTAACCAGATGATGGCTATAATTTTAAGTTTAATGTGTCCCCTGGTGGAAGTATGTCTCCTCTGGAAGTCGGAACTTCTAGATCCACAAAGTCTAAAGTTAAAGGAATGAGAAACCCAAATCCCCCAGTTAGATTATGGTAAATGACGGTAATTGGGCCACACCCACTTCTGACTGTGGTTCCTGGACCCAACTACTTTATTGGGAATGCCATGCATAGTAGTCATTGCTTTAGAGTTTATTCACATCCTGAAGGATAGTGTACCATCCTCACAGAATGTCCTCTCCAAGTTGGCATCTTGGCTACACCTTTCAGGCCAGTAACTTCTAAGTGGTGTGGTTTGTGATAGGCAGCCTATGGTCATTTACCCACCATTGCACCTCTTTTGCTGTTAAGTGGGTTTCTTAATCTGAGGCATTGTCATCCCAGATGGCAATAGTAGATATCTAGTAGATAGACCACTCTGCAAATCCTAGGGTAGTGGTACTGACTGGATCCTGCAAGCAAGAGAGGCAAATCCATATGCAGAATACGTGTTGACTCCAGCCAAGAAGATTTTCTGACTCTTTTAGGGTGGTAGGGGTCCAAGCAAGTGACTGGTTGTTCTTTTTAAGCAATAGTGTCATACTGAGGGCTCGATGTTGGTCTGTGTTGGCATAGTGGACATTCTTCAGTGGCAGTAGCTAGATCCACCTTGGCAAGTGGCAGCTCACCTTTTTGGCCCATATGTAGCCTTGATTCCTGCTGCTGTGGCTACTCTATTCATGAGCCCATTTTACCAGCGTTGAGGTGGCCAACTACAGAGACTGGCAGACATTGACTGGCCAAGTTGTTCTGTCTACTTGGTTGTTTTGCGCCTCTTATATGGCGGCTGCTCTCGGATGAGAGTTAACACAAGCCACATAGATCTTTACAGTTGATACTCACTCTCTTGTGTCTATCATGTTCCTCTTCCCCAGACCTCCCTGACACCAATCTCCTGCTTTTTTTCCTTCCAAGCCTCTGACTAAATAGCGTATGGATCCATGTAGAGTCTTACCTCAGGCTACTTCTTTTCCTGCACAAATGGAATGATCAGACATGTCCCCCAAAGCTCTGACATTGGGAAGATTTTCACTTACCTCTTCCAAGATGGCAAAATAACAACAGATCATTTTTGGCTTGTACCACATACTGAAATGACCTGCCTATGAATCGAGCTTGGGCTTTTTCCTTCTCCATCAGCTGGTCAAAAGATTTCCCCCAACCCAAAGGCCATTGGTGTGAGTTCAAAGAGAGGAACCAGTGATGGATGACATGGCAGTGTGGGCTCCCCAATCATGCAGCTTCCTTATACTTTCAGGCCTTGCTTGTTCCTGATCTGAGATGGTCTACTTTCATTGTATGGTCGTTGCTCTTGGGCCTAGTCAACCTTTTGACTTAGCAGGTCTGATGGAACTCAGCTGTGTGGTCATTTGAGGTTCAAGATCAGATGGTTCATTTCTAACCAGGTTCAGTAACACTTTGGGAACTATTTTATAAAAGACGTGTGTTTTTATTTAAAAATGTGTATATTTTATAAAAGGTGTATACTTTTCTGTTGCAAATGGTACATTCTTACCCTTCTGTTGGGGATTGCCAATTCTACATGGCATCTTTTTTCTATCACAAATACCTCTAATACCATAGGGTCTGCTGAGTCATATGACCCAAGTAGCAGGGTTACTCACAATACAGTCTAGATCTTCCTGTACAGCATTTTCCTGCTCTAAGTCCCACTCAAGACGAGCAGCCTTACATATCATGTGATATATAGACGGGAGCAATATTCCTAGGTATGGCGTATGCTGCCACCAGAACTTGAAAAGTCCTTTTAGACATTATCCTCTGTGGTAGGAGGTACAGTTTTCAATAATTTGCTGTTTTATTTTTTAACTTTGGAGGGGATATCCCAGACCACTGGACTCTTAAAAAACTTCACTGATACGGTGGCATCCTGCATTTACCATAAGGTTTGAATCTTACTCTTGGAAATACATATATCTTACAAAAGCCTCCAAAATACTTGCCACTGCTTGTTCATCCAGTTAGCATGATGTCATTGATATAGTAGATCACTGTGATTTTCTGTGGGATGTCCAGCCAGTCTCTTTGGACTAGATTATGATAGACAGCAGGAGAGTTAACTTAGCCCTGGGAAAGCTGAAAATGTATACTATTGCTCTTCTTCCATGAGTGGGAAATCTTTCTGATCCTTTTCCTGAAAGGAATAGAAAAGAATGCATTTGCCAGATCAAAGGCTGCACACTATGTACTTGGGGCTGTGTCTAGCAAAGATTGCACATCATCGGGCAGCTGCAAGTGAGGCTACTACTTGCTTGAATTTACAATTGTTCACTGTCATCTTCTAAGACCACCTGTTACTTAGGAGCCAGACGTTTGAATTAAATGGGAATGTGATGGAAATGATACATCCTTTAGGTTTTAAGGGTGGCACTGATCTCTGCCATTCTCCCTGGGAGGCAATGTTGTTTTTGACATACTATCCTCAGCTAGAATGGGAGGGTGGTGTCAGCGGCTTCTCACTTGGCCTCTACCACTGGCCCTGGAGCCAGTGCGGGTAGGGAAGTTGTACCACGTATGTCTCTTCCTATCATATATTCAGGGCTGGGAGAATGACATTGGTTGGGTCTAGGGTCTCAGTGAACCCATTGTGAATCAGGTGTGAATCAAGCCAGGATATCACATATTGCCCCACATGTCCCCATTGTCCCCACATATCCTTCTTTAAAGGTAGGGGGCATGATTCTGCTTCAGTTCCTTGAGTATCAGTGTCAATTCAGATCCTTTATTTGAAAGTCACTGAAATGTACAGGACACTTTTCTTTCTCAAGTGTGTGGATGTACATGTAAAGGACTGTACATCCCTTTGGAGAAAATCTGGGGGGATTATGACCATATATACTTGCCATGGTGTTGCAGGGTTCTTCTTTGTGGCAACCTAGTTTCTCCTTTAGTCAGTGGTTCCTGGGTCTGAGAATGGGCCCAGGTCCAGAAATTCGCCAAGGAACCGTGACTTTAGTAAGCTGCTGGGTGGCTACTCTTGGCTTTCTGATAATCCATCCTTGATTTCTTTTGGTTGTATAGATTGAGCATTACCCTGTTAGCTGCCCATCTATCTTCCTCCTGAAGATGTCTTATTCTATTACTAATTTCCTTAATCTTTATTTTTGGATCATGCTCTCCTGGTTGCCATTGCAGATTTGCTTTTCATTACGGTGATTGTACCATTCTGCTTCCAATGGTTAAGTATCTATTCAAGACCTTATCATCCCCATCGTGAGGAGGGAGTCTGTTCTATAACGCATCTCCTACCTTGGGCTGGTGTCCTAGGTGTGAGCTCCTTAGTGATGCTGGGGCTACCTCACTACATTATTCCCTACTATGTTGGGAAATGCAGTGCCCTTTGGGCTGTCCATGGAACATAGCCAGCTGGTGGGTTAGTTTGCCTTTGCATAGTATATCCCCTCTAGGCATGCCAGAGTCTATGAGCATTCCTTCCTCCACCATCTGCTGTGACAGCTCTGGCATTTCTCCTTCACTTTGTACAGTCCATCACTTTCTCTAAGCTTATAAGATCCATTCTATACTGCATTAGTACCATTTCCCAAGGTCCTTGCCAGGGTGTTCAATCTCATCATGGGAGAGCGCTCTCATCAATATACTCTCCTTTATCCAACATTATAGTCCATCTCCCTCCGTTAAGAACCCTCAGGACCTAATTCCGTTGTGTTCTCCTGGCTCTTGTCAGTGTAGATTGATAAGATCCCACAGAATCTTCAGGATATAATCCTCTCCCTCTTTTGTACACTCAGCACTGGGGCCAGGCTATGATCTGATCCTAGTTATTGGTGGTGGCCAGGAGGAGAGTTAGGAGTCAAGTCTATTTTACAAGATCGAGGCCTATGCACCATTTCTAAGCAAAAGGAAGAACCTTTATTTAAAAAATTTTTTTTAAATTTTTATTTATTTATGATAGTCACACACAGAGAGAGAGGCAGACATAGGTAGAGGGAGAAGCAGGCTCCATGCACTGGGAGCCCGACGTGGGATTCGATCCCGGGTCTCTAGGATCGTGCCCTGGGCCAAAGGCAGGCGCCAAACCACTGTGCCACCCAGGGATCCCTAAAAAAATTTTTTTAAAGATTTCATTTATTTATTTGAGAGAGAGCACAAACAGGGAGAAGGGCAAAGGGAGGAGGAGGAGCAGATTCCCCTCAGAGTAGGGATCCCAATGTGGGGCTGTATCCCAGGACACCAGGATCATGACCCAAGCTGAAGCCAGATGTTTAACCAACTGAGCCACACAGGCACCCAGGGAAGCATCATTAAAGGGGAGGAGGGGCCATTTCTGTGGGGCCAGAGGGTTCAGGAAGATCTAGGGTTTCATGATTCTTGAGCATCCTGACCCCATCTTAAGAGCCAAGGTCCCACCCCTGACCAACCAGGGGGCTAATTTGGGCATAAGCAGATTTGTCAGAATCAGTTGAGAATTCTGCTTTCTTTGGAGTGCTGCTATTTTTATGAGTAAGTCCTGGGCTCGATGTTGAGCTTTTTATGCCCTCTTGCTGTAGGAGATGAGAGCTGTACTTCACCATAAGCTGGTGATTAATCGCCTTCAGCCTTTCATTGTCTTTCCCTGCTGCATTTATTGCACTCAACAAGAGCCATCCAGTCTCTCTCAAATGCCTGAGAGGTTGTAGCACCGATGTGTTCCCTTCTGCCAGTTTCCTATCCCAGTTCACCCTCTGTGAGAATGTTAACACCTCCCCATGCCAGGTGCTTGTGATTCCACCTATCTCCAGTGATGGGTCCTCTCAGTCATCTGGCCAGGTAGGGATTTTGGATCCAGCTCCAAAATCCCAATTTAAGGTGCCTATTCTTGGACCACCTCTGTTACACATAGGTTTCTAGAGAAACAGACTCTGAGATGGAGATTTAAATGCAGGTGGCTCATGAGAGTGCTCTCAGGACCGATTTGTGTGAGGGACTGTGGGAAGCAGGTTTGGATGGAAGAGAAGGTGGGCTGCAGCACAAATGCATCATAAGCCTTAAAGAATCGTAGAGGGAGTGCGGCTGGAGCTGGGGAAGCCCTACTGACTTGTGCTGAGCTGACACTAAGGGGCTGGGTGTCTATACCTCTGCATAGATCTGTCATTGGAGGTAGGCTTCCCCGGGGAAAGCGTATAAGGTGAGCAAGGCAGCTCCCCTTGACTGAAGGCCATTCTCAGAGAAGAACTCAGTTATGAGCCATTAGTAGCCAAGGCTCCCAGGAGATGGGGCAGCGAGTACGGAAGGTCATCTAGGCAGCTCACCACAGCATCCATTATAGAGAGGTACATGGTCTCCGTGTCCCCCTATTATGACAATGCTGTAATGGCCATCTTTGCAATCTCTGACCTGTGCACAGGTATGAACAATACTTCCCTGCCTGCTTCACATCTTGCAGCCTAAACAGAGTATGATAATGCACCCATCTCAGGGTAAAGAGGATGGAGTTGAGAGCCCGGGGGTAGGCTGCTTGTGTTGCAGCTTGCAGCGGGCCCATACTGAGTTAGCCTAACCCCCGTGGTTGCCCCCAGACCTGGAAAGGATCAATATTTCTGTCCTACACACCAGGGTTGGAACTCTCTATCTGGTACATACATACCTAGATGGAGAACCGCTGGAGGCAGGGTATGTACATCGCCAGCTTTCTACATTTTGGCATTTGTTTTACAACACTTCAAAGAGATGCCATTTTCCAGGGTTTGGACTTTAACATTGTCACTAAGCTGTTGAGTGTGAAAGGGTGTCTAATCAGTCATCTTCTGACTCACCAGTGTGTTGCGCATCTCTTGGCCGGTTTTTTGGCCATTTGCTTCCCTCTGCTGTGACTTGTCCATCACCACTGTTTCTGCTGGGTCGTCAGTCTTCTCCATATTGACTGTGGGAGTCACTGCTTCGCTCCCTGGCTGCCTCTGCTAATTTAGTGTCCCTGCTGTCATGGGCACAGCCTCCCACCCAAGAAAGTCTCCGATTCTCTGCATCTTTGAATCTGGAGAGGTCCATCTGGTTGCCTGAGAGAGAGTTCAAGTCACATGCTTGCACCTTTGCTGCTAGAGAGTCAGGAAAGCAAGCACCTGGCTCCTCCAGCTTTGCTTCTGCAGTTGAAGGCAGGAGTGGCTTGTCACTGAGTCCTGGAAGGAGAGGAGTTTCTCAGAAAGGAGTCAGATTTGGGAATCCCTCCTTCAAGAACAATAAACACCTATCCCAGTTAACAGATTTATACCACGAGGTTACTGAAACATGGACTATGGAAAAATGTTCAGCAGGTGCTCCTAAGATATTGTGGGGATGCCAAATTAAGTGCATTTGCATCATAACGGCATTTAACTCCTGCAAATTCCCCACTCCCCCTTAACTTTATGCTCCTTGTTTGCAGAAGAGAAAGCTAGCAGTTCATCCAGATTGGGTGGGTTTGCCCCACCATTGACGGTTCTATTATTCTCAGGGAGAGAACATGGGGCTTTGGTTTTGCTTTGTCAAGCTCAGTCCCCAATGCATCTCTTACTGCCCTGAGGAAGTGTAGTTTTTAAAGACAGGCATTTTCTTTTTTAAAGATTTTATTTATTTATTTGACAGAAAGAGAGCACAAGCAGGGGGAGCGACAGAAGGAGAGGGAGGAGCAGGCTCCCCACTGAGCAGGAGCCCAATGTGGGGCTCCATTCCGGGACCCTGGGATCATGACCTGAGCAGAAAGCAGATGCTCAACCGACTGAGCCATCCAGGCGTCCCAAAGACAAGCATTTTCATAGACTCCAGACCCCCAGACACATTGAGCCCAACCAACAGCACAGTGATCTGTGGGAAAAACACCTGGGTCAGATCCCTTAGGAGTCTGAGCTATCCTGTACTTTGAGATTTAGGAGATTCGATTCCCTCCCCTCTCCTCTGTTTTCCTCTCTTCCCCTTCCCTTCCCTCCTCTCCTCTTGCCTTCTCTTTTTAGAGACAGAGAGAGAGAGAACTAGAGGGAGCAGGAGGAGGGGCAGAGGGAGGGCGAGAGAGAGAGAGAATCTCAAGCAGACTCTGTGCCCAGCCCAGAACCTAATGTGGGGCTTGGTCTCACGACCCAGAGATCATGACCTGAGTCAGAATCAAAAGTCAGATGCTTAAACGACTGAGCCATCCAGGAAGCCCAAGGAGATTTTTAAGAATGATCTTTGACACTCTGGAATTTTCCTTTTGTGTGAAGACTTTAGATCTATCTGCCATCAAAGTGATAGCCCCTGACAACAAGTGGAGGTGTCATCTCAGGTGCTGCATGTGATGGATGGATGATGACGGTCTGGAGGATTGCAAGAAAGAAAGTGAGGTGGCGACAGCACTGCTATGTCTGCCAGGAGCCCAGGAGCCCAGGAGCTGTGGGGTGGGCCACTGGGGCTGGGCATCTCTGAGGAGTCTGAAGCTTGTTTCCTCTTCCTCCTATAGAATCCTTCCCTATTCCCTTCAGCAGCACCTGGCTCTGCCCCTCAGGAGAGCAGCAGTTGAGGGGCACAGAGCTGTCTGTTAGCCCAAAGGTAATGTTGGTCTGTGTTCCGGACTTAAATGTGTCTTGTCCTCTGTGAGTTTGAACAGTGCGGGAGTTCCCAGAGCCTAGAGACTCAGGGGCGAGTGATACAGCTGGGGTGGGGCCCTGCTAGGCTAGAGAGGCCAACCACCGGCCTGGGGAGCTCTCTGGGCCAGCCCACCCATGGGGACTGGTCGCTTCCAGGATCTCCCATTGATCTGCTTGGCATCTTAGAGCATCTCTGCTGCAAAGGCCTGCAGAGAACTTCAAGCTCTGTCATTGTGCAGGTGGCAAACACTGGGGCCTAGCAAGGAAGAGGGGGCCTTGGGGCAAGCTGGAGACTTGAACCCAGGTCTGACCCCAGCCAGACCCCAGCACCCCTTCTTAGCAGTGTGTGGCACTCTTGGGTCCCTCTTCACCCTGGATCCCCATGGCCTGCTGGGAAGACCACTCCCCAATAGGCTCAGAGCTGGTTGCCCTTAGCTGGCACATAAACAGCCTCCAGAGGCCCTCCCTGGCCTGAGGTGGGGACCCAGCACCCAAGGGGGCCACTTCAGAGGCCTTGTGGGGGGTCCCCAGGGTGGACTCTCTTCAGTGGAGCCTTCCTGGTCGCGCTGGATGATGGCCCTGATATTACATGTAATCTAGAACTATGGGAAGAGGGATTTGAGTTGAGGACTGGGCAGTCCCTGTACCCATCCTAGAACAAGGTGGAAAGGTGCCTCCTAGGCCACCCAATGGCTCCCCCCACACCATCAGGGACGGCCACTGTCCTGGGGGCCCAAGGACTAGAACTTAGAGCATAAAGAGGATGGGTGAGGTGTGTGTGTGTGTGTGTGTGTGTGTATGTGTAGGGATCTAGGCTGTGTCTGGGGACAAGAAGCCTCCACTGAGGGCTGTGGCCACCCAGGTCCTGTGCAGAGACTCCCCCACCCCAGCAGCACCCCTCGCCCAGCCCCAGTACTGCGGTCCAGGACTCACTTCTCAGGGCTGCCTCTGCAGCCAGCCAGATGAGCAGTGGGGGGAGCAGTGCCTCCCCGTCTGATAATTCTGGGGACAGACACGGGATTAGGAGTCAGATGCCTAAATTCTAGTCCTTTCTCCATGTGCTGGGGAGAGAGGAGGGCATTTTTGACTGGCTGCATATGTCCTGTGCACATACATACCACACACAGACACACACAGACACACACACACACACACACACACACACACACACACACGTTTCCATTAACATACAGAGAAACTTCTGTCTGGCCTGGGTGTGCGGTGTTTGTAGAAAGAGGGATCCAGGGAAGAGGGGATGAGGAGCTGCAAAGTGTCTGCCCTTCTGGGCTCTCCTGAACTCTGGGTTTCATGGGGAGCTAGAAGTTGGAGGTGCAAGCTGGTGAGGCCCACAGACTCAGGGTGACCCCAGGCTGAGGAGACAGGGCTCCCCACCTCCCCACTGTGGGCCTCCTTGGCTACCTTCTCGTGATTGGCAGTTCCAGGGGCTCTGTGGGCAGGTGGGAGCCAGAGGGCATGGGCAGGGCCGCACGGCGCGTGGCTGATGCACCCACACATCTTGTGGGGGCCGCTGTGCCGCCACAGGAAGGAACTCCGTGTGAGCTATCCCGGTGTCAGGAAAGGAGCCAAGAAGCAGTAGCTGCTCACTAAATGCTTCACTGACAGCCTCGGGGGCTGGGCCGGGGAGGCTTGACTAGAGCCCAGGAATGTCCTGAGGACGCTGTGGACTGCTGTCCCCGTGGGAGGGGTGACCGTGCTTCCCCTTTGTAGGGGTGGCATCATGGTGGTGTGGCAGACGGGGACACTGCTCGCGATGGGCTGCGAGGAACGGGGATCGGGGATCCGGCCCAGGGCAAGGAGCAGGGTTTGCTCGCGGGCCCCAGCTGTGAGCTCCCTCGGGAGCCGTCCTAGCTCTCCAGTCCACTCCCACCATTCTGGGTGGCCCCTGGCCGGTGACTGAGCCGGGGGTGCTACGACACCCAGGTCACCCCCACAGTATTCTCTGGAGCTCCCTGCAGGGCCAGTGGAGCTTCCGTCAGGAGGGACTGTGGCCTGAGGCCTCCCGGGTCCTGCTTCCCTGCCCCACCTCTCCTTCCACCGCCTGTGCTCCTCACGAAGCTTTATTGGATAAGTTTTGTTGAAATGCAGTCTGCATACCTGCAACTCATCCATTTGAAGTGTGCAATTCAGTGGTTCCTAGTATATTCACCGAGTTGTGCGACGGTCACTACGGTTAATTTTAGGACATTTTCGTTGCCCTGAAAAGAAAGCCCATACTGGGGAACAGTCACGACCCTCATTTCCTCCTAGCCTTCCAGGCCCTGGAAGCCACGAATGTTCTTTGTCTCTATAGGTTGCCTATTCTGGGCATTTTGTGGCTTCTTTCACTTCACATTTTGAGGTTCATCTATGTCACAGCCTGTAGGAGCCCTTTATCCCTTTCTCTGGCCAAGTAATATTCCATCATAAGGCTCTACTCCACTCTTTTATCCATTTGCCAGTCCATGGACATTTGTGTCATTCTGCTTTTTTTTTTTTTTCCAGTTGTGAAGAACATGGCCATGACACTCATGTACAGTTTTATTTCTCAAGGAGTAGGATTACTGGCTGGTATGGTAACTCTTGACCTTTTGAGAACCTCCCCAGGCTGTGTTCCGTCCAAAGCATCTTCTTTCCTCTGACTTCTGCACGTGCTCGCCGACACTTGTCCCTGTATGTCTTTTTCATCCTGGCCAACTTCCTGGGTGACAAGTGCTGTCTCACTGTGGTGCCGATTTGCGTTTCCCTAAAGGCTAATGATGTTGAGCATCTTTTCGTGGACTTCTTGGTGGGAATAAAGATTCTGTGTTTCTAACTTCGCCTCAGCTCTGCTTGCCAGAGGGCCCAGCTTGCAACAGGGGGAGGGACGTATCGGGTGGAGGGTGGAAGAGGAGCCGAAGTCCCTCTCTTCCTCTGTTCCTCTCTCTGTTTCTTTGCCTGTCATCACTCCCTTCTCTTTGCCCACAGTTTCTGGAACACACTGGGTATGCCGGACTGTTTGCAATTCTTTCTTTTCAATTAGAAGCACAAAAATGTCAGCTGGACACCACCCCATGGCAACTACCCCATAACAAGTTACGTTTTTTTTCCGTGGAGCATTCCAGAGACCGCCCAGCTCAGCTGGACCTGCAAGCCCTCAGTCACCGAGGGGCAGAGCTGGGCTTGACCCATGGTCATCTTCTGGCTCTCAGATTCTGCATTATCACCATCCTCGCTCTTCCATTTCGGGTTTCTCCTTTCCTCTGTGCCAGTCTTTTCTCTCCAGCCAAGGGGTGCGAGCTCAGAAGGGGCAGGGACGATGTCCCTTCCTCATTGCCACCACGGGGCTGGAAGTTGGCAGAGACTCACTGCTGACAAGAGGCTTTGTGGCGAGTGGGAGCTGGGGATCAAGTCTGATGGCCCGGGAGGTGTAGGAGGCTGGGGTCCCCTCCGGCTTGTTCACCCAGTGCCCAGGATAGTGACAGTGGGTGGCAAGCTGTGGTGTAATTAAGAATATATCTGGTCTTTGTCCGAGGTTCTTGACACAGAGCTCCTAAAACCCTTTTATTTCCTGAGGGACAGGAGTGTCTTTTCTTAATGAGCCCATTCGAGCACACCTGAGTTTATGCCCAGGTGACCCAGGGTGGGGCCCCAGGAGGCTTCAGGATGGGGTCTGGTCACCAGAAAGACCAGCAATTAGAGGTGGGAACTCTCAGCCCTACCCCAGTCCTCTCCAGGGGTGGGGGTTGGAGGCTGGGTTGTTAGAACTCTTGAACTAAGACAATCAGAGGGCTTTGGGACTGGGGGACACACTGAGCTGTTGGGAGGGGGGGCGCACCCCGGGTGGGGGGGTGGAAGCTCTGTACCTGCCTCAACTCCTACACCTTCCCCTGTGCATCTCTTGCATTTGGCCGTTCCTGAGTTGTGTCCTTTAAAAATAAACCAGCGATCACGGGGTGCCTGGGTGGCACAGTTGGTTGACTGCCGACTCCTGGTTTTGGCTCAGGTGGTGAGATCGAGCCCTGAATCAGGCTCAGCGCTCAGCTCAGAGTCTGCTTGAGATTCTCTCTCCCTCCTGCTTGTGTTCTCTCTCTTTCTCTACAATAAATAAATCTTAAATAAAACAAACCAGTGAGGGATCCCTGGATGGCGCAGCGGTTTGGCGCCTGCCTTTGGCCCAGGGCGCGATCCTGGAGACCCGGGATCGAATCCCACATCGGGCTCCCTGCATGGAGCCTGCTTCTCCCTCTGCCTGTGTCTCTGCCTCTCTCTCTCTCTGTGTGACTATCATAAATAAATAAAATCTTTAAAAAAAAAAAAAAACAACAGTGATCCTAAGTAAAGCCCTTTCCTGAGTTCTATGAATTCTAGAACCTGCGGAGGAGGTGGTGGGAATTGCTGAATTTTGGTGGCTGGGGCAGAAGTGTGGGTCACTGGGGGACCCCACCTGTGGCTGGCATCTGAAGTGAGGACGGTCTTGTGGGACTGAGTCCCTTAGCCCACGGAGTCTGCTGCTAACTCCAGGTAGTTAGTGTCAAAATCATAGGGAATCGTTGGATACCCAGCTGGTGGCAGAGAATTGGTGTTGGAAAAAAACACACACAAGCCCTCAGTGAAAGTTTGTTGAATAGACAAGGAATAATAGCTCACATAATTTAAGCACTATATCCTGTGTCCTTTGCTGAATGCTTTCCACTCACTCATTCAAGAAAACACTTTTGAATAAGTAGTCCATGCCATGTGCTCAGCTTGGCATTTGGGGACAGCTGTGAATAATTAAGTCAATTTAACAAATACATTTTTAGCAACTAGCACACACCACACACTGTGCTGGGTACTGGGACTACAGCTTTGGGGCAATTCAAGTCTATACGGCACCTACCTACTGAGTCCCTACTATGTGTCAGGCACTACTCCAAGCCCGAAAGATACGGCAGTGACCAGACGGTCTGAATTCTTACCCTGTGTGTATTTTGCAGAGGCCCTAGGCGGTAAGGCCTCTGACTTCGTTCATTTTACACTTGAGGAAATTGAGGCTCAGAGAGGTTAATTGTCTCTCAAAAGGTCACACAGCCGGGGTGGTGAGGCTAGACCCAAGCCCTGGCCCATCAGACCTCAAGCTTGAGTTCTTACTCAAGGTGTAGACTGAATGTTAATATTGGGGTGGGGAGTCCTGGGTCCCACCTTGCTCAGTACTTCGGGGCTCCTACATCCTCCGTGCATGCCTCCCTCTTCTGGGCCCCCTGGCCCTGCTCCCTCCTCTCTGATACACAAAATTCCGACCGCGGCTGGCGGTGTTCCTGAGAGACACCCCCAAGTGCTGTAATGTGTTTTTGTGCACAAAACCTCGTGTTCAGCAAATTGCTGTGACCAAGACCCTATCCAGTTACCTGCCGCATCAGAGGTATGTTCTGTGGCGGTGCCAAGCAAAGCAGAGAATAATACCTCTAAGAATTTTAACCATTAGATAGAAAAAGTGCAGCCTTGGCCAACTCTGGCGGGCGCTGCCGCACAGGAACCAGATACAAAGCAAACAAGAAGGGCCTGTCCCGCGTGTGGGCCGAGGCCTTTCCTGGAGGGTCGGCTGCCCTGGTGCCACCGTCACAGTCACATTGTCAGAGTCATCGGGTTGCTGGCTGGCTGGAGGCAGGTGGCGCTGGGGTTTCCAGGCCCTGCGATGGCCCCGCCCCGCCAATTCCATCCGTTGCCTTGGTGACTTGTGGGCTTTGAGGAAGCGACAACCTTGCCGAGCCTCACTGGGGAAGGTAATACCCCTGTCACTTGGGAGGACCAAAATGAGTTAATATAAGCAAAGAGAATGGAGTGTGACCACCCGTGGGCTCTGTGGCTGTCACCACGAGTCAGACAGCCAGCTCCCGATTCTCTGGGAGCACCTGCTAAGGCCTTGCCCGGTACATCCCAGTGAGTAGGGCAGATGAGGTCCCTGCCCTTATGAAACTTACAGTCCAGCGGGGGGCTGGGTGGCATTATCACACATGACATTTGAACTAGGTTTATGACAGAAGGTTTTCCCTAGGTGGGAAAGTCAGAGAAATCACGCTGGCGGATTCTGGGGGTGCCTGAGCTGAGACCTGAGCAATGAGGAAGTCATGAGGGTGGAGGAGGGAGGGACATGCTTTCTAGGTAGAGGGAACAGCACTTGCAAAGGCCTAGTGGCAGGAGGAAGACTGATGACCCCAAGGACCTGAGATAAGGCTGATGAGGCTGGAATGCAGAGTGACAAGGAACTGGAAGATGGGGCTGGGGAAATGGGTAGGGACCAGGTCTTGCAGCACTTTGTAGGCCCAGTGGAAGGTAAGAGCAATGGGAAGCATTACAGTGTTTGAGTCAGGTGGTGACTGGATGGGATGGGCATGGTAATAAAGCTCACTTGGCTGCAGTGTGGAACATGGGGCACAGGGCACTGGGAGGGGAGGCCAGAAGGCTAGCGAGGGGGTCTTCACAGTAGTCCAGATGAGACAGGGTGGTGGCTTGGATTAGGATGGTGGCAATGGGTGGAAGGAGGTGACAGTGTTGTGAGGTCTTGTTGCTGTGGTGGGCGAGGTAGGCTGGTGGGACTGCCTCGAAAAGTAACATTGCCATCCGGAGTTCCTATGGATGGGACAGAGAACCAGCTGGGGTTGTTCAAGCCATACTTAGTTCCCTGCAAATCTTTGCCCCGAAAAACCACCGAAGACCAAGAAATCTCTGAGCTGGACACAGCTCTTCCTGTGTGCACACCTCCCAGAGTCTCTCCAGATGCCCAGGCGGGGTCATGTCAAGTCTCCTGAGGATAGATCTGCTGCTGTTCCCACCCAGGCACTGCAGGGACCGGGGGTGGTGGTGGTAGTGATCTGACCCTGTCTCCTCCACACTTATGGCCAGCCTCTCCCGGCCAGAAGCTAGTCTTGGCATCTGGTGGTTTTGTGCAGTGGTTTTAGACCTGGTTTCGAAGTCGGACAGACCTAGGTTTGGAGCCAGGTTCCACCAGTTACCAGGAGCTGTGGCCTCATGGGACAAGTTACCTCTCCATATCTGTTTCCTCATCTGTGGAATGAAGGGAGCACCTAACTCGTAGGTTGTGGTGAGGATTTAGAGGAGTTATCCACATAGAGTGGATATCCACTTATCCACTTATCCATAGAGTGGATCCCAGATAGCTTTAGAGGAGCTATCCACATAGCAGGGGCTCAGCTCAGTAAATATGAGGTCTTATTATTATTACTAGCTGTAAAATGGGAACAATGATCGCAAGGCTATTGAGAAGACTGTGCCTACTGCTGTGCCTGGCGCGTGGTCAGTGCTCCCAAGGTCAATGTTATTGACCCTTGCAACAGTGCTAAGTCAGAAATAGCTTCCGCCTCTGCCACTGGATTCTGGATACTCATACCATAGGATGAGAGGGAG
Source organism: Canis lupus dingo (assembly GCF_003254725.2). Classification (NCBI taxonomy): domain Eukaryota; kingdom Metazoa; phylum Chordata; class Mammalia; order Carnivora; family Canidae; genus Canis; species Canis lupus. The sequence goes on along the minus strand of NC_064244.1, from coordinate 63,409,482 downwards.
CCATTGAAAAGGATGCTATAGGGAGCATCTGGGTGGCTCAGTGGGTTGAGTGTCTGCCTTTGGGTCAGATCATCTTCTCTGGGTCCTGGGGTGGTTGGATTCCCTGCTCAGTGGGGAATTTGCTTCTCTCTCTCACTCTGCCCCTCCACCATGCTCAAACTCTCTCTCAAATAAAGAAATAAAATCTTTAAAAAAAAATAAAAGGATGCTATAGGAGAATGAGGTGGGAACTTGGTTATCCTATAATGTTAAGGATCAGGATTCAAAAATTGCTGTGGCCTGAACATATCCCTATAAAAGTTAAATGTTGAAATCCTAGCCCCTAAAGGTGATGGGGGTTAGAAGGCGGGGCCTTTGGGAGATGCTTGAGTCATGAGGGTGGAGCCTCCACGAATGGGATTAGTGCCCTTATAAAAGGGACCTAGACAGATCCTGTGCCTATTTCACTATGTGAGGACTGGCCATGGGAGGAGGTGCTGGCCATGAACCAGGAAGCAAGCCCTCGTTGAATGACAACCATGCCGGCTCCTTGACCTTGACTTCCCAGCTTCCAGAGCTGTGAACATCACGTTTCTGTTGTTTATAAGCTAGCCTGGTTTTGTAAGTGGTATTTCGTTATAGCAGCTCAAGTAGACTAAGGCAAAACTGTTCAGGTGGCAGATGGGATAGTGGTGATTTTTATTTGTTGTTTAGTTTTGTCATCATTAAAAAAAAATTTCAATTATGAACACGTGTTTATTTTAGAGCCTGAAACACTATTATAATAGGATGTTTACAAAGAGTTTTCAATGACAAGAGAACATACTTGTAATCCAATGTGAAATTTAAAAAAGAAATTAGATCACAAAATTGTTTGTAGTGTTGGCTCATCTATACAAAGTGAAGTCCCCGGAAGGAAATAAATCTGCCATGACATCATTGTTTGGTATCTTGGAGTGAGGGTGTAGTCATTTTATTTTTAAAGATTTTATTTATCTATTTGAAAGAGAGCCTGAGTAGCGGAGAGGGAGAAGCAGACTCCCCACGGAGCAGGAAAGCCCAACGTGGGGCTCGATCCCAGAACTCCAAGATCATGACCTGAGCTGACAGCAAATGCTTAATCCACTGAGCCACCCAGGTGCCCTGGATGTGGTGATTTGAAAACAAGGCCTTGAATCCTTTGAGCTTCTTCCCACTGAGAATCGGAACCTATGGCTTGTCTCTCCCTTGAATCTGGGTGGGCTTATGACTGCTGTGGCCACTAGAACATGGTGGAAGCCACATTACATAACTTCCTTCCTTCCTTCCTTCCTTCCTTCCTTCCTTCCTTCCTTCCTTCCTTCCTTCCTTCCTTCCTTCAAGTAGTCTCTATACCCAGTGCAGGGCTTGAACTCACTACCTTGAGATCAAGAGTTTCATGCTCTACAACTGAGCCAGCCAGGCACCCCTTCACTTTGTAACCTCTAAGGCCGGATCATAAAAGCCCATGGAGCGGGGCACCTGGGTGGCTCAGTTCGTTATACATCTGACTCTTGATTCCAGCTCAGGTCATGATCTCGGGGTCCTGGGATGCAGCCCTGCATTGGCTTCCCGCTGAGCAGGGAGTCTGCTTGTCTTCTCCCTCTGCCCATTCCCCTGCTTGCTCTCTGTCTCTCTCTAAAATAAATAAATAAACCTTAAAAAAAAAAAAACAAAAAAAAACCCACCAAACAGGCCATGGAGCTTCCTTCACTTGCCAGAATGTCCTCTCTTGGTTCCCCAAGCCTTTAGGTAAAAAGCCTAACTCCTCTGAGGCCACCACATTGTGGAGAAGCCTAAGCCACATGAAGAGGCCATGAGCAGGCGCTTAGGTCACCAGTCTCAGTTGACTCATCCTGGCCCAGGAGCCAGATATGTGAATGAAGAAGCTTCTAGATGATTCCAGTCCCTAGGTGTTTGAGTCTTCCTAGCTGAGGCTTCCCATATCATGCAGCAGAGACAAGCCATCCCTGCTGTGCCCTGTTCAGAGTCTGGGAGCATGCCTTATGTGGCCACCTTCTGCCAGTAAATTTGGGGTGGTCTGTTATACAGTGATAGGTAATCAGGACAGGGGGAATATGGGAAATTTTCATCCTTTTAACTCGACTTTTCTGGAACACTGATGTTTTTTATTGTGAGCATTGTGAGCAGATGTTTTTATTATTAAGGAACTATAAGGAAGTTTTTGTTGAGTGAATAAAGAGAGCACAGAAAGAAAGGAAACAGAATGAATTAAAGGCAAGGGAAGAGAGGTAGGGAGAGAGGAGGCAGGGGGATTGTTTTTTTGGGAAGGCCCTGACTCCATCCCTCGCAGGAATCATGGAGCTCATGAAAACGTCCCATGGGCGTTTCTTCTAAGGCCCGTTCCCTTGAACTTTTCTGCCCTTGGACCATGACTGAAGGGCACAGCAGTAAATGGCTCTGAGTCAGAGAGCTTGGCTATGGGCTGTGTGTCTTTGTGCAACTCACTCAGCCTCTCTGAGCAGCAGTTCCTCACCTGCTACTCGGTGTATTCTTGGACACAGCTGGAATGTGGAAGAAGCAGGATTCAAATCCAGGACTGGCTGACACCTGCCAGGGCAGCTCTCTTCCTTCATGAAGAGGTCCAGGTAAAGGTGTGAGAGACAGTCGGGAGGAGAAAGCTGCTGCCAGCCAGCTGCCCCTGGGACCCCTCTGTGCAGGCAGGGGCCAGGGTGCTAGGCACAGAGCAGGGAGGCTGGGGGCCCAGGCAGAGGCCAGGACTGCTCCAGTCCCTTCAGGAAGCTAAGTGATCCCTCCCATAAACCTTTCACCCCTGTGTGCTTTGAATGGAGCCATTCAGAGGAGGAAACCTGACCTGCCGATGTTTTATGCATGGTCCGGCTGTGCCAGCAGCAGCAGGCCTCCTGGGAGGTATTATTTTTAGCCAAAGCATATGAGTGAGCTGGGGGCTTGAAAGAAGCAGGCTGGTCACCCACCTGTCCAGCCCCCTCACCCAAGGACCCCTTCCCTTGCTGGGTGGCCAGAGGCAATGTTAACACAATCTGTGCCCAGAACCGGGGGCGGGGGGGGGGGGCGCTGGCTCGAGCCGGGCAGCCGCTGGGGGTGTGGGAGGCTCATCGTTCCAGGCTGTCTGTTGTGTAGCCAAATAAAGCAGCTGGCCACCTCTGACACCTGTGTGGCCACCTCCCATGGGGAGCTCCCCCCCTCCCCTTCCAGGTATTGGCTCTGAGTAAGGCTGAACCCAGGGGAGGGGGGCGAGCACGTGTCTGAGACTCCGTGTGAGGATGTAACCTTTGCAGCCTTTTCAAATTCCTCTGCTGCTGCAAAACATCATCTGGCTGCTGGGGGTGCCAGCTTTCATCACTCCCAGCCTCTTCTGGGGCAGTGTCCCCAGCAGGTAGGGTGTCCGTCACAGGGTAGATTGGCAGCAGATCCTGGGTAATTAACATCTTTTTTGGTCAGGTGTCCACCAGCTTCTCTACCCCTCCTGCCTTGCTTCCAACTGAGTTTCAGCGTCAGGGTGGCTATGTTTATGGAGTGCCTAGTCTGTGCTCAGTGCTTTTTGGTCCATTTCTTCTTCTTCTTTCTTTTCTTTTTAGTTATTTATTTGAGAGGGAGAGATTGAGAGCAAGCAGGAGCAGGAAAGGGTCAGAGGCAGAAGGAGAAGCAGATTCCCCACCGAGCACAAAGCCCTACACGGGGCTCGATCCCAGGACCCTGGGATCATGACCTGAGCTGAAGGCAGACGCTTAACTGAGTGAGCCACCCAGGTGCCCCAAGCCCATCACTTAATCTGCACAACCTTTGGGGGCAGGAACTGCTGGGCTTTATTTTGATGGAGAAACAGGGAGTTAGGGCAGAGCCAGGACCTAGACCCTGTCTGAACGGAGTATTTTCTGTATGCATGGAGGCCTGACTTGGTGACTTCTTCGGGTTAAGAGCCAAAACCCACAGCTCAGGGGTGTTTTCTCTTTTCCCTTTTTCTCCTCTTGCTGAATCATTAGAAACAACAACATGTGGACGTGGAAGGAACAGTGGAGATCACCTCTTTCAAGCTGTTCATTTCTCAGATGGAGAAACTGAGGCTGAGAGAGAGGCATTCTCAAGATCACTTGGTTGCCCAAGGGCAGTTCCCAGTGTGCAGACCTCATTCCATGGCTCCTTCTGTTCCAGCCCAAGATCTTCTAGTATCTCATCTTCCTGGGCTTCTGTCTGCCTGTCAATAGGACCAGTCATTCCAACTGAACACACATGCTATCATGGATGTGAAGGTGCTTGACGGACAGATGGCTGATTCCCCAATGCCAGCCCTCCGAGCACCCCTGTCCCCTATTTGTCAGGCTGGTTGCAGGCCAGCTTGTAACCCCTCAGGTAGGCATCCACCTGAGGGGTGAGGACAGGGCTAAGAGAGATTGCTAGATTGGTCGCTGCATTAATAATGCTAAATGACCAAGGTCCTCACCAGCCAGAAATCTCCCCAGGGCTTTTTATTTTTAAAAATATTTTATTTATTTATTTATTTATTTATTTATTTATTTATTCATGAGAGACACACAGAGACAGGCAGAGACATAGGCAGAGGGAGAAGCAGGCTCCCTGCAAGAAATCTGATGCAGGACTCGATCCCAGGACCCCGGGATCACAACCTGAGCTGAAGGCAGATGCTCAACCACTGAGCCACCCAGGTGCCCCACCTCAGGTCTTTCAGTGAGAGAGAATTCAATAGAAGGCATTGACTAGATAAGACAGGTCAGAGCAAGATAAGATGTCCAGGAGCTTTGCAGAAGCCAGAAGCTGCTACCACCCAGGGCTGGGGGCAGAGAGATGAGCTGGCCTTGCCAGAGCCCCGGGGGCTGGGGCAGGGGCTAGAATCTAGTTGGGGGCTATCTGGTGGGAGCAGGACCATAGACCTGATGAGGTTTTTGTGGGAGACACCACAGGAAGCAGAGATGCAGGGGAGAAGGGAGAAATCCCTGGGCTTTTCCCTCCTCGCACTCTCTGCTGTGCCTCCAGTTGGCCAAACTGACCCAGAAGCCAAGGGAAAAGCCAGGCTGGCAAAGGAGTCTGGGAAATGTAGTTCCAGGGATAAGGGGCCCCAAACAGGAGGAGAGGGAGGACAGGATCTGCGATCAGCAGGTAGTGAGTGGCCCAAGCTCCGAGGGCCCTAAGGCTGTAACCGCGGCCACTGGTTAAGCGCTCGCCAGCTGTTCTAGTGCAGCAACTGCTTCTCCCCCCGCGGTAACACTTCTACCGATGAGGAAGCTGAGGCCCAAAGCGATGAAGTCAGGAGGTGGGAAGAACTGGCTTCAATGCTGGCCTCATGCTGGGACCCTGCCCTCCTCCTGCCAGACACCCCCAGCGCTGGCCTCCACCTGCTTGGGAGCATGCGCTCTGGGCTCGGTGGCCCCTCTCTCAGTAGCGGCTGGTTGTTACCGTTGTTACCGCGGTCTTACAGCCCATCTTACAGCCCAGGACATGCAGACAGGTTACAAGAACCCCCGGGGGGGTCACCCAGCTCGTCCGTGGCCGTGCTGGGGGTTCCGACCCTCGGCTTCTGGCTTCAGAGCACACGCCCTTCAGAGCGCAAGGACCCCTGCCCCTGTCCAAGGTGCTCCCTGAAATCCCACTCTTGGGATCCCCGGGGCCCTCTAGCTCATTAACTCTGCCCTGTGGCCGGCCTGGCGTGGCTCAGGCATGACCCGCACGCCCAATTAGAGGAATTCAAAACGTCGTTTATTTATCAATGACTTAAGCTTATTTGATCATGAAGGATGGAGCCCAAACTGTTCTCCGAAGCCACTGTCGTCCCTCAGCTGTGCCAAATCCGCCTTTGATCTGCTAATCCTGAGTTTATAAGGTTAGGAGATAAGTGGGCGGAACGAAATTCTTTTCTCTTTTGGTCCGTCTAAGCGGCCTGAAACCCCCAAACATCATAGACCTCCTGGGCCCCAGCCTCCTCCCCGGGGATAACTCAGATGGTGTGTGAAGGGGGAGCTCGTGTCCGGGCGCACACAAGCTATTTGGGGCGGCAGGCACTCTGCACTGGGTCTGCCTGCTTCCTCCTCCTCCTCCTCCTCCTCCCCTTCTTTTCTTCTGCTCCTCCTCCTGCACTGCCCTCCTCACACTGACCTGGGGCTCGGAAAACCCAGGAAGCCAATCTGGCCAGTGACCTCATCAAACTGCCGGGACCTGCTCCCTCTTGCCCTCTCTTTCATTTTATACACAGATCTGCCCTTCCATCTGGAGCCCTCCTGCCTGGTACTGACCCTGGGAGGCAGCAGAGATCCTATCCCTAGGAGAGGGATAAGACTTCAGGCCAAGTAAGCTCAAGTCAGATTTATGGTGCCCTTGCAGGAGAAAGCCCCCAGGGAGTGTTTATAACTCAGTGCAATGAAAAGCATGAGAGATTTGTAGTCAGACAGTTGTGATGTAAATCCCAGCTCAGGCCAGTTATGTGACCTTTGGGCAACCAGTTAACCTCTCTGAGCCTCCGTTTCTTTATTCATAAAATGGAGGATAATGATGGTAGCCACCATCCTTAATTGACTTCTCCCTGGAGAATCAAATGAAGACACCTGCATCTTGGTGCAGAATAAGTGCTTCATAAAGGGCACTGGTGGTGATCACTTTTGTGGTCCTCTGTAGGAACTCGTACAGCCTGCACCTGTGCAGTACCTCCCACTCACACATCTGGTGGTGGGTCTGTGGCTGCTGTCCGCCCCCACAGACCTGGAGACAAGTGGTGCGGCCCTGGCCACGATGCTGAGGCCAGTGGTGGGGGAGACGTCCCAGGAAGCAGGACGGAGATAACATGGCCAGTGCTTCGAGGAAGATGGGGACAGTGGGCAGGTGCTCTGGTGAGCAGCTATAGCTGTGACTCTGAGGGCCACGGGAGAGAGGTTGGCAGGTCGGAAGGGGCCACTTCGAGATGGACAGGGGAAGAAGTTTCGTGGGTCCTCAAGAGACTTGGAAGGCAGTCGTCCTGACCTATTTTATGCCCTTTTGATGTAGAGAGGTTTCAAAGGCAAGGACTGATCCTAGACCAGGGGAAGGGATAGGCTGAGGCAGACCAGCCTGCTTCTCTTCCCCCGGGGAGCGAGAGAAGCAGGGCCACTGCTTTGGGAATCTGGAGGCTGTATTCTCACCCTACTTCCCACCAGCTCTGAGTCGTGAGCTAAGGCCCTTCATGGGGAAGACATCACGTGGCTTCTTGCCTGCCTCTCCGTTTTTAAACTGTAACCTGGGAGCTCCCTGCAGCTGAGGCTCTTCCTTATTTACCTTTGAGTGACCCACCCATCAGCGGAGGGCACTGCCATTTATAACATGTACATGAACTAGGTCAGACCCTATGCTCACATCTTGCAGTGGGGGTGGGTGGGCTACCAGGCTCTCCTGAGATTTCTGGAAATTCTAGGTGCCAGCAGTTCCACGGTCACTGCTGGTGCTCACCCCCTGCCCCCCACCTCCCCTCCCACTTCATCTCTCCCCCATGACTGTGTCCTTGTCCCTGGACCAGTCCCAGAGCGCACCCAAACTCATTCCCCTACATCCCCCACAAACGCCACTCACACCAGTCCCTCCTTGCCACAGCAGACTTTGCCGGTTGGCGGTTTCAGGAGGGTGAAGGTTACATTATAGACACGGACCAGTTCAAATCCATGTTAGTCATCCTTACCTGGAAAAGCCCCTTAGCCCTGGCCCCTAAAGAAGTCTTTCACTCAATACCTCTCTTTGTGAGCTCCTGCCATGCCAGCCCTACTATTTTTCTCCAGCTTACCCTTCATCCCTGCTAAGCTCCTATGCAGAGTGATTCAGTTTATTGCTGTTTTGTGAGCATGCACTTCAAGGCTTTACCTCCACACACAAAGTGCCCCAGCAAGATGTTTTTCTAAACAAATATTTCCCTTTAAATGGGACTTTGGAACTAACTGTGAAATAGCTCCCTCCTCCTCAATTAGCTTGCATGCCAGTGCGTCCCCTCTCTGGGTCTGTCTTTCCCTCCTTTGTCCATGGGGATCACCATCTCCACTTTTCCATCTCACAGCCCTGCGGTTCGGGTTCAAGACAGAATAGCACACAAGGAAACAAAAGGACCACACGAATGTTCGAATCCTCCTTGGAATAAATATTCCCTGGTAATAAAAACGGTGCTATAAAACTTTGGAAGAACTTTGGTCTTTTTGGTTTGGATCCCCAAGTAGGAAGTTTTTGACCTTGCTGACAAAATAGCTCTTTGCTCTCCCCACTGCTGAGATTTGCCAAATGCTGGAAGGATGGCATGGCCACTCTGAGGTTCCCTGTTAGAGAGGAGAAAATATGTCCATCTCCTCTTATTTGGTCCCTCTGTGGGGAGAGGGTCTGTTTTATTCTCTCTCTCTCTCTTTTTTACCATTTGCAAATCTTCCTCTTGGCTTCCCTCACAGCTTGATAAGTGATTGGTTCTTGCTTTCAACATCAATAGCAAGGCATATATTTTTTTACTTATGCGCGATTCTGTGTCTAAGTTCTCGGGCATTCAGAGAAAACAATATAGTTCTCCTGCAGGAGGTAGACTGTGTAAATATATATTAGTTTGGGGAGAAGGAATGAGGAATGATAAAATATTCAGAAAGCAGTCTGTTCTTGAGGGATGTTATTCTGCACAGCCAGGGAGCAGATTAATGACACCGTTTGTGAGGAAGGGAGACCAGCCCCATAAAATATGTATTAGTGGGGATGGTGGTGGGATGAGCGGGGCTGTTTGGGGTTGGATGTACAGGTCCCAGCCTCAGAATCTGGTGCCTACCCTTGGTCTCCCTCATCAGAGCTCCCAACAGCTGGCTCCAGGGCCTTGGAGGGCAAAAGCTCCAATATGGGTGGGTGCTGACCATACCTAGGTGGCCATGGGGGACAGGATGGGATTGTTTGGTAGAAGTACTAGGTGAAGAGTTGGGATGCTTGGTCCTACCACTAATCTGCTGTGTGGCCTTAGGCAAGTCACTTAATGTCTCTGAGTTTTTGTTTCTTCTACTATAAAGACAGAAGATTCTTAATAAGGCTTCAGTAGCAGGAGGATGGGTGGAGGTTTTACTGGAAAGGAAGCAAGATGGCAAAGTCCTACTTGCTAGGCCTCACCAGCAGGAGTGCATTGTACATGGCATGAAGAAATTCTATGATAAGCCAGTTGAGGGTGTGGGGAGGATGGTAAGACCTCTAAAGACCCCACCTGAGTAACAAGGGATGGCCCTCAAATTGCCTTCTGAAGTGGACAGTGCTGGGGTGCCTGGGTGGCTCAGTCAGTTGAGCGTCTGCCTTTGGCTCAGGTCAAGGGTCATGGGATTGAGCCCAGTGTTGGGCTCCCTGCTCAGTGGGTGGGGGAGGGGGGCCGCTCCTCTTGCTCCCTCTGCCCCTCCCTTGCTTTCTCTCTTATGCTCACTCTCTTGTGCATGCTCTCTCTCTTAACTAAATAAATAAAACTTTTCAACAAATATAAAGTGGACAGTGCTGTTAAGGTTAGGGTTTTGTTGGGCTGAATAGGAGTGCAAGTTTGGGGCCAGAGCTGAATTACTTGGAGGAATGGCAGAGAGGGGGAGGCTGAGGGTGGCTAACACTGTTTGGCCTGTCTGCTAAGTCAAGAGTAGATAAATATTTACACTCTGTCGGCCTGCCTGAGGGGCCTGGGTGTGTTGGACCAGGGCTGATCCTTTGGGTTCCTTCTACCTCAGATACCGCAGGTTCCTTTGTCCCGTTTCTACCCACCCCCAAATCAGGTCCTTCCCCAAGCTGAACTCTGCTGGATTTTGCTTTAATTACAAAGGGTGACCTCTTGTTACTCCCTGGGATTTCACGTAGCAATAGTAAAAAGCTTGTACAACCCATCGCATGTGCTAGGAATTGTGCTACAGGTATCATCTCATTTCACCCCTAGAATAACCCTAATCAGGTAAATACTATTATTGTCCCATTTTATAAATGAGGAGGCTGAAGCTCAGAGAAGTCAAGGAACTAGTCCAAGGTAACACAGCAGCAGGTCTGATCCAGAGGCCAAAGCTGCAACCACTGCGCTAATTGCCTATGGGTCTATCTCCTCTGTTACGCTGAAGCTTCTCGGGGGAAGATTCTGGTTCCACAGGCCCTGTGAGGTAGAGCCCAGACTTGGCTGCAGGGCGCTTGTCAGACCCCACTAATTGATTGATTTCCTCCCACTAGGCCTTCCCAGCCTCTCTTTGGCAGAGTTCTTGTCAAATCACCAGGTCTAGGTGAATCCTGTGGGACATCAGCTTAGGGGCATGGAGGCTCCGATGTCTCGGATTTAGAGGACACTCCCAGTGTGTTTGTCAGCAAGGACTCACTTACGGCTGGCTGTCCTCTGAGCACCCCATGCTGCCTTATCTGTGGTTTCCAGCAGCACGTGGACAAACCTGGAGACTAGCTTGTGAACCTCTGGATCATTGATGGAGCTTCTAGCTCAGAGCCCAGGAGTTCAATCCAGCCCCCATGGGACAGGGGAGGAACCGCTCAGACTTTAACTGAGTCAGAACAAGTGGCCACCTACGAGACAAAAGGTGCCACAGATAACTGGGGGTAAATATTTATTTGCATGTAATTGAAATGCATTCCTACCTGCACCATCTAAACAATCTACCAGGTATAAGAAAGAAGGCAAACAACCCAATAGAAAGTATAGGATAGGGACAGGCAATTTCCAGGAGAGGTGACTTATAGGGCTGATGAAGCAGGGCAAGATACAAAATACTTATGTGTGGGCACCTGAACAGGTGCAGCCTGGCTGGGTCCCAGTGTGCAGTCAAGGTATCTGAAGACGCTCCACCTGCTTGTGATCCAGGGAATGCATGGCATGGGACCAATGTGGTAGAGCTCTGACAGGCCCTCCCTGGCCCTCTGCTCAGACCCAGCCTCCATCCCAGGGTCCCTCCCACCCCAGATTCCTCAGGGAATATTCAGCTCACCAGGTTATGTTTTTCTCAGGAGCCAAGGCTGAAAGGTGTGAGTTGGTCTTCAGGTTCTGAGAATACATTCCCTGCAGATTCTCTAAAATGGGACCCTTCCTTCTTACTCAAGATCAGATCCCTATTCTGGGAGTTGTCCATGGGAAGTGACAGTAAACCGGAAGATCAGTCCCCTGCCATCTTAATCTGATTTGGTACAGTCATCAGAGCAGGGATGGACGAGACATGCCATCTGACATCATCCGGGATCTTCAGCAGGACAGGAGTTTCCTCCCAGATCTCCTTCTCCCCTGCAGTGACCTTCGAAGGGGGATGGATCCCTCTGTCTTGTGTTGTTAGAAGAGGCCCAGAGCACTTAGAGAGTGCCATGTGCTTCTGGCTTCTCGAGCAGCTGGAGGAGGGCCTGGGAGAAGGGCTCATTTTAGCACTCAAAGGTGGATGAGGCTGGATATCTTGTCCTGTTGAGCAGACGGGAGAGGGCCCTGCCCTCCACTTTGTGAGGATCTTGGAAGTATGACGAAGCTGCCACCTGCGTGGAACATTTCCCCTGGATACTGCTTTAGGTGGTGCTGACAGTCATGAGCTGCGTGAACTTGTAGAGGCACAAGGCTCTGGCCTTCGCCCCATAGATGTAACAGGTACATCCCTTGCCCCTTCCAAATCCCCCCACATTGCACCTGTTCAGGCTGATGCTATGGCTCCCTACTGCACCCTCTATGGCTCTTTCTGGATGCTTTCTCTGGCTGCTGAGACTTTGCAGTAGAAGTACAGGGAAGTTGGTAGCCCTGGGATCACATTGCAACCAGAGACTGACAGCTTTCTCACCCCCCTGGTGGGACACCTGAGGCATGCTGTATGCAGTCCCTGGTAGGAGTGAGCCTGGGCTGCCCACAGGTGACCTGCTCACGAATGCCCCCTGACCAGCTTCTGTGCCTCCCATCCCCATTCCCCTCAGGTGCTTCCTAGGACCACCCTCTCAATGAACTCTCTGCTTCAAAACCTGGTTTCAGGGTCTGCTTCTGGGAAGCCCCACTTAAGACAATAGCTGTAGCAGAATTAAAAAAAATATATGGGTTGAGGATGTAATCCACAGAAGCTGTTCACAAACGTTCTCAAAGTAAGAGAGCCTCACCCTGGGACACTAGTGAATCCAGCCAACCTCTCCTGGGCACATAGCTCTTTTTTTTTTTTTCTTAATAGAAAAAATGTGGTTTCCCCTGTTGATAAACCACTTGTAATTTTCACACCATAAAACATAGACTTGTGGCTTGAGTTTCACAGTTTACTAGATAGTTCTCCATGCCTCTGACAGTTCTGATGTGTTTTTCTCCATGCCTCTGACAGTTCTGATGTATTTTCCTGTTATATCTATATATCAGGAAGGGGAGGCATATATAGCTTCCCCCTAAAGCTGTATTTGCTCATTCTCTCTCCCCCAGTCCATATCAAGCTGTCCCCAGAGGGAGCCCCTGTCACCTCTTCCAGTCCTAAGTCCAAAGGAGGATCATCTGTGGAGAATGACTATCAGGTTGGGCCAGCACGAGGTGACTAAGGGTCAGGGGTGATGAAGGGGATTCAGAGATCTTTCCCAGATCGACTGTTGGCAAGTCTAAGACTTCACATGTGAATTGTCTGGTGGCACACAACTGAGTGGAGAATCTCACGGGAAAGAGGTAGGACAAAACTTGAGATGGTTCATGGGCATCCAGAATGGGAGGAGAGGAGCAGGCCATGGCTACATTTGACCCCTGGGCCTCTAGAAGGTATGGGGTAGATGTGCAGGGTGCTGGGCTGGAGAGTAAGAGGTCACTGCCCAGAGGGCTAAGTCCTATGACTTTCTGTAAGATGAACAGGCAGGGGAATTGGGAAGGTCCCAGAGTTCCCTCTGATAGGGGCTGAGCTTACCTCCACCAATCAAGCATCCATGGCCATATCGGACTCCTGTGATGAGGAATGGGTTTAGTAGGGTGTCACCTGTGGGATACCTCCTGGCAATGTCTCTTGTGATAATGGCAGAACCATGTGATACTGTGTAAGTTGGTTTCCTGTAGCTTATCTGGAAGATGATCCCAGGAAACACCAGCAAAGGGGCAGGACAGGGATATGGTGGGCAGGGGGAGGGGGCAGCAATGTGACAAAGGGAAGGGCATGCTCTCAAGCAAGTTAGGACCCCGGGGACGAATGGGACTTACCCTGCTGGGAGCCCTATGAGCCAGTGTAGAACATGCACTTCTGGTGATCCCATTTCCCGCGCGAGAGGGAGCCGGGGTATTTACACACCACCTCCCCTCTGACACAGATCCAGAGCTGCTCTGGGGCACTGTGGATTTCTCAGCACTGCTGGCCTGTGGCTGGAGAAGACCTGTGGGACTCTGGCCATCAGAGAAAACCTTCAGGCAGGGCAGCATGGATGCTAACAGCGGGAAAGACCTAGAGGTTATGGGCTGGGCAGCAACAACCTCTACTACATGCTGGCCCCAAACCTCGCCATTGCTTAAACAGAGCCAGCCCCAAGCTTCAAGGTCCTGATCACTCTGCCAGGCTCACTCTCATCCCGCAGCCCCTGTTCACAGTGGTCCTTTATCATTTCTGCTCTCACACATCACTGTTCTTCTCCATCCTCCCACTTCTCCTGCACCATCAGCTGCAACCCCTCCTCCTTCAGCCAGCGCCTCAGCTCTTAGCACCCCAGAGGCCTCCGGGAACCCTGACCGTCTGCAGCACTCACTTGGTCCCAACCCAGGCGGGTCAGGCAGGTGTTTTCTTTCCCGGCTTGGGTTGGTTGGTATGGCTTGTTTCCTCAAAGAGATAGCACCCTTGTGTCTACTACAGCTCTGAGTCACAGTGGCCAGAACAGCATCAGACGCATAGTATGTGCTCAGTAAGTGCGTATTGTTTTTGCTGATGACATGGGGATGATGGTGGTGAAGACGATGGGGCCACCAATGAGCTGCTCACAGGTCTCACTCTGTAGCTAACTTGCTCTGTTTCTTCTGACAGGTCATGTCATCTCTCTGATTACATTCTCCTGTAACAGACTCTTTCTTGCTAGTTGTTTTAAATGGTTCCCTTTCCTCCTGGGAGCTCAGTGAACCCACCCATGCACCTCTGCAACCTTGGCGGTTTGGATTAGCTGTGGGACTGAGCAATGAAATATGGCAAAAGTGACGCTCCCACCTCTGGGCTTGTGCTGTAAACCGTCCCAGGCGTGACCCTTCACTGCCTTCCTCCATCTTCCACTTCGGTGGCATCACCGAAGAAGAGCTGCCCAGGAGTCCCCCACTCACGGACACCGCCATGGGGCTACCGTGTGGGTAGGAAAGTGTTACTGTGGCAAGTCACTGACGTTTAAGGACAATTGCTTCAGTCTAACTCTAATGTGGAAATGTTTTAAAAATGAGAATAGTATCAATATCAATGGGCTGTCGCCAACATGAATACTATAGCCTGCTTAGAAGATGCTATACTAGTTTCCTAGGGCTGTCATCACAAAGGACCACAGGCTGGGCGGCTTAAGCAACAGAAATGTCTTTCTTAGTTCTAGAGGCCGGAAGTCCGAGATCAAGGTGTGGGCAGGGTTGGCTTCCTCTGAGGCTTCTCTTCTTGGCTTGTAGATATCTGCCTTCTCCCCATGTGTCTTCACCTCGTCTCCCCCCTGAGTGTCTGTGTTCAAATTCTCCCCTCTTATAAGGACACTGTCATATGGATAAGGGCCCACCCTCATGACCTCACTTCACCTCACCTCTTTAAAGATCCTATTTCCAAATAGGGTCACCTTCTGAGGTGCTAGGGGTTAGGACTTCCAACTATGAATTTGGGGGACACAATCTGACCCATAGGAGGAGCTCAGGAAATGTTCCTTGCTTTCCTCTCCAGGAAATTCTAAGACACTCCAGTAATTAATAATGATGTCAACAGCCCATCCAACTTGCTCTGAAATATAGTGTCTAGGAATATCGCACTGGCCCTTCATCCAAAGTCTAATTGTCTGAAAGAACTGCATCCAAGATGCTGTGACTCCGTGAGATGAAACACAAGTGCGAGGCTGCTCGGGAAGCAAGTGTTCAAGGTAGGTTTGGTGCTGGTGGTGGTGGGGTGCCAGCGAGATGGACCATGCAGCGGGCTCGCACTTGACTTCATCTGTATTTCCATAGGGCTTTAAGGACCAAGTCACAGTAATGATGTCAACCTCGAACAATTTCTTGAGCGCTTACTAAGTGTCAGCCACTTGTCTAAGCATTCCCTGCGAGTCATGTCACTGGGTTCTCTCTAAATGGGTTCTCTGGTTATTTCCATTGAAAGAGAGGCGCAGAGCTGAGGCAGCTAGCTCAAGTTCACGCAGCAAGGGAGAGGCAGGAATGGTGGGTGGGGCCAGTGGCTGTGGGTTGCCTGGAGAACGCGTTTGCTCGTTTGCTGAAAGATGCAGATGTTGCTTCTTTGATCAGGTGCCGGTCACACCAACCACCCGGGCCCCTGACATCCCCCCCCCCAAATCCCCCAGCTCCATGGCTGGGGTTGGAGCCCTGCCCTCTCCTGCCTTCAGGACAAGAAAGCCCCCTCCAGCCTCCTTCAGTGTCATCCTGCAGTCTGGCCACCCTCCCTGTCACCGCGCCAGCGGCTGGGAGCTTTCATTCAAGTGGAATTGAGCCGAGGACTTTTGTAGCACTTCATTTACATGTATGCCAACAAGCTGAAATGTGCAGCAACCTTGGAACACTTTCAAAGGCAGGAATAATTCCTCTGAAATAGGTCTTCCGAAAGCTTTATCTTGTCCTTTCTTTTTTTGTTAATCTTGGAGCCCCTTAGCATGTCAAAGCAATTTTTCTAATGTCACATCTCTTAGACATTAGCATGAAAGGGCTTTAAGAGATGATTTGAAAAAGAATAAATGTTGAATGAGCATTTATTATAGAGTCGCTTATGCTACATTTACATTTTGACTCTGTTTCTGCCGTGTGGGCTGGAGAAGCAGGCTGATTTGAAAGTCAATGGTGTCTAAATAGGCGTTCGCTACAACTCTGTTTACACTCAGCTGTTTCCTCTGTGCATTAATTTACAGAAAGAGAAGATTTCATTAGGCTGATTTGTCCCGGGGAATGAGATTAAGCAGAGCGTGCGCACCTCACACGGAGGTGGGATTCCCAGCAGGAGTCGACCCCATCGTCAAGAGGCCATGGGGCAAAGGTAAGGGAAGCCCATGCTAAGGGCTTTCTGCACACCTCTTAGTAAATTAATTAGCAGGGTCCTGTCCTTTCTTCAGGAAGCTGGCCTGGCCCAAACGGCATAGTGCAATGGTTAGAGCCCAGCCTGGGAACAGGGCACACCATGGGGTGTGACCACACGCTCTGTCACTCCCTGAGACCCAGGGCAACAGATTTGAATCTGTTTTCTCATCCAAACCACGGCCATAATCTCTGTCCACATCTCACAGGGCTGGTACGAGAGCAGAATGGTGATGGAAAGTGTCTAGTGCTGGGCCGGGCACCTGGGAAGTACTCAATCAATATTGGCTGCTTTTATCATTTTGATTGGGTTTTTTTTTGGTCTGTAGAACTTGGCCAAAGTTCCAGACAAATGACTCTGGTTTGTGGCAAGTATAGATTTTTTCCACCTTTGCGTCATTCTGTGGGTTCCAACCACAGGCAGGTTGCTGGGTGTGAGTGGGTTCTGGGGCCGATGGGTATTGCAAAGACTGTTAGACCCTTTGTGTGAATGCACGTGTGTGTGTGTGCGTGCGTGTGCGTGTGTATGATTGAGAGAGAGAGGGTGAGAGAGGCAGAGAGGTCAGCTCAGTACACGGGGACGTTCCCCCAGATTTGAGCACCCAGCCCCAGCAATTCCCAGCCCTGGGTAACCTCTGTCACTCCACTTCCCTGCAAGTTTCTCTCTGCATTTGTCACTGCGCTGGACCTTATGCTCCTCGAGGGCAGGAAATGGCTCTTAGTAACTTTCGTCAAAATCAGCCCTTCAGTTAACGCACAAAGAATTCACGCTCAATCAAGTCTGTGGTACTTTTTCAAGCTTGGTTTCTCGAAGCCACCTCACTCTTAGGTGGGGGTCCAATCCGTGCCGGCTCAGAGGGCAGTGCTGGCTGCAGCAGGGGTAGGGGGTGGGGGACCAGATCCCTGTCCTCTGAGCAGGCCTTCTCCTGGCCCCAGCACTTTGGGGCACAGGAGCAAACCCCCTCTCCCCCAATCTGCCCCAAACTAGATCATCCCCTTCATTTCACAGGTCAAGGAAGCTGAGCTCCATTCAGAGGGGGAGGCTTCACTTACCCTGTGGTCACACAAGCTGGCTGGTTGAGTTCGGCCTAGTATCCAGGTCCAGTGAGGCTGGCCCAGCGCCCTTGGCAGCCTGCCAGGCCTCCTCTCAACCGTGTTCCACCTCCCCTGTGGGGCTGGATTCTTTCTGGAATAGTCCCTAAAGCCAGCCAGAGGCCAGGTGGCTCAGCCCGCTCTGGCTCTCATCCTGAGCCTCCTGCTACTCCATGTTCCATCTCTGAGTCCTGCCCTCCATCTGGCAGTGCCCCCAACTGCTCTCTAGGCCCCACGGGGCTGAGACTTGGGCCCTAAATAGATTTCTCACTCCCCTGTCCCTGTTTTCTTAATTTTAAAAATTGTTTTATTATTTTTATTTTTATAAAGCAGTGACAGCTATAGTGCTTCTTGAGCATCTACTACGTGCAGGTGCTGCCCGAGACCCCATTCCTGCAAGGCAGACACTGTTGCCCAACATCTTGCAGATGAATGTGCAAGGTTACACAGCTCAGCCCCAAAGGCAGGATTTGAACCCAGGTTCAGCAGTCTGGCTCACTCTAGGACTCCCTAGTTGTCAGGTGGCCAGGCCACTTCCACACAAGTATCTCCTACATTTCCCTAATCTCTGAGCCTTCTGAGGGTGGCATCTGCCCTGCTTGATCTCGTTCCCCAGGGCCTTCTGAGCTCAAGGTTGAGAATGTCCCAAAGTCCCTCAATTCAGACTCACCGGCTTGATTTGAAGAGGTGATTATTTCCACCACCATCTCCATCTTCTGAAGGACTCGATCCCAGCCACTGCCCTGAGTGTGATCCCTACACTACACACAGAGTGCCAATGAGGAGAACCCAGGACCATAGGATGCCACTCAATGTCCCACTGAGTCTGGCAGAGCTGGGACAACCAGCTCTGTCACTAACCAGCTGTGTGATTCTGGGCAAGTAACTTAACCCCTCTGAGCTTCATTTCCTTCTTCAAATGGGGATAATAAACAAGTTGTTCCTCATCTCTGGGTCTCTGTTTCTTCTTTTATAAAACTGAGGTTGGATGGTCCATTTCTAAAGTCCCGTTTGGCTTAATGGGTCTCAGACCCCCTGGTGCTGGATTGGGATTTGCTCTTCTCTTAGCGTCTAAGAAGAGAAAACAGTCCTACCAGGGCTCCCAACCCACAAGAAAGCCCCAGCTGTCCTAGAGCAGATCTGCAACCCGGAGTGCATCCTCCTTGCTCTGTAGGAAAAGAAGGAAAGGTGCCAATCAGAAGCTGCTTAAAAATGTAATCGTAAGTTTTGGCCTAGGAGGGGAGATTGAGGTGGGGGTGGTGGAGAGGAAGGGAGAGATTGAGAGAGAGAGAGAGAGAGAGAGGGGAGAAGAAAGCCCACTTCAAGGCCAGTTCCCCTCCCCTGGCTGGAAACCTGTGTGTATGCACGGATGAAGGGAACAGAGCAGAAGCAAAGGCTGGCCTTCTGATGGAGCATGTGGTGCCCACTTTGAACGATGGCCTTTGTGCCTGCCTATTCAGGGCGGCCTCAGGACAATGGGGGGCAGACACGCAGGGGAGCACAATGACAGGGACATTGCTGCCTGCCGCTTTGCATTCCCTTTGAAGTGGCTCTGCCCTGGGCCCCCGCAGGCTCCAAAAAGAATGCTTTTGTTGCCCGCTCCAAAGATGCTGTAAGATGCTGAGCAAAAGTAACCGGAGGGGATCTGCTCGATTAAAAAAAAAAATTAAAGATAAGAAACAAATCAAGCTGGCCACGTGGGGGCTGGCGGCAGCTTTGAACCCTGAGAAGAGAAGGGACATCGTGATCCAATCCTATCTCCCCTCCGGGGAAGTGACTGACTTCTGGGGGTCACTCTCAATGGAGACTGGGGGCCAGGGTGGGCAGTCCTAGCTTGCTGGGGTCTCCTAGAAGTTCTCCAAAGCTGGAGCTGGGACTCTGAGAGCCCACTCCAGTGCTGGTGCTTGGGCAGAAAAATGCTGGAGGCAAGACCCACAAGAACTATACTGTTTACTGTGTGCCAGGCATGGGGCTAAGCGCTTGCTTTATTGTCTGTGTGACTACCTTAAAAATGCTTCGCTATTAATCATGTGATGAACGCGTGCACACACGATAACTCCACATCGTAGTGGGGGAGGTCAGCGTCAGAACTACCTGACTCAGGAGACTATGTTGTTGGATCCAGGGCTGTGGGGGTGTAGGCAGAGCAGGTTGAGCGTTGCAACGTTCTAGGGGGTGCCATTTGTCCCAGGGTCTTGTTGTGGTACCTCCTGGAGTTGTGCAGTGTACAACCTGTACCTCTGTACATGGTGCCCCTGCCAGGGATGGTAAAGTATTGTATGAAGGGTCTTTATCAGGAATCCACACCTTCAAATATTGTTATCAAAATCAACACGAAGGATGTGTATTAGTGCGAGGCTTGTGAGAAGCAGTCTTTTCCTTGGTGACAAGAATGGAATTCGATGTAGGTGGTTGGTTGGTAAGGTTGGATAGGCCCTACTGCCTGAGAAAACTGAGGTGTAACCCCTGGGAAGCCCAGCAGTCTAATACTGGCTCAGCACAGTGTCTAGGTCATTTCAAGCGCTCAGTAGTTGTTATAATTACCCCCATCCTACTGCTGAGGGGGCTGAGGCTCGGGAGGTGAAACAGCTTGCCCAAGCACACACGGCAGGCAAGGGTGGTCTTGGCCCTCCTGCTGTGGCCTAGCTTGACTCCGAGAGGATGCCCTCTTTGGGGGTAACAGTCAAATCAGGGCTTTGTGAACCTCAGGCCACATGTATAAGGGCCCCCAGCTCAACAGTATCAGGTGCCTTGACCTTGAGTCCCTGGTCCATCAGACCTTTTGGACCTGCCCTGAACATCCAGGGAACTCTTTGTGCCTGCCATGCCCTGGGTGCCCCAAAGGTACTTCTTCCACAAACGTGCAGAACCAAAGAAGATCTTGGATTAGTGGGCAATCATCTAGGGCCCTTTATATCATTTCTGGGCCCCCAGCCCCGCTTCTGTGCTGGCTCCTCTTTGGAAGACTCCGTGGGGTGGCAGCTCTCTTGGTCTACATGGTGGGAGCCTGGGAGCTTGCCCTCTGCTAGCATGGGTGTGTGAAAGCTCCCCTGCGGGATTGGGTGGAAGCTGCTCTCTGTGGGGCTGAGCCCGAAATCACACATTGCTTGGTCCTGCCCTTCCCCGCCCCATTTCCCCCATTCCCTCGCCAGTCTTTCCCCGGAGCACCCCCTGAACATACTGCACGCGCCCGGCCCGAATCCTCACCTTGGCGTCCGCTCCGGGGGATGCTGACCTAAGACTGCCGCACCCCCAGAAAGCCCACTTAGCACAAGAAGTCCCAGTGTGCACCAGCGGCAAGTGGCCCAAGGCCGCACGCTCTGCTTGGGGGGCCTCCAGGAGGTTTCGATGCCCTGACTGTCTTCCTGATGCTCTCAGGGAAGCCCTTCTTCTCCTTCCCCTAGTGAATGGCTGGGTGAGGACTTGAACCCCAGGGTTCTGTCACAAGTCTAGGGCTTAAAAACAAACAGCACCTCTTCCCCCGCAGACACCCCAGCACATCTACTGTCTGTAGGCCCTGTGCCTGGGACTTTCCTGATGACCTCCTTTTCCTAGTTCTTCCCACTGGCCCACAGGTGAGCAATAGGCCAAGAGAGACACAGAAGCCACATCATGGACAGAGACTGAGATGACAGGAAACAGAGGGCCTGGGAGCCCAAGAGGGGTCATGGGAGCCCAGGGGTCAGTGCTTTTTCTGTCTGTCTGTCTGCCTGCCAGCGTCTCTGGGTAACCAGTCCCGTTCAGACTCCCTGGAAAACCTGGCAGCTCTGGCTTTGCTGGCCTCTTGGACGGGTGTCCAAGCCTTAATCCCTAGGGCTGCTGTTTTGGACTTCCCCAGGGTTCCAAGAAGTCCTTGGTGGCTCTCAAAGCCAAAGGTCTGGTTACCTTCAGTTCCTGGGCACTTAGCAGTCCACAGGCGAGCATGGGTAGGTGGCCTGTGACTCCTCATCACTCCCACCCACCCCAGGCTCGTGGCAGTCCTAAAGGCTCTAGCCTAGCACCTGAGTGGCCTATCTGCTAGCCTGAGCTCCCTCCTGGGCACAGCAAGAGCCTGAAGAGGGACCCTCATTTACTGGATCCAGTGTGTGCAACATGCTACATAATGTGCCAGGCACTGAAGGGGAGAAAAGATGCACAGTGCCAGCTCCCTGCTCTCTGGAGCACGGGGCTCAGTGTAGTAGCCTGGCAGGCCCCAAGCAGCCGGAGCCACTGGATGCCAGTAGACTGAGTCAGACAGGCAGGAACTCAGCAGAAGGAGAGGAAACCTGTTCTCAGGAGGTCAGGAGGGCTTCCTGGCAGAAGGAGCAGGAGCTGTGCTTTGATTCCCGGAGCCACCATTTGTACCTTTTTGCAGGCTGTGGCCCAGGCCTGGCCTTGTATTTGACCCATCTTATTTCTCATAACCCTGTGAAGGGGATCTTGTCCTTTCTTGATTCTAGGTGACAAAATTGAAGCTCAGGCAGGTTACAGAGCCACACAGCTGGTGACTAGTAGTGTGCAGGTTGGAGCTGTCAGTCTTGGGGGTACACAGACCCTGCAAAGGAATAAATCACTGCCATTCAAAGCCATACGTTCTCTAGTAGGAGGGAGGCGCCCTGTGGATATAGGATGGGGCCTGAAAGAGGTGGGGAAGAAACTCTGAAAACCTGGGCTCTTGCAGGGTGAGCAGGAGTTTGTTGGGGGGGGGGGGCAGGAGCGTACTCTGGGCTGAGACAACAAACGCTAAAACCTGAAGGTGAGAGACAGCCAGTAAGGAGGAGCTTGTGAGCGGCCTGGGTGTGGCCAGAGAGGGGCGCCGGGGGAGCCGAGCCGGGGACGGCGTTTAGCACCGAGGGGTCTGTGGGTGGACGCGAGCGTGCGTGCGCGAGCCGTGTCCCCACTGCAGTTCAAGAATTTGTCGAATGAGCGCGCGGGCGGGCGGGCGGGGGGAGGGCGCCCTGAATTTCCTCGGCCCCGCTCGCACCGGGCGCGCAGCGGCTGCTCGGCGAGTTCACAGCGGGCGGCGGGGCGGCGGGGCGGCGGGGCGGGGGCGCGCCCTCCCCCCGGCCCGGGCCCCCGCCCCGCCCCGCCCGCCCCGGCCCCGGCCCGGCCCGCCCCGGCGGCGCGCGCTGCCCTAACGCGGAGCAGATGGCGGGCGGGGCGGGCGGCGGCAGCCGGGCCTCATTAGGGCCCCTCCCGCGGGCGGCCGCGGGCGCTTTGAAGTGAGCCGCTGCCGGGCCGCTCCGGCCGCCGGGCCGTCCCTGCCGCCAGGCCGTGGGTCCGGGGCCGGCGGCGGGGCTGGCGGCGCGTGTTTATCCAGGTGCGGGCTGGGGGCTGGGCGCGGGGATCCTCTTTCCTCCCCGGCCCATCTGGGACTTCAAAGCGCGGCGCTGGGCTCAAAGGCGGCCTCGGGTGGGGGCGGGGCGGGGCGGGGCGGGGCGCGCGGGCTTCCTGCGCTCGGCCGGGCCCCAGGCGGGCGCGCAGGGGGAGGGGAGGGGAGGGAGGGGGCTCGCCCCGCGGTCCCCGCCCCCGCCCCCGCCCCGGAAGGCGCGCGGTGGAGCCCCAGGGGGTGCGGGGCGCCCTGCGCCGTCGGGCCGTGCGCGAGCGATGCCGGACTTCTCGCACCTCTAGGGACAGGCGCTGCGAGGCTCCCCGTTTTCCAGGCGAGGAAGCGGGCTCAGGAAGGTCAAGGGCTGGCCCGACACGGCTCGGGCCACCTGGCTCCCGCGGCCTCTCCGCAGCCCTGCCTCTAGGAGCAGCTCTGGGTTGTGGGCACAGTGGTTATAGGTTATCGTAAAAGAAGCGGCTGGGGGGTCCTGAGCCCCTACCGTGTGCCAGGTGGTCACCAGGCCTGTCCTAGTGCTTCCTCTGCCCACAGCACTCGCAGGTGGGCGTGGTGTGGCCCTCACTTCGGAGTGGTCAAGAAACCTGCCCAGCGCCACACAGCTAATAAATAACACAAGCAAGATTTGAGCCTAAGGCCAGTTGGCTCCAGACTTCTCCCTCTTTCCATCACATTCTACCCTCCGCCTCCGAGGAGCCCTCCCTGCTAGCCCCAGCTCAGGGCTCTTTGGGTCAGCAGAACAGCCAAGAGAAGTTTGCGGTCTACACCCTTGATACAAATCATCTTGATCCTCAGACACCAGCAGCAGCAGCAGCGCTGGCATTGGCATCATCAGAATCTCGTTGGGAATTCAGAATCTCAGGCCCCTCCCCAGGCCTGCAGAATGAGACCTGGGTTTTAAAAGATCCCTGGTGAATTGGACATGCATGAACGTTTGAGGAGCAGTGGACTGTAAGAACACTTTGACTAAAAGTCTGCTACTGTTACTGTGTGGGAACTTGTCTTGGGGAAGCTGTGCCTCCCTTGTTAGACTGGGGGCAACCAGGCAGCAGCTGAGCCGTCTCCATCAGACCAGATATGCTTCCAGGGCAGTGGCTGTGCTCTCCCCAACAGACTGGGATCTCCCTGAGGACAGGGATTGGTTTTCCCCATCCACACTGGGAATTTAGCAGAAGCAGAGAGCATCCTCGGTCCCATGCCAGGAGCTCGCCTGAAACTTGTGGTGCCACCCCCATCAGACTGGGAGTCTCCAGGATCCCGTATGAGACTTGGTTCTCCTATGGGTCGGCAGCCACCTGCAAGGAGATGTACATGGTATCCATGTTTTCCAAGAGGGTGCAGCAGCCCAGGACGGAGGCGTGCCTTCACTCCAGGATCCTCATGACCCGTCATCGGGCCCAAGGTGTGCCTGCCAGAGGGTTCTGGAGGGATGGGGGCAGGGGAGAGGGCAGATGCCACAGTGGGACCTTGTGTGCTGCCTGACACCAGGCCTCTGGGCAAACATTTGTCCTTGTGTGTCACCAAGGGACCATTCAGGCGGCAGGAAGCCCGCAGGCGGGTGCAGGAGTAAGCCTGTTGGCAGCGGGAGGGTATTTTTAGAGTTTTGACTGACGGCCCTTTCTTAAGCTGTCGCTGCCTCTGCCCTGGCCCCCAGCCTCTTTTGGCCTGGACAGAAAAGAAAGCACATTGTCATTTTGTTAAGAAGAGGGTCCTGGCAGCCCTTCTGTGGTCCCTCGCCAACTGGACAGGTTGTTTCTCGCTGTGTCTGGGGCCCGTGCACCCCCGCTGGCACTCCCAGCGGGCCCCGCAGCCTGACCCTTCACACATCTGGCAGTGATAAATGGCTTCAGCATCGCTGCCATCACCTTGCACCCTCTGATCCCGCTCACTTTGTTCTCCCTTTAAAGCCAGTGGGCGGGTGGCGGGCGGAGGAGGGGGGATCTCTCTCTTCTTCCCCTTCTCCATCAGCCGTCTCCTGGATACTTGCAGGCCTGTGCTCTGATACCACTTGAAAGGGACCGCAACAGTCAGTTATCTGGTCTGGGAAGTCCGGCCGTGAGTTGTCTTTGCTGACTTGTGGAGTATGTGGGGTGGGAGTGCATGGCTGTGTGTGGATGTCTGCGTGCACAGGAGTACTGCAAGGGTGATTGTGTATGCTTATGTGTGTGTATGTGTGTGTGTGTGTGTGTGTGTAGATTTGAGGATGTGCTAGTATGTGTGCCTTTTAATTACTATATGTGCTTTATCATGTACTTTGATCTCCAGGTCAAGACCACCCCATCCCCATCCCCCACACAAACATCCTCTGACCATTTAAACAATTTTTCTTGATAACCCAGTAGTTCCAATCTCAGGAATATGCCCGACAAATTTGTGCATGAATGTGGATCAAAAGACAAGTACCAGAATGTTTTTTGTGATATCTCCAAGCTGGAAACTACCCAGATGCCTGTGAAGAGTAAAATGGATAAATATATGATGAGATAGTCATACATTGGGACGTTACCTAGAAATGGGAATAAACAATTGATGGACAACTGAGGTAACAATATGGATGAGTTGCACAATCATGATGTTGAGGGAAAGAAACCAGATACAAAAAAGTACATGTGGTATGATCCTATGTATAGAAAGTTGAAAACCAGGTAAAGCTTGTTTATTAAGATAGAGACCAGGAGAGTGGGGTATCCTTAAAGGTGATAGTGACTGCAGGGAGATAAAAGGGCAGTTTCTGGGGTAGGATTTTGTTTCTTGATCTGGGTCTTGGTGGCCTGGGTATGTTCACTTTGTAAAATTTGGTTATACACCTATAATTTATGTACTTGAGTGTATGCTATTCTTGTACTATAGTCCTCCATAGGAATTTTAGAATGAGCTTAGTGAGTTCAGTGAAAAATGCTATTGGGATTTTGGTTGGAATTGCATTATATTATAGATTAATTTGGGAAGGTTTGTCCTCTTTAGGACATCTTTTCCTCCATGAACATGGTATATCTGCACTTACTTGGATCAGTTTTCACATCTCCCCAGTAAAGTTTTATGGTTTTCTCCAGAGTCCTATGAATTTCGGATGGGGTTTATTTCAAGGTGCCTTGTATTTTGTTGTTGTTGTGAAGAGGACTTTTTTTCCCCTCTTGTGTTTTAAATTCTTTTTAAAAAAATTGTAGTAAAATATGCGTAACATAAAATGTACCATTTTAACCATTTTAAAGTATCCAGCTCAGTGGCAATCAGTGCATTCACGATGCTGTCCAACTATCCCCACATTCGTCTCCAGAATGTTTCATCTTCCCAAATTGAAACTCTGTGCCCTCTACGCATGATCCCCATTCCCCTCTCCCCCCAGGACCTGGAAACCACTACTTTATTTTCTGTGTCTGTAAATTTGCTTATTATATATGTACCTCATATAAATGAAATCACACAATATTTGTCCCTTCATGATTGACTTATTTCACTTAGCATAATATCTTCAAGGTTGATTCATGTTATAGCAGGCGTGAGAATCTCATTCCTTTTTAGGGCTGAATAATTTTATTGTATGGATGTAGCACATTTTGTTTATCCATTCATCTATCGATGGACATTTAGGTTATTTCCACATTGTGGCTCTTGTGATGTGTGCTGCTGTAAAGGTTGGTGTGATCAAAACTCCATTTGAGTTCCTGCTTTCAATTATTTTGGGTATATACTGAGAAGTAGAATTACTGGATCACGTGGTAATTCTATGTTTAATTTCTTTTTTTTTTAACAGAAAGATTTTATTTATTTGAGAGAGAGAATGAGTTGCGGGGGAGGGAGGGACTGAGGGAGAGGAAGAAGCAGACTGTCTGCTGAGTGGGGAGCCTGCCACAGGGCACAATCCTAGGACCCTGAGATCATAACCTGAGCCAAAATCAAGAGTTGGATGCTTAATCAGTTGAGCCACCCAGGCACCCTTCTGTGTTTAAGTTCTTGAGCCTACTGTTATCCACAGTGGTTGTGCTATTCTACTTCAAGTTATTTTTGCTGGTGTGTAGGAAAGCAGTTGTGTTTTTGAGAATTAATCTTCCAATTTTTTGCCCATCCTCAAGTGTATGCATACATAGCATGTGTATACACATGCTATACACATACGTAGTGTGTGTATAGCAGTCCTACTAACAGGAGCATGGTCCTTAGATAACTTGGAATGCTCTGGCTGCAGGCCCCCACCCTCGCCCCAGCTGGCTTCAAGAGCCAGGAGCTTTATTATTTCACCCACCTAGAAGTCTAGAACTAGGGTGGGCTGTGCTCATGCTAATCAGCAGCTCAATGATATCATTTGTCTGTCTTTCTACCCTACTACCCTTGAGGCCAGATGATTGTAAGATGACTGCCAGTGACAGGAGGACCAGGCTTCTTTGGCCATGTGCAGCAGGACAGAGCAGGCTCCGTGCTAAGCATGGACTATGGCTCCCTTCCTTTGCAAGCAAATGACTCCAGGAGCCTGAAGGTGGGCCTCTGAAGGAAGCTGCAGGTGTGAGCCAATAGGAACAAAATCCAAAAGCCAGGAGTGGGGCATAGCTGCACGAGACTGTCTAGGAGGGTACCCATGCTGTCCCTATAGTAGTATTGACAAACCCAGAGTCCTCTGCTACATGCTCAGGCTGGCTGGTTTCACCTGTACAAGATGGCAGTCACAGGCCCTGGCTCCCTCCCAAAAGTGACATCTGGCCCATGAAAGGGGCTGTCTCTGTACATCTCATTTCATCAGTGAGGAAACTCTTCACAAAAACCCCAGCCCTCTTGCCTCAGGCCTCACTGGCCACAATTGTTATCGCATGCCCATCCTAAAGTCAGGGAAATGAGTTCACCATGGCTGATTTGACTAATCTAACAGATCTGGAGAGAACACCTTCTGGGGGGGTTGGCCACATGGAGGGTAGACACCTGTTGAGACAGAGGTGGGAAGAAAGTTGCTGAGACCTTGAACCTTCCCTTCCAATTGGTCTGTCCTGACCTCCAAGAACCACAGTTGCTCTTTGGGGAAGAGTGTGTGTGTGGTGGGGGGTAGTATTCACATAGTCAGGGAAGACTTCCTGTAGGAAGGGGAACTCAGCATTATGGGAGGGAGAGCAGGGGCACATTCCTGGACTGAGGGGAAGTGTGGGCAAAGGGTGCAGTCAGAATGAGTAGAGGTACCTCCACATCCAGCAGGGAAAATGCTGGTTACACCTGATGTGCCTTTCATCTGTACATTTCTTGAGTTAGAGGAACTACCTTTTAAATTTAGCTCAAGGCTGAATCCAATGATTCTTTCATTCATTCACCAGATGCATTTTGAGGACTTACTCCATCCAGTCTTGTGCTAAGTGCAGGTGATCCAACAATAAGCGAAGCAAAGCCTGTGCCCTCATGGCGCCCCACTATAGAGGAAAAGTTTGCCTGCTTGACCTTCTGCTGTGGCGTGTGTCGAGGTCTGCCCAGCTCAGATGGTCAAGTCATGTCTGTCTCCCACAATGTTGATGGCCCTTGATGGCACAGGGCCCCAGCTGCGTGACTCTGGACCTTTTCCAAATGGACCTGTCAGTGTCCACCCCAGCCCAGAATCTCCCACTCGGGACACAAAGTTTCCAAGGTGTCTCCTTGCCAAGCAGCAAGACCAGAGTAAATAAGATGGTGAATCTGACTTTATAACCGTCATCCCTTAGTCTTATTTGATATAAGTAGATTAAAAACCTTAGGGTGTAGTGGATGCTGTGGTGTGCTGCCCAGAGGGCCTGCAGGTAGGCTGCTCGTTCCCTCAGCCTCAGAGTGCTGGCGCTGGCAGCTCCGGTGACACCCTCCTCCTGATGGGGGGTGGGAGCACCCTTGCCCCTGTTTATGCCCCCTCCCTGGGGCTGGTCCAAATATACAGTGAGCAGGCCAGGTGCGGCACAAAGGCCAGATCCTGCTTATGGCTGGGACAACTCTGAAGGGCCTTTGGGATGGCAAAGCTCCTCCTAGGGTTGTCAGAAGCCTCAATTCAGGTGTGTGGCAGCCCTGCTTCTCCCTCCGCCCAGCCCCGACCTGTCTGCCTCGGGGTGGGGGCTCTGGGACAATTCCTGACAGCACCCCATGCACGGATCTTCCTTCCTTCCTCCCTCCCTTCCTCCCTCCCTCCCTCCCTCTTTCTCTCTCTCTTTCTTTCTTTCTTTCTTTCTTTCTTTCTTTCTTTCTTTCTTTCTTTCTTTCTTTCTTTTCTTTTCTTTCTTTCAGATTTTATTTATTTATTCATGAGAGACACAGAGAGACAGGCAGAGACACAGGCAGAGGGAGAAGCAGGCTCCACACAGGGAGCCCGACACGGGACTCGATCCCAGGACCCCGAGATCACGCCCTGAGCCTAAGGCAGATGCTCAACCGCTGAGCCACCCAGGCGTCCCCAGATCTCCATTTCATAGCATGGTTCCTGGGACCCAATCTAAGAGAGACTGTGCTAAATTTAAATGAACCATTTAAGGATTTTCAAATTTCTCATTTTATATGCATGTACATGCATACACGTGCATGAACACACATTTGGGGAAGCTTTAAAATATTGCAGAGTGAGGAGGAGGTGTTGTTAGTTTAGATGATGACAGAGCAAACCAGGTGTCTTCAGGATCTTTCTTTCTTCACATTTTAACAGATGCACGTGCAGCTCCCATTTCAAAACACGGCAGTTTTAGAGGGCATGGCATTTATTGAGCATTTGCTACATGCCAGACCCTCCGCCAAGCACTTTGCATGCCTTTCCCATCTTGTTCTCACTCACTATAATCGTAGGAGGTTATAGTGTTATCATTGACATTTTAAGACAAGGGAAGGAAGGCTCAGGGAGGTTAAGTAACTTGTGGAAGATCTCACAGATGTGTTAGGGTCTCATCAGGAAGCAGAACCTCTACGAGTGATACAGAAGATGGATTTACTGTGGGTATTGGACAGTAAGCATCACACAGGCTATTGCCTCTGCATCTGGGGCTGAGCCCAAAGTCACTCTCAGGGTGCCTCCCGGGAAGGAAACCTGAACGTGGATGCCAGCAAGGGCAAAGTGGAAGCAGCATCTGTCTCCCACCTTCTCCGACCTGGGTGTCGTGGATGACCTCTAGGAGAAGCTGGTGAGCTTCACCACGGGCTCACACACAGCCCTGCCCCACACTGGGAGACGCTGAAGGACGTCTGGCAGTTGCTGGAGAAGCCAGGTGTGGCCCCTGCCAATGAGCTGGGGTGGTGGGTCAGGGCAGCCTGAGTAAGCTGCCACAGCCCTGCACTTGCCCTGCACTCACCTCCGGAGCAGGGAAGACACGGACTTCCCCCTCCGCATCTCAGACATAGGGTCCGTTTGGGCCAATGCTAACTCAGAACCGTTTGGAAATTCTGGGACGACTGGTTCCAGCTCAGCTGAGGTGACATGGTGCCCAAGCAGTGCAGAGGCTAACGGGTCGGAGAGCCAGAGTCTGGACTTGCTGGTCTTATGCCAAAGTCCACGGTATATGATTTTCACTTCGTTTAGTCAGAGTGGGTGGGTAAGAGGTCGCACTTGATGGAGGTGTGGGGTCACACCCACAAATGTGATCTCAGGATGGTGAGATTCATATAAGGTGGGTTCATATAAGTGGGTGAAGTGATGGGGAAGGAGTGGGGAGCCGTGGAGACTGCAGCAAACTGAAGAGCACACGCTCTGTCGCAGTGGGGGCCACTCCCCAGCTCCAGTGCACCATCGCCATTTAGGAATGTGGGCATGGGATGGTCAGATAACCTGATTTTTTTCACTACAAACTGGAGATACTAACTTTGGAGTGTGTGTGTGCATGTGCATATATGAGAGATGGAGGGAGAGAAACCTGCCGGCTGAAAAGTGTTGGCAGGCAACGAATCTGAATTTTTTTGTTGCTCTGGGCACCCGGTTTGTGACCTTTGACCCTAGTAACTTCTGGACTCCAGAAGATTCTCCCCAACTTGCTGGATAAGCTCTTGAGCTGCCCACTCGAAGGCTCCCCATTTTCTGCACCCTCTGGTTCCAGCTCCCACTCCAGGATGGTTCCTGGAGTCCAGTTACCTTCCTCTCTCCTTGTTTTTAGCCACTTCTCAATGGGGAAGATGTCCTGACCAGACTCAGCCAGATAGAGGGGTGTGTGATTGGCTTTGGGGCAAGGACTAGATTTCCTGTATCCACTCCTGGTGCTTGTAGCCCTTCTCCCCTGTGGCCACTGCTATGTGAGCACCTTTTTTTCCTCTTGCAATAAGGAGGACAGGTTTTATTCTCTAATATGGAAGCATTTTTATGTTTGCATCTGCCATTCATCAATGCAAAAATGTACTCCTGTACTCACTGTTTGGTGATGCGCTTTTCCATCTTATTGTCTGGCCTCTCCCACCTTCCTTCGTCCCTCTCCCTTCCAACTCATGCTTGCAAGCTAGAAGTATCCTTCCATGTTTCTCTGCGTTCCCAGGGAACCATCTGTACACATAACACACATGCACGAACGTGCACAGTACACTCTGTACTGTTAGAGGATTTTCTCGATCATTGTTTAGATTACCAAAACGAGGTATTATGTGTGCTGCTCTGCGTGCCACTTTTCTCCTTCTAGGCAGTGGAATTCCCTGGGTCTAGCTCGAATTCATCCCTCATATGGGCTCAGCCTAGCGTGTGCTGTGCCGTCATTCTGTCCATCGGTTCCTATGGATGGACACTCAGCCCGCGTACTAAGGTGCGCCAGGCTCTGCTACATGGAGGCCCAGGAACGGCAGCCCTGCTCGCCACCAGAGTTTATTTCTTGTTCTGTCCCAGGACAGTGTGGCCGGGAAGCCCTTGGGGTGCAGGGCAGTGTTCTCCAAACAGGGACTCAGGGATCGGCCTCCTTCCATGGCCAAATGTGGGGTCTCAGCCGTTGAGGGCAAAAGCAGGGAGACAGAGGAGGGGGTCGCATGGCGGGCTTTATGGCCACACATCACTTTCCCCCCCTCAGCCCACCAGCCAGGACCTGGTCACGTGGTCCCAACCAAAATGCCAGGGAGGCTGGAAAACAAGGTCTTCCCTGCGTGCCAGTCTCTGCCATGCTTTGTTTCAAGGTGGTTGTTGTTTTTTTTTTTTTTTCCATTACGAATAATAATTCAGCAAACGTCTTTTGTTATTTATCCTTAGGACATTTCTATCAGATTTCTAGGATAAGGATTGCTGGGTCAAAGGACATAGATATCTCTTTTTTAATGCCAAATTTCAGTGTAACTCTGGATGTTTTAATTCTTGTAGCAGGCTCTCTTCCTAAAAAGATTGTAATAATTTACATTTTCACTAAAAACATATAAAGGGAATGTCACTTTTCCCCCAAATCCCTGCCAGCAATTGCGTTATTGTTCTTTTAAATTTGCCTCTGTGATATCTCATTGTCAGCTTAATTTGTATTTCCCCCAACCACTAATGAGTGTGAGCATCTTTTCATTTGTTTGTGGCCATTTGGCTTCATTCTTTTGTGAATTGCCTATTCATGTCCTTTGCCATAATTTCTTTTGGGTTGTTTGCCCTTTTCTCTTCAATTTGTAAGAGCTCTTTGTATATTATAGCTGGTGACCCTTTGTCCTCTGCATCTCAAATATTTTTCCAAATTTATTGTTTGTCTATTAACTTTGCTTATGGTATCTTTTGCCTCATAAGAGATTAATATTTTTATGTTGTCACATGTGTCTGTCTTTTTAATGTCTATATGCTGGGTTTGCATTCTTGGAAGGTCTCTCCTTACTCAGGTCCTTTAAAATACTGCTCACCCTTCATGGGGCTGTGAACTGGAAGAGACTTCCCTCCTCCCCTCTGCTAGGAATTGCAACCACCCCTGCTACTTCTGGCCACATGAGTGCCAAGCGCTCAGACTTGATTCCTACAAAACTTTTCAGGCCTTTGGTAGCTGAGCAATCCAGGTCACACAGATGGAGGTCTGGGAGGGGCCTTGGGCTTGGAATCAGAGCCTGGCTACTCGAATTGGTTTCCAGTTGCCTGTGTGGCCTTGGCTGAATCACTTGGCCTCTGTGGCCCTCAGTCACCCCACCTGTAATGTGGGGCATAACCCTTGCCCTGCTGAGTTCCTAGAGTGCTGTGAATCTCAGATAATAGAATGGAGCTGAGGACCCTATAGGCTTTGCAACCCAGATGTTGAGTTGCAATGATAATGCTGATGTGGGGAACAAAGGCAAAAGAAAAAATTAAATTTAGTTACAACTTAAGCCCATTGACAACTCCTTGAGACAGGAGGAGTGACCTTGCTCTAGGAACTCAACTTTCTTTATGTTAATACTTTGCTAAGGGCAAAAGGCAACCTTAGCTTAACATTAACCTGACTTCTAGGATCCTATAAGTCTCCTTTAACATACAGAACTTCCTTTGAAAACTTCTTTTATCTCTACCCCCCAAGATATATGTTAGTAATCATCCTCCAAGCATATGGCCCCCTGATACACATCTAAAGGGTTTCATGACTTGGGTTTTACTAGACAATAGTAAATGACCTTTTCCTGACAATAGCTAGACCCTCAAGGTCCTGGAAACCTTGCTTCCAAATTCCTTAGAGACACTATCCCTAACCCTCTTCCAACTTGAAAGTATATAATGGGCCACTCCTCATGACTCTGAAGCAGCTCTTTCTGCCCACAGGTCCTGTCCTCATGCTTTAATAAAACCATGTTTGGGGGAGAAGGGGCAGAGAGAGAGAGAATCTTAAGCAGCCTCCACACCCAGCAAGGAGCTTACAGGGCTGGATCTCACAACACTGAGATCATGACTTGAGCTGAAATCAAGAATCAGATGCTTAACTGACTGAGCCACCTAAGTGCCCCAGTAAAACCACCTTTTTTTGCACCAACGACATCTCAAGAATTCTTTCTTGACCATTTGCTCCACATCAATGTGGTAGCTGACAATTTCTGAGTCTTGACAGTGAGCGACTTTACATACATTGTCTCATTTAATCTTCATGATAACCTTCTTTTGAGAAATAAAGAAACATAGACTTAGAGTGGATAAGTTACATGCCCAAGATGCAGAGCAGGTAAGTTGAGAAGTAAAGATCCAGGATTTGAGTCATTTCTAACTCTGGGGTGTGTGTGTGTGTGTGTGTGTGTGTGTGTGTGTGAGAGAGAGAGAGAGAGAGAGAAAGAGAGAGAGAGAGAGAGAGATAGATAGAGATAGGCTGGCAAGGAGAACTTGCAGAGCTTAAAGGTTAGTGTGAAAAGCATGGGAAATCTTATAAAACACTCTGGGTGTTTCCTGGGACGGCCACCTTCCTGACACTCAGTTATTGAAACCTGTCAAAATGGACAAGGGTAGGCTCTAAGCAAGACTGGGGCCAGGCATGAGGCCTCTGATACAAAATTGTGCCAAGAGGAAGGGGGCAGGCCCAAAGGGCCGGTTGCCTGCTGAGGATGCAGAGAGCTAAGGTGCTGTGGGAGGCACTAAGTCCCCATGGGTTTGGGGCTCAGGGGCTGAGGGTTTGGGCTTAGTGGGGCTCACCTTGGGCTGTGACCTAAATACCTGATGGGGGAGAGTCAGGTTGGCATGAATGTTGCTGCCCGTTTCCACAGACTCGAAATCCCTGTGTTGCAATGGCAGATGTCGTGATCACCTTCCACAGCCTGATACCCCTTTCTCTGCTAGTAGAACCCCAGTCAGGTGACCATGTCTTGAGGGGAGGCTGGCTATCTGCCCAAAGTCTTGACTAAGCCAATTACAGTAATGCCTTTTTCCTGACAGGGACCGGCCTGTGTTGCAGTTCTGGTCACTGAAGCAGAAGTCATGGGAGGGGCCCTACTTGGCTTCTAAACTGAGGCTCGGGATCCCTGGGTGGCGCCGCGGTTTAGCACCTGCCTTTGGCCCAGGGCGCAATCCTGGAGACCCGGGATCGAATCCCACGTCGGGCTCCCGGTGCATGGAGCCTGCTTCTCCCTCTGCCTGTGTCTCTGCCTCTCTCTCTCTCACTGTGTGCCTATCATAAATAAATAAAAATAAAAAATAAAAATAAATAAACTGAGGCTTAAGGTAAGGATTGTGAAAAAGAATGAAGGAAACCTCATTTAAAATGGAACTGGGAGGCCAGTAGGGGGAGCTCTCGTGTCTGCCATGCAGGCCATTTGCAGACTCAGCCCACCGAGAAGGACCCTGAAGGCCAAAATTGTTCTAGCTACTTCTTTACTCTCCCAGCAGCAGGAAGAAAGGTTTCCTCTTCTCCTGACAACAGCCCAGCCAATGAGAGACTGCCACAGCTCAGCCAATGAAGAGCCACTAGACTTTGAACTCCCAGTTCACTCCAATAGACTTTTTGTTTATAATGATCCTCCCTACTTCCAACCCCCCTCTTTTAAAAAAGATTTTATTTATTCATGAGAGACACAGAGAGAGATTGGCAGAGACACAGGCAGAGGCAGAAGCAGGCTCCATGCAGGAAGCCCAATGTGGGACTCGATTCTGGAACCCCGGGATCATGATCTGAGCTGAAGGCAGATGCTCAACCGCTGAACCACCCAGGTGCCCCAACTTCCAACCCCCTTTGTTCTCCTTTGAGCATACCTTTCCTTAGTTCTCTGGACACTTCTATGATTTTGCTAGTGCTTCCTTGTCCCAAATTGCAGTTCTCTGCTATCCCTAAATAAACCCATTTTTTGCTGGTAAAATAACTGGCAGTTTTTTTTTAAGGTTAACAGGGTATCTCCTTTTTCCAGCATTGGCGATTATTGTGTGAGGTTTCAATGCTTGGCATAGCTGCAGCCATCCTTAAGCATGAGGAGAAGGACCAGCTCTCTGAGGGTGACAGAGTAGAATCAACAGAAACGTGGTGGTTGGGGGTGGTGATGCAATTGAATCAATGAACTGACCAAACCCAGAAGGCCCAACCTTTGGACTCATTGTTTTGTGAGATGACACTTTTTTTAAGTCATTTTGAATTGAAGGTTCTGTCAATTATAGTCAAGTGCAAGTATCTTTGTACATTCTGCAGGGGTAGGACTGGAGAGTCAGAGTGGAAAGGTGAGGGAGATATGATCTAGTTAAGTGATCAAATGCTTTAATTGTAGGACCTTTGCACTCTTCTTTTTTTTTTTTTTAAGATTTTATTTATCTATTTTAGAGAGAGAGGGCTTGTATGCACCAGCATGGGGAGGGGCAGAGGGGGAGAGAGAATCTCAAGCAGACTCCCCACTGAGTGAGGAGCCTGTCACAGGGCTCAATGCAGGGCTCAATCTTGTGATCCTGAGATCACGACCTGCACTGAAATCAAGAGTCGGGTGCATAACTGACAGAGCCACCCTGGTGCCCCCCACTTTGCACTCTTAAATTACCCAGGGCTCTAAAGAACTTGTTTAAGTGGCATATAGCTATCAATATTTACTATATTAGAAACTAAAACTGAGAAAGTTTAAAAAGATTCATTAATTTTTAGAACTGTTTTATGTTAACATAAGTAACTTTTTTTTTTTAAATGAAAAAGAACTAGATTTTCCAAAACAAAAAAGATTTGGTAAGGAGAGTGGCATTGTTTTTTGTTTTTGCAGATCTCCTAATGTCTTGCTTAATAGGAGGCAGCTGGATTCTCCTATCTGCTTCTGCATTCAATTTGTTCCAATAACTCATATCATGAAGCCTCTGGAAGACTCCACTGTACAAATCCTGGGGGAACGAGAGTGAGTGAGCAAATGCCATCTCAGGTTTGTATTAGTTTTCTGTGGCTGCTGTAACAAATGACCACAAACTTGGTGACATACAGCAGAAATTTATTCTTGCAGTTCTAGAGGCCACAAGCCTGACATCTAAGAATTAGCAGGGTCATGGTGCTCCCAGAGACTCTGGGGGTGAATCTGTCTCTTGCCTCTTCCAGCTTCTGGTGGCTGTCTGTGTTCTGGGGCTTGCGGTTGAGTCATTTCAATCTCAGCCTTCATTGTCATAGCACCTGCTGTGCTGTGTTTGTCATATGACAACACTTATCATTTAATGTAGGACCCACCCAGATCATCTGGCTTATGGCCTCATCTCAAAACTCTTATTTCCATCTGTAAAGGCCTTTTTTTCCCAAATAAGTTTCCATTCATAGTCTCTGGGAATGAGGACATGGGCCTATCTTTTTGGGGACCACGATTTATTTTTATTTTTTGATATTTATTTATCATGAGAGACAAAGAGAGAAGGCAGAGACATAGGCAGAGGGAGAAGCAGGTTCCCTGTGGGGAGCCCAATGTAGGACTTGACCCCAGGACCCTGGGATCACGACTTGAGCCATAGGCAGATGCTCAACCACTGAGCCACCCAGACATCTCTGGGGACCACCATTTAACCCACTACAGTATTATTATAAAAATAATTCAGCCTGTGGAACCCATGAAAGAGTCTTGGGGACTCTGGGGTCACACTTTGAAAACCAGGGATCTAGTTTGATGACTTCCACACACACATAAGTAGGCAAACAATGGAAGGAGGACCAGATATGCTTAGCCTAATAATCCAGTGAAAATAAATTTTCTAGAGAGAGTCCGAGAGGAAGGGTTCCAGCAAAGGAGAATGAAAGGTGCCCAGTGTGTGAGAGAGGACCAGGGCCAGTGGAAGACTGAAGGTTGGGGAGGAAGATGGCAGGTGAAGGGCTTCTCAGTATAGGAATGCTTAGTTTGGGGTTGTTCGCTGTGTGGCATCAGTGACCCCCTCTGCCAGCTGAAAACTGATCCAGGCTGATGTTGACCAAGCACTCTGTGTGAATGATGCTGGCGGAGAGAGAGATGGTCAAGGGAAGTAGCGCTGGAGCTTCTGTCTGAGGCAGGGACAAGACAGGATGTGGCAGACAGGATGATGACATGACCTGTCAATGACCAGGTCACACGAGAAGGGGGAAGGTGCAGGTGACAGAGAAAACCTCAGAGCCCCCCCTCCCCCCAGAGATTGTGAGAGATAGGGGTTCCCATCCTGGAGGCTGTGGGAGGGAGCAGCCTTACTGATTGGTAGGCAAAAGCACATGAGCCTTGAAACTCAAAGGACAGGTACCCTTAACTAATACCCAAGTTATCTGGCTGAGTGGGACCAGGGACAGAGTAAACGGACAGGTCATACCCCTTCACAGGTGCCACTTCCCCAAGGGGCGCCTGAGGAGCCCCAGAACCACTCAGGCAAGTGGATCACATTTGAAACAGATTAATCTCTCCCTGCTCATTTTACAAATGGGAAATCACAAAGAAAATGGTTGATGATCATTCCATCATACAAATGCAAAAAAAAAACCCAAACAAAACCAAAACAACCAACCCTCCACAAAACCCCTACACTTTTTATGTCACAAAAATCATATTAGGAACGGAAAAAAAAAAACCACCAAAACTGAAAATACCTGCAACATCTATGAAAGGTGAAAGGTGAGTATCTCTAATATGCAAAAATAAAGCAAGTACCCTCAGCAGAAAAATAGGCAAAAGACAAACAGGCAATTTTGAAAAGTATAAATAGCTAATACGAGGCAAGATGTTCAGTCTCACTAAAAAAAATGAAAGAAATGAACAAATGTCTATAATGAGCTATAATTTTTCACCTATCTGTTTGGCTACAACTGGCAATTAAAATAATTGATAGCATCCAGCTTTGGCAAGTGTGGAAGGAAAATTGACCCTTTGCGCTGCTGGAGGGAGAATTAATTGGTACAGTCGTATGGAGGGCAGCTAGAAAATGTGAATCAAAATGCAAAATGTGCCTGCCCTTTGACCTGGAGGTCCCACTTCTGTAAAATGGGGACAATAAGACTCCCAATTTCAGTTAATTGTGAAAAGGCTCAAGTGAGCTAAGCCATAAAAGGCATTTAACACAGTGCCTGGCAAGAAAGGGTTTGAGAAATGTTAGCTATTATTAGCAATTTATCCTAGGATATTAAGCTCCCATGTGCAAAACGATGTGTGTACAGGAGATGTTCCCTGCAGCATCGTTTTCAATAGCCGAACACTGGAAACAAATGGATTGTGCATCAAGAAAAGGAAGGAGGCAAATTCCAGGAGGTCAATGCCCTCTGCAATTGTAGGATGAACCAGGGAAAGAGCTGAAGGTCCTTGGCCAACACTGTTCTTTTGATCTGGACAGTAGTCATAGATGTGTTCGCTTTGTGAAATTTATGAAGCTGTATCCTTGTGATTCGGGCCCTTTTCTGTATATATGTTCTATTTCAATAAAGAGTAAAAAGCACCCGCCAGTACTGGAGTATGGTCTCATCTAAATAAATGCAGACATGTATGTGTATGGAAACAAGTCTAAAGGGACATTTACTCCATTGCCTACAAAGTTGTTTCTGGGTGGGAGGATTATGAGTCATTTTTATTTCCTTTTGTGTGTGTATCAATATTTTCTGCTTGTCTTCAATAAGTAAGTATTACTTTTTTAATTAGGGAAAAACATGTCCAACATTAGGACTCTTGTTTGTAGGAGTCAGAAACCTAACTCAATCTTATAAAAGGAAAAAATGTAATTAATTGGCCTGTGAAATTTGACAATGGATTTGGTTTCAGACCTGGAACCAGGCTCAAATGAGGTCATGGGGAAATCGTCCCACCCCGTTTCTTAGTCCTCTTGGAGTTCACTGGCCAATAGGAAAGGTGAGAGCCAGAGGTGTCTATCCATAGGTCCAAGTAAGCAGAGCTACTACATGGGGCAGAAGAAGGAGAGGCCCAGAGGGCTTGAGGTGAGCCTTGAATGATGAGTAGGATTTTCATGGGCAGTTAGGGGAGAAAAGAGTTTCTCTGCGGAGCAAAAAGCTCTACAAAATGCTAGATGTATTGCAGCTTGAGGAGCAGCTCAGTTGGTTGGAGTATGAAGCTCATCATTAGGGACAAGAATGAAAGGTTGGTTGGAATTTGATAGGAAGGGCCTCAGTCCTAGGGAATTGGTCAACATTCTTTAGGTTCGTAGTTGCAGAAATCCTACTCCCTACCAGCAGCATCAGACCCACATCCTACTCAGCAGCTCCAGGGAAAGCAGTATCTTTTCCCTATTAATTCCTGCAAAAGCTCCAGGGTGGATGATTGCTAGTTTACCCTGATTCACATGCTCGTTCCTACACTAGTTGCTGTGGCTGGAGGCATAGTGTCTTAAGGATTCAGGCCTGGTTATGTGGCCACTTTTGAAACCAGGGGCTGGTTCACACAAGTGACTTCCCACCAGTCACTCAGGCACTAGGAACTGCAATAGGATGAAGAGGGCCTGCGCTCTGGGTAGGCACAGCAGCAGCTTGTCCAATAAAGGCATGGCACTCTCCAGCAGAGGCGAGGCTGCAAGCTGCACAGAAGGAAGACGGCCTTCAGTGTATGGGGTGCACTAGGACACCAAGTTTACCCTTAGGGCTCCTCTTCCCCATGAGGCCAGGAGCTCGCTAAGGCTGGGGACACGTTCTTATCCACGCCACCTGGCACACCATGGATCTTTATGGTATGAGGGCGCTGATTGCATCCTTGGGATCCATGTAGCGACCTCTGCTTTCACCAAATCTCTGGACGTTGCAAGTGACACTGTTCAAATTGACATAAACAGGAGTGGGGAATGGTGTGGCCTCTCACATGATTACAAGCCTGCGGGAGTATTTTGCTTCAGGTATGGCTGAATTTCATTATTTAAAAAGATGTCATCGTGTCTCTCCATCTCCCTCCTACCTCTTAAAAATACCTTCTTCAATTTGGCCTTATTCTTGGGCACACTCTCCCAATGAGGCTCTCCCAAACCCGGCCTCCGCAGCTCCAGGCTAGACATCCTACTGCCTGCCTTCACGAGCCAATACCCGGTTCCCATCAATTCCATCAATTCCAGCCAGAGGCCTGCAAAGGCTGCTGCTCTTTGGCCCAGCATCTGTCACATGACCGACCCCGAGCCAATCTGTGGCCAGGGGCTGTACACTCCGCTTGGCCAGCCTGCATCATCCAGAGCTGCAGGTGGCTGGGCTGTTGCCTCCAAGATATCAGTCCCTGGAATAGTGGTTATTGTCCAAGGAAACCTAACAGGTATCCACCTGCACCGACGCCACGCTTTTGGGTTTCCCTGGCCTTGGGAGCCAGTAGCTCTGAGCCCATAATTGACACCCTTATCAGAAGGACCCTGGGCTCCCAGCTCCAGAGACTCACCCTGAGTAGGGCCGTGAGGGAAGGAGCAGAGGAAACTGGCCATCCCTCCCCTCTGGGGCTGCCGGTGCCGAATTTCTGGCTGAGCTTCTCTTGGAAGACTGGATCACAAAGCTCTGGAAATGGATGTTTCAGATGGAAATGCAGACACACAGTTAATTACAGCGTCCTGCTCGGCGCCACCCTAATTAAGGCAGTTCTCTGATGGGGGCCAAGATTTAATGCTCTCTCTTTTATAGTGCGTGGTGGCAAGAGGGCGGCCCCGTCCTCTCCCCTCCCTCTAATGCATCCTGTCTGGCTGGCCAGGGGCTGGGTGGAGAGGGCCGCCAGGCTGGCTGGCAGGCAGGCAGATGAGAAAAGCTATCTGCGCTCCATTTCAGGGTCATAGCTGCCCTCCCAGGACAGGGGACAGGGCAAGTGAGGGCGGGGGGGCAGTGTGACGGGCAGAGATGTTAATCCTAACTCCTTCTGGGAGGGCGTGGGTGGGTGGGAGTATCCCCCTTCCAAGAGAAGTGTTAGGACAATCTTGGCTCTGGGGCCTTCCAGGAAGTGGGAAACGGCTCCCAGAAAGCACTGGCGACCTTGTTGGCTAGGAGCACAATCAGGTCCTGATGTCTGGCTTCATGATCTCCTCTGCAGCAAATAAAATGGGGAGGGCAGATCCACTGCCAAAAAAAATTAAAAAATAAAAAAGAGATAAAATGAATTTAAAACACCAGAGAATTTCATTTGAAACCTATAGAATAGAATTTCTGTCTACTACGCACAATACTGAATTGTCCAGTCCATTATTACAGAACTCATTGGATCATAGAGCTGGCAGGGCATAAAAATCATCTCACATTCTAGGTGAAGAAATTGAGGCCAAGATAGAAATGATTTTCCCAAGAGCCCAGAATGTGCTGGATTGACGTAGGTGATAGCTGGCAACACGATCTTACCTGAAGTGGCAGCGCTGAATGATTGGACAGCTAGAGGCTATGATGATATGATTCTGAGGCCTTTATCTTTCTCAGTGGGGAACAGACTCTTGATTGCTTAGTGATGCCTACCGTGGGCACTGGAGGGGGGCAGAGTGGCACATGGGCCAAGTTATTGCCACCCCAATCTAGATGTCAGGGGGATTCTCTGAGATAGGCCCTGAAAGCAGGCGATCTTGGAGGGTTCTGGCTGGATAGAGAAGTCGAAAGCCAGGACAGGTTTGCTGAGAGAGATGTGAAATCCATGAAGTGCCTCAATGAATTGCCATCAAGTTGCCATGAGGGATTTGTGGTCAGAATTGCAAAATGGGAATTTCCAAGGTGTTTCACTTTAAAGAATATTCTGATAAAGCTTGGGTTATCAGAATTGGCTCTGCAGCCCTAACTACTTCCCAGAGCTGTGAATCTTCTATACCTGTCCCTTTCCTTAAGGGAATAGGGGTCAGTAATCCAGGTGGTAGATCTCCAGACCCTTGGAAGGGCTGGGCCTTGTGTGGAGAGACAGGTCTGGGATGCTGGCCACGGAGTACAGAAGCTTGAATGGAAGGACCGGTGCTGAAGGCCTGAGGATCAGAACACCTAGGTTCTTTCCCTGCCTCTAGTGTCACGGCTGTTTCCGGAACAAGCCTCTTTCTCAGCTGAGCCTCATCTACACGATGAATGAAGTCATAGTGGGCTTATGGATTCTTTCAATTTCTCACACTTGACCAAATGGTCTACTTTTTTAGTGTGTGTGGTAAAAGGCACATAACAAAATATACCATGCAACCATGTCTCAGTGTATAGTTCTGGGGTCTTCAATACATTCACATGGTTGTGACGCCATCCCCACTGACCATGTCCAACTGCAACTCTGTCCCCATTACCCAGGAGCTCCGCATTCTCCCCTCCTGCTCCTCGTCTCCTGGAAACCACCATTCTTTCATCTCTGTGAACCTGACTACTCTCGGTGCCTCATATGAGGAGAAACCTAAAGTATTTGTCTTTTTGTGACTAATTTTACCTAGCATAGGGTC
This sequence comes from Canis lupus dingo, assembly GCF_003254725.2. Lineage (NCBI taxonomy): Eukaryota > Metazoa > Chordata > Mammalia > Carnivora > Canidae > Canis > Canis lupus. The sequence continues at coordinate 63,366,831 of NC_064244.1, read as the reverse complement.
TGTGTCTTCAAGTTTCATTCATGTCATAGCAGGTGTCAGAATTTCTTTTTTATTATTTATTTATTTTTTAAAGATTTTATTTATTTATTCAGAGAGAGAGGCAGAGACAGGCAGAGAAAGAAGCAGGCTCCCTGTCGGGGGCCTGATGCAGGACTCGATCCCAGGACCTCGGGATCATGCCCTGAGCCAAAAGCAGACGCTAGCTGCTGAGCCACCCAGGTGCCCCCAGAATTTCTCTTTTAAGGTTGACCAGTATTCCATTGTATGTATGTTCCCCATTTTGTTTATCTACTTGTCTGGGAGAAGGACACTTGGGTCCCTTCTACATTTTGCTATCGGAAATACTTCTGCTTCTGCCATGAACATGGGGGTCCAAACACCTGTTAGAGTCTCTGTGTTCATTTCTCTTGGGGATATAACCAGAAGTAGAAGTGCTGGATTGCATGGTAACTCTATGTTCAATTTTTGAGGAATTTTCATACCATCTTTCGAAACAGCTGCACTATGTTACATTGCCAATAGCAACGCTCAAGTGTTCTGATTTCGCCACATCCCCACCACACTTGTTTTATTTTTTGTTTTTGTTTATGTTTTTGATAACAGCCATCCTAATGATACTGCACGGTATGTCACTGTGGTTTTGATTTGCATTTCCCTAATGAATAGTGCTGTTGAGCATCTTTCTGTGTGCTTTTTGGCTATTTGTATATCTTCTTTGGAGAAATGTGTATTTAAGCCTTTTACTCACTTTTAAATTGGGTTGTTTAAAAAAATAAATTAGATTGTTTACTTATTTCTACTTTGGTTTTGATTTCCCAGAGCCCTGAAAGACAGGTACTAAGGAAGGGTGATTTTGTTCAGCTTTACTGAGGTATAATTGACAAAAAATGTAAGATATTTAAAGTGTAAAACAGGATGATTTCATGCATTTATACACTGTGAAGGGATCCCCACCATCAAGTTAATTAATATATCCATCCCCTCACATGGTTACCTCTGTGTGTGTGTGTGTGTATAAGAATGCTTAAGATCTACTTTCTTAGCAAATTTCAAGTATGTTATAGTTTGATCAACTGAAGACACTATGCTATACATTAGATTCTCAGAACTTATTTATAGAACTTACAACCAAAAGTTTATACTCTTTTTACCAACATTCATGTTTTCTTGGGGTGCCTGAGTGGCTCAGTGGGTTGGGTGTCCAACTCTTGGTTTCAGCTTAGGTCATGATCTCAGGGTCAAGGGATCGAGCCCCGTGTTGGGCTTGCGCTCTTTGAGGAGTCCGCTCGAAGATTCTCTCCTTCCCTCCCTCTGCTCCTCCCCCACTGATCTCTCTCAAATAAATAAATAAATCTTTTTTAAAAATTCATGTTTTCTTTATCCATTCATCCATGGGCTGACACTTAGGTTGTTTCCATGTCTTCACTAGTGTGAATAATGCTTCAGTGAACATGGGAATGCAGATATCTCTTCAAGATGTGATTTCATTTCCTTTGGGTAGGTACCCAGAAGTGAGATTGCTGGATTATAGGGTAGTTCTGTTTGTAATTGCTTGGGGAAACTTCATACTGTTTTCCATAGTGGCTGCACCAATTTACATTCTTACTAACAGTGCAGAAGGGTGAGGAAGGGTGATTTCTGATGGTAGAAGGAATGCAGATGAAAAGGCCCAAGGCTGAAACATGTCCTATAGTCCCCTCCTTATCTGCTCTTCTGAATTCTGTGGCTTCAGTTACTCACGGTCAACCACAATCTGGAAGCAGATGATCCTCCTGACAAGTTATCGGAATGTCACCAGTAGCCCAACGCTAGATCAGGGTGCCTACGCCATTCACCTCTCTTCATCTCATCAGTAAGCCTTTTATCATTGATATCATCACAAGAAGGGTGAGAACAGCATAGGGCAATAGATATTTAGAGAGAGATAGAGACCACATTCACATAACTTTCACAATGTGTTGTTATCATTGTTCTATTTTATCATTATTGTTGCTAATCTCTTCCTGTGCCTAATTTATAAATTAAATTTTTTTCTTAGACACGTATGTATAGGAAAAACAGAATATATAGGGCTCGGTACTATCCACAGTTTCAGGCATCCACTGGGAGTCTTCAAACACACCTTCTGTGGATAAGGAGTGGGGGATCTCTGTACTAAGTCTGGTTTCTCTCTTCACCTGGTTTCTTTCTCCGGTGGCCCCTTCATTCAATCTGCTATTGGTGTCAGCTTCCTCTCTGGATTTCCAGTGGTCTCCTCTCCCACCCAACTCCAGTTGCTCCAGGGCCTCCTCCTGGGTCGCCAGGATAGATAGTGCAGCACTTGGGCGAAAATCTTCACACCACACTCTGCAGAGCAAGTCTCTTTCCCCAACCGTCCATCTTTAACCTGGGGCCTGGTTCTCCCTGGACTCATCTAGAAGCAGGGGCTGGAGACTCAGGACTCCCTGCCCCTCACATGAGGCTGCTCAGGCCACAAGAGCTAGGGCCCCTCAAATTACTTCAGTAAAATCACATGAGACCCAAGGAATGAAGGTGGTCACTGGTCCATCTGTCTGTCCCACGGGGCTGTCTCTCTGTCCTCTCAGTGTGGAACTCAGGCTCCTCAGCTCTGAGGACATACCGTGAAGGTGACTCTCCTGCTGCCAGGCGGCCCCCGCACTGTGCTGGGTTTCTCTCCACCTGACTTCTGTTCACTCAAGGCCTCTGCTCTCAAGGGTCCCATGACTCCTTCTCTCTCCCATCCTCCCAGTGTCTGCTCCTGCTCCTCACAGACTCGCTTTCATGCCTCCCAGTCCAGAGGAAGGACTCAGATTGGCTCAGGGCACTAGACCTGCACCGGATCCATACGACCTGTCTGCTCTTGGTGCTCCGTCTGGAGTGGCCCATGCAGTGGCTTGTGCTGCTCTAACACGTGGAACGCCCTGGCCACCATCCCTGTTCTGGCAGCACTAGACCAACCAGCACTGCTGGTTCTCTCAGCTCCCCTGGGGGCAATGCTCAGGCTCCAACAGGGCCTCCACTGCACCTGCCCAGGTGGGGGATGGAGCAGCTCCAGCCTTTGGGATGGGTCCCTCGGGACCCTTGGAGGCCCCGGCAGTTGCCTGGAGGGGCCAAATAATGCATGAAAGAAGAGTAACCACCCTGTGAAGGAAGCCTGGATGACTGAGAGTTAGGAGGTGGAGGTTTCTCACTATTCTCCCTTAGGCAGACTCTTCTAGATGCAATGCTTCCATGGGTCCTCTGTGGAGGTGGTCATATCTCCACAGAGCAGGCCAGCCCACTGGATTTCTGCACAAGCCGGGCCCAGTGACTAAATCATGCTCATATTTGAATTTTGCTTTCCTTCTGTCCCTCTGGGTTCCCCAGGAGGCAGCGCCTGGAGTTCACTGGCATGCTCTTGGGGGTCACTGCCTCTGGACAGGCAGATTGGAATCAGCACTGGACAGAGGGAGAATCGAGTGGTGATGTAGTCTCAGTGGGAGTACCGAGGCCAGTGGGGCCCTTCAGAGTGGTCCTGAGTTGGGGTGAGCGAGGGATAGGGCCACTATGCCCCTATGCTATCAGCCATCGATGGGCTGCTCTGGGAAGGAACAGTCACCTGGGGCCCAGTGACTTCAGGAGACCAATTCCAAAGAGAGTGGGCAGTGGGGAGCCACCTGCCAGCAGCACTCCCGGGAGCTGGGGGGATAAGTTGCCACGTCTGAAGGGGATCCAGTCACCCCTTTTCCCTGCCTCATGTCCCTTTCCCCTTATTCCTGCTTCCTTGGGGTTGTATCTACAGGTAACATGTTAGCAGATAAGTTTTGACCCAGGCTCTGCCTTCTTGGGAGTCTGGGTTAAGACACCCACTAAACCACCAACACTCCTTCCAGGGAGATCTTTTGTTGAGATGTACCATGGACCATCGGCTAGCCTGTGGTATAGCTTTCCTTAGTCAGGGGATTGAGTCTTGACCAGTCATCTCTGGTCAGAGGCAGGATGACACAGACGTCAGCCATCTGGGCTCCAGGGACAGTCTGTCTCCTCTTCCCCTAGCAGGGGACTGTGAGTCCAGCAGTCTCCAGGACTGGGTGCCTTCTGTTTAATGGGCCTTGACGAGGCAGGACACAGGCAGAGCAGAGTGGCAGACACAGTTGCTGTCCCGGGAGCTCCTACGGTCCTAGGTGGGGTCACCAATCTGTTCCTCTCAGAGCTATTCCTTGCAGGGGAGCCCCACATGCAGGTGGAGGCAAAAGCTCTTGGCTGCCCCCCATCAGTCCCTCCCACCTACCCTGGCAGTCCCAGGGGACAAACTGTGGATGTTCTAACCCCATTATGCTGGCCCGTGATTGGTTTGAGTCTGGGCATGGGACTCAGTGTGGTCAGTGGGTCTGAAGGGAAGTCTCAGAAGGAAGATTTGGAAAAGGATTTCCTCATCAGTGGAATTTCCTCTTTCTGCCAAACTGCCCATGATTGCCTGAAAATGCAAGTATGATGTGGCTGTGGGAGTGGGGAGACGGGGTGGATGTGGTGAAGGCAGCATCTCTGGCGACGTCGTCAAGCCACAGAACCAACCTGGCCCCACTCTGGGCATGTAGTTCCACAATGTGTTAGCATCCTTATTAGCTGCGATCGAGAGCAAGGTCTCTGAAGCCTGGCTACCTACCACTCACTAGCTGCGTGACCCTGGGCAGGATGCTTATTTCTCTTGCCTCAGTTTTCTCATCTGTAAAATGAACATGAAAGAAGATCCACTTCGTAAGGCTGCTGTGAGCTGTAAATGTGTCTGTATGTGTGAAGACACATAACAGCGTCTGGCACTCAGGAAATGGTATCTCAGTGTCGGCTGTTAACTGAGGCCCCATTTAAAGATAGATCTAAGTTTACAGATAGATGGAATTGGATGAATCACAAGCCTTGGTTTGTGATGTGCCACTGGTATGCTTGTTAATATGACGGACACCTATGAACCCATCACTCAACTCAAAACTCAAGAACTAGAATCTCGACCACTGTAGTTACTCCCTTGTTGGGTTTCTCCCGAACTGGCCCCCTGATCACCCCATCCCTGAAGGCCCCCCAGTTGAATACTGCCCTGAATTTTATGTTTATTATTTCCATGTGTGTGTACGTGTGTGTAGTTTTGTCAGATAGAAATGTACGCCCAAACAACATGTTATTTTGTTTTGCCTGCTTTTGAGCATTACAAAGAGGGCATGTGCTGCATGGTCTTCTGGGAGTTTTGCTTTCCACAAAGACACTTTTATTTGGGGCTTCTGCTCCTCACAGCCCAAGGAATCCAATCCCCAAGCACCCTCCTAAAGGGAGAAAGAAAAACCCACTTTTGACAGACAAGAAACATGAGTTAGATCTTTTCTTCTTTCTCGATTCTTGCCTTAATTTGGCTGCGGAGGTGTACTAGGCCTCGTGGGGGTCCTTCCAGAGACGCCTTTCTTCTGAACTAGTGTGTGAGGGGCCTCCTGTCCTGCCGCTCTGGCTGCCCTGCTGGGCATGGGGTCCAGGTGTGAAGAACCAAGAGATACGACGGCTCTGAGCCCTGGTCCCATGGAGGGAGGCGGTGGCCCCTGTGGAATTTTTCTGATGCCTTTGAATCCCCACTGGGAATCATTTTCCCTTTTCCATCCCAAATAAGGGCTAGGGCCCTGGAAGGCGTGGGAGAACTAATTTGAGGCAAGCGTAAACACTTCCATGCCAGTGGAACCCTGGCCAGCAGGAATTCCAAGCCATTGGAGAAGTCTGCCAGCCTCTCATTGGACTTTGGCTGGGACCCTCTGCTGTAGCTACTTTTAGCTGGGAACATTTTTTTCCCAGACTTTGGAAGGCCACACTTGAAGGGTTATGATTTACTCAACAAAGACCCCAAACTGACCAGGGGCATTTCCATGCCTGCCTCCCCAATTTCCCCTTCCTGGGTGGTGGAGCCTGTTCGTTAAGACCCAGAGCTCAGGAAGCAAATAAACCTGGGTTCTACCCCTGGGTCTACCTCTTACAGACTTTGGGCCAATGACCTAATATGTCTGACTCTGTTTGTCTCCTCATCGGGAAAATAGAGATAATATAATCCCTACCTGAGGGGTGGTGAAGATTAAGAGAGGTAATAATATATATGAACAGATACACACAGGATAGTGTTTATATCGGTCAGTTTAGGTGAGGTTATGCTGCAGTAACAAACATCCCCCAAAGCTCAGTGGCTTAACACAACAGAAGTTTATTTTTCACCCTTTAAAAATAAACATTTTATTTGTTTGAGAGAGAGAGCATGCATGCCTGTGCACATGTGTGTACGAGAGAGGGAATGGCAGAGGGAGAAGGAGACTCCCCGCAGAGCAGGGAGCCTGATGCGGGGCTCGATCCCAGGACACTGAGCTGAGGCAGACACTTAAACAACTGAGCCACCTCGGTGCCCTGATTTTGTACTCTTATAAAATTTGCTGTAGGCCTAGGCCACTCCCTAGGGCAGCTTTACCCCCTCGTGTGGTACACAATCCAGAAGATCAAATTCGAGTTCCACCATTTCAGCAAGAAGGTCCCATGTTCACTGTGGCAGAGGAAGAGATTAGCTAGAGTATTGGGCAGAGCCCCTTTGGTCTCAATTAATTGGACAGAACTCGTTACATGGCTTCATCTAGCAGCAAGGGTGTTGGGATACATGGCTTTCTACAGATCCAGGGAGGAAATGTGGACCAGATATTGGGGAGAACTTAATGTCTCCTACAGTCTTCAATAAACATTAGTTTCCTGCCTTTATTATCTACCCTCAAAGAGTTTAGAACCTGTTCAAGGTGACAAGGCATAGATAGATGAAAAGATAAACATATTTTCTTAGTTCCTTAGAAGCATGCAGTCCTTTGCATTTTGTAGAAGGCTGTTCAGCCTCATTTCCATAGTCTCCCGGGGAGGATTTTTCCTGCCGGCATACAAGAAGGAAGACAGGGAATGGAGTGTGGAGGACCGATGCAGTGACTGGACGGGCGAGTGTCAGAACCATCTGGCTTTGTAGAGGAAATCCAACTGCACCAAGCCTCCCAGGAGGGCAGAACAGGAGGTCCATAACTCAGTAGTTCTTTGTGGACAGAAAGAAGGACAGACCATGTGCCAGGCATCAAACCAATGCTATCTGTGCAATAGTCATGTAGTTATTAGCACCCTGAATTTACAGATAAGGAAACTGAGGTTCAGGGAGGTGAACTCTCCTGGCAAAGGCATGCAGTGATGGCACGAGGAAGTGGGGGGCATTGGGACCATCTCTGGCTTGAGGAGGATGTCATGGATGCCTGGGTCTCCACTCATTGTTTCTGCTCCTGCTATGACCCAACATTTAAGAGAGGGGGAGTTGTTTGCAAAACATCAAATGTGAAGACACACAAGAGGCTCTTTGCAAAGATCCTAGGTGCTCACGGGAAATTTTCACAAATAAAACATAAGATGGAACTTTTCAGGGTAGAAGCAGCCAGTTGCTCCTTTTGGCTAGAAGGGAGTTGGGGAGGGAGGAGGATTTTTTTTTTAAAGATTTTATTTATTTATTCGTGAGATACACATAAAGAGGCAGAGACATAGGCAGAGGGAGAAGCAGTCTCCATGCAGGGAGCCCGATGTAGGACTGGATCCCAGGACCCCGAGATCTGACCTGAGCCAAAGGCAGATGCTCAATCACCTAGCCACCCAGGTGCCCTGAGGGAAGAGGATTCTGCTGCGTGAGGGAGAGTGTTCTTTCCCTCGTTAGGGTCTCAGGCTGGCAGAAATACGAATCAAAGTGTCCTCCCCTTGTATGGGGAAATGGAGACCCAGAGCAGGGAAGGCTTTGCTCAGGGCCACACAACCAGGAAGTGGCTGAGGCAGGTGAGGACTCTGGCCTCCCCGGATGACACCTGTCCCTCCCTCCAGCCCCTCCACAGCCACCTGGGGTGGAAGGACAGGGAGGCCAGAGGGAACAGAGTCAGGACCAAGCCCTGTGTGCGGGCAGTGCTCCCCACCCCTCACCCACGCCTGGTCTGTCCCCACAAACCTACAACACCCTCCACCCCGGCCTGGTCTGTCCCCTCAAGCCTAGAACACCGAAGACAGGAAGGGAGCAGGGAGTGACACCCCCAGCATACTTCAGTTCCTTAAAGTAACCCCTTTTCCCTAAGCCTGATCCGCAATATGTCATCGTGACATTTTTTAGGATTCTGATAAGATGGCAGTAAAATCCAGACCAGAGGCATAAGGAGAAGGCAATCAAATGGGGGATACCCTTTCTTTCTGTGTTTACCAAAACCAAGGCACCCATGAAGCAGGCCTTCTAGCCGGCTCTGCCCTGGCTCTCCCCAGGCTCCCCTTCCTGACAGTTAAACTACAGCCTGCTCCCTAGCATGGGTGCACCTTGCTCCCCAAACCCAGAACTTGGTTTCACCAAGAACCGAGGCTTGGAATGTTCAAACGTGGGCCGGCTGCTTGCAGGTGGAGGCTGCCGGCAGGTGGAGGCCGGGCGAGCTCCCCGTCTCTGGGAGCACACAAGCTGAGGTTGGCTCGGGTGTGCCTTGCAGGGGCCTGATGGGCTGCCCCTCCGGACACCCCTCTGCGCTCCGGGGCTTTCATCTTTCCATCTGTGTCTCCCCCTGGCTCTGGCTTGTGTTTGGCTAACAGAAGGCACCACCCCGGGCCAGTCAAGCTGTTCACTCCCGGCTCCTCTCCCTGCCAGGCCACAGCTCCCACCTGGTGGCCTTTCCCGAAGTCACCCCCTCTGGGTTCCGGTACCCGCTCCACGTCCCAGTCCTTTTAGGCCTCTGGGGGGCAAGCAGTCACCAGGGGTGCTCCCGCATCTCAGGGTGCTCCCTCATCTCCAGGGCCCGGGCTGATACAAACAGAAAGGGTGGGACATGGTGCCTCGGACCTGGTCCTGCCAGAGGCCACGCTTCCCGGCCCGCCGGCCCGCCGCCCTCCAGCCCGGCCTCCGCGTGCCAGGCCTGCGCCGAGCTCCCGCCAGCCTTATTTATTTATTGAACAACATGCAAGCACAGTTTCCTTTTGTGTTTAATGTGTCAGCGTTTCAGTGGATTCTGACTTCAAGGCTTGGATTTTGTTGACAATAATGAGATCACCCAGACAATTATCGTTTGATTTTTCAGTTTGCCAGAGAGGGGAAGATTAAAGAAAAGTTAAGAAGCTTTGGCTGTTTCCTGTTATCCGTTTGCTGGGAGGGGTGGGGGTGGGGCCGAGGGTCGGGGAGAAGAGAAAATCTAACCGCTTCAAAAAGTCCACAACGGGAGCCGCTTCGCCTGCTGCCGGGGCACCCACGTGGGACGGTCAGAGGGGCACCCGGGGCCCCTCTCCTCCCAGGTACAGCCCCTCGGCCTCGGCATCTGGAAGTCCAGCAGCTCCCGTGTCCCTTCCTGCGGCTTCAGTCCTGGAGCGGGACAGGGACGCTGGAATTCAACAACATTTATCATGATGGAGAGAATTGTTGTTGTTGTTTTGATTCAGCTGCATCTTTGGCCTCAGTTTCCCCTCTGGGCCATGAGGAGTAAAGGAGACCATTCAAACTCGCCTTGGCCCTGACTTCCATCGCCCACGGCTCCCGCTTGATTTGTGTGGCCAGATTTTTCACCCTGGGAACAGGGTGCACGAAGGCACAAGTAGGCACTGGAAACTTCTTTGCTCCCATCGTGTGTTCCTAGTGAGATCTCAGCCCCAGGAGGATGGCATGTCTCACGGGGGTTCCCGGAGGAGCAACAGTGCAGGGCAGGGCAGGCTGGAGTTGGCGCTCTCCTTCCATCCTCCATGTGGGGTTCCTAATGGGGCCCTTCCAGTGAACCAACCCCACTGGCTGACAGGGATACGACTTCTATGCTCAGAAAGACCGTCTTGAAAATGACTCTACCTCTGGAAATGTTCTCATGGCCTCTTTGGCATCTTTTTTTTTTTTTTTTTTTTTAAGATTATTTATTTATTTATTTATTTATTCATGAGAGACACACAGAGAGAGAAAGAGAGAGAGAGAGAGAGAGAGAGAGAGAGAGAGGCAGAGACACAGGCAGAGGAAGAAGTAGGTTCCATGCAGGGAGCCTGATGTGGGACTTGATCCAGGACTCCAGGATTGTGCCCTGGGCCGCAGGCAGGCACCAAACTGCTGAGCCACCCAGGGATCCCCCTCCTCGACATCTTACACCCTGTTCTGGAATATCCCCGAGCTCCCAGTGAGTTCTTGCCTTTCCCTCTGCCGATCCCCTTCCCCCTCCCTGCCTCCCAGCTCTCCCTCCCCCTGTGGCCTTGCCTCCCTGCCCCTTCCTGTGGGTGAGCCCATTCCCCTCTGCTTCTGTCGGGTTGTCACTCTACTGGTCCATCCAGGTGTTTGCACTTTGAAAACAACCTGCTAGGTATGGTATGTTGGAGGGTGATCATCAGGACAAAGCGTTTGTCACTGAAAAATATAAAAAGGGAGAGAAATAAAAAGGGGTGGAAGGGGACTCAGGAAATGTAAGCAAAAAGAATGCTAGGCAAATGAAGAAACTGAGGCCCAGAGAGAGGATGGAACCATGTCTCCCAGCCTGGCCCCTAGGCTCTAGGCTGCAGCCCTTCATCTAGGCCTTGTATCCCCCACAGCAGGATAAAGCAAGCAAGGGAAGTTCACTGAGTTTTTCATAAAGCTTTTTCTTCTGACAGTCCTTCCTATTTTTGGTGTTTAAATGTCCGTTCTTTTTTTGTTTTTTCCTTTTATGCAGGCTCCACGCCCAGTATGGAGCCTGGCGTGGGGCTTGACCTCACGACCCTGAGATCAAGACCTGAGCTGAGACCAAGAATCAGATACTTAACTGACTAAGCCACTCAGGAGCCCCTAAATGTCCACACTTTTATGAAATTTTGGTGATACTGAATAATTGCCAATTTCCTTTTTATTTTATTCATTCATTTTATTTTACTTTTATTTACTTTTTTTTTTTTTTTCTGATTTCCTTTCCTAAATAGCTTTGCTTGGCATAAGACATAGATTTTAAAAACTGGCAAAATCAAATGGATAAGCCAAATTTGGGTGAGATTTGACTCCTGTCCAATAGCCAATGTCTGGGAACAGGTGCCTCCCAGCACACTGAGAAGAAGGCACCGACCAGCATTTGCTGAACTCCTCTCCTGGCGGGGTGCTCCCTACCTCCCCTGGAATGTAGTTCCCAGGAGCACAGGCTTAGGGAAGCCAGTGCTCACAGCCCCCACTGGCCCAGGCCTGAGCCCCACTGTGGGAGGGAGTTCACAGTCAGGCCCCCACCAACTTTGGTTCCTAGGGCCTTCTCGTTGCTGTGGGTCCTAAAAAGCAGGACAAGATTTCTCCTGGCCGATCAGTTATGACGGTTCACTTTCCTTATGGTTTCTGCTATTGTCTAAATTTTCATAGTGAGCAGAATTACTTTTAATGCCACCTTCAATGAATCATTTCTGCCTTAAAAGAATTTAAGCCCACAAACCTTTGTCCTCTGGTTTTAAGTCGTGATTGCTCATGGCGCTAAATTGGAACACCCAGGGAAGGACAATGAGAGTGTCTCCTTCCCATGAGAAAGTGATGGCCAGCATTTTGGGTCTTTCCTTTCCATCCCCAGGACCATGTAGAAACAGAGGACACAATTGGCTGTTCTATGGAAGGCCGTGTGGCACAGATGTCAAACGCCTCTGCTCTGGGAGGGCAGAAACCAAGTGTGCTTCCTCTTGGGGTTCCTCTCTTCCACACCACCCATCCATCCTCTCTAACCTCCCCAGACACTGATGCCAGCCCAGTAGGAGCTCCCCTATAGATGTTTGCGGAGCTGAATGAAAAGGCCGCGGAGAATAGTCAGCCCCTGAGAGGTGGGCCGTGCTCCCGGGCCCCCCGGGAGAGCTCTGACGGACTTTGACAGACAGGGGTTTGTTTCTTCACGTTGTTTAGCTCAAAACAGAGTTAAGACTCCTAATCATCTCAAATGACCTGAAATGGTTTCCCAAGCAACCTGGGCAGACCCTGGGGGGTCCAGAGGGCGTGCAGGGGCCCTGGGCCTCTGGGGCTGGAGGCCTGCCTGCCCCTACTCTGCCTGACACAGATTCCAGAAGGGCAGCAGATGCCTGATGCCGACCGGCTGGGGAGAGTGAGTGTGTGTGTGCGCTGGGGTGTGGAGTGGGGGGCTGGGCTGGGAGCAGGGGTCTAGCTTGGGCCTGAGGCATTATCTGCAGGGGGCAGGGAGGAGGAAGTGGCCTGGGGTAGCTGGGGACAGCAATGAGTGAGAAGAATGGGGTCATTCTTCCAGAAAGCCGAGTGCTCAGAGCTGGGGTAACTCCCTGGGGGCAGGGGGTCCTGGCCACTGTTTGCCCAGGGCAGGGCAGTCTGGGGCTTGGTGCCAGAGTATGCCTGGTGGGGTGGGGGGATGTCCCGTAGGAGCGGCCAGTCCCGATGTGGAGGGAGAGCTGGTGCGGGCCCATCGTGCTGGTCTGGGATCTGGGGCTTTAGGATGGGGAAGGCCTTCTAGTTATCAACAATGTGGGGAAACCAAGGCCCAGAGGGGATCAATGACTCCCCTGAGCCCCCTGAATGAGTTGGTGGTAGAGCTGGGACCTTAAACCAGATGATTCTGGGGACCCGGGTTTGAGTCCCAGGTGGGCTTGCCTAGCAGGTGCGTGTGTGAGCTCCGGGGCCTCAGCTTCTCCATCTGCATAATGGAGATAAATACAGGGCCCCACAGGCTAACGGGGGCAAGGACACTTTTTTCCGCTGCTATTTACAACCAACTCTTAAATCTAGTCTCTGTGCTCCTGCTGGACCCTCAAGGCTCCTCACCACCACCTCTCTCCTCCGTTCAGCTACTTGGGGACACCTGCTCTTTCTCTGTTCTCCGTGTTTGGTCCCCTGGTTCTCAGAGGAGGAGGAGCGGGTCCTCATCTCTCCTGCATTCCTTGTGGTTTTCCTCTCGGAACAGGGCACTGGAACAAAGGCCTTTCTTCCAGTTCTGGGCATGGCTGATCGGCTAAGGAGAGATGAGCACAGCTTCCCGGGAATCTGGGTGATGCGTCACCTGGGTTAGTGGATGCCGAGAATGGGGGTGGTCTCTGCAAGGAGACCAGCGTTTCTGGGCACCAACCATGGGCCTGATATGGTACAGGCATTTTAAGCCCCACAAAACACCTGTGATGTTAATGTTATTTATCACCATTTTACAGATGAGGAGACCGAGGTCCGATTTGCCAGAACCACCTTGCTTTGGATGTTCTGCATCTGCCTGGCATCAGTCCTCCAGGCCAGGAACTAGGGCTCTGTCCTGTTTCTCACTGTGACTGGGTGCCTCGGGGCAGGGCTGGGTGCCCTCTGGCCTGGGGGCTGAGCAGCCACTTACGGCTGGTCCCTGGGTAGAAGGGGACCGGGAGGCCAGGGCATTTCCTTGGTACACACTCTAGCCTCCGCATGTAGAGGCCGGCGGCTGGGGAAGTGAAGGCACGCTGTTGCTGGGGCACTTTACTCTGTTTCCATAGCAGCTCTGCCCTCAGTTTCCTTGTGGAGCCCGGGCCTCGAAATCACCCTTCCGCTGTCTCCTGCCTCCCTGCCAGGTCTGTGAGGGCAGAGGAAATGCAAACTGTTCTTGCCTCACCCTCAGGAAGCTGAGGCCTCAGAGACCTCTGGCGCTTCTCTCACCTGTGAGCTCCCAGAAGCCCTGACTCCACACGCCCACCCATCCCCCTATGGGGACAGGTTCCAACTGAGCCAGACAGACTAGGGAGGCTCCTGCAGCCAGAGGCCTTGGGTCCTGGGAAATTGGGAGGCCAGGCCAAGTCCACAAGGGGCTTGGAAGTCCTGCTCCGCCAGTACCCGTAGCAGCCTGTCACCTGCTGCAGTCTGACTACTGGACTTTCTTGGGCCTCTCTCTGGAAGGTCATGGAGATGCTGTCAGTTTTAAGGCACAGAGATCCCAACAAGTGGTGATTTCGACCACTAGGCCATTTACTGTGTGACGTGGGAGAAATGCAGGGACAGGGTAGCTCCATCTTGGTTCTGCAGTCTCTTGGGCATTTTCTCCTCCTCCTCCTCCTCCTCCTCCTCCTCCTCCTCCTCCTTCTTCAAGATTTTGTTTATTTACTTGAGAAAGAGAGAGCATGGGCAGGGGGAGGGGCAGTAGAGGAGGGAGAGGGAGAAGCTGACTCCCTGCTGAGTGAGGAGCCCAACTTGGGGCTTGATCCCAGGACTCCAAGATCATGACCTGAGCTGAAGTCAGACACTTAACCAACTGAGCCACCCAGGTGCCCCTTGGGCATTCACGTCTATCCCTTTGTTCCCTCCACTGTTCTTAGCGTCAGTGTGACCTCTTGGCTTGTCCATCCTCATGGCCTCAAGATGGCTGCAAGATCGCATGCTCATGTGACATCATCCAGTGGGGAGGAGACAGCTGACTTGCTCTCATGTGTCTCTCTTTGAGGTCAACAGACCCTCTGCTGGAAGTACTTGTAGCTCGCCCCTTACCTCTCACTGCCCCAAACTGACTCTACACTGGTTCTACACCAGTGGTTGGTGAGAGGAGTTTTGATCAGTCAGGATTCATGCCCGGGATGGAATCCAGACTACCTCTAAATATTACCTTGGATCTGAGCAAAATGTGAATGCTGGGAACAGGCCATCAGACACATCTCCCTTAATCACTCTACGTAAATGCGTGTTTGTATTTGTACACACACGCACTGACGTTTGTTTCATTTTTAAAGCACCTACTTTAACAGTATTTTAAAATCTTGATGCTGGTGCTACTGCTGAGATTGCATTTAGTTGGTCAGGTCTCACCTGGGCTTCGGGATTGCTGGCGGTTGCCCAGGAGATTCCAACACACAACGCCGCGCGCTCCGGCTGAGGACTGAACGGAAAGTTCTCAGGCTGGTTTACATTCTCGCTGCCCCCACAGCCAGCTCTCAGGATTAGCTTCGTTTTCGCCCATCCGAGAAACAAGAAACTGTCCCTCCCTGCTGTTTTCACTGGCATTTCCCCTGGTTACTCCTGAGGCTGGGCATCTTCTGGAATACTAATGATCCATCAGTGCTCCCTATGCTGTGATTCCTTCCCCATACTCTTCTTTTTTGTTGATTTTTACTTATTTACATTCAATTAATTAACATATAGTGTATTATTAGTTTCAGAAGCAGAGTTCAGTAACTCATCAGTTGTATGGAACACACAGTGCTCATCACATCACTTGTCCTCCTTAATGTCCATCACCCAGGTACCCCATTCCCTGACCCCCTCCCCTCCAGGGACCTTTAGTTTGTGTCCTCTGATTAAGAGTCTCTTATGGTTTGTCACCCTCTCTGATTTCATCTTGATTTAATTTTCCCTCCTTTCCCCTATGCTCCTCTCTTTCATTTTTTAAATTCCACATATGAGTGAAATCACGATAGCAGCAAAGTCCACAATAGCCAAACTATGGAAGGAGCCCAGATGTCCACCAAGAGATGAACGGATAAAGAAGATTTGGTATATATACACAATGGAATATAGTCAGCCATCCAAAAGAATGAAATCTTGCCATTTGCAATGATGTGGATGGAACTGGAGGGTATTATACTGAGTGAAATAAGTCAATCAGAGAAAGACAATTATATGATTTCCTCCCCATACTCTTGACCATCTTCTCCTTCAGAGCCAGAGCCCATTCATAATCCCATCTCACTGGGTCTCCTAGAGGCCTCAGGAAACAGATAGCAAGAGGGATCCCATTTCTCATTTTGGGCAAATGGACAGTAAGACTGAGGGAGGACGAGAGGTAGAGGTGAGAACGTACATTGGGGTCTTTATCCCTAGATCCTTCTCTGTTTCCCGGACACTGATAGTTCCCCAAAAATCTTCGGTAAGGAAGTCTTTTTTTGAGATCTTACATGTAACCCCAGGTAGAAGACAGGGAAGAGACCCATCACTGAGGAGCATGGTCTCAGGTCTCACCTCTGCGGCTTGCTCCTTGAGGCAGCTGGGTCTTCCAAACCTCTTCCTAGCATCCGCTTAGCTCAGCACAGGCCAGGCCACAGGCTGAAGTTCACAGATTCCACTCGTAGGGCTGGTTTGCTTGGTCCTCAACGTGATTTTTGTTTTATTTTTCATGTTTTATCAAGGTAATGCTTTTTTAGAAGGTATAATCTTAGAGTACAACTTACCTATAGTAAAAATCACCCTTTTTGGTATTTAGTCCTGTGAATTTTGACAAACCATCACCATAAGCAACATACAGACAATCTCCTTCATTTCTCAAAATACCCCAAATGCCCTTCTAGGTCTATCCTTGTCCCCATCCTCAACCTCTGGCAACCACTGAGCCTATTGTTTGTATCTCTATAGTTTTGCCTTTTCCAGAATATCATAGACATGGAACCCCACACTAAAGTGTCTTTTGATTCAGAGCTCCAAAATTTAGCAGAATGCATATGAAATGAGGCAATTTTGTTGCATTTGTAAGTGGTTTATGCCTTTTATTGCTGATTAGCATTCCATTACGTGGATATACCACAATTTGTTTATCCATTACCCGCTTGAAGGACCCTTGGATTATGTCCAGCATTTGGTGATTACAGATAAAGCTGTCATAAACATATACTTACAGACTTTTGTGTGAACATAAATTTTCACTTCTCCTGGGGTTGTTAGGTTGGATAGGAAGTGTATGTTTAATTTTATAAGAAACTGCCAAATGGTTTCCAGTGTCGCCGTCCCATTTTGTACTCCCACCAGCAATGCAAGAGAGTTCTAGTTGCTCTGCATATTCATCAGCACTTGGTATTATCAGTTTTTTAAAAAAGGAATTTAGCCATTCTAATAGACACATGGTTTTATCATAGTGTGGTTTTAATTTGCACTTCCCTAATGACTAATGATGTTGAACATCTTTTCGTGTACTTATTTGCCATCTGTATATTTTCTTTGGTGATGTGTCCAAATCTTTTGTTTAGCTTTGTTTTTAATTAGGTTTTGAGAGTAATTTATATATTCTGGATACAATATAAAGTGATCTTAAAAATCAGAATCTGTTTATAATATTTAAAGAGATGCCAAGAGATTTCATGTAAAAGATGGATTTCTGGTTAAGAAAAGGGGAGGGGAAAAAAAAAAAGAAAGAAAAGGGGAGGGGAGGGTCTGACAAGATTGAGCCGAGTATCCCATGTGACAGTAGTGGTTGAGGCTGGGTAGCTCCTGCCTCTCTGTGTTCACCCTATTCTCCAGCCTCTTGCCCATTTATGTGCCAGCCTGGCTCCTGCAGGCCTTGGAGTTTGAGACCCTCTGAATGACGGTGATGTTTGTCCTGTGATGTGGGTTGTCCACATAGACAGCGCCCCCTAGAGCTGAGTTCAGGTTTTGCACTGTTTTTCTTCCCATCTTCCCAATGCCCCCATGTCTGGGACTGAATCCCCAAAATCCACCTTTTCAAAAGACCACAAGACCCCTCCTTATGTTTCTTGGTTCCTTGATGTTCTCCCACGGTCACCATGTGGTGCCACTCACGCGATAGTTTATGTGATTGGTGCCCCCTGGAGTTGTGCAGTGCACAACCCACACTGCCATACATGCTAGGGGAGTCCTTTGTCCCTACTAGCCCAGGGCTCAGATGTTTATTGTTTGCTCACCAGGTGGGAGGATGCTATGTAGCAGAGATTGGAACCTGCAGCTGTCTCAAGACATCTTACTTTCTTGGCCTTTGGTTTTAAACTTATAAACCACCGTGAGGATTATCCGGGACTGGGGGTCCTCAAATTTTAACATGCACTAGAACCACTTGGAAGACTTGCTAATACATGCATTACCAAGCTCCAACCCTCAGAGCATCCGATTCAGTAATTGGTCTTGTTGGGGGGTGCCCAAGACTTTGCATTTCTAACCAATTCCCAGGTGATGAGGATACTACTGGTCCAGGACTCTACCTTGGGAACCACTGTTCTAGATCATTCCAGAGGGAAAGAAAGAGAGAAGAGTGATTTTTAAAAAACGATTTTATTTATTTATTCATGAGAGATACAGAAACACAGGCAGAGGGAGAAGCAAGGTCCCCACAAGGAACCCAATGTGGGACTCGATCCCAGACCCCGGGATCATACCCTGAGTGGAAGGCAGACGCTCAACCACTGGGCCACCCAGGCGTCCCGAGAAGAACGATTCTGAGTGGAGGAGGTTGATTTAGGGAGAGGAGGTAATGAGAGGAAAACAAAATTCCCTGAGAGAGGAGAGGGGTGTGTGGGATCCTCGGGCCCCTAAGGGACAGAACCCATGGAGTAGGGGTTGGCAGTGCCTCCGAGGGGAATGGCTTTGCAAAGGTCCCATGCCCAGGTGAGGCTGGAGGCCTCAGAGCTGCAGCCTCCGGGGGTGTATGTGCAGGGGGTGCCCTACGGGATCGTCTAGCTCTGCCTTGGGGTGGAGACCCATCAGCACTGGCCAGAAGCACATTCCTAGTCAGGCTGCTGGGAGGGTCCTTGGAATCTTGTTTAATTTGATTTTAGAAAAATAAAATAGGGACTTTATTTTACACACCTGGATCACGGAGTACAATTCATATCCTCCATCCATGGTTTTAGTTGTAAGCACCTCTGCCTTCACAGCTTGCAGGGGATTTTAGCCAAAGATAAAATAATTCCGCCTTTCCTAAACATGCAGAAACCAATGGAAAGAAGTCAGCGGACAATGAAAATCGGTTTGTGAATAACCTGCAAAGTGGAATAGTCAAGAGGAGGTTAAAAAGACTGCTTGAAAAAATAAAATAAAATAAATAAAATAAAATAAACTGCTTTTCTCCCTATGCCTAAAAGCACACAGCCAGAGACAAAGGCAGAATTAGAACCCAGATCTGTTTCTCTATTTACCTTGTGGATTATGCGGCTGTAAGAACAGATAATCTCTCAAATCACCTTAAATGTAACATGGTGCCTCAAGGAAGGATACGGGTGATGGCGAAGGGCAAGGGCTGGGGTGGACTGGACCTCAGAAGCCTCCCCCCCTCCCAACCCTGGCTCCCTGGGGCCATCTGGCCTGCGTGTCTATTTGCACACATCAGTTTCATCCTTCTTTCCCTTCAAACACTTCATCATCGCGCTTGCCTGTGGTCCAGTTTTGGTCATCTCCAACACAATTTGATGGACTGGATCCCATTCCTGCCTCTCCAGGAGGAAGGATCTGATGGGACCAACTTGGGTCAGGAACACTGTTTCAAGGGGTGGGGTGGGGGGGGAGGTCTAGTCCAGAGCAGAACAGGTGTCTACTGAGCCAGGTGGTCCCCATGTTGTGTAGGAAAACCCAAGGCTCTGAGAAGCCATCACCCAGCTTACGATGAACCCCAGAATGAAACTGCTTACCTAGGTTTTGAGGCAGGCAGACCTGCGTGGAACTCTTGGCCTCACTGTGTAAACTCGGGCAAGTCCTTGAGCCCCCAAAGCCTTGGTTTTCTCAATTGCAAAATGTAGGAACTGTAACCTGTCTCATAGGATTGTTGTGAAGAGTAGCTAGTCTAGCTCCTTGCACTTAATAGATCCTTTAGCGTTAACATCAATCATCCCTACATATAGGAAGGCACCTTTGTTGCTCTTTCTTTTCCAAAATAGCTATATTGACCATAATATCAAAATAGGAGAGGACAGGGGCACCTGGGTGGCTCAGTGGTTGAGCATCTACCTTCGCTCAGGTCGCGATCCTGGGGTCTGGGACCGAGTCCTGCCTCAGATTCCCCCGCAGGGAGTCTGCTTCTCCCTTTGCCTATGTCTCTGCCTCTCTGTGTGTGTCTCTCACGAATAAATACATAAAATCATTAATAAAAATAAAATTAAAATTAAAAAAAATAGGAGAGGACAGGTAAGTGCTAATTCCCTTTGTCTTGTTATTCTTACTTCTGGAACCCATCATTAACCTCTGGGTGACCTCAGGCTGGTTATTTGAATGCCACCGGGCCTCTGGGTTCTCAGCTGCAAAATGGGCACAATAATTTCCCTGCCACCCCCTACCATCTCCAACAGCAGGGCAGAGGTTCTGGTGGACCCAGGGATATACAAGAAGGAGCTTCAGGGGGAACAATAGTCTACAGCAATAGTTTTTGTTTGTTTGTTTTGTTTTTTAAGATATGTGAATAGAGTTGAAAACTCCTTTGCTCCAAGGATCAAGAAAAGCCTTCAGAAAACCGGCTATGTCATTTCCTTTATAGAAGCCCAGGATTGTCAGGTAATCTGATGTTTAAGGAGAAATTAGAAAGGAAATACTAGATTTCTTTAAGAAATGCTTACATTGCCGATATATTCTAAAAAGTCATTTAATATTTGAATTAATATTCATATCAAAAGTCATCACAGGGGTCAAATAACACAGCCTGGGGCTGCCACTTTGAGACCCCTCCTTGGAGGCAGGCAGGGAGGGTTCGTGCTGGGAAAGCTGTCCCCTCCTCAAGTGGAGCCCGGTCCGAGCCTCTGGCCAGGCTGCAGACACCGCCTCCCCCTGTACCCCCAGCCTCCTCCCTGCCTGGGGCCAGGGATGACTTCAGCTGGAAGACAAAGGGGCCTTCATGTTCAAAGGCCGGCAAGACGGTTCATCCTCCATCCTCCACAAACAAACAGGGCGGCTTTGATCTGGGTGGGGGTGGAGGCAGCAGCTCCAATTAGGAGATCAGCCCGTGCCGGGCTAAAGAATGTTTGTAATAAAATAAAAGATCTAAGTGGTGGTAATGAAGGATAATAGAAAAATGGTGTCACTCAGGATTTCCCCTGAGCTGTCCCATTTGAAGTGAATTAACTGGTGCAGGGGCCAGTTCGCAAGCCCCGCCCAGTCTTCGCCCTCACCCCAACTCTGGGTGCACCTAGAAGGGCCCCCAGGAGAGACAGCCTGACCACATTTTCAGAAGCGTTCCCCCCTTCACCTTTGCAGACATTGCCACTGTCACCCAGGGGTGGCCACCCTCAAGACATGTGAGTCAAGACTTTCCCCAGTGACCTTCCCACGGGGAAGGAGCCTCTGCTATTCTGGCCTTTGCTCCCGGGGCTCTGCTGTGGGTTGCTTCACTCTCTGGAGCCTGATCTGTGGAGTTTGGTCCTGCAAGACAGCATGGCTTGGGCTACTTCTTGCTAGAAACTTTTGTTCCTTGAGGGCAGAGGCACTTGCACATTGGGGATGGCAGTTCTTCCCCAGCGTTGACACCTGCCATACTCAGTATGGAGGAAGGTGCGTGGAAAAGACTGAGCTCAAGTCAATGGTCTGATATGTAAGCTTATGCAGACAGAGGCACAGGGTTGGTATCTCCAACACACCGACTGCTTTACCTTCGTCATTAGGCCTGCTATATACAGTTGCTCAGATTGTGCACTGCACAACCCTACAGGATGCCATTTAGAGTTTAGGGAGTTATTATTTCCATAATTCCATTTTTTCTTTGTGGTAACACTCAAGACAGTCATTTGGGTTCTCAGGTGAGGAAAATGAAGCTCAGAGAGGTTGCATGATATTCTCTAGGTGATATAAGTAAGCTGGGAATGTGGGTCCTGCTGGCCAATGAAGCCCCTGTGTTACCACATCAGGATATGGCACTGAAGGCGACAGCCTGGAATAGGTATTCAGTAGGTACTCTCCTAGGGCTGTATCTTTATTAACTCCTTGAATCCTTACACATCCTGATGCGGTGGCAGGGCGATCATCATCTCCATTTCACAAATGAAGCTGAGGTGAAGGGTGGACCGGAAGTAGCTTGCCCAAGGACATTGGTAAGCAGAGTTGTGGGTATTTGCTTTGTTCTGTTTTGTGTTTGATAGAGATCAAGAGAGAGCAAGTGAGCAGGGGAGGGGCAGAAGGAGAATCTTAAGCAGTCTCCACACTAAGCTCAGAGCCTGATGTGGGGCTCGATCTCACGACCCTGAGATCCTGACCTGAGCCAAAATCAAGAGTCAGACGTTCAACCAACTGAGCCACCCAGGCACCCCAGAGTTGTGGGTATTTGAAGGCAAGGAGCTGGGTGCTCAAAGCCAGTGATGTTACCTTCTGTACCATCTTGTCATCATCACTGCCCCATTTCTGGTTACATGTGGTTTCTCTCCCCTAAAATTGGTGGTTCTGTTCATCTGAGAAAGCCTGTGGGGAGAATATTAATTCCACCCCTGACCACACTGGTCCCCTCCATGTGGCAGGGATCTCTGAGCAGAAATTTCCTTGGGTGACGGGGTCTTCCTCCTTCTTGGCACCCACATCATCCAGCACACCTCTCCCTGCTCTGTGCCAAGGTAGCAGAGCCCACCCCCCGCTCCCCTTCCTCCCTGCAGGGGGTGGGGGGTCCTGCTTCTGGGGAAACTGCCCAAGGACAGTCTGGATTTGTCTTCTGTGTATGAAAAAGAGTGAAGTTCTTCCCTTGACATGGAATTCCTTTAGCTTTTATTTTTTTCTCTTTCTAATTAGTAGTTTCAACCAATGTGGTGTGACTTGACATGGTCGCTCCTGAATTACCAGTGAGTAGATGTCAGAGGGACATGAACCTGGCTCTTGTGTATCCGGTGACACGGTAAGTGACTTTTTAATAAGACAGGGAGGCCCCCAGGGAGGCAGCAGTCTCCAGCCTCCTGGTGGTTCCAAGGGAGAGGACCCAAGGCAGCGGCTCCAGTGCTGTGATTTGGATCTAGGTCCCCAGGCCTGCAGTTCCCCTCTGAGCAAGGACAAGCAAATCCAGAATGCTAGTCTTTAGAGCCACCCTTGTGTATTTTTCTCCTCACTGGCCAACAGACTTAAAATCCATCCAACCTTTGAAACTTTTGAGTTAGATTCACAAAGTCATACCTTGGCCCCACTAACAGGCCAACCACACTGCTGAATGCAAATCTAAGTGGGGCCCAAAGCCCATTGCAGGGGGTCCCCGCCCTTTGCAGAAATTCTGGGGTGCTTAAGGCTCCCTTTGTTGGCAAAGGTCAGCTGGCATTTCCACCCACCTTAGGGAGGGCGATCTGCTTTACTCTGCCTACTGATTTGAGGGCTAATCTCACCCAGAAGCCCCTTCACAGACACACCCTGGAAGACTTGACCAGATGTCTAGGCACTCTGTGGCTGAGTCAAACTGACATAAAATTCACAATTGCCACCTCCCACAGAAGTCGATTCCTTGAAGAAGGGGTGGAGATCTGCCCCTCTGCCCACTGGCTTGGCATCCTGGGGGAAAGGCTTGTACCCACAGAAAGACATATGCCACTCTATGGGCCACACTAGGGGTTTTCCAGGGGAAAATCTGACTCTATTTGGGTCTCACCATCCTGGCTGATGAGCCCTCAGTAACCAGCACCCCCCCCCCTCTACAACTGCACGTTCACACCCACCGCCCAGGCCCACCACCTCCAAATTTTCTCCCTTAATGTCACATCCAGTCCTGGGTCCCAGCTACCCATACCTCATGGCTGACACCCGCTCACCCGGCTGTGGGGGTGGGTGGCCCTTGAAATGCTCTCCTTTGTCCCAGAGCCCTAGAGTGAGAGTGAGTTGTGGGTGTGGGGCAGATAGGGGTGTGCTGTGCTGTGCACAGATATGTGAGTATGCATGTCTCCTAGGGAACAACCCCGGAAAATGGGCACTGGATTGTGGGGTAGGGACGAAGGAGCTGGGCAATGGTGCCTCACTGAGGAATAAAACTGATCCTCCAGGATCCTCAGTAGGGGAGGGAGAGCTGCACCTGCTTGAGACACAGCCCACTCCCAGGCATACGTCCCCGGGGGCCTTGCACAGGGACTGCTCTGCTCCCAGCTCTCCTGGGATGGGTGAATAGGGGTGAAAGCTCACCTGGGGTCCTCCTGCCAGCTGGTATCCTGGCCAAAAGCAAAGCCAGGGTTCAGCCCCCTTGAACCATTTCTAACTGTGAGCCCACCTGCTAGTGCGTGGCCCTTCAGGGCAGAATTTCTCTCATCTGTACATGAAGGGGTGTGTCAGGCTGGAGGCGGTTTCGAAACAGTCTTCCCTGCCAACATCTGCCCCCTGGCCTTGGCAAACCCGAAAAGTAAGAACAATGCAGAGGGTTGTTCATAAATCTAAATGCATTCAGTCTAATGGACTTTCCTTTCTTCTGAGATGACGTCTTTCTTCTTTCTGATATTTAAATGCCCTTTTAAAACTCAAATGATAGATGCTGAGTGTGTGGGCATGTGTGTACGGGCATGTGTGTGTGTGTGTGTGTATATATATAAAGGTAATGTGTGTCAAAGCATGGTCTGCGAATGCCCAGGGGTCCCTAAGACCCTTTCAGGGGGGCTAAAGGTCAGGACTATTTTCATAATAATACCGAGATGTTATTTGCCCTTTTCACACTGGAGGTGCCAGTGCAATGGTGGGTAAACCGATAATGCCGGAGCACGATGCTTTCACAGTTAAGACGAAACACAGAAAGAGACAGTATCACTGGGGAATGTCCTCGAAGCAGGAAAATGTATTAATGCATTAATTTCACAACACTTGATACAGTCAATTTAATATTCTCTGCTCCCAAACCCATCCAGCGTTTTTCGTGCAGACTGATATGCAACCATTGTCTTTTTTTTTTAAGAGCCTATTTATTTATTTATTCACGAGAGACACAGAGAGAGAGAGAGGCAGAGACACAGGCAGAGGGAGAAGCAGGCTCCACGCAGGGAGCCCCACGTGGGACTCGATCCCAGGACTCCAGGATCACGCCCTGGGCTGAAGGCGTACGCTCAGCCACTGAACCACTCAGGCTTCCCACAACAGTTGTCTTTAGGAGACATATTTGTGCAGTAGTTTGAGTTGTGAGTGGGCCTCACCCACCGAACACTACTTTTACCTTGAAAAAAACTAAACAACTCACAGGGAAGTTCTGGTTCATCAGACTTGAGTGCTGGCAGACATTTTCTTGCAAATGAATGAAACATGCCTGTCATGTCAAGGAAAATAATGGGGAGTGTTTGTTGCCAATGATAAAATCCAAGCTTTGTAGATACTGGCGATAAATACCTGGAGCAGAATGAGTGAAAAATATCGTCCTCCCCTTTCCTGCCCAGCCCTGTCTCCCTCCTTTCCCTCTCTTCTTGGTGGAGATTAGCTCTTTGGCCCAGGATGGCAGGCCTCGGAGACTTTGGGGGGAACTGGGAGAGGAGGTATCACCTAGGACACGGGGAGCAGGCAGGTAAACTGCCAGAAGAATCTTGCCCCCAGGTACAGCGACATAGACAAGACAGAAGGTTGGTTCTCTCCCGTAAAATGCCGAGATGGGGGGGTTGTCTGGGGGGGAGGTGGCAGGTGGACTCCACCAAGTGGGTCAGGAGCCCAGGCAACAGCCATCTGCTTCTCTGCCCACCCCCCCTCCCAAGGCTGAAGGTAGATCCCTGCACCATATCGTGCTCCAGCCCACCACGAGAGGGAAGGACAAGATGAAGGTCAGGCACACGTCTCCTCTGCTCACATCCCCATCACACATGGCCCCACTTAGCTGCAAGGGAGGCTGGACAACAGAGCCTCTTGTCGTGTGGCCATTGTATCTCTAAACCAAATACGGGAAGTGGGGCTCGGTGAGTTAAGCACCTGCCTTTGGCTCAGGTCTTGATCTCGGGGTCCTGGGATCGAGCCCCACATTAAACACCCTGCTCAGCTTCAGCAGGGAGTCTGCTTCTCCCTCTGCCTCCGACCTTTCCTCTGCTCATTCTCTCTCTTGCTCTCTCTCAAATAAATACATAAATAAAATCTTAAAAAAAGTGAAACAAGTATGAGCAGAGATGTGGGGGCACAGTTAACTCTTTCTGCTAGAGTGGGTGGGAGACAGGAGCCAGAGAGGAAAATGTGGCACCTCTAGGCTCCCAACTTCAGAGAGGTTCTCAGAAGAAAGTCCAGAGATGCCTACACTGACTCAGCACTCTGGCATTGCTGCCTCTTCCCAGCTTGTCAGTATGTATGCATTATGTAGGCCACATGGCCTCATGTGTAACCCAAACATCTGAACCTCTTAGATCTAGAAGGGATCATAGAGATGCCCCCTCATTTCTATAAAGGGGAGCTGAGCCCCAGAGAGGGAAGACTCTCACCCAGTGGCACACAGCGAGTCAGGGGCAGCACCGAAGTGACTCTCTTCCTCGTGGCCCACGGTCTTCCTCTGTGCCACGATGTACCCAGCCTGCTTGACATGACAGGTGACCCCATATCTGAGCTGACCACCCAGCTCCTTCTCCTGTGTTACCTGGGAAAGCACTGGCTGAGTTTAAATAGGAAAGAAATTAAGCAAACTTGTAACACACAGTCAGAGGGAAGAATGAACACAAGGATACAGATGAAGGAAGCTCATCTATGGAGGGGGCTGTTCCATCCCTCTGCATTTATATACCACTCATTCTGCCCCCATATCCTTTTGGTGGTAGGGGCAAAAAGCCTGCTTACACAACTAAGGGGGAGTGTTTTGGCTTATATCATATTCAACAATTTTGTATTTTAGGGTAGGTCACTTTCAACACCCCGCTCCTGGTACCAATTTCTGTATCACTTGAGGTGGTTTTTTGACAAGTGACTGCCTCAGGTCACTTGAGGCATTTGGGCTTTTATTGGGATGCTTCAGGGTAGCTCAGAGGATTGGAGAAAGGGTTGAGTGACCGGATGTGGAGGTTACATCTCAGAGGATGTCAGAACAAGGGATCAGTCACCTGATGGTTTGGTTGCAGCCAACATCCACCCCTAAGTTCAAGGGCTAGGTCTGGGGAAAGAAATTAGGATTGCATGCTCACTTCTGTCTGATACCAGAAAAGATGGGGTGAAGAGGGGATGTATACTCTGATAGATAAAAACATCACTGTCACAACTTTAATCTCCACATGGATGGACACTGTCATTACCCATGTTTATTTAGTGGATTAGTTAAATTTATTCTCAAGTTTTAACTTATAGATAGATATATGTGTAGACCTTATTGGTGGCATCATTCTAATGGGAGGCAGTAGTATATAGAGTAGTGAGAGCGTCTTGGTCCAACATTTAGTAACTACATAACCTTGGGCAAGTTATTTACCTTCTCTGAGATTCCATTTCTTTTTTCAAATAGGGATAAAAATTCTTTGCTGTTGAGATAATGGAAGAAGTAAGGCATGAAAGGATCTTGAAGTAGAGTGGTATTCAATAAATGGTGGCTGTGTTTATCACTGTAGCTTCCCCCACTCTCTACTCTCTTAGGTTGGGTTCCCAGAAGCAGCTCCAAAGAGGATGGAATGTGCAGGACGTGGGAAAGTAGGGCCAGGAAGAGAAAGCAACAGGGCACAGATACTCAAGCAGGGATATGATGCCCAGCAAACACGGATGTGATATCAGGGATGTGATGCCCAGCAAACAAGGATGCGATATCAGGGATGTGATGCCCAGCAAACATGGATGTGATATCAGGGATGTGATGCCCAGCAAAGCAAGGATGTGATATCAGGGATGTGATAAACAGCAAACAAGGATGTGATATAAGGGATGTGATAACCAGCAAACAAGGACGTGATATCAGGGATGTGATAAACAGCAAACAAGGATGTGATATAAGGGATGTGATGCCCAGCAAACAAGGATGCGATATCAGGGATGTGATGCCTATCAAACAAGGATGTGATATCAAGAATATGATAATAATCAAGGATGAGCTATCAGGCAGAGGCCCCCAGAAGGTAATATGGCTCACCCCACATGGGGTGCTCTGGAGATGTGTGAGTTATGCCTCAGACCTGCAGAGGAACAGCAGGACTGGGAGAGTGACTTCATCACTGCTGGGCATTGGCTGAGTTCTCCAGTCACTTGAAGGTAGCTTGTCAACAATGAGACCCGGGTGCTGGCTATTGGGAGTCCAAGTACACCAGGGGTTAGGTAGAGGGATCCAAAGAGATGCGGGTGAACCCCCGATCCCCAGTAGGCTCTTTCATATCCCCCAGGAGACTGGAAGCTGGAAATGATTTTAATGGTGAGGCCCGGGCTAGAGAAGGCTCGGGCTCCCACTGCTCGCATTTTGAGGGAGTAGAGGCAGGCTGGAGTTTCACAGCTGGGAGAAGGCCTCTTGCTCAGCTGTTCGCCTGGGGCCTCCTAAGCACCTACCAGGCACCAGGCATTGGCCTCAGCACTGAGAAGACCTTGGGCCTCACAAACTCACTAATGACTCGAGCTGCTGCTCAGCATCAGAAAAGACAGGCAGGGGGATCCCTGGGTGGCGCAGCGGTTTGGCGCCTGCCTTTGTCCCAGGGCGCGATCCTGGAGACCCGGGATCGAGTCCCACGTCGGGCTCCCGGGGCATGGAGCCTGCTTCTCCCTCTGCCTGTGTCTCTGCCTCTCTCTCTCTCTCTCTGTGACTATCCTAAATAAATAAATAAAATATTTAAAAAAAAAAAAAAAAAAAAAAAAAAAAAAAAAAAAAAAAAAAGAAAAGACAGGCAGACCATGAATGTTGGAGTG
Organism: Canis lupus dingo; assembly: GCF_003254725.2. NCBI lineage: Eukaryota > Metazoa > Chordata > Mammalia > Carnivora > Canidae > Canis > Canis lupus. The sequence continues at coordinate 63,338,480 of NC_064244.1, read as the reverse complement.
CTGAGAAAAAGAGACATTGCTTCCCACCTGAAGATCAAGGAAGGCCTCAGGGAAGGGGCAGATTTTGAGCTGGCCAAGAAAGGATCTGAACTTACCATATTGGGAAAGGGAAATTAAAAGGGCCCAAGTTAGTTCATGGCCCAGAAAAACTTTTGGAATATTCTAGAATATGTTAATATTTATTGAGAAGCATTCATGTGGCACTTACTATGTACTAGGACAAGCTCAAGAGTTTTCATCTTTGAAAAGACTATGAAGATTCAAGGGATAATGGGGATTTGGGCCGCCTTGCATCTGACCCTATTCTTGTTAGGAGTCATATAGGGGTTCTTTCTTCTCTAATGCCTAGGGTGTGGCTGGGCCAGTGGGATGCTTCTCTCTTCAAAGAAACAGGGGGAGCCATAGATTCCAGTCTGCAAAGCAGTGGCCGAGGATCCAGTGCCCAGAGTCCAGGTAGCCAGTGGTGGCCTGTTCTTTAGCTCTGTGTCTTCTGGCCCTGGTTCCAGCCGCCTGACATTTCTTGCTTTCTGCCCATTTTCTCAGCCTGATCTTACAGCTCCCTGTGAGTCCCCTTTCTGGTAGGATTAGTCATGGTTGGATTCTGTTTTAGCACTCAGAGTCTTGACTTGTTCAAAGGAGGAAGTGAGGCAATGAGGCCAGAGAGAGAGGTGGGGAGAGGGGGAACGGAGAAAGGTCTTGAGCGCCAGGCCAAGCATTTGCGACTTTATCCTTCTGGCCAGTGGTTCTTAATTGGGAATGAGCTTTACAATCACCTGATGTATTAGTCAGCTGTTGCTGCGGTGGTGCTGTGTAACAAGTGACCCTGTGTGGGATATGGCAACAAAGATATATTTTTCTCACTACTGGTCTGAAAACCAGCTGGAGTGACTCTGATGAACTTGACTAGAATTGGCTGAGCCAGGCTGCGCATTGAGTTTGTATCTGTTCTGCACATCTCATTTTGGGAGCCAGGTTGACAGGCTATCTGGGGCAAAGTCATTCATGGTGAATAGGAGAAGTGTGAGGAGGTGGAGTGGAAATATGAAATGCCTCTTAAGGTCTTGCCTTGGAGCTGGCACAGGGTCATCCCTGCCCATGTTCAATTGGGCAAAAGAAATCGCATGGCCAAGTCCAACCTCCTGGGTATGGGGGAGCCTCCTCTGCTCACCATGAATCATGTAGAACTGGACATGGAATAAATGTCTGATGTCATTTCATCTACCACACCAGGAGTGTTTCCACAGTCTGAAGCCCTGATTCCAAGCCTTTGAGTGTGATATCTGTATTTCTAAAAGGCTGCCCTGGTCATTCTCCTGTGCACTCCTAGGGGATAAGTCCTCCTGCTACAGACAATGAGAAGCCATGGAAGGCTTTGAGCAGAAGCAGGACATTATCAGTCCTGTACTTGGAAAACAGCTTTGAGCGATAGACGGATGTGGAGGCCGGGAGATCAGTCAGGGAGCGTCTGGTTACAACTGAACCAGAAGAGATGATGAAAGCGTGAGCCTGGTGTTCAGACACTTTTGCTGTATCACAAGCCACCATAAAACTCAGTGGCTCAACACAGCCACCATTTAAATGGTCTCTTGTGATTTGGGGGGTTGACCGGGCTCAGCGGGGTAGTTCTGCTCTATGTGATGTCAACAGGGACCTCAGTCGCCTGGGGACTTTCTTCTGTGAGGCATCCAAAATGGCAGTAGTTGCTGGCTGTCTGCTAGAAGCTAGGCTAGGGCTGTCTACGAGCACACATACATGACCTCTCCATGTGGCTGGGGCTTCCAGCATTGCAGTCAGGTTCTGAGAGAGAATGTTCCAGAAGCAAACATTCCAAGTGGGAGAAAACCAAAGTTGCTCCTCCTCTTAAAGGCCTAGCACTTGTACAAATCTTTCCACCATATTCTCTTGGTTCAGTGGTCACAGGGCAGCCCAGACTTGGGGAAAATACATAGTCTGCATCATAGGGAGAATGACAAGTAAGAGTGGCCATCTTTGATCTATCACACCCGGGCAGTGGCAGTGTGGGGAATGGAAGGAGGGAGGGGAATGGAGTGGAGGGAGGGGAATGCAGATCTAAGAGACATTTAGGAAGAATTATCAGAATGTGGCACCTTTTAGGTCATAGAAGGAAGAACTGAGATGCCCAGGAAGCCTTGCCCTGAGGGTTTGTCACGGTGGCTACTTCAAACCCTGGCATCAGCTGTGGGGTTCCCACATAGACTGGCCACATTGTCATGTATGAAGTGTGTTCCCTGGGAGGGAAAGGTGATTGGCACCTTCACCAGGGAGGGACACCTCTAATCTCTCTGATGGGCATCGGTCAGTCAGATGAGCTGGGCTTCTCACGAGCACCAAATGAAGAGGACATGGGACAGGCAAGTTTGGATAGTGGGGAGGTGGGAAAAAAGAAATATTGGATGCTCCTGGAAGAGGAGGGTTGTAGAAGCCAGAGTAGGAGGTAGCATGGGCGGGTCCGGGAGATGGACAAAAGTGGCCTGTCATTATCTTGATGGCATTTGCAGATGCCATCGGAGACTGAGTGATATACCCTCAAGGGTAGCACCAGCCTCTTCCCAATGGTGCCCATCGATCCAGGTGGCCAGTCCTGATGGCAATGCCCCCATCATGGTTTCGCTCTGGCCTTGAAGGCCCAAGGCCATCTGAAGAAGGATATCTTCTGGTTCCATGCATCAGGAGAAAACCAAAAAATCATCTTCTGGATCACTGAGACTAGGCCTTGCGGGGCAGCCCTGGGTTAGAGTATGAGACAGATTTTTCTTTTCCTTTCTCATCCTCTGGCTCCCTCACCAAGCCAGCTTTCTTTCAGACCTGTGGTTTCTGGTCTCCATGTCACCCATGTCACCAAGGACAGTTGCTAACTTGACCCTCGGATTGTTTAGTCTCTCATTCCTCTGTCCCTCCTGTCTTCTATTTTCCTTTCCAGGGGTCAACTTTGAGAGGTCAAGCCCACACATTTGAAGACATCTCCAAAGGCCAAGCTCCATTCTGGACATGGAAGGAACTGGCCCAGGCAGTAGCCGGGAGATACCAGTGCCTACTCATGATCAGTCTTTCTCGTCCTCATACCAGACCCATAGGGAATAGACAGAAGGAGGTCGACACTCCTAGACTGAGTCCCAGGGCCACCACTTATAGATTGCATGACCTTGGCAAGTTATTTCACAGATTCGAGACTCACTCTTCCCATCCATAAAGTGGGGCCAATACTTCTCTGACAGGCCCTGAGTTTTGCCCATTGGAGGGGGGAGTTAAAAGGACATTCTGCCTTCCTCAGGTAAGCTGATGACACCTGTCTCCCCCTTCCCTTGGGGGGCCTGTTCTTCCCATCCAATACTGTGGTGGGGGGCAGAGCCATCAATCAACTCCCTCCGGCCACTGGGTTGGCATCTGACTCAGGTTGGGCCAACCAAACTCCTGTAGTGATTGGTTAAGAAGTGTGCATGTGACCCATGCTGGGCCAATCAGAGTCATTGCCCAGGATTTGTCTCTCCTGAGGGGGAGAAGAATATCTCTGTTTCCACTGGGAGCACAAGGTTGTGAGGTTGTGAGTCTGAAGCGGCTCATGATCTGTCTTCCCAGTACCTGGGTTATGTGAGCCCATCAAGTTGCTTTCTGCTTAGGCTGATTTCGGTTGGGTTTTGTCACTTCCAATCATTTACAACCAAAAAGAGCTGAAGAAAACATTATTTTTTGGTACTTTGATAATAATAATAATAATAATAATAATAATAATAATAATAATAATAACGAGAGCCCCTTTTATCACATGTCTCTTTGCCAGGCTCTGTGGCAAGTGTTTCCACATACTGGCTCATGACTCACCTTGGTCTCCGGTTGTTTGTATGCGAGGTGACACTTCCCACGTATCTCATCTCCTTGACATTGGATTTGTCCCAATACCGTGCAGAGCACTCAGCTTGGTGTCTGTCCTGCACGAGGTGGAGGGCAGCCTGGTGCCGGTCCCTTTGGGTCACCTTGGACTTGGCATTCGGTGTGACGTAAAGGAGGTGGCCTGTGCGGACAGTCTGTTATCACACAGATTCCACTGGCCACATGGGGCTGAGCCTCCAGCCAGAAGTTGTCTGGGGACTGCTCTTCCCGAAGTGGCTGCCTAAAAGTGGGAAGGACCCGCTCCTGCTCATCCTGCAAACCCAGGCCTCAATTCCTCCTTCCCTATCAGTTTGTTGACAGCTGGCTCTCGACTTCCTTCTGAGGGCAGTGAGGAACTGTAAGGAACTGTTTCCCTTGGGCTGGAGGTGAGACCTCCCTGGGGATCCAACTGGGAGTAAACGTGATGGCCAGCAGCTGGCTTGTGGAGGAGGTGGCATCTATGCTGGTGTCGAAGGACTAGCTGGAGCCTGGAGCACTGAGAGTAGGGAGCAGAACAGCAGAGAGAGGTCGCAGCCTCGGGGGGCTGCTTGGGCATCCACAGAACCGGCCCGATGGTAGCGCTCAAGGGGGCTTGGGTGGGAGATGGGGGGAGAGTGTGGACACCCCGACACTGGCTCTCCAGCACAGGTTGCTAATTTTTAAGAACAGAAAAGCTGGCATTTTTATTGGCATTAACAATTTTTTTTGAAATCAGAATGATTTTGACCCGGTGTTAGAGATATCCAGAATGTTACTTGTGCACTGAAATACTAAGTTGTGTGGAAGGGGCATTGGTTTTGGGAGGCACCGCAGCTCTCCTCCATTTCAAACCCTTATTTATTGCTGTTTTGTGACTATTGTTTGGGTTTTTAGTGAGGCCAAAGAACTTTTCGGAAGTTTGCTAGTCCTCTGTACGTCCTGGCCCATCTGGGTGGCTGATAGCGAGCTCTTAACAAGGCAGGTTAATGTTTAGGGGAGGAACAGAACAAGAGAGGGTAGGGACTCCCAGGCTCCATTCTCAGCCCCTTCTTCCTCTCCACTTTTCCTGCTGGGGTCAGTTCCATTCTCCTAGGGCCGGACCGGCCAGCCCTGGGCAACGTGTTATGACCAGGGCCTTCCCTGGAGACATCTGAGGCCATGATGGAGGAGCCTTGGCCCTTGCCCCATGCCCCACCCATCCCTGCTCATCTGAGGTTGGAGGGCAGCAGGTGGTGTGGAAGCTCTGTCACCTACCTCCTATGCTGCAAACACGAAAGGTCAGCTGTGATGTGCAGCCTAGTGAGTTCTTGGAAGGTGACCTGATGCCAGATGGAAGTGGGAGCCATCGAAGTGTCTGTGCAGCAGGGAGGCCCGGTCCCTCCTGAGCATGGTCCCACGGTGGGAGGTCATAGAGATGATGACCATGACCAGGCAGCATCAGTGCTGGCCAGTGCCTCCTGAGAGCTGGACTCTGCATACCATTTTGCAGATGGAGACAGCGAGGCCAAGTAACTGGCCAGGGTCACCCAGCTGGCAGGCGAGGAAGGCAAGCCACCTCGGATAGCCTAGGATCCCTCTCAATAGTTTCTGGCATGCTCATTTCCTAGCTACAATCCCCATTTACAGATGAGAGAGCTGAGGGCAGATATGGGAGACAGGAAGTGCTAATGTTCTGCATGGTCTTTGTTTCTCTCAGGTACCCACGGAAGGCAGAAGGTCTGGGCAAAGGAGGAACTTCTATCTTCACCAGAAGCAAGATTTACACTGGAAAGAAGGATCTCGAGGGGAGGTACCAGACTCAACATTCCTTGGCTGAGCCCCAGGGCTCTACATATACCTTGAAGAGCACTTAATTGGTTGTAATTTTTTCTACCATGGGATTGGCATGTACAATTGCAGCTTACACACTGCACAACTCCAGGTGTTTGTTATGTGGCATCAACCTGGGTGACCCATCACGCAGCCCATGAGCCAGTGTACAGTAGTGGCTGCATATAAGGGCTTGGCTGGCAGGCAATGGGGGAGCTAGTCTCTCTAACTTTGTGGAGAAGCTCTCTCATTCTCCTTGAGCCCACTTCCACATCTATAAAGTGGAAATGACCATCATAGTCCCTTCATTTCCAGGGCATTTGTAGGGATGATGTGAGATAACCAAATGCAGATAGCCCTTTGCACAGGGCCTGGTAACTGTGAGTCCACAGTACAGTTTTGCTTCTCACACCTGTCTCCTGGCCTGGACTGGAGGGCAGGCAGGAGCCTTATCTGGTTAATTCCTGCATCCTTCTTGCCCGGCCCAGTCCTGGCACACTGGGGGAACTTACTACCCATTTGCCAAGGAACTAAAGGAATAACATTAAGGATGGTGAGGGTATTTGGGGGACACTGAAGCAGCAGGCATCGGGCTGGCACCTCCACCACAATTCTTCCCTTTTGGAGAGAGCCTAGGGCCTGGTCTGAACGATGACCTTCCACCAGATGCCTCCCTGTCTCTGGTGTTCATTTTCTCTCGGTGCCCTTACTCAGGCAGAGGGCGAGACCGTCGGCCCCAGGCTGGGTCCGGCAGGGAGGCATGCTTCACAAGGCCTGCCACCATACTTAAAATTTTCACAATAGTTGCCAGCTTAAAAAATATGTGAAGATTTCACTTAGAGACCTGGCTTTCCAGCTACTCTTGAAAAATCAAAAGATCTGGCAACTCTGGACCTTGGAGAGGGAGCTGGTGTTGGGCTGTAGCGGTGCCTGTAGGCTGGGCCTCCCTGGTCCGGGCCCCTTCCTTATGCTGCTCGCCTTCCCCTCTGTGAACCTGTGAAGCCCGGTTCCATGGCGCTCCTGTGCCATCGTCCCAGTGACCTCTCAGAGCTTGGACTGCCAGACTGAACCGGGCCAGGGCCCTCCTCTGTGTGAGGAGCACACCTTTCCAGGGAGAATCTACGGAGGCGCTCTCAGATGTGCCGGCCAACGGGGCCAAGGCTCGCAAGCAAGCCTCCGGTGTAACCATCCTGCCGACCTTCTCTTCCTCCCCCACCCCCTCTGTCCATCCTGCGAGGTTGCTGCATTGTTTGGAGACGCAAACATACACACGTTATTAGAACCCCAGATCAAAGGCGGCGTCCCACCGCCTGCCTCTCAATGGTCCCTTTGTGCAGACGGAAGCTGGCCAGAGTCAGAACGCAGGGACCGAGGGACAGGCTGGGGAGGGGGCGCTCAGCACAAAGATACTTGTCACCCAGAGAAGTCCGGCAGATCGTGATGTTAAAAGAGGCGCCAGGTGGAGGACGTACCCCGCCAGCCACTGTGGGAAGATGCAAATGGAGGAGAAAACACTCATCCCTGTGGTTTCAGAGGGCGGGGACCACGGTGGCGGCCGGGTGTGGGGGCAGCGGCCTCCATCTGTCCCCTGCCCGGGCTGGGAGTGGAAGCCGCTTGGAGCCATAGGGGGGCAGTGACCTCTTGGCCACAGAGTCAGAAGAAACACAAATGATGTGGGAGGGGCTTGGAGAGGGCCAGCAGAGGCCGCGGGGGGCAGTGTCACCTCTGGTCAGATGGGTCCCCGTGCTGTCATTCCTGCCTGCGGCAAACACTTCCGAAGCCCCTACTGTGCGCCAGGCACGGGGCGGTGAGGCCGGCACCCAGGCAGGTGCCGAGTGGAGGGCGGGTGCCGTGCTGGGACGGCCACGGCCACATCAGGGAGAGCCGCGGCCGCGGGTCCGCGCTGGGCGCCCTGAGCGGTCCACACACATTGTCTCATTTATCTCCCGGGGCTGGTCTGAACAAAGAAGTGCTTTGAGAGTTCAGACACCGCGCCAGGAATCTGCCAGCTTGGGGGGCGGTGCAGGCGGTGGGGAGCAGGTATGAGAAGGATGGCGGAGAAGAGAAGCGGGTTGTCTAGGAGCGCAGCCCGTGAGGACGAGGAGAGGTCAGGAGGTCCCGGGGGAGCAGGATTCTAAGGAGATACCTGCCGACCCCTAAATTTGTCAGGGCCCCAGGGCTCCATTCCGTTCCCGGGCTACACTCACTCACCAAGGGATCGCATCTGCTGTCAGGCCATAGGGGGGCAGTGACCTCTTGGCCGCTGTCGGTCTATAGGCTCATGACAGCCAGGTGTATCTCTGCAGCCTGCAGCCTGCTTCTGGACCCTAGGCTCACGGATCCACTTGTCGACTTGACCTTGCTGCTTTGCTATGCAACAGGCCTCTCAGTAAGGTGCTCAGACTGAGCTTGGGAGCTCCCCTGCGCTGCACACAGCTCCACCTGCAGGCTCCCTCCTTCCTGTGGATTAGGTAAAAAATTCTGGCATCTTCCATAACTCCCCCCTCTCTCCCACCCCATGTCCATTGTTTTATCTAACCTCATCGCCTCCGACTTCCAAATACGGTCACATCTGACTTCTCACCTCCTTGGCTGCTATCACTCAGGTGTAAACCATCATGATGTCACAACAGCATTGCTGCAATCACCTTGTCACTGGCCTTGTTTCTGCCAGGTCTCATGCTGCCACCCCCTAACCCACATTCTGCTTGCAACGCAGCAGCCTGGGTACTCCAAGTCACAATTCTCTAATGACCCCTGTCTCCCTCGAGTTGAGCTAAAGTCCTGGGCAAGGCCCACAAGATTCTTGTAATGAGCCCTGCCACCTTTCAATCTCATCTTCTCCTCCCCCTTGCACACCCTATTCCCACTCCCCCCCCCCCCCATGCTTCAGAGCCACAGCTCCACTTGTTCCCAAAGCATCCATATCATGTCCCTGCCTCAGGACATTTGCACTCACTCTTCCCTGCCTGGACCTGCTTTCCCTCTGGCTTCCTTATGCATCTTTATGGCTTCCTTTTTTGTTTCCAAGTCCTCACTCAAAGACTACCCTCTGACCCCTCTACCTAAGATTGCAACCCCTTCCTTGATATTTCTTCTTGATTTTTCCCTCCATAGACACATCACTATTTCCCCCCCCCCCATAGACATACCATCTATTTCACTGACTTATTTTTGTCTATTTTGTTAATATAAGAGCCTGGTACAGATCTTTGTTGACTGACTTAATTAATGAAAGAGGAACACCTTTATTTCTCGGGTTCCTCCCCCCTGGCTTTGGTCCCTCCTTCTCTCAGTATGCTAGTTAGTCAGTGAAGAAGCAAGTTATAAACCTGGCAGCTGCTGGGAAGGTGTAACTCTCCTGAGCTTCAAATGTGGTCTACAGACCAGCGGCAGAGGTCTCATCTGGGAGCTGGTTAGAAATGCAGATTCCCAGGTCCCACCCCAGACTGTATTTTCACACCATCTCAGGGAATTCCTATGCATGTTAAATTCCAAGGAACCCTCAGCGAGGCTATTTGACCCTGGGCCCGGGAAATTGGGAACAAGGGTCTGTCAGGGACCCAAGGTCAGAGCACATAGGCAGAGCTAACCAGGTCAGGAGCTGGGAACAGGCAGCAGCAGGGACCGGCACAGTCTGTCTCCCTCCTCTGCTTCTCTCTGCTTCTCTCTGACTGCTTCTACTCCTGCTTCTTTTTGTTCATTCCTTTTTTTTTTTTTTCTTTTTGTTCATTCCTAAGACCACATGGACCCCAAGCAGCTGCTCTGGCCCCTGGAACTATGGAGCCCTTTGGTTTTGGATTGCCAGCAAGTGGATCCCAGACCCTGGGCCTCTCTGTTCAAATTCTATTTTTTGTTTTTTAAGATTTTATTTGTTTATTCATGAGAGACACAGAGAGAGGCAGAGACATAGGCAGAGGGGGAAGCAGGCTCCTTACAGGGGGCACGATGTGGGACTCAATCTGGGGATCCCAGAATCATGCCCTGAGCCGAAGGTAGATGCTCAACCACTGAGCCACCCCGGCGTCCCTTTGTTTAAATTCTGAGAAGAGACCCTGACTGAGCAGGCTCATGGGTCAGACCCCCAGCCAGCTGTGACCAAGGAGCCAAGGGGTCATGTGGTCCTGATAGGGCAGCTGGCCACTGTGGAGCTGTGCTCGGTGGCATGGAAGGAGAAGGTGATGGCAGGAGATGGAAGGAGATGGCAGGAGACGGCAGGAGACGAAAGAAGGTGGTGGCCAAGGCAATGGAGTAGGAGGAGGGGAAGAGGTGGGGGAGGGAGGAAGAGAGGGAGGAGCCTAACCTAGAAGAGAAAGCCAGGGAGGCAGGCACATTGACCAGGAGCTTTCCTATAGTGATGTGTTTCCTTCTTGCCTCAAGCTGTGGCTACGGAGCCTCATGCATAGTGGTGTCTGATTGCTCAGAGGCCTGGAGGTGGACATATACATGCTGAGACATGTTCAGTGCCCACTATAGACATATGTGGGTGCATGCCTTTATCGGGCCCTCCTGCACTGGCCCTGTCCTCACTGACTTTACTTCCTGCCACCCTTTTAGGCTAGGTCCCTGGATTAGGACTTGGAATCTCAGATTGGAAGGAACCTCAGAAGCCATCTAGTCTGGCATTTTCCAAAGTGCATTCATTTCTCTTTACTCAAACTTCCTAAAACAGGTTCCCCAGGCCCATGGAGACCTTTCTCTCACATAATAATAGCATCGCACAATGCTGGTGTTCCTCACGGAACCTGCTTTGGGAAACGCTGATTGACCAGACCCCCTCCTCCTGTTATGTGGATGGGCCAGACCAAGTGTGGTGATGAGGCCCCAGGTGGACAGCGTGTCACTGAAAAACAAAGGCTCAGGAAAGTGGAAATTTCTCTCTCCCTTTTGTGAAAGGAGTTGGAAAGTAGACAGATGGGCACCGTAACCCGGATGGCTTCACAGATGCGCAAGACAAGGGCCGAGTGGCAGGGACTGCAGGGGAGAGAGCAGGGTCTCACCAAGGAGCAGCATGACGAGGCCAGGCTGGCTCCCTCGCTCTCTCCTCCTCCCTGGGAGCCTGTGCTCTGAACTTGGGAGAAGCTGGTGGCACAAAATACAATTCAGTTCAACCAATTCTTAGGCTCAAGTCGCTGTCTTTGGGGGCTCTCCCCTGTAAGACTTGACTAGAATGGCTTAGAGATCTCACCCCTTGTTCCGGGCGAATCCCACCCTCTTCTATCTCATCTCCAAGGACTGAAGCTGGGGCTGGTCTGGCTCCCATCTTCCCCGCTGACAAACACTTCCACTCTGAAGACCGCCTGTGGCCTGTGGCCCTATGATGTTCTATGTTGGGCTCATTCCTTTCTTCTGTCCTGTGCTGAACCCGGAGATGTGGTTAGGCTTTGGCAGAGGTTTGCAGTAATGGAGGGTGATCCTGCCACAGAGCCGAGCAGGTGACAACTGCCAATCACACAATACACCTCACTGTCCTGAAAATTAATTGACTGCTGCCTTCCTCATGGGATTGCCTTTCCTTAGGCCCTGGTGTAGTGAACTCCTCTCATACTCTCTGGTCCCCTTGACACGCTTTTCTTCCCTCTGCTGGTTGCCATCTCTCAAGTTCCTGTGACTGTCTCATGCAGACTAGTTCAACTTTCCCTTCCTCACCCAAATTGGGTTTTCAGGACACTTGGCAATGCCAAATCTCAGTGTGTGTTTGAGTGTGTGTGTGTGTGTGTGTGTGTGTGTGTGTGTTGGGGGGGTTACAGAATGAAGGAACCCAGGGACCAAGGGGGAGCCAGCATGGTTGGGCATTAATTTTCTCTTCAGTATATCCCAGAGCATATTCTTGGCATCGTCTCACTCTCTCACTGACAACACACCCACACACCCAGGGTGGGAGGTGGGGGAGTGGTGTGTCTGTGGGACTGGGGGGGGCTCTCCTCATTCTGTCTAGAGCACCTCCTATGGGCAGTGCTGCATACTGCATCTAGAGATGCCACTCAGGCAAGAACCGCCTCTCTTTTAAGGAGCCCAGATTCCAGGAGGAAAATTTAGTGCCATCATTATAAAATAAGGAGTGCCAGGCCCAGAGGCAGGGGAGCGGACCCGGGCTAATCAGAGTGGTCAGAGCTCTTCAGGCTGGAAGATCAGGAGGGCTTCCTCTAGGAGGTGGCATTTGAAGGGAGCCAATGCAGATGGCTTTCACCTGGGGACCAGCGTGGGGGTGGGCCAACCAGGCTGATGCAGTCTTTAAAAGAAAAAAACCTCCCAGCTCCACGTCTAACAGATTTCACCTAAACCAGCCTTGCTAAATCTCAAGCCCCATGAAACCCGTTTCTGTTATAATCTCTCTCTCTTATCTCTTCCTTCCCATCCTTTCTCATTCTCCTCCCCCAAAGGATGGGAAATCTTCAAAGAAAAAGATGTGTCACTGTAAGTATTCAGCCCAAGAAGTGGGCCAGATAAATTATTAAAACACATAAAAAGACAGTGAGTCGTGGGGCGGGGAGCCGGCACAAGCCGAATAGCCACCCCAGGTGGACGGTGGGCTGGTGGCGCCCACGGAGCCCCTCCTCGGAGTCCTGGGCAGGCTAAGGTTTCACCACAAGGCCCACCTCTCTGGTTTCTCGCCCCAGGGCCAGGTCGGTGGGGGCGGGGGTGTCACGATTCCAACAGCAGCGAAGTCCCCGGCGCCTGCCCGGCTGGGAAGGGGCCAGGCTGAAGGTGAAGGGGGGCCTTTGTGTCTGGGCTGGACATTTGGGATTTACTTCCCTCAAGACTCAAACTGGTAACTGCGGAGTTTTAGTTCTTGCTTTTATCTCTTTTTGAACTGTAAAAAGAAATTCCCAAGGGGAAGAGGGGATACTTTTTTCTCATGAAAGAAGAAAGCCATGACCGGTTTAAGGAAGTAACCAACTTTTTGAGTACTGTGAGAAAGAACGCTCAGAGTTTTGCTTTGATTTTGAGGCACCCTGGCACCGGTGGGGGGTAGCGGGTGAGACAGACCAACAGCAACCCCGACTGAATGCCATTTCCTTTGGAGGGGTTGCAGGAGAGCTCCTGCTCTGAATCAGACTCTCAAACCGCTCCCCCCACCTCCCTCCTACTCCTGACTCCCGTTATCCTGCTCTGTCTTTTCATTTTCCTACAGCTTGGAGGGGGGACGGTGGGTGGTAGTGGCCTCACTTTGGTGGTATTGATGTTTTGGCTGGATAGTGTTTTGTTTTGGAGGGCTGTCCTGTGCATTGTAGGATGTTTAGTGGCAGCCCTCTACTTGCGACCCTCAGACATTGTCAAATGTCCCATGAGGGTACCAACTGCCCTCGGTTAAGAGCCAGGGCATAGCTTGTGTTGCCTTCTGACTTGGTGCACTATGGGCCCATTTGCTGAGTGTATTGTTTCTTGTCTGACTTCCTCCTGGTAGAGTGGGGAGCTCAGTGAGAATAGGGATTGTTTTGTTCCCTGATGTATTGTAAGTCCCTAAAACAGTGTTTGTCACAGAACTGGCACTTCCTCAATATCTGTTTCCAGATGAGGGACTCTCTCTAATGGTGGGGTGTGGGTTTGAGACTGTGTTGGGCAGCAGCCTCACGCCGTTAAAGCAGCCCGGCCGATCGGATCAACAGGCTTGGGTTCAGTTTCTTACCAGGCCACTGGCTAGCTGTGTGACCTTGGACAAGTGACTTCACCTCTCTGAGCATAGTGGTTTCCTTTCTTTGTAAAACAAGTACAAGCCTGCATCAGAGAGTGGTTGTGAGGGCTAGCCACCCTTTAGGATGATGCCTGGCATGTAGTAGGTCCGGGCTAAAGGAGTGCAACATAAAATGGACAATGACAATATTCTGGAGAGTCCCAGCACTCCTCAAATGAAAGCAGCCTGTTACTGGCATCAATATACCTGCTTGTAAGATTAGCCTTTGTTTTCACTGGAGAGGGTGTGTGAGAAATGAAGTTTGGATGATGGAAGTAAGGCACTGTTGAGACATTGTTGAGTAAGACATTGTAAGAGATTGATGACTCGAGGCCCCTGCAGCTCCCAATGTCCTTTTGAGATATGTTGATGCCCAACGCAGTGGCCACCAGCCACACACGGCTATTGATCTCTCGTGATGTGGCTAGTCTGGGTGGAGATGTGCACTAAGTGGCAAGTACACACCAGATTTCAAACAATTAGTGCAACACAAAGAATGTAAAATATCTCATTATATGTTGAAATTATAATATTTTTGGTGTTTTGGTTAAATAAAATATATTATTCATTTCATCTGTTTCTTCTTACTTTTTTTCTATGTTGAAGAGGGAGATGGCCTATATGTTATTTCTTTTAGTGTTCTTATAAGCTTCTAAAATTTTTTAGTTTTCGTTTAAATTTCTTTATTGAAGTATAATTAACACACAGTGCTGTGTTAGTTTCAGGTGTACAATACAGTGATTCAACACTTCTGTTCACTACTCAGTGCTCATCTTGATGAGTCTTACTCTAATCCCTGTTTCTTTTTACTTAAAAAAAATGTGGCTACTAGCAAACTTAGGCTTATGCATGTCACTCACATTGTCTTTCTTGGGCAATGCTGCTGCAAGGAGCTGGCAGGAAGGGCAGACTTGAGCCTCCATTTTACAGACCACAAAACTGAGGCTTGCAGAGAACTCAGTCCCAGGGTAATAGCCGTGTGCTCACACTTAGCACAGGGCTTTCTTTTCCCACGCCGGGGCTGCTGGGTACCAGGCCGAACTTAACAGGCCCACGGTGTCCCAGCAGAGCAGGCATTCTCCTTGAGATCCACAAAGGTGGGGTGGAACCCCTTGATGTCGCCCTCCCCTCCGCAGAGACTTCCCCAGACAAAACAAACAAGCCCTTGGGTCTGGCGAGCTGCAGCGGGGAGCGGAAACCGAGGAAGATCAAAGACCCAGCGGTTACCCCCTTCCGGGCCGCGCAGCTGGCAGCGCGCCCCGACCCCGGGAGGGCACCCACGGGCCCCCGGCGTGAGGCCTGCGAGCGATTGGCTGGCAACTCGTGGCTTTCGGACGCTCGCAGCCGCCAGGAGTGGGCTGGGCCCAGAAACGGCTGCAGGCGCGGTGCGGGCTCCTCTCGGACTCCCAAATCACAACGCAGAGGGGCGGAGCGGGGTGCTGTGGGCGGTGGGGGCGGGGGCGGGGGCACGGGCACGGGCACGGGCACGGGCACCGGGCGAGTAACGAGCGAACACTTTCTGCAAAAGTCAGGTCCTGGTAGGATCGGGAAGGGGCAGTGCAGCCGACCCCCGCGCCCCCGCCGCGTCTCCTCTCTCGACCTCAGTCCCGTCACCTGTGAGCTGGAGCCGGAGTCCTGCCCAGCGCTCTTCGAGGAAGCCGAGCGGAGGGAAGGTGCAGGGCTGTTAGCGGGAGCAGAGGCCCATCTAGAGGAGACGGGACCCCGGGGCGTGTCCTCCCAGGACGCCTACCGCCAAGGGCCCTCTCCCCCTCGCGGCCCCCCGGCCCCGACCTCCCGGCCACCCCCCGGCCCCGCAGCCCCCCGCGCGGGACTGGAGCCCGCGGCCTGGAGGGGGGCGCTGTGTCCGCCCCTCGCCGCCTGGCCCCGCCCCGCGGCCCCGCCCCGCCCCCGCCCCGCCCCCGCCCCGCCCCCTCCGCGGCCCGCCTCGCCTTTGATGCGCCGCGCCCGGCCAATGGGCGCGCGGGGAGGCGCGGGCCGCGGCGGCGGGCTGGGGGCTCGGCGCGCCCCGGCGTCAGTCGGGCCGCGGCGACGGCGGCAGGAGCGCGTCCCGGCGCCGCCTCGGGCTCGGCTCGGCGCGGGGCTGCTCCGGGGGAGGAGAGCCAGGCGCGGCTCGGGAGCCGGGGGAGCCGGGGGAGCCGCGGGCCCCGCGGGCCGGGCGCATGGCTTAGGGACGCCGCCGCCCGCCGCGCCCCCAGCATGGGGAAACTTCACTCCAAGCCGGGTCAGTGTCCCCGCCCGCGCCGGCCCCTGGCCCCGGCCGCCCTCGCCCTCGCCCGCGCCCTCGCCCGCGCCCCCGCGACCGCTAACTCTCTGCCTCTCCTTTCTTTCCGGCTCCCGCCGCCGCCGCCGCCGCCGCCGCGCGCGATGTGCCTGCAGCCGCCGTGTGCAAGCGCAGGGAGAGCCCGGAAGGTAGGCGCGCGGGGCACGGACGGGGGAAGGACGGACTGGCCTCGCCCGCGGGCTCTTATCCCCAGGCCCCCTCCCCCGCCCCCAACTCCGCCACCAGCCCACAGACCCGCTGCGGGGGCAGCCTCCGCGCCCCCTTCCTGCCCCACCTACCCCTCCTCGCCGTCCTGGGCCCTCTCCCGACCCGCACCCCTCCCTCCGCGGCCCCCGCCCTCCGCGCTCCCTGCGCCCCCTCCTCAGACTTCTAACCCCTTCCCCGAGAGCTTGCCCCAGGCTTCCCGGCCTCACCCCCGTCTCCCGAGATCTGGGCTCCGGCGCCCCCTGCGCCCCTCTTCCCCTCATCCCGTGCTCACTGCACCGGCCCTCGGACCCTCACCCCAGACCTCCGCAGTCCTGCCCCCTGGCTCCTGCCCTTCTGGTCGGCAGACCTTTCCTCCGGGGTGCTGCTCCCCCTTCGCGCTCCCCGCTGGGTCTCCGCCGAACCCCTCTCTCCCGGCGACCTGCGTCCCTATCTCGGATGGTGCCCCGCTGCCTCCGCCGCGCCCACTCTCTCCCTCCCCTCTCGGGTAACTTTCGGCCCAGGGGCCAGACTCAGGGGCGTCTTGTCTTCCCCGCCCCAGGTGACAGCTTCGCGGTGAGCGCCGCCTGGGCTCGGAAAGGCATCGAGGAGTGGATCGGGAGGCAGCGCTGCCCGGGCGGGAGCTCTGGACCCCGACAGCTGCGGGCAGCGGGCACCGTTGGCAGAGGAACCCGGGTACGCTCCCCACCTACCTTTCGGCCCCAGAGGCGGGTCTCCCTGCCCACCCGCCCCAACTTTTAGCACCCTCTTGGCACAGCTTCTAAGTCCAGAAGTCCCTTCTTAGCCGCCCCTGCCCCACCCCGTAGGTACCCCTCCTGTCTTGGGGAACCTGAGAGGTGGCTCAGGTGTCAGTCTCCCGTCCAGCTGGGGGTAGAGGGCTGTCTGGGGAGGGAAAGGTCCTAGATGAGGCAGGCCGTGGTGCAGCTCCAGTCTGTGGGGAAGCTCGTCTGTGCTGGAGGGATTTGGGGGCCTGCTCTGATTTCTACCCTGTTTCTGTGGCCAGCATTAAAGGGTGGGTTTGGAGGGGGGTGCTAGGAAGACAGGGAAAGCATGTAGGGGTGTCTGGGTGGAGGGTGGGACTGTACTGGCCTCCACATGTGTTCCAAGTGTCTGTGGCATTCATCGGTACCATCTGCCCAGGAACCCTAGTAGAAGGGGCTGTGATGTGGGTAGCAGAGCCTGGGGGACTCTGAAATCTGGTAGAGCCCTTCACTGGGCCCACAGGGAGAGAGAGGGTCTCCTGCTGCTGTAGCCAGGGCCTGCCCTGAGCCTTACCCCAGTGGGTCACTGAGATTGGAGTTGTTCCTGAGGTTGGGGGTTGGGGGGAGCAGTAGATGCGACAGGGGAGTGAGTCCAGCCCCAGCTCTTGGCCTGGGACTGGTGCTCACAGATGTCCAATGAGCTCTGGAACTCTGCACGGGGCTTTCAGATGGTCTGCGTGGAACTCGAGCAAGCCAAGGATCAAAGGATGAATCAACTTTTTGATGTGACATTTAATTTTTTTTTTTTAACTTCGAGGGGAACGGACTGAGTCTCAGGTCTGGTTAGTTCTTTGGTCTTGTCCATGGGCTAGGGAGGGAGGGGCCTGTGGAGTTTTCAGATGTGAGTGTGTGTGTGTGTGTGTGTGTGTGTGTGTTTGGGAGGTGGCACCTGGGTTGGTTGCAGTTGGGAGGTGGGCCTGTGACTTACATGCACTCTTGTGCATGTATGAAATAATCTCTGCGTCTGGGAGAAGCCCCCATCTCCTCCTCCACCGCCTCCCTTAGCTGGGGGCTTTCTCTTCATTTTTCTTCATCTGTTGGCTGGGCTGGAATTGGAGCTGCCGTCCCCTTGTAAAGGTCAAACCTTGGTGGGTGGGGGGCACTGCGGTTGGGGCCCTTTAGAAAGAGAACTATAAACTTCCCTTTCTTCCCCCACCATTTATAGTTTTTGATCTACTTACTTATTTAAAGCCTAGTGAAAATGATCCGATTTAGCCATATGAACAAATGCATTTGCAGCTCAAGACAGAGGCCAACTGAGTGGATTTCCATTAATCAAGTTTTGGGTTTTTTCAGCCTGTTTATTTTTACAAAGTATTCCTGCAGAATGACATTTATTTGCAGTCCCTTCTTTTTTTTCCTTTTTTTTTTTTTCCTTTCCTCAACTGCCAGGCAGCTTGCTCCATGCTTTAGGGGAAACTTGAAATACAAGCGAGGGCTTACTTCAATTGACTTTTATCTTCAAAGCCATAACAAATGTTACCCGCATGTTTTTGGTGGGTCTCCTTGGCATCCAGTCCTGGAGGATGGGAGGGAGGAGGAAGGAAGGAGAGGAAAACAAAAGTCTGTCGTTTTTAATTAAATAGTAGTATTCCCAGCAAGAGGAATGTGAGCCAGTAAAAGTTGCCATTGGGGGAAATGAGGGAGGGTGGGGAGGGGGCCCCAGCTTAAGTCTGTGGCTTTGGTGAAGTCATGGAATCTTGTTGCTTAGTTTCTTCCCCCAGCTGAGGACAGCATGGGGTGGTGCTTGCCTTGTTTCCTCAACTCGTCTCTCAGAGAAACACTGAGGGTTCATTAACCTTTGTTCAAAGCACTTTTGAAGATGTGAGACATGGAGCCATCAGTGTGACATATGTTAGGTGGTGGAGGGTGGGCCCTGCCATCCAAGGTAGTAAGAGGAGGGGCCCTCTGCTCCTTGGGGAGTTCTGCTTGGTGACTGGGACCCAGGCACCCAAGTTTCTACCAGCTCTGGCCCAGCCACCAAACCCACAGGGGTGGGGATGGCAGTTCACCCTAGGAGAGGTCAGGGGAAGCCCAGGGTGTGGCGCTGCTTGGTGGGGACATGTGCACCGATTTCAGGTGTTGCCTGGAGGAATGTTTGTTATCTTAATAGTCAAGCATGTCTTTTACCAGGAAAGATAGTAACTAGGACATCAAGCCCACGATTTCACGGATATTATCACTTAGGATGGAGCTAAATTGAAAGAGAGTGTTGAAAGTTGATTCTGAGAAAAACATTAAGTACAAGCGGTCAAATTTGTGACTGTGGAAATGGAATGTCCACAGTTTGGGAAACCTGGAGAAATAGTGAATGAGACAGCAGTGGGCAATCTCCTGTCTAGTTTAATTTCCGTGATTCCCAGCAGCGCAGAAAGGGTGGCTGCAGGCTCTTCCAATAGATCATCAGGATGTACGGTGTGGGCTCCAAAGTCAGCTGGATTCTGGGGGCTGGCAGACAGGGCCCCCCTCCAGCCCCAGGCCCAGGATGGTCTCTGTCTTTACTTCTTCACCTGGCCTTTCACCAAAGTGGCTGGAAGCACATTAGGGGTTCATCCAACTGGCATTATTATTATTGTGATGAACATTGCTATATATTAAGTGCCTGTATATGTCAAGCACTTTGCTTACATGATCTTACTCCTCTTCATAGCCCTATAAAGTTGTCAGCCGGTTGGTGTGGACTCTGTCTTTCTGTTTCTCTGGAGCACTTTCTAGACAATGGGGGCCATGTGTAGCAAAGCCCTGTGCTAGAGCATATGCCCAGAGGGTGCCTCCCTTACTAATTTCCAGAGAGGCGGCATGCTGACCAGCTGCTGAGCACTTGGGGAAGAGGTGGGTGGTGGGCCAGGTAGGAGCAGAAAGGGCCCCTGCTTGCCCTCTTCCTTCCTGACTGGGCCTGAGTAGCTTAGTAAATGTCCAGGGTGGGTCCCAGTTGCTTGGAAGGTCCTGGGATGTGAGAGGGTGACCTTGCTGGCACTAACCTACACCTGCCATCCTGAGTACAAAAATAAATGAGGTCAGGCTCTGGCACTATAGCTTGTCACCTTGCATAAGCCATTGTACCTAAGCTCATCTGGGAGGCAGGTATAGTAACATTCTCATCCCTGGCAGGGTTATGGCACATGATTCTTCAAAAAGATTTCAGAAGGGGGAAAGGTACTGGGAGGTTTACCGAGGTGGCTGGGGGAGATAGGAGCCCAGATTATGAATCCAGAGGCTTCCCGCCTTCGCCTGCCCTGCCATATGCTATAGACGTGCTTGGAGGGACACAGGCTAAGGGCTTCTGCTCTCCCCCTGTGGGGTGTGATGGAACTTCAAGGAGTCATGTGTTCAGAGGAGAAAACTCATGAGAAATGTGACATGTCCAAGTACTATGAGAGAAGAACAGTAAAGCGAACGATTTAAACATCAGACAACAGTGTGCTAAACACTTAGAAGTTTGAATAAAGCATAATCACCTCAAAGGGATGCAGGAGGAGAGGTAAACATGAAGCTGTAATGGCAGTTACACAAGAAAACCAGTTGGAAATACCAGGTCTACAAAAATGTCATATAATAGGATGGGTGAAATCAAAAAGCTTGTCGAGGAATGGAGCCGTGGAGTAGACAGGGAGAGCCTGATGGCCTAGCCCTTGGAGAAGCAGAACCCGGGTGCCTGTGTGCTCGCGTGGTGTGTACCTGCGTGTGCTTACATGAATGTGTGGGACCAGATTTAAGGCCAATCCCCCAACCCCACTCCGTCCCTGCAGTTTGGCTTTTCTGTTCTTTTATGGCAGGGCTACCTTAAGAGTCGGGCTGAGAGCTGTGGTGCTGGTAAGCCTGTGGGTTGATGGTGGCCGCCAGGCGGGTTGCTTATTGATTAGGGGGCACCTAGTGCATTTTGACATTTGGGGAAGATTGGGAGGGCGCAGCCTGGGTCAGAGCCCGTGGACGTGTGGTCCTGGGCGATGAGATTGGAGGCTGGCTCTGGGCCCGGCTGCTGCCCGAGTTGCCGGATTCCAGGGGAATCACCCTTGAATGATACCAGTTGGCACAATTAAAAGGCCCCATGTCTTCACCATATGGAAAGCGTTAGGCCTCCTTACGTGGTTTCGAAGCTATGTGCCGGGAGGTAGACTTGACATTTGAGGTAAAGCATAAATTAAATATTTGGTGTTTTCAGAATTAAAAGATGATTTGCTTTGAGGCTGGTGGAGGCATCTGGGCCTCCACTTGCTGGCATCTTTGGGTTCTCCATGGAGGGTCTCTGCCTGTGGCACCCAGGGCCAGCCTCTTAGCCCTACCTGGCAGCTTTCTTTATCCTGGGGGAGTGGGGAGGAGAGCCTGGGTGTTGGCGGGGGGGGGGGGGGGGGGGGGGAGCTGGGCAAGGTGCCAGATGGGGCTTCTGGCTTCTAATAGGGTTGGGTCTCTCAGGAGGGCGGGTGGTGGGCAAGGGTGTCATATTCTGAAGGCTTTAATGGATCTCTGTGATGTGGTCTCTGGGAGGCCTCGAGGAGCATCTCATCCTGCCTTTGAAACTTTTCTTCCCTGAGAAAGAAGTTCCCCTGGGTCAGGCCGATGCATGTTCTAGTCCCTCGTTCAGAAACAGCCCCTCCACATTTACTACAAATTGTAGTAAGCCTGGGGAGAGGCTGAACCAGGAAGCAAGCATGGCATGTGTCCCGGGGTCCCAGAATTCAGGGGAATGTTGCTTCCCCTCACCTAGTGGGGATGGCTGGAGTGAGGTGAGAGGGTGGGCCACGATGCTCCTAGCACTGGGAAGCTCCAGTACCATCCTCAGGGACAGACTATCCCTGTGAGGGCTTCAAACAGCTACCCGGCACATCAGCAATAAAAGAATCACTTTCTGAGTAATACATCTCCTCTTGTGGTAGCCCGGGGCACGTAGTGGGCGCTGCCTGATGTGTTTGCTGCCTGAATGGGTGAGTGAATGAATGAAGCTAGCTTAGGCCACCATCCCTGCCTCATTCTCTCCCAGATCCTCTTCCTCAGGCAGGTGGAAGAGTGTGAGTAGGCCTTTTCTCTCAGGCACTCTGTTGTTAGTTATGATCAACAATGAGTTGTTACTCATCATTAACTCCCTAGCTGTACCAGGCATCGAGGATACAGTGACAAATAAAGGGGTTGTGGTCCCCATCCTCCTGTGGCTCCTAGCCTAATAAAGGAGACAAAGGAACCAGCACATAAATAGGCACGTTACCGGCCCTGGGAGAAGCTGCGTGAAGGTGGCACTGAAGCAGGAACCTGACAGGCCCTGAGGAAGAGGATGTGGGAGGAGAAGGCTGGCATCCATGCCTGGAAGAGCTGATGGAGGCCCCAGCCTTGCCATCGTCCTTGGGAACTGGGTGCTGGTTGGGTTGGGAGCATGGACTCCCAGGTGGCTTGCAGCCTGTGGGGACTACAAAGCTTTCCTGGTGCTTTAGGCTTTCTGAGAAGCCCTGTGTGTTAGTGGCTCTTGGCATGTTTGAGCTACCTGTCCCCCTGGACAGGTGTGTGGGGTGGAGGAGCAGGGTGGGTAGTCAGTGTGCCACCTCAGCCAGCAGCATGTCCCTTAGAGCTGATTCATGTGGAGGGTCGTGGACGGCTGTTGGGATGGCTACCCTGGGGGGAGAGGAGGGTCCCAGCTGTGCTGGGGTCTGGCGGGGGGGGGGGGGGCGCTGAGGGATGGGATGGAATTGGTTGCTCAAGGCAGAAAGAGGCACCTCAAGGGCTAGGGGGTAAGAGGCAGTGACAAGCCAATCCCAGAGAACTGTTGTGAGCCTGTGTCTGAGGGAAGAGGGTCCCTTGCCTTGGGTTACCTGATGTGTCTGAGCAAAGGGAGCGCCAAGGGACCCTCTAGTCAAGGGGCCAGTGCCCTGGCCCACCAAGGGATCTGCTAGCACCGGCGAGCCAGGCACCCCTCAGCTCCCAGCTTGGGGGTTCCTGCAGCCTCGTTCGCTGGCTGTAGGTTCACAGTGTGCTTTGGTTTAGAAACTTTTAGAATTTTTAGGTTGCTTGTTGGATTCCAAAGCAGGCGCTTCCGGCTGCTCCCTCACTCTCCTTTCTTTTTCACTCACACATGTTCTTTTTGTGGCTCTTGTCTCTCAGACATTCTTTCTCTTCCTCTCTCTCTCTCTCTCTCTCTCTCTCTCTCCCCCCTCCTTCTCCTCTCCTCCTCCCTCCCCCCCTCTCCCGGAGGAAGGAAAAAATTCAGACTCTCACAAACAAAATATCTGCCATTCCATCTGAGGGAGAACTGAGGCAGGAGCCCAGAATATCCTGGAAGAAACGCCAGAGAGAGCTGAAGGCCTCAGTTGTTTAATCTGGAAGGCGGTCTTTGATGTCACCGGGCTCCGTTTATCCTGGGAGGCTGCCTGCTTCTTTATGGCTGGCTTCAGACTCTCCACATGAAGAATGGCCGAGAGCCTTCAGGGGCCGGAGGAAAAGCCTGATCACTCCCCGAAGGGCAGGCCTGAGGATGCTGCCCCTCCTGCCAAGCCCAGGTGGGGTGGAGACCTTTTCCAAACAAGCATTTCCAGAGACATAAGTAATTCTTTGATAACTTCACGGGAAAGCCGAGGGGGCTGTTTATCCATGTGGGCAGCAGTCACAGGGCTTTGCGAGGAAAGCTCAGGTCTCTCCACGGGTCATCCCTAGCCCCAGAGAGGCGGCTCTGCCCACCCGGGTGTGCCCTGGGTGTGAGTTTGCTTAGAGGAATTGGTCTGAGCTTCACTTTCCTTACTTGTTGAGCCACGTGGGCGGTGCCCTGTGTGCGTGGCCCTGTGTGTGGCTGAGGCCTTTCAGAGAGCCCAGGGATCCTGGCGGGGGGCTTCCCAGTGGTGTGGCATCACTTCCCTTCTCTGGGCCTCGGGTTTTCCAGCTGAGAAGAAGATTTATCATAATTTAACAACTATTGGTGCATTTTATTCAAGTCATTCCTACGTCTGTGCAATAGATATTGAGTACCTATTTTAGGCCATGTATACATTTGCTCTGCCAGTAGAGCATGGTATCTGTGTTCATGGAGTTTATACTCTAGTAGGAAAAGAGAAGTATTTTTAAAAACAAATGATGCAATTTAAGTTGTGATACGTACCTCAAAGGAGGAGTCCTGGGTGCTTTGCGAACATTGAATGGATATAATCTGGGTGGCTGTGCATTCCACAGATATTTGCATGTGTTTAGGATGGTGTAGAAACTGTGAACCATCTGGCACAGTTCCCCCCTCACCAAACTTAAGAGTTCAGTGGAACTAAATGTTCATCTTTGCCTTTCATCCTGTTTTCTTATCTTATTGCATTGGTTAGAACCTCCCATACTATTTAATAACTGTTTGTTGTTTAACTAGTTAAGAAAGCTTCTTCCAGCCCCTGGCTTGCTAATATTTTTGAAGGCAGGAATAAATATGGAGTTTTGTCAAATGCTGTTGGGGTGTTGTCATCCTTTGCTAATATAATAAATGATTTATATGCCTGATTTACATCATTAGATTTCCTAGTGTTCAACTTCTTTGTATTCCTAATCTCAGTGCTCCTTTGTCACAAGACACTGCTGTTTAAAAAGGTTGCTTTATTTGTTTTGCCAATCTTTCACTTTGGATTTTTGCATAGATATTCACGTTAGATTGGCTCATAGTTTGGGCAGGTGGATACTGAACAATGAAGACAATGTTAGGGGAATGTTGGAGGACACTCAGGCAACTCTGAGAATCTAGGGCAGGGAGTGCCAACTGGCTTTGGGTCAGAGGTGGTCTTGGAGGAGCTGTGATTTCAGTCCAAAGGTGAATTGGGGAAGGGGTGGCAGGGAGGCAAGAGGGGGAGGCGTGTAATAGCACTATGAGTGTCTGCTGTATGGGCCAGCAGTGTGTGAGAGAGCCCTGTAATGAAGGGGGCAGTTTGTTTGAGATGCTGGTTGAAGTTCATTTGGCTAAGGGGTCACAGTTTGGGCCTGGGGGGCCTTCTCAGCCATGCTATGGGCCTCTGTCTTGGTCTAGAGGGAAGACAAGTAGCAGGCCCTATGGGAGGGGCCAGCAGGACAGAAGTGGGGTAGCTCTTGTGCCTGGGAAGAAGGAATGTGGGGACGGGCTCTCAGTTGTAAAAATACTTTGGAGGATAAAGAGGAATCAAGTGACTGTATCTTCTGGGCTCAGTGAGAGATTCTGGAATGTCTGCATTGATCCACACATAGCACTATGGCTCTTGGGGGTCATCCAAGGGATCTTTGAGGAGGCCACCAGCAGGTAAAGGACCAGAAGGAGAAAAGTACATAAGGCAGTGTAGCGTGATTCTTAAAGAGTAAGGACTCTGGAGCCTAATATCCTGGGTTCAAATCCCGGTGGCTCAATTTTCTGACTGTGGGACCTTGGGCATAGTGTCTAACCTCTGTGTCAGCCAGGGGTCTGGCAGGAAACAAGTGTACTCCAGATTGTTTAAAATAACTTCTAAAGGTGTGGGAAGGGTTAACAGAATCTTCATGGGGTATTGAGGCACCCAAGGACTGCTTGGCCCCTGGCAGAGGCAGGGAGGTGTTACCGTCCCAGGGCAGAAAGGGCAGGGGAGGAAATGTTGGATATTTTTGGTTTGGATCCCTGTAGGAACTGTAGCTGAGGAAGGTCAGGCAGGAGCTGTAGATATGGAAGATGAACCATAGTCAGAGACATGGTGCAAACGTAGCGGGGATGGGAGAAATACCCCGACCTTTTTCTCCTTGTATCCTCTGGTTTCCTGCTAGGGCCTCCTATTGGCTGAAGCTGGAAGCCAGAGACCAGGAAGCTTCAGCAGATTGGTCTAAGGGAGTCAGCTTCTGGGGGCACAGAGCAGCATGGGGGGTGGGGTGGATGGGGGTGTGGAGGGTGATGGAAGAATCAACTCTGGGCCTCAGTTCCCTCATCTATAAAGTGGGGATGAGCAGTTATGGGGACTCAAACTGTAAAATGGTTATAACTGCCTAGCACAGAAGTAAACGCTCAATTCAAGTTAGCTATTGACCTTATAAAGCCTTAAGAAACACCACACTATGGAGATTCAGGGAATGCTTCCTGAAGGAGGTGGCATGTGAGGAGGCTTTAAAGGATGATTCAAGTTTAAAGGGCCAGAGAAGTCCTATTAATGAGCACAGCAGGCTGGGCAGGAGACACTCAGGAGGGGGTGGGGACTGGGGGCCCCTGGGGGGCACCCGTCCTATCTCAAGGGGGCAGCACCCCTCAGCCCCAGCCAATTGTTACCATGTGGGAATGCGGCCCTGGTGTTGCCACATTTGATCATTAAGAGAATTCAGCCATCTGGGTTTTTGTGTGAAGTCATTCTAATTAAAAAAAAAAAAAATCATCAACCAAATACAACTTTTAGAAAATAGTTTCTTTGGGTGGAGCCAGGCAGCTAGATTTGGCCTGTTGTGCCCTGGCTCATGAGACGAGACTTTGGTGGGTAGGAGTGTGTTAGTGGTGATTGTGCGTACACGTGAGCGTGAAGGCTGCCTCGTGCTTTCCACGTGGTTTTTCCGTGTGCCGTGCCCTGGTATTATGCCAACGAGAGACGGGCTCAGCAAATCCAAGGGTGGGGCCGGCGAGGGAGAGCTGGGAAGCGGGGACAGTGTCTCAGTCCCGCGGAACACCGTGGGAGGGCCGGGTGGGGTAGGCACAGGGAGATGCTCTTGGGCCCCTCTGTGGACGGCTCTAGGCCCATTTCAAGCTCGTGTCTAGCATCTCGCATTGGTTCTCTTACCCTCCATTAGACCCGCCTTCGGTTCCGGCCTCGTAGTCCTCAGCCCCCGGTCCCGCCCCGCCACACACCATGCGGCAGGTGTCAGAGGTGTAGCTTGCAGAACCTGACTCCCAGTTGCAGGTGTCCCCAGCCAGCTGGCTCGGCTCTGATCCTCAGTTTGCACATCTGCGGAGTGGGTAGAGCCCTGGTTGCTAGCTCACTGGGGTGCTCTGAGAGCGAAATGAGTTTCCTCCTGGCTGCTGAGGGTGAGTAAAGCAGATGCCTCTCCCCTTCCAGCTTTTCAGACTGGCTTGCTAATGGTCTTGCTAATGGTCACGCTGATGTGTGCTAAACGTGAAGAGGAAAGGAGCAGGCTGTGGTGGGAGAGTAAGGGGGCTTCTGCTGTGGACTGGCGGGGGTGGGTTGGGGGTGTGACGTTTAAGTTGCTGGGGCCCAAAGAATAAAGAGCTGGCTGAGGAAAGGGTCATCTCAGACAGAGGGAGGTGCAAAGGATGTGATTGCTGCAGATAGTCTTCAACTCTCTCCTGAGCATCTGGCCCAGGACCAGATTCTCATCTCTGAGATGTTAGGACAGAGACATATTCTCCAGCAGAGTGGGGTAGGCATTGCCTGGGGTTGTGGGGACAGGGGTCTGTGACAGGTCACAACCTGTCATGAGCCCTGGTCCACCCGCTGCAGGTGATGGGATATTTTTCTTGACGTCCGGCCATTCTGGCTTCCCTCCTTTCTGGCTGGATGGTAGGTAGCGGGAGAGCCTGTGGAGCTGATCAGCCGGCCTGCCGAGTGCTGCCCGAGCCCCCTGGCGTCGAGTGCTGATCTGGGGCTCTGGAGAGGGGCAGAGCATAAAGGGGCCCTGTTAGCAGGGCCGGCCTGTCTACCCTCAGGCCACAGGTGAGGGCTGGGGAAGACCAGAGCCTTCCCAGTGGGCTCAGGCCCAAGGATGTTTTTCTCATTCCAGAAGGCCACACAGGCTGGCAGGCTGCTCACACAGAGGCTTAGGCTTGCAGCCGCTCCACTGAGCAGGTTTGGGGGCGCTGTTGCTATCGTTTTACTGATGGGGAAACTGAGGCACTACAGGAGCCTACCTCCTTGCCCAAACTCACTTGGTTGACTTCAAAGTGGGCTCTTGTTCCAGCAAGATTCAAATTCAGGTTAATCTGATTTTAGAGCTATCTTCCATCATTATAGATGAGACTTTTTCCCCCTTCAGCCACATGTTATAATCCCCTTCGTGGCTCATGAAATCAGTTTAGCGATCGGCATTTAAAAAAAAAAAAAAAGAAAATAAAAACAAGAGAGAACAATGCTTAAAGTAAGAGGAAATACATATCTTCCTGAACTTTTGTTTAATTTAGAGACAAGTCTATAGATAACAGATAGATGGATAGACAGATCAATCTAGATCTATGGATACCTACACACACATCTGCACCCAAATCCACATATACAGAGGCCCTCTGGAATGTAATTCTTGCTGTGGGTTGAAGTGTTGGAAAACACTGATGTTTGGTCGCTGGTGAGGGCCCTGAGCCTGAATGCTGTGTCAAGCCCCAGCTCTGCTTCCTACTAGCTGTGTGACCTTGGGCACTTTCCCTAACCTCTCTGTGCCAAAGTTTTCTTTCTTAACATTAGAGCCTTTTGCTTTGCTGACTATTTGGTCACGACAGATTTTCCCAAGATTGCTGGGGGTGCTTTCTTGCCTAGGTAGCTAATGTGCCCTCTCCTGGCCTTCACCTCTGCATCTCCAAATATGCTGAAGAAAAGGAGGGTGTTTGGGTTCCCTTTTGCTGCATAACAAATTACTCCAAATGTAGTGACTTAATCCTTTTGTGATTTGCTTAATGTTATGCAATTGGGCTGGGCTTGGCAGGGGCAGCTTGTCTGTGGCTCTATGTGGTAGAGTTGGGTGGCATGAACAGCCAGAGGCCACCAATTCCACTTGGGTCATATGTCTGGGGCCTTGGTCCTCTTCCACGTGGCCTCACCACACAGCGAGCTTGGGCTTCCTCATAGTATGGTGGTCTCAGGCTAAGCTGACTCACTACTTGGTGTCTGGCTTCTTGGGAGTGCGGCAATGGAAACTGCCAGGCTTTCTGAAGGCTTAATCAAGTTTGTTTAAATCAGGTCACCAGTCTAGCTCAGGTCTAGCCAGGGGAAGGGACTACCTAGGGGCATAAATACTGGGAGATGGCATTCACTGGGGGCCCATCAAGGTGGTCTAGCAGAGAGGATGGTCTCCTGGAGAGAAATTGCCCAGGGACTGAGTTGGCAAAAGGAGTGCAAGGTGTCAGTTGGATTTAGGATTCTAGTGCTTACGGCTGGGTGTGGCAGGAGTTGTCTTGGTGGGATGACAGCAGAGGCGGGGCCAGCCTGGGTCACGAGGGGTCTGAGGAAGCCTTGCATGTGAGCAGAGCATGTACTTGCAAGAACATCCATGGCTGTGTTATTTGGAAGGCTGAAAAATGTGTCACAACTCAAATATCCATCACTAGGAGACAGCTAACAAACAATGGGATAGCCGTGTCATGGATCTCTCTGCGACTTGTGAAACCAGGATGAGTGAGGGTGGGCAGCGGGCTGACGGGAAGGAAGCCCTGATATGCTATTGAGTGAGCAAAGCGAGAGCAAAACAGAAGTATAACGTGGTCCCGTTTTCACAGGATACAAAAGTCTATTCAGGCCCATGTCTATATATTTGCAGGTGCACAGAGAAAGATCTGGAAGGATACACTGTCAAAGGCTGCTTCCCTGAGGATTGGAGTGGTGGGAGGTGGTGAGGAGAGAAGGAGTTTCACTTTTCACATTATGTGTTTCCACATTGTTTGACTTTTTTTTTTTTTCCGTCCAATGAGCATGGGCTACTTTTGTATTTTTCAAAAAGCCCATACATTTTAGAAGAGAATGAGAGACAAGAAGTGGATCACATGTGCAGGAAGCCAATGGAGAGGCTTTGCTGGAGGGGGCAGAGAGGGAAGACAGTGGCCGGAGGGGGGTGTGGGGTTGGGAAGGGCGCAGGGTCCAGTGAGGACCACCTGCATCAGAACCTCCTGTGAGCCATCTCAGATGCAGAGACCTTGGGGCCCCTTCTCTGCCAGATGCTCTCTGAATCGGAGCCTCTCTATCAGATGATGCCTGTCCTGCCTGGACCTCTGTGGGAAAGGCCGTCGAGGAGGGGCCAGAGCAGGAGGCACGGCCCATCTGTAGGGCCATCGGGACCGCACGAGCGGCCCCATGGAGAAGCTGGCAGAGTCCCTGACTCACGCCCAGCTCAGGCAATGATTCTGTCTCCTGTGCATTTCCTCATGGCCGTGGCTTCTTAAGCCTACAAGTGGGTTTTGTAGTTGTGGATACCTGGTCTTTCTTTCAAGACCTGTCAAGACCCTTGTTTTATAACTGGAAGGGAGGCGATGTTAAAAGGACCTCTAGACTGGCGCTGTCCCATAGAACTATCTGTGATGATGGCAGTGCTCTGTGTCCACACTGTCCAGTAAGGGAATTGTTAGCCACCAGCGGCGGAGCACTTGGGATGGGGCTTCTGTGACTGAGGGGCTGAAATTTAAACATATTGTATTTGAATTAATTTAAATAGTTGCATGAGGCTAGCGCCTCCCTCACAGAGACCACGGCTCAGGACCAGTAGAGAAGATCCAGTGCTGCGGAACATCAGAGTAACCCCCATCGTGAGGGGGATCTAAGGAGTTATTTGCAGCAGGTGGTGGTGGAAAGAGAGTTTTGCCCCCAGAAAGCTCTGGTGAAACCCTTCCCAGGGTCTTTCCAGACCCGGCTCCCTGGAGGTGTGGCTTCCCTTAAGTGTGGAGGAAGTCGGCCCCACTGGCCACTGCTACATCAGGGATGGGAAGGATCGTGGTATCCTTCCAGGTGGACAGATTGGAGCACCTTCTCCTGCTGTCACCAATCAGGCCTTCCCGGCCTCCTTAACTTTGGAGGACCTGCTTGCCATCTTGCTTCTGGAGTGCTCGCTTTGGCAGCACGTATACCATCTTGCTTCTGGGGTTCGTGGCTGAAGACCTGTCCCCTTGGCCCTGGTGTACAGAGCCAGAAGGTATAACCCACCCCTGGGGCAGTGCTGAGAGGGGCCAGCTTTTCTCCAGGAGGAACAGCCAGAGCTTGATGGTCTGCAAAGCCCTCCTCCCAGTCATTGGTCAGGCATTTAAAACTTACAGAGAGCTGCCCAGGGTTGGCATTAATACCATGAGGGAACTGAGGCCAGATGGCAGAGTCCATAGGGCTGGTTCTGTGTGGCTCACCGCTGCGTCCTCGAGGTCTTTTGCCCTGCTTGCACATGGCAGAAGCTGAAGGGGCACTTTCTGGGGCGACAAGGCTCAGAGGGGCTAGCAGCTTGGTGAGAGGGCACACGGCCCCAGAGGGGCAGGAAGTCAGGCCCTGTCCCTCCTTATCCCACCTCCTTATACAGAGCCACGCTGCTCCTTGCCCTTGAAGAGAGCCTCTACTGGCATCTCCCCTGCCTTTTCGAAAGAGTCCTCACCTTTCTTCATTTCGTAAATGAAGGAATGCATATGGTAAAAGATGAAAATAAATTTAAAATACTACTAAAGGTTATGTGATGAAAAGGAAGCCTCCTTGCCACCTCTGCTGCTGCCTCCCAGTGGCCCTCTCCCCAGGCACTTGCTGTTTCCAGTTCCTCGACATGCTTCCCAACTTGCTCTGTGCAAATGCACCCTTATCTGTGTGCAGACAGCACAAGCCCTCTTGACCGATAGGACTGGGAAGCACTGGTATTTGCAGGTTAATTGAAAAATGGACGTAAGGTGAGAATCATGAAAAAGTGTTAGAGACTGTTTCCCTTGACCGTCATCATCTGGTTCTGCACCTTGCTTTGTTAACAGCGCATCTTGGAAATCAGTCCATATCAGTACAGTTAATCTTTTTTTTTTTTTTTTTAGTACAGTTAATCTTATTGCTCTTCATGGCTCTCAAGCCTTCCATTCGAAGGACGAAGGACAGGCCATAATTGATTGCACTGATTCCCTGTTGTTAGGCAGCCAGGTGACTTAGGGGCTTGTGCCTGCGGTCTACCTGAGATCAATGGCGTGCATTTCTGTAGCTCTACTTCTACACGCATGCCCCTGCTCCGACACACACACACACACACACACACACACACACACACCGCACACCCTGATGTGATTTCCAGGTGTGGCTCTATTACTTTTCTGCCAAAGCCAGAGTTTCTCCCGAGGGCCTGTGTCTTCAGAATTCAGGAGGGTGTCGAGTTTGGGGTGGGTGTTGTGGTTAAGTAAGCGTGACCTTTCTTGGTGTGGATTAGTCAAGATCTCTTGGGTTTTCTACCCATCGCCACTGTGTCCTACAAAGGCGTGTTATTGGCCCGTGTAACCGGGAAGTTCTGAGAGTGAATCAAATTCAGATACGTTGGATCTGAGAGCTTCGATTCTGTCCCAGGTCAGTGGTCTGTGCCTTTAGCGCCGCTTTCTTTGGGGTTGGCTTCATTCTCAGGCAGGCTCTCCCCAGGTGGTGGCAGCCTGGCACCCGGTGGTTGGGCTGCCATGCCAGGCCAGAAGGGAGTATTGTAGACAGATCCCAAGCTGGGCTCCCATTGTTTTGACTTGGGTCACATGCCTGTCACGGACTCAGTCCCTCTGCCTCTGAGGATCCTGGGTCATCCTGGATTAGGGCTGGGATCAGCCCCAAACCTCTAGGGCAGAGAGGGAGAGGGTAGGCGGTTCCCCAGAGAAGAAGCACCTGTGAGAGAAAGCTGCAGAATGCACCCTGGATGGTTGGAACCAACATCTGTGCGCTGCCTGGCCCCTGGAGTAAAACCCACTGACTGCCGCTCCTGTCAGCAGCTGGCGAGCGTGGGTGGGGACAGAGCAGCCGACAATGAGCTGACTATCTGGGGAGAACTACTCCTTGCCATTGGGTCTTAGAAGAGCCCTGGTAGTTTGTCACCTTCTCCATGCAGCCCACATGGGTCATAGCCTTCCTTTCAAGCTCCTAGCTTCCAGTGATAATGATCTTAACCTTCAGGGAGTAGGTAACAAGATTCTTTTGGGAAACTGCTAAATCTGCTGGTGTCTCTCTTCAAGTAAATGCTTTCACCCCTTTAACTCCAATTTCAGGGCACCCATAACCTCCCCATTAATAATCTCTGCCTGAGTTTGCATGTTTTCTTGTTTTAAACCTCACTATTATTATTATTATTATTATTATTATTATTATTATTATTAATTTCTCATGTGGGTCTTCTCCTAATTCCAGGAGCCACAGAGCTTTGGTCCTGGGCTTTGGATCTAGGTTTATAGGGAACTGTGTTGACTGTTTTGACATTGGATCTTAATTTCTTCACTTGTAAAATGAAGGAAAAAAGTTCCACATCTTGGAGTTGTTTTGAGGATTAACTAAAATAATGCATGTACCAACTTAAGGCTTCACCTGCAGTAAGCACTCAGTAAACATGCTGGTAGCTCAGTAAGACCTCCAGAGCTGCTGGCAGGTTCTGGAAGATTCCTGGGAAACCTGCTTCATCAGTTGGGAGCCCAATACAGCACCTGGAAGGGGCTTGGTTGCCGTTTGGTGGCAACCAGAGAGGATTAGAGAGAACTTCTGTGTTTGCTGAGGGGTTGCTGGGTGATTCATCTTTATTTCCATTTGGGAAAACTAAGGCCCAAGAGGCTCCCGTGACTCATCCAGGTGTCTTAGGGTTAGTTTGGGTTAGTTGTGGGTATCTTTATGTTCTGATCTTAGGACACCCCTCTGCTTATTTTCAAAACTGTGTCTCCTGCCTGGCCAAGGACACGCCACAGGTGATGGCTCACCTGTGTATTACGGGGCTTGGGATCGGGACTTGCCAATCTCAGCAAAGCGCCAGCCAGTAGCCTGCCTGGCTGGACACCAGGCCTGGGGGGAGGTAGGTATTGTTCTGTAGAAATGCAAACTGGTGCTTTGCTTTGAGAGTATTAAGACACAAAGTCCCTGTGGTTAACAGCAAATTAATCACAGTATTAAGGAGGGAATGTCTGGGTAGACATGACTTCATGAGCTTGTCATAAAGTCTGCCCCTGCCATGTTTCACTCTCCAAGATTTTTGACTTTCAGAAAAGGAACCACAGATAGAGTTACCAAGTTTTACAGAAATATTTTTACTGGGCAGAAGATTGCTTTATGGTGCGAGCCAGTTATTTCAGGAGACAAGCAAAGAGCCCTTTATTCTCACGTTCTGTGGGAGGAAATATTATGCTAGGAAGCCCGCTTCTTGGATGGGCCATTTAAGAGGCTGGGTCGCATTTCTGGAATTGGGAGTGGGTGACAGAGATGGTGCAGGGAGCTTGGGGGGCTCCTGGGCATGTAGGAGCCCCCCAAGCTCTTACCCCTCCCTGGGGATTCTGGGCTTGTCATGTGGGCAGAAGAAAGCCTAAGGTCACAGAACAGGGATAGGTGGTGGTCAAACATGGGCTTGGGCCTGAGGGTATGTGGCAGAGAGGGGAAGACACTGGGGTGGGTGGCATGCCGGTGTGTGAGGCCCTCCCACTGCTGGAGAGACAGTAGGCCCAGGTCAGAGCAGTCTGTGCCATTTGTCAGGTGTGTGACTCTGGATCCTCAGCAATTGGAGTGTCATTTTTCCGTGTGTGACATGGGGCTACCAGTTATCCGGCACCTGGGCTTGTGAGGATAGAGTGGGATTGCCCACACCCAGCATTCACTCGTTTGTTCAATCCATAGCGTCCGCAATGATCACTGGAGGCAGGGAGGCTGGCCTTCGTTCCTTTAGTCCACATTCCAGAAGCAGCTCATCGTGCGCCTTGCTTTGCTCGTGCTCGCAAGTGCCTCGGGCCTGTTTCCTGAGTCCCGAACGAGGACTTCTGGTCTGATAATGCAGTCATGAGGGATTTGAGCTCTGGGCCACCCCAGCTGGTTGGAGATTTATGGACCTCATTCCTCGAGCTGGTCAGTATTTCAGTTCATGGAAGGAACTGTTCTTGCCTGGCAATCAGGGGAAGCGAGATGATTGTACTCAAGGAGAATGGGTTTGACTTTGGTGGATCGAGACTGTCCCCCACTTCCCCCCTTGACGTGGAAGAAGAATGCCGGCCAAAAGTTTTGTTTGTGTCTGGAGCAGCCATGCGCCTGATAAGGAGACGGCATCCTTGCCCCCTTCTTGCTGCTGACCATAATCCCTTTTAAGTTGGGCGGTTGGAGAGGGTTGATTTATGTCCTTCTCTTCCTCACCTCCCTTTCGTTATTTAGAATGTGAGGGAGAGTTTATCTTGTTCTCCAGGAGATCTATCAGTTCAGCTTTGGAATGGCATCCAAGTTTACAGAATGGAGTCTGGTGCCTAGAGCCTTCTGGTAAATATTTTGGGAAGTTGGATTCCGCTGGCATTAGGGCCCATGGGCTTGGGCATTGGGTGCTTTTCCATGGCTAGACGATGGGACTCGGATCCTTCCCATATGATGCCCCACACACGGGCCACGTGCTGAGGCATCTCGGCACCCCACATCCCTGTACCTTCACCGTCCGCTGTGCTGCGCCTTCTGCCAGGAATCCTCGCATGGCTCGTTCACTCCCTGCAGATACACACCACCTTTCTTTATCCTTGGCATCCTCACGTCCTTCCTTCCCATAAACCTCCGACATTCATTCACCGTCCCTCCGAAAGCCATTCCCCAAGTCTGCCCCCTTCTTTGCTAAAAGCCTTCCTGTCGCTTTGCCAACACCTCCTGTGTTCCGACCTGAGTTAGCCAAGGCACATAGATGGGCTCTGGCCAAGATCCATAGTCTCTCCAGCCTCAGTTTCTTCATCCATAAAATGGGCTGGAAATAATAGGACTCCCACCCCCTCTTCTAGGTGAGCATGAGGATGAATAGGAAATGGGTGGGAAGTCAGGTGTGCAGGAGGGTCTGGCACATTTTTCACTTGCCTCTGGTCCCCACTTTAGATTGTGAGCTGCCCGAGTAGAAGCCAGTTCTTACTCATCTTTGTAGCTTAGCAGGTGTCTCCTCCGTAGTCAGCCCTGCGAACATAGTAAGTGAAACCCACCAGTTAGGAGAGGCAGTGATTCTCCTACGGGTTCCTTGGTTGGAGAAAATCTCTTAGAGCTTGATTTTCAAGGTTCTGGGGACGAGAAACGATATTGCCTCAGCAGGGTGATTAGAATACTGCCCACTGTGGTCGCCACGAGCCTCACGCGGCTGTTGAAGCTGCCCTGGATTGTGAAGGCTGCGCAGATTTCAAAGGCTCAGCATGATAACAAAGGATGTAGAGTTTCTCATTAATGATTTTTACATTGATTATGTGTAATGATAATACTTTGAAATGGCAATGTTTTAGATACATTGGCTAAATTACATCATTAAAATTAAGTTCATCTGTTTCTTTTTCTTTAATGTGGCTACTAGAACATTTAAAACTACATATAGGGTTTGCATCTGATTCCTTTTGAGCAGCTTTGGTCTAGATTCTAGACCATTCTTGATGATGGTACTGTGCCCAAGTAGGCAAAAGTTCATTCTTGGGGCCAGTGGGGAGGCGGGGCAGGGGGAGGGGGAGGCAACAAGTTCTTACCTGTTTTAGATCTATATACATATAGATCTACATAAATAGATGCATAGTATATTTGCAGTATCAAAATTTCAAGTAATTAGGAAAGAAAGTCTATGTAGGCCCTGAATGGGGCAGGGGGCAGATAACAAATCCTGAGAAACATGGCTCCAGGGACAGCCAGACCTGAGTCACACACTGGCTTTGCCTCTTACTAGCTGTGTGACCTCGGGTGAGTTCCTTAAGCTCTGTGCCTCTGTTTTTTCATGTAAAATGGGAGGAGAAATGGTACTTATCCTGCAGAGCTGTTGGGTAGATGAAAGGTGAAACACTTTGCCCAGTACCCAATAAAGAAGGTGGTTATTATTGTCAATTCTTATTCGTGTGTGTTAAGTGAGGCTCCGGAGGCAGAACAGGGGGGACTTGCACTTCCAGAACTTACAGAGTGACATCACGCCTGTTGGCCTGTTTTTCTGCCTGGAAATGCGTTCCTGGGAAGACCTTAATGTCTGTGCAGCACTTTGTACCGAGTGTGGAATGTGGCTGGAGGGTGTTTGAGCACATCCTCAACTGGACCAGCACCTCACTGGGTGCAGTGGGGTGGGGGGGTGCTCCACACTGAGGGCTGTTCATTGGTGGCCTCTGTCAGGCTCATAGCAACCCCTCCTGGCCAGGCGGGCGTCCAGCTGTCAGGGCCAGGCCAGGGCTGAGCTGGGCATCTCCTCCCTGGGGTCGCCTTCAAAGGGAGAGCTGGGAGGAAGGTGGAGGGGGAAGGAGGGGCTACCCCATTGACTGCCCGACACAGACAATTGGATTAAAGGTCCCTTTCAAGGCCTTGGAAATTGTTAGTGACACGGACCCTGGCCTGGGGACTGCTGCCTTTTAATAACAGAACCAAATTCCCTCTTCTGAGATCACAGATGCCGGGGTCCTGCCTTCTGTGCAAGGAGGCAGGGAGGCCGCTCAGCAGCATGGCTAGGGTGAGGATGACTTGCTAGCTGCTCAGCCTGCTGGACCCCCCACCCCCACCCCCACCCCGGAGTTTCTGTACATGATGGTTTTGAGGAGCAAGTGGGGGCCTGGGGCATTTCGGGCAGTCCACTGTCTGGCACCTGCTCTTGATGCCGTGCACACACCCAAACCTAACCTGTCCAGTACGGCTCTCTCCATCTTCCTGTGAAGCCCATGCCTGGCCCTCCATCCACCTGTTGATCCATTTGGAAGCTGGAGGTCATTTCTGACTCTTCCTCTCAACCCTTAACTGAATGGCTGGCAGTTGGATAACTTTTGTCAGTTCTCTAACTAAATGCATCTTAGATTTGTCCACTGCTTGTCACTGTCCCTGTCTGGTCTAGGCCACCGTCACATCCCTCCTGGAGGATTCCAAAGCCTCTGATGTTACCTTCTGTAGTTCAGCCAGGCTGACCTTATAGGACACTTCAGGATTTTATAGAATTGTGCCCCTCCTTAAATCCCTACTGTGTTTTTCTATAGTCTTTAGAAGAATGTCAGATCTTTCCTTTTCTTTTTAAAGATTTTATTCATTTATTCATGAGACATACACACACACACACAGAGAGATAGAGAGAGAGAGGCAGGGACACAGGCAGAGGGAGAAGCAGGCTCCATGCAAGGAGCCTGATGTGGGACTCGATCCTGAGACTCCAGGATCACACTCTGGGCCAAAGGCAGGCACCAAACTGCTGAGCCACCCAGGGATCCCCTGTCAGATCGTTCTTATAGTCTATAAGACAGTATGATTTGCCCCTTTCCCACCTCTCATCTCCTTTTGCCTTCCCCTCACTCCCTCGGTCCCAGCCATGCTGGTCCTTTCTGAACACGTCTATCATGCTCTGACCTCAGGCCCTTTGCACATCCTGCCCTCCCTACTTGAGACATTCTTCCTGACTCACCCTTCAGGTCTCAACTTCCATGTCACTGCCTTGGAGCAGCCTTCCCCGAGGCCCTACTTACCGTGAGTTTCCTTTCTCACTGCCGTTCCTTCTCCTAACACACCCAGCTCCTTCCACTTCTTGGGATGCTTATCACCATTAGGCATTAGCAATTTATTCATGCAGTGATTGAGTTCTGGCTCACCTACCACGGGACATCAGATGT
The DNA here is from genome assembly GCF_003254725.2 of Canis lupus dingo. NCBI lineage: Eukaryota > Metazoa > Chordata > Mammalia > Carnivora > Canidae > Canis > Canis lupus. The sequence goes on along the minus strand of NC_064244.1, from coordinate 63,300,504 downwards.
GTGGTGTCTGCGGCAGTTACCGGTATTAACCTCTGCAGCTCTAGCCCTTGCACAGCGTAGAATGTGGGTTCTGTGCCTGGGTGGCTCATTGGGTTAGCATCTGACTCTTGATCTCAGCTCAGGTCTTGATCTCAGGGTCATGCATTTAAGCCCCACGTTGGGCTCCACGCTAGCATGGAGTATACTTAAAAGCAAACAAACAAAAAGTTTGCAAAATGGAATCGCTTTGCTGTGTGCTTTGGACACATCCCTTCCCCTCTGGGCTTCAGCGACCCAGTATGTAAATGTGGGTGGCAGTAGCTGGACTCAGTCACTTCCAAGTTGCTTCCATCCTGGATATTTTTTGGAATTAACCAGTGCTTTGTCTAAGACCCCACATGGTACTTGGGGCTGGCTGGAAGGCTGGGTGTTGCAGGGTCATGTGCCCTGCCTCCTTCCTTTGTACTCTAGTCAGGCTGGGGCTCAAGGGGTTGACTGTGGGACTCTGGGAGAAAGAAATCCTGTGTGTGCCAAGTAGCTCATTCATAAAAATGGGTGCTTGTCACCACTGCTATAGTTCTTTTTAACCAGCTTAGAGGCAACGTGGCATTGGTGCTTGGGTGAACCTCCGAGTCGGGCAGAACTGGATCCAAAGCCAGTCTCTGCCCATCCCAGAGAATGCTGAAGTTAGAGGGGTGCTAATGGGCAGTTCAGAAGCGGGTAGGAGAATGGCTCTGGGATCAGAGAAATTTGAATCTTGGGCCTGCTTCTGACCCGTTATATGGCCTTAAGCAGTCTTCCTGATCCTTCTGAGGCTTTAGTCTCCTCATCTGTAAAATGGGACTCCCTGTTGAACTCCCCCTTGAGGTTGGTGTATGAGTTCAGTAAGATCTTTTACATGAAACTCTGTGGCCTGGTGTAGGCCAGTTGCTCAGTAAACCTGCTTTTATTATGATTAATAAGTGTTCCTTTTAAGAATTACTTCTTGTGAGGGAGAAGGAAACAGAAAAAGGAAAAGTCTTTCTGGAAATTTCTTTACCCCTTGGAAAGGTCTTTACCCCATGGAAAGGTCTATTTCCTTCCTTGCTGGAAAACCCTCACCCCTACCCTTCAGCATCACCCTGTCCCTGTCCCTCCATTGTCCCCCTGCACCCTGTCTGGTCACCCAGTGACTCATTAATTACTGCAACTAGATGGTTGCTATGGAGATCCCCTGATGCTGAAATTGCCCTGTAGCTGGGTGGGCATCCTGTGATCCCTGCCTAGGGCCTGAGGCTGTGACAGTCAAGGGACTAGGGGAGGGAGGTTCAGTTTGGAGACTCTGGGCATCCATCCTCCCCTTGATCTGCCCTGCAGCGTGAAGGTGGCTGCTGGGGGTGGGGGCAGCGAGTGCTTTCTGGGGTCAGATCAGCAGGCTGCCTCCTCTCTGCCCCAATGGGATCTACCCTCTTGGAAGCTCATCTTGGCTCAGGACTGGGAGAGGGTCCCATCCTCACAGCCCTTTGGAACCTGAGACCCTTTGCAGATGTGCAACTTCCTGGGGGATTAACACCCTCTCTGAGCACAGCCTCTGAGCCCTCTGGAGGTTTCCTGGCAGCTGTTCCTAAGCCGGCCTTGTATGTATCAGAATAACCTGGGGAAATTTAATGAGAAATAACTTCTGGGTTCAACCCCTGGCGAGTCTGATTCAGTAGGTATTTGAGAACCTTTGTGGCAACAGGTCAGGTTCACATATCAGCCACAGGGCCTGAGAGAGGGGAGAGGTGGCGACCCCAGGAGCATCGGGGTACTGTTACCCACAGGAGGGGTGCCTGGCCCCCTGAGTGACAGCTATTGACTCTGTATGTTGGGTGGGGAGGGGCAGCCCAGGAGTCTCTTCTTGAAACACACATATAGGGGTACCTGTGTGGGGTGGCTCAGCGGTTGAGCATCTTCCCTTGGCTCAGGGTGAGATCCTGGGGTCCTGGGATCGAGTCCCTCATCAGGCTCCCCCCCAGGGAGGGGAGCCTACTTCTCGCTCTGCCTAGGTCTCTGCCTCTTTCTCTGTGTGTCTCTCATGAATAAATAAAATCTTAAAAAAAAAAAACCCCACACATAGGTATGTGTATATATAATACATGCACGTCGACACATACGCATTTCTAGATTTTTGTTTGAAGTCAGCGTTCTTTCCTCCCATTTTACAGATGGCAAAACTGAGGTTCTGAGCGACAGGGTCCCTTCTTCCAGGTCAGGATCGAGCAGCGGAGCTCGGCCGTGCAAATCCTGCCTTCCCGCTGCCTCTCTTCGGCCCCCGTGTTCCTGCCCGTCAAATGGGCGCAGTGCATGTACCTGGGCCACCTCCTGGGCCCACGGCGCTCGGGGGACGGGGACGGGGGAGGGGAGCGGGACTGAGGATCGGGAAGCCGCTGTGAGTCACCCCTCCCGAGTGAGGGCTGAGCTCCTCGCAGTCAGGGCTTGGGGCTGAGGTGGCCTGGGAGGGCCTGTTTGGTTTGGTTGACATTTCCGAGAGATGCCGGGCCTCGCTGGTGCCCCTGGCCGAGCAGACCCAGCCGTCTCCCCCCAGGGACTAAATTTAGGATTCCTCGGTCTTGGCTGGGCCTCCTCTTGTTTTTGGAAAGTCTCCATTTTGTTCCTCCTGCTGCCTGCGGGCGGCCGAAGCCCAGCCCCAGCCAGATGACCGGCCTGCCCGCGCCGCACTCACGCTCCGGCCTGAATTGATCTTGTCGGAGTTAATTAGCAGCTGGTCCTGCAGGCCTGGCCTCCAGCAGGCGGGAGGAGCCGGCTGGGGGTGTGCCAGGAGCCAGGGGGTCCCCGCCCCGCAGCCCTGCTCGCTGCGCCTCAGGCAGAGGCCCTCTGGAGGGAGGCTCTGGGGTTTTCTTTGGCACTTGGTGAGCAAATGGCTCCCTCTCCCTTTTCTTCTGAGCCCTGTAAAAATAAAAAGTTAAAAGACCCTCAAGTTTGAACAGTAAAACCAAATACATGAAACCAAGCTGTTTCCATGTGGGGGCCACGGACTGTGAACACCCAAGTTTGAAACTTCCTCTCGCTGGAATTTATGGAAGCCTTGGAAACTTTTCCTTTTCCCTTTAAACATCAGAATTGGCTCAGGGCATTCTTTAAAAGCATAACCCTGGTGCTGCTCACAGCTTGATTTAATACAGCTTGAATACAATAGTAACTTCTGAACGGGGCTCTCTTCAGAGAGCAGGAAAGGTGTTTCATGACACCAGTAAGTAGGCTTTTTTTTTTCTTGCCTTTAGCCAAGAAGTATATTCTAAGATTTATTAGATTCTCCACTGCCCTCCCCCTAGTAACCCAGATTTTTGCTAGAAGTAAAGGAAACTTGCTCAGAACAAGTTCTTTAACTAGGGGCTAGAAGATGCGGAGACCCGTCCTCTGGGGGGACTCGGGTGCTGAACATTGACCCGAGCAGAGGCCGGGTTTTTACAGGCGGGCGGGTCACAGGTGCCCGCTTCCCAGACCAGACCCGCTCGGGGCCTGGGCGTTAGGAGCATCAGCAGGAGGGTAATTGTGTTTTGGGAGGAAGGGGTGAAGTGTGGGCATGGGATGCGGTTGGTGGGGGGGATCAGCTTTCCTGCAGAGGGACTTGCTCTGGGCTTCGAGGGACTGGTTTTGCCAGCCTGTATTTGTGGGAGGGGGTGTTTGGGAAGACGGTGATGTCGTGACGGTATTCCTCGAGAAATAAGGCAGATTCCTGATCTGCCTCTGCCTCAGTGCTACGAATCTCACTCGGGCTGTCGGGCCCGAGAATGGCTCTTCGGGAGCTCGGGGGCTCCAGCTTAGGGAAGGGGGGACCGGGCCCTCGAAACACCAGGCCTAGATTTCAGCGTGGTCGCCGTTGGCCGAGCCCCTGAGAGCAAGGCTTCTCACCGGAGCAGAGACAGTTTGGCAAGGTCTGCGGGCACTCTCGGTCATCACGCCGGGGCGGTGCTGCTGCCGGCATCTGGTGGTGAGGCCTGCGATGCTGTTAGATACCCTACATGCACTGGACAGCCTCTCAGCGAAGAATTATCTGGCCCCAACAGAGCCGCGGTTGACAAACTCTGCTGGGGCAGAGCATCCACAGGGCCCACCAAATCCACTCCTGTCTTCTAGAAGGTTCTGAGTTCCCGAGATTGGTTGCTAGCTTCTCGGCTTATTCCCACCTTTTGTTCAAAGTTGGGACTCTCTGCTAATTTGCCCTCACTCCTCCCAGGGCTCTGCCTGGGTCCCGGACGAATGGGTGCTTGGTGGCTGGTGTGTATACTGACCGCCGGGCAAACTCCCGAACAGAGCTTAGAGGAACAGCTGCCCCTACTGCCATGTCCTAGGAAGGCATTTGGCCACTGCCTCCTGTCCCCGACCCCTCCCCAGGCAGCAAAGATGCAGACCCCTCAGAGGTAGTGATTCCTGGTTTAAGTATCGATGACAAGCGGTTAATAAGATTATCGATCTACAGCTAAATTGCTGCGATCAAGTGGTGGTCTGGCGTGGAAGCAGTGCCTGGCCACCATCACATTTCTGGTTGTCCTTTGTTGAGAGAGCTGGGCTGGAGAGCTAGATTTGAGACACTAGAATTTGGCCTGAGAGTGGCTGCCCATGGGCATAGGAATACCTTTCTAGAAGGTTGCTAAGTGGGCAAAAAAAACTTTTTTTTTTTTTTTTTTTTGCAAAATACGTTTTCATAAGTCATTCTTGATCAAGGTAGTAGGCATAATGGGCATCCGGGGGTCTTAAAGTTCACCTCTACGTGGGGCCATTCAGGTGGGCAGCATGTAGGAGGTGGTAGCTGATGTGACTTAGCAAGGTGAGTTTTTCCTGCTTTGGTTTTGCCTTGAGCTGCTCACTCTGATGAGGGTTTGTTTCCTGACCCATTTTTCTTTCTTTTCCTGTTTTAGATGGGGTGACCCCAGTTGTAGGAGCGCATAAACCTTGATGTTGGAGTGGCTCATGATGCTAGCATTTTATTTATCATTCACGTACCAGTGTAAGACAGGGATCTTGTTTGGAAGGTGTCCTTGCCCAGGTAGTGATTTAGTGGCCCTGGCTCCTTCCATCTTGTAGCTCAGGTTCTCCAAATCTGCTTCCAGCTGGCAAAAGGGGAATAAAAGAAGGAAAAAACTACCACTTCTTAAGATCCCTGGCGGTGAGATCACAGAACCTCACCTGATGCAAAGGATGCTGGGAGATGTAGTTCTTTCTGGGCAGTCACTTCCCAGTGGCAACCCCACACCCTGGAAGGGACGCGGGAGCATGACTCACAGCCCCTGCTTGTGTCTTTGTGTCGTTTGTGTCCCTTGCAGGGTCTCTTTTTGCCTGGGCCTCCTTTTCTGCTGATTTTCTCAGCGGCCATGTCTAGCTCCATGTTGCAGAAGCTTCGACCTCTGTTCCATGTGGAATGTGTAGCCCCTGGGGGACTCCTGGTGCCTTGCTGGGAGATTCACACCCAGGTTCTGATTGGATGCCCACATTGCATGCACTTCTTGCACTGCTGTGATTGTCTGTCACATTCTGAGAGCCATGCCTCATGGTTCTGAAAATGCCCAGGAGGTCTCCTGCAAGCCTGTGTTCCTCCTGGGTAGCTAGGGATCTGGTTGGGCTTTAGGGTGGGCTGTGTCTGGATCATTGCTTTCATGATGCCTCATCTTATCATCAGAGGTGGCTTTTTCCCCTGGGAATGCAAGTGGTGCTGTGTCACCCTGGAGAAGTTACAAGATTGGGAAAAGCCAACAGCACCAGTTTAGTTAGTATTTTTTATGCCCTTCCTTTTGGCAGAGATTGCAAAAAGGGTAGACTGAAACTAGCCCCTGGCATATTTTATTTGATCAACTCAATTGCGAAAAAAAAAAAAAAAAGATCAGTGCTTTAAAATGGAGGATTTTACTTAGAAGTCCAGATTTCTGACTGCTTTTTGAAAATTGGAAAAGCTGGTAATAGTGGCATCAGCTTCGTAGCCTGGCAACATTCAGCTGGAGCTGAGTGAGGCTGTGCCTTTGGACACGGTATACACCTCCCAGAGCCCTGTGACACCCATCAATCCTGTTTCTCTCTGTGTGGCCCTTCATCATTGCTCTTGCACATGCTTTCTTATAGAGTAATGTTTCTTTTCTTTAAAAAAAAAAAAAACAGATTTATTTGCAAAAGAGAGTGCACAGGGGGAGGGGCAGAGTGAGAGGATCTTTAAGCAGACTCTCCTCTGACAGACATGGGGCTCGATCCCATGACTCATGAGATCACAACCTGTGCTGAAACTAAGAGTCAGAAGCCCAACTGACTGAGCCACCCAGGCACCCTGAGATATGTTTCTTTTTAATAAGTTTCTCTAGTTCTCGCAAAGAAAATAATTGCTATCAAAGGTGAGGGTGGGAAAGATGAGCCAAAATGGTTCTTTGTTTTAAGAAAAATGAGAGTGTATTTCTTCATGGGGACAAAAAATTCTGTATGTTTCCTATGTGAGTATTAAACATGGCCCACTTTATTTATTTAAATAACCTAGCTCCAATAGGATCGAACTTGTGACATCTGACCTCACTGATGTATTGCTTCCCATAGGATAATATTTCCCGAATATAGTATCCCACTAGGAATTCTGGGGAGGGGAGTGTTAAAGATTCTGTGTTAAAATAGGTTTGGGAAAAAAAAATAGATCTAATAACCAAATTAATAAGTTCTGTTACTGCAGGAATTCTCAGTGCCTTTATTGTGCTGAGGTACACTCTGAATCTCAAAATGAGGCTTTAGTATAACTTAGTGTTCTTTCAGTTTGGTGGCCAGTTTCCCCATCTTCCCAGGGCCGTAGATTTGAGTGCTCTCATGCTGTGAAGCACTGTCTCTGACATCACCCAGTGTGTGACCTGCATCCCCCAGGTGTACCTGCCCTTACACTAGATGCACCAAGGGCCTCCCAAAGATGCAAACTTCGCTTTTGCAAAGTTGTCTTCTGCCAGCCGCCCGCTGAGATTTCGAGTCCTCCTTGCCGTGTGGGGCGCCTGCCACGTGCTTAGAAACGACTTGGATTGAGAGGGTTGGCTGAACAGCCAGTGCCCTCTCTCCGTGGTCAGCTTGCGGCTCTGGGTATTTTGTGGGCTTCCACAGAGCTGGTGACTTGTTTTCTGATCCAGGATGATGTTGGGCTATTTTGCAATAGCTCTCAGTTGCTGCGAGGCTACAGGGGCTCGACAAGTGGGATCTGGGGAGGAGGAGAGCAGAACTGCATGCAGGGGAGATGCTCTGCTTCGTCTCCCTGAGCTGCGTGTGCCGTAAGGTGTATTTCGTGCCCAATAATGCGTTTGTCTCTTTGCCTGACCACAGTAAGGCAGCTCCTGGACCAGATGCCAGCCTTGATCTGCTGAGCTCCCTGGGATGTTTCTGAGAAGGCCAGAGTGTGTTGCCCGCCCAAGGATGTCTCAACTAATTAGTCCATTAGAGCCGATGGGCCTCAGATCATGAATTTGGAGCTGTCTGCTAATTATGCCTCGAATGTGATTTTAGTTAAATGATTAAGGGCTCTCCCAGGACTGCCCTCCCTACAGCAGTCCCCTCGGCCTCTGCCTAGAGCTCTTGCCAAGATAGGATTCTTTTTTGTCCCAGGAGAGTATCTCGCTCCCAGGGCCTGAGGGAGGCTAGATCTTGTAGGTGCTCATTTCCAGACTGAGGTCTTTGCAGAGAGCATGGTGGCCTCACACCTTCCAGACGTCTTCGTGTAGGCACAGGAATAGGAACAGTGCCACTCACCAGTCATTTCACACATTCATTCTGGAGGGGGCCTCAGGGTTCTGGGGAGCCAGCAGGGACCCTGGGGTCCCCGGGCTGCTGCTTTCATTTTGGTGTTTGTCCTAGAATCACGTCTGGGGTGAACTGTTTTGGTTGTTCCAGCCCAGACATGTTCTCGATGACTGCAACCCTGGCCTCCAGCAGCCATGGGAGAGATTTCACAGCAACCAGCAGAGCTGCCTGGCTAGGCCCAGTCAATCCATAGCATCACAAGAGATTAGAAGGTGGTAGTTTGAAGCCACTAAGTTTGGGGATGGTTTATGGCACAACAGGAGAAAGTCAAAACAGAGGAGTGGGGCATCTGGGTGGCTGATGGGCTGAAGCTGTTGAGTGTCTGCATCAGCTCAGGTCATGATCCCAGAGTACTGGGGTCGGGCTCCCTGCTCAGCCAGGAGCCAACTTCTCCCTCTCCCTTTGTCTCTCCCCTCTGCTTGTGCTCTTTCTCTCAAATAAATAAATAATATCTTTAAAAACAAAAACCAAAAAACAGACGGGTAGCTTGTTGTCAGCTTGCATGGAAGAAAGATGAGATTCCCGCTGGCATGCGGTGGAGCATCACCTCCTAAGTATCAGAGAGAAGGGCAGAAGGATAAATGGTCTCCCTTTAGGGCCACGGTGGACAGGTATGGTGGAGTGACCAGGGCCATCATGACTGCAGGTGTGGCTCTATCCCTTCCTGGGTGTTGTCAAGAGTTCCAGGATTCAAAGCTTCATTTAAGTACAGAAATTCTTGGAGAATTTCTCATTTAAAGCAAACCCCTTGATTTAATGGGTTTCTCATTCAAAACAGTATCACTCTTCACCCTATTAATCTCAGGAGGCTTATTTCCTTTGTCAGAGAGAATGGGCAATAAGACAGAGTGTCTATATATATATAGATACATGCATTTTTAGTATATAACTATATGTGTGCACATTACTATATATGTACTATATATAACTATATATAACTGTAACTATGTATGTAACCAAATATATATATGGTTAGCTCTTGCTGTGTAACAAACCACCCTAGACTTAGTGACTTACCCATTAATTATTCCTCACGGTTTGGTTGGAGCAGTTTTACTGACCTGGGCTGGGCCGGGCTGATTCGGGTTGGGCTTGCTCATGCTTCTGAGGACACTTGGCAGGTCAGCTGGCAGCTGCCTGGTCTGAGAAAGAATTGGCTGGGACAAGGCGACTCTCCTTCACGTGCATTTCACATCCCTCCAGCAAGTGAGCCCAGGCACCTCTCATCATAGCGGCCGATGTCTAAGAGAGAAAGTGGAAATCTCAAGTGTTGTATCAGGTCTCTGCCTGCCTCTCATTGGCTACAGTCCCACTGGCTGAAACAAGTCACACAGCTAAGCCCAGAGTCAGTGTGGGAGGATACCACCAAAGGTCCTAGGTGCAGGGAAGCCTGGACAAATCAGGGCCATTAATACAATCGGCTTGATATAACTGGGCTGAGGGGTCTGTTTCCTGCCCATTGATCCCAGAGTTGCGGCTTTCCAAATGGGTAATTTAGACATTTTTCAGCCCTTGCCTCATTTTTCCAATCTATAAAATGAGCATAATAATATAAGGACTGTTGCAAGGATTTAAAAAGAAGATAAATGTAAACCATGATGTCTGGCACTAGTAAGCATTTGGTAAATATTAGCGATTATAATTATCAGCCAACTTATAAGTGACCCTACATCACAGGCACGTGGAAACTGGGAGCTCCTCGGGCTGGTTGGTGTCTCTTCTTTGGCCTCTGTATAACCAAGGGGTCTATTCCATCCAGGATGGCCCCTGTGGAGCCCAGCTCTCCCTGACTGTGGGCAGCAGGGCCTTGGGACACCTAGCCCTATCCTGCAGTACCTGTGTCCCCGAGGGCTCCAGCCTGTCATCTGTAGATGGTAGTGAGTCCCAGACCCTAGGAACAGGGGTGTCCAGGCTGACTGCACAGAGGAAGTGACCTGCTGGGGGGCCCAGGTGGTGGCATGTCCCCCGGCTCCCCTGAGAATCATGGAAGCTGCTAGATTCAGGGTGTGCTGCTCTGTAGTAAAGAGAGGATTCTCTTTTGTTTCTTTTTTTCTCAAAACTTGGCCTGTCATGGCATTTTGTTGCAGGGAAAGCCTGTCATTAGATTCAGATTTTGACCATGAAGTACCTGCCATAACCCAGGCACGGAGGGTCCAAGAGGGGTGGCCACACTGGTACAAACGCCTCACTGGTGTTTGTACCAAACATGTGGCTGGCGCAGGGCCTGGGGACACCAGCAGTTCCTGTTCAGTCCACTCTGGAGCTAGCCGGGGCCTTGGTGGGAGTGGAGGAGAGAGTGTCCCAGCAGCTGGGCTGTGTCAGCTTCGCAGAGACATGGTCCCTGCTGGCCAAGGAATTCTGGGTCTGAGTCGGAGATGAGGCTGCTTTGGAAGCACATCCCGGGCCCTGGAAGACTCTGAGTGCCCTGGGCAGCGGGCCCGACTGGGGACTTGGGGCCGGAATGCCGGGAACTGAAAGCTGGCCTGACTTCTGAGGCTCGTGGAGCTGGCTCTCCAGAGGCCTCGCTGCCTCCAAGATCCAGCCGCCAAGCTCTTCCCCGGGCAGGGCCTTCCCCGCCTCCCCATGCTGCCCTCCGCGGCCTCCCTCCGCGCCTCAGCACCCCCACCCCCGGGCTGCACTGTGTGCTCTGTGCTGATTTTCTTCTCTCCGGTTAGACACTGGTAGTAGTAAGAAGGATGATAGTAGCATGATCAGCAGTGATACCCACCACCATTTATCGAGAGCCTTCCATGTGCCGTGGCCATGCCAAGTGCGCCGTGCTTAGTAATTCGTGGTCTTTGTGCTACTTACTGGACATCATCATAAAGCTTGCCCTGCTTTGGAATTGTGAGGATGTTTCCGTCCACGGGTTGTGTTTACCCATGAGCTGTGCTCACCATGGGCCTGCGTGGTTCTAGGTACATGTAGTAAGTTAGGCTCTTCTCTGCACATTCCAGAAGAGGGTCTGAGGAACGGAGTGGTCAGTTCACATGCGGAGCTGTGATTTCAACGCTAGTGGGCAGGTGCTCACTCTCTGCCAGGCTGTGTCCATCTGAAGGATTAATGTGGCCTGACTTTTTTTTTTTTTTTAAGATTTATTTATTTATTTCAGACAGAGAGAGCACCTGTGAGAGGGGAAGGGGATGGTGGGGAGGGGCAGAGGGGAGAACCTCAAGTGGGCTCCACATTCAGTGTGGAGCCTGATGAAGGGCTTGATCCCAGGACCCAGGGATCATGACCTGAGCTGAAATCCAGAGGCTTAACAGACTGAGACACCCAGGTGCTCCCGTGGTCTGACATTTTAGAAGACAAGCGCCTGGGTGGCTCAGTGGTTGAGTGTCTGCCTTCGGCCCAGGGCGTGATCCTGGGGTGCTGGGATTGAGTCCCACATTGGGCTCCCTGCAGGGAGCCTGCTTCTCCCTCTGCCTGTGTCTCTGCCTCTCTGTGTCTCTGTGTCTCTCATGAATGAATAGATAAAATCTTAAAAAAAAAAAAAAAAAAAGAAGAAGAAGAAGAAGAAGAAGAAGAAAAGTCCCCATCAGAGTGTTCCTTCTGCACCCTGTTCTGTGAGCCACCTGGAAATTACAGTTCCTGGAAGATGCCGGCTAGTAGAGGCTGCCTAGTCAGGGCCTGGGCCCTTGGATGAATGAATGAGGATCTCCTTCAGGGGGCTTTTCCTGCTTGTGGAAGCTTGGATCACGGAGGGCACACAGGTGTGTCCTTGCTTCAGAGGGAGTGAGGGGTGTCTGCCCACCTCCCCACCTATCCCCAGCTGGGGGTCAGTTCGCTCTGCATCCTCTTTGTGGACCACGGGTGCCACGTGTCCCGGCTCCAGGATGGTGTTTGAGCTGGAGGGTTAAAAATAGGCCCCATTCTCTGTTCAGACTCTTAAGGCCAGAGTGACTTCCTAGGCTCCCATGGGCCGTTGTTCTATCCACAGCCACCCCCTGGTGGGAAAGGGGGAAATTCTCACTTCCTGGTCCTCCCAGAACCCCACGATTAAAGAGGAAAGCCCTACCCATCAAGCCCGACTCCTTCTTAAAGTAGAAATCATCTCCAGTATAGCCCGTACAGAAGGCCACCCAGCCTCTGCTTGAATACCCCCTGTGACAGGGAGCTCACTATTCTGAGTGGCCTCTTCCTTTGTTGGATGGCTTTAGTTCCTGGAAGGATAGAGAATATTGGCCCTCCCTGCCATGAGTCCTGCTCTGCGTTCAAGAGACACCCAGAATTGGCTGCCTTCAGCCTCTTCCACCCTCAATGTTCTCAACCTCTACCATCACTTTACCAGTTCTCCCGCTCTGAGGCTTTGTGCCCTGGAGTAAGTGACTTAGCCTCTCTGAGTCTGAGTCTCTGTCTTAGTCTGAGTCATTTTATCACAATATAAAATGGAGATGGCCCTAGTCCTTATTCAGACTTTTCGTGAGGGAGGGTTAAGTGAGTGAATACCTGTAAAGGATTTCACACGGGGTTTGCTAAGTAAATAAATATCAGCTCTAATTACGCAGTCATCTTTCTGGTCATCCCTAGACCAAGGCTTCTCAGACTTGAATGTGTGTGTATATGAATTACATGGGTTTCGTGTACATATGCCCATTCAGACTGAGAAGATCAGGTGAGGCCGGGGACTGCATGTCTCACAACTTCCCAGGCTGTGTGGAGACCGCTGGCCCTCAGCCCACGCTTGGAATGCCAAGGCTAGTGTAGCCATGTTTTTACGAATGAAACTTCATTTTCCAGGTAGGGTTTATCTTGTTCCAGTGATAGTAGAATCATCATGTCCCATGATACAAGATGTAACGCTTGTGGTCATGCAGCCTAATATTGCATTACCCAAAGGAGACAAGGTAGTATCTTGGGTGTCAAGGTAACTTTTGTCCTCTGGCTTCTGAGCCTGACCTAGTGATTTATGGAGAAATTGGCCTGTAGTTTACATGGATTTTTCATGGATCTGAAAGAACCTGAGGATCTTTGAGGGACATGCCTTGCCTCTGGAATTCCCTCTGTTCCAGACCGTTGGGTGTATCATATGACTAACCAAAGCTTGATCAGTGAAGGGAGTCCCTCTGGGTCCTGTGGAGCAGAGTTCCTCATGGCAGGGGTGGCCGACACAGGCAGGTAGAGGCTGAAGCAGCCTGGTGTGGGCGATGGGTCAGTGCCCTGCTGCTAGTAGGACTCCCTCACGTCCCAGTGACTTCTGTGCACTGAGAGGGCCACTGATGCCTGTTTGCACTTTCATGGCTCCATTCATTCAACTTACATAATGGAGAAACTGATTCTTCAGAAAAGATTTAAATACTCATTCCAAGTTGCATTGCCATAAACCAGTGGGACGAGAAGATGACTTGAGAATGACAGATCAAACCCGCTCACAACAGCTACAGTGGTTACTGACCTAACGCTGCACTTCTGATTCAACCTGTTCCAAAGGTGTGGTGATGCTGTAGCTTTAACCAGCGTTTCTTTGTTCCTTATCTGACTCTGCTGGGCTGTGATCTGCTTTGGGTGGAAAGGGAGTGGCTGCTCAGCAAGGTGGTTAGATCCAGCACAGCCTCTGGCACCAGGTGGCTCAGGCTAAATCCCAGTGCCACTTACGCAAATCTTTTAACCACTATGTGCCTCAGTTTACTTATCTGCAGAATGGGGAAAATCTGAGGTGCCTGGGTGACTCAGATGGTTAAACATCTGCCTTTAGCTTAGGTCATGATCTCAGGGTCCTGAGGTCAAGCCCTACATCGGGCTCCCTGATCGGTGGGGAGTCTGCTTCTCCCTCTCCCTCTGCCCTGCTCCCTCCCTGCTGTGTGCTCACAGGCACACACGTGTACTCTCTCTCTCTCTCTCTCTCTCTAATAAATAAATAAAATCTTTAAAAAAAATGAGGGAAATAGTGTCTACCCCATAGTTGTCACTATGAAGTGAGTTCATAAACACAAAATGCTTAGGAGGGTGTCTGGCCCACAGTGCCACATTACATCTGGCCCTTTTCCCCGTTATGTTGTGATCTCACTGTGGCTGAAAGAAATTTAGCATCTTCCCAGAACCTGACATCACAGGATCCTGGTTGTTCACTAGCTTATGAGTGTTGGATCTGCTGATTCAAAGTCAAGCTCTTGTTCTTCAGGCTAAGCTACCCTCGCCCTGCTGCATACCCCACCCCTGCCACTTTAAAAAGTAGTTACTGGGATGCCAGGGTGGCTCGGTGGTGGCTGAGTGTCTGCCTTTGGCTCAGGTCGTGATCCTGGGTCCCAGGACTGAATCCCATGTCAGGCTCCCCACAGGGAGCCTACTTCTCCCTCTGCCTCTCTCTCTGTCTCTTATGAATAAATAAATAAAATCTTAAAAAAAAAAAGTAGTTACTATAGAAAATTTCAATCCTAAACAGAAGTAGAGAGAATATGGAAATGAATCCCCTGAAAGCAATTGCCCAGATGCCAGTCAACTTTCTTGACTTCTACTTATTTTTTTTTTCTTGACTTCTTTTTTAAGGATTAAACTCTACTTGTGTCATAATAGAGCCTTCTCAGCCTGTGTTGTCCTTGTAGGTTTTCTTCTTTATTTACGTATACATAGAAACATTTTTTATTTTCATTTTATTGTGATAAGAACACTTAATATGAGATCATACCTCTTAAATTTTCATGGGTACAATACAATACTGTTGACCATTGATCCAATGTTGTAAGACAGATCCGTAAGCCTATTCATCTGGTTTAACTGACACTTAACAGCAGTTGAGTAGCAACTTCCTATAAGTTCGTTCCTCAGCCCCTGGTGATTGCCATTCTGCTCTTTGATTCTACGAATTTGCCTATTTTTGATACCTCACATAAGTAGAATCATGCAGTATTTGTCCTTCTGTGACTGGCTTATTTCACATAGCATAATGCCCTCAGGGTTCATCCATGTTGCTGGATATTGCAGAGTTTCCTTCCTTTTTTGGCTGAATAATATTCTATTGTATGTATACACTACATTTTCTTTATCCTTTCATTGATGAAAATTTAGGTTGTTTCCATATCTTGGCTACTATGCATAGTATTGCAATGAAAATGGGAGTGCTAATATATCTTCAAGACCTTGATACATTCAAAGTGCTTGAAGAAGAAAACTGCCAACCAAGATTACTATACCCAGCAAGACTGTCCTTTAGAAACGAAGGAGAGATGAAGTCTTTCACAGAAAAATAATAGCTAGGGTGGGGAGCACCATTCCTGCCTTACAAGAATGCTGAAGGGAGTTCTTCAAGTTGCATTCGATAGCAATGTGATAGCATAAGAAAGCATTAAACTCCAAAGATATAGACAAATACAGAATATTTTAATGGCAGTGAGTAAATCACTTTGAATTCTATTAAGACAAAAATATTAACAATAACCATAAAAACGTGTTAATAGACACATAATACAGAGAGATGTAAATTGTGACAGCAGTGACATAAAGTGTGGCTGGGAGGGGAAGAAGTGGGGAATTTCTGTTTGCAGTTCAAACCACAGATGCTGTTAGAACTGCAAGATTTTAAAAAATTTATCTATTTATTTAGAGTGGGGGAGGGGTAGACAGTAGCTCTTTCTGTCCACAGGCCCTGTCCCCCTGTTTTAATAAAACCAGGTTGAGTGGGGGAGGGGCAGAGGGAGAGGGAGAGAGAAAATCTCAAGCAGGCTCCACACCCAGTGCAGGGGCATACATTGGGCTTCATCTCAAAACCCTGAGATCATGACCTAAGCTGAAATTAAGAGTTGGACACTTCACCGACTGAGCCACCCAAGTGCCCCAGAACTATGAGATGTTTCATGTAAGCCCCATGGCAACCACAGAGAAAATTTTAAAATTATACTAAAGAGAAAGAGAAAGGGATCAAGGCACATAAGTTCTACGAAGAATCAACAAAACAGGGATGCCTGGGTGGCTCAGCGGTTGAGCATCTGCCTTCCTGCTCAGGGCGTGATCCTGCAGTGCTGGGATCAAGTCCCACATCGGGCTCCCTGCATGGAGCCTGCTTCTCCTTCTGCCTGTGTCTCTGCCTCTCTCTCTGTGTCTCTCACGAACAAATAAATAAAATCTTAAAAAAAAAAAGAATCAACCAAATACAGCGGAAGACAGCAAGAGAGGGAAGATAGAAGAAAAATCTCTAACAGAGAACAATGAAAAAAATGATAATAGTGAATCCTTCCCTGTCAATATGTACTTTATTTTTTAAGCTTTTATTTATTGATTTGAGAGAGAGAGTGTGTGTGCACAAGGGGAGGGGTGCAGAGTGAGAGAGAGAGAGAGAGAGAGAAGGTGACTCCACTCTGAGCAGGGAGCCTGATGCAGGGCTGGATCCCAGGACTCCTGGATCATGATCTGAGCTAAGGCAGATGCTTAACTGACTGAGCTACCTAGGTGCCCCCAATAATTATTTTAAATATAAATAAACTGCCGCATCAAAAGATAGAGTGGCTAAATGGATTTTTAAAAATAACCTGATGATGTGCAAAAAACTGAGGTTTGTTTGGGTTTGTGTTTCTGCAGTCCAGCATGTTCCATATGGAAGCCCCAAGTGGCCAGTGCTCACAGTTCACTCCCCTGGCCCCGTGAAAAGTCAGCCCAGCGGGGGGCACTGTTAGGACAGGGCTGTGCCACACTTGTACCATCCTATAATTAGAGGGACCATCCCCCCACCAAGCGTGGCTCCTCTTCCTCCTCCGAGGTGGTTCAAGTCTGGGCAGTTCCTGCTCCTCTATGATGGTATCACACAAACAGATCATGTGGGAGCCCTCTGTCAAGTGCTCTTTTGACCTTGGCATTATGGTGACCTCTTCTGCCAGTCCAGCCTTGGAAGAGGCCCAGTCCTTTCCAGGACTGCTGGGCTCAACTTCATCTCCCCATATCGATCCTCCTGTACTTGCGCAGATAATATAGGAATGTAACAGTCCCTCATATAAGACTGACATATGCCCAATGGAAGAAGCAAAAACTCCCACATGCCTTCATACCCTCCTATGTGTCAGAACCAACAGTTGTTCATAAAAAGATATTCACAAGACAGTATCCTGTTTTGGAGGGAGGAGAGGTGATCCTTCCTTTCTATAATACATATGTCTTTATACACTTTATGGTAACTCTTTTTTTTTATTTATTAAATAAACATTTACGTAGAGCTTCCGATAAGCCAGGCATTAAGTGCTTTGCAAATATTACTTACTTTGATCATCACAACAGTTCCATGAAGTAGATATTATAATTTCCCTGTGTTACGAAGGAGGAAACTGAGGCACAGGGAAGTTACCATCTCTCAGCTGGAAGGTGACAGAACCCAGGTGGTCTGCGGTAGAATCATTTCATTAACTACTCAGCGATGCTACAGACTCCTTGTGGTGCTGTTATGAGTCCACAGCCATTAGGAGTCAACCTATTGTAAGATTAACCTGATAATCCTCACCTTTGGAGGTGCGCATTGTCAGGCTGAGGCTGCCTGGTCCTTCCTGGGCGGTTTACTGTGGGTATGCATTTGCTGTTTCTTGGTCTGTGAGCCACTCATCCCTCGCTGTCTGGTCACGGCAGTGCCCCTGGAGCAGGGTGTTGGGGCCAGGAGACGTGTGGGACTGAGCCGGAATCTGATTGAGGGGCACGTTCAAATCTTACAGATCTCTCCTTTGTCCAAAAGCACTTTCACTCCTGAGACAGTCCTGAGAGACTGACCCGTGGCTTTGTGAGTGGGTAGCGAGGTGGCCTGGAGACAGCAGAGGAAGGGTGGAGGTCAGGGCCTGGCTGACTCGACCCTCTCATGAACCCCTGGAATCATGGCCTGTTGTAGCAGGACGGCCTTCAGAGATACCATCTTCCCTCCTCCCTTTATACAAATGGGGAAACTGAGGCAGAATGTGAGGTTCCCAGGCCAGTGTTTTTTTCCTGCCATAACCACTTGTCTCCTGGTGAGCAGCACTGGGAAGGCAGGGTAAGCCTACAGAGGGATCTGAGTTGGTTGGAAATAGGGAGCCGTCCAGGGCTGTAGAGCAGGGGAGGGAGCCTGTGGAAATAAAGAAGTAGTGTGCCGTGTGGATTGGGGTGTGAGCCAAGGAGCTGGTCGGCAAAGCATTTTCCAGGTAGCTGACCTCAGCCTAGGAGTCTGGCTGAACCAAGAAATGGGGCGGGTGAGGCTGCCCTGGGGTGGGCCAGAAGAGCCGTGTGGGAGGGGGCCAGGCAGCCCAAGGGGACGCTGTCTGCTCATGAGTGGAACAACCCGGGCTGTGTGTGGGATGTCATGGCCTTGGTTTCGGGTTGGAGAGGCCCTTTGCACCTGCCCAATTTGCGTCCTGGGCAGTGACTTGGCTGCCGCCGAGGACAGAGCTGGCCGCGACTGCAGGGAGACGCCGGGCCTGTGTTTTGAGCAGGAGCCAGGGCTGGATTCTAGAATAGGCAACCGGCCCAGGCACAGTCCACATTGGCCCCTGATCAATGAAAACTGTCGCTCGGCCAGCGCATTGCCGCCACCGCCGCCTGCGGCTGCTGAGATGGGCGGGGCCTCCCCGGGCCTGTCCCCAGAGTCCCGGGCTCCGCAATCAGCGCAGTCCTGGCCTGGCAGGCGCGGCTCCTACCCCTGCCCCATGCTCTCCCTGCTCCGTGATTCAGAGCCCCATCCACCTCTGCTTGACGTCTCCCCCAGGATGCTTCCATGGACACACGGAGCGAACACGGGACCTGTGGAGAGGAGGCCGGGGAGGGCAGCTGTTTACCTTCTTGGCTGCTGTTCGATGCAATTTGGGCTCCGTTCCAGGTCTGTGGGGCCTTCAGTCATGAGGAGGACGTGTAGGGTCCCTGTCCTCAATGAGTTTATCTCGCCAGGTGGGGAGACTGGCGATCCACAAACAGTAGTCCTCCAGAGCACTAAGGAGCACAATGAGGCCTTCACAGGTTGGGGCGGGGGGTGGACAGCAAGTGGGGGGGCCCTGCTGAGCCTGGGTGTCCTGGGCTGGCTTCTCCAGGAGAGAACATTACAGGTGCACTGGGACAAGGAATTAGGTGGCAGCCAGGAGACAATAGTGGGAGTGGCCTGGGCAGAGGGCAGTGATGAGGACAGGGGGGTGGGCAGCATGGAAGGCACTGACCATGGGGCCAGGTGCAGGGTCAGTTGTAGGGAGGGCTACCACTGGCCCATGGACCCATGACAGTGCCAGTCACTCCTGCTGTCCTGGCCCTGTTATTCATAGCACTCCCCTTTCACCCTCAAAAGTGACCTGGTTTGAGCAGTAAAATTATATGGGCACCCCAGAATATAGGCAGTAGTGTCCTCGTTTTACCAATGGGGAACTGAGGGTCAGAGAGACTCAAGTTTAGGTCAGGCCCTGGAAAGAGGACAGGAGTGGAGCTGGGATGGGAACCGGGCCTGTCTGACTTGAAAGCCCAGGCTTTCCCATAATCCTATGCTGCCTCCCACAGTAAAGTGCAAAGTCAGAGACATAGGTAACTTAAATATTCACTGAGCATGACCCTGCATGGCATCGTGCCAGGGCTGTGTGGAGTCAGGGGAAGCTGGATTAAGCAGCACTCATTCAGTGGTTGAATGGCATGTAAACAAGCTCAAACTGGTCTAAATAAAAATGGGTGATTTAGTGGTTCATGTCATTGAAAAGTCTAGGGGAAGGACCAGTTTCAGGTATAGTTTGATCCAGGTGTTCAGCATTCTCAGGACCCATTTTCTATTGTTTCAACTCCTGGATCTGTTTTCCTTCGTGTTGGCTTTTCTTTTTGACAGAGTCTCCCTATAAAGAGGTAAAATATTTTCTTCAGTGTCAGATTTCCACCCCTCACATTTCATTAATGTCAGCAGAAAAAGAGCAAATGTCCTGGGATTGCATCTCTTTGGCCCAGGCTTGGGTCATGTGCCCAGCCATGACTAATCCCTGTGGCCAGGGATGTGAAAAATTCTCACTGGTCAGGCCTGGAATATGTGCCCACCCTTGTGGTTACGGGGCAGAAATCAGCCCTGTCCATGCCTCATGGATGAAAGTGGTAGAGGCATAGGGTTTCTAGATACCATACAGGACAGCCCATTTTATTTCAGATAAATAACACATATTTTTTTCTATAAGTATATCCCAAATACTGTGTGAGACACTTCGATTAAACAGTGATTAAATCTGAGATCCACATTTAATGGAGTGTCCTGTGTTTTTATTTGTCAAGTCTGGCAAGCCAGAGGGGTGGCTCTGCAGGGAAAATCAAAATGTTACCAGAAGAAGGAGGAATGGATGCTGTGGGGTAGGGAGTTGTTTTTCCAGATCACAGGAGGTGCCCACTACAGAGGTGGGGGGAGGGATAAAAAGCTTTCCTTCAGCCTTGAATTCCTCCTGAAGGTACAGTCTATGAAGCCAGCCCTGAGAGTTGTGGATATTCAGTGAGAGAAGTCACTGGACCATGAGGTGCTCCCTGTACTTGAATTAGGCCCCAGAGATGGGGAGAGGCATATATTGAAATGGGGGTGGGGTGAGTGATAGGTGGGAGAAAATGTCCATTTCTGTCTGCCAATCAGGCCTGAACCCTGGCATAGGGCCCCTGGCCTGTCGCCTTTCTGGACTGGCCTTGGGGTGACCCATACCTTTGTCTGAGACTAGCTAGCTTGCTGGTCAGCCTGTCTGCCCCATGTGAATTTACCAAAATGTGTTGGGATTCCTCTAACGAACCAGGTATTCAGGGGAGAGCCATCCTGTATACCACAGAAGCAGTGCCTGAGACAAGGATTATGTGCAAGTGATCCATGAAGGATAGTCTCCCAGAACAGACAGGAAGGGGGAGAGCTCCTGCAGGGAGCTTTGGAGTATGACTTCTGCTTCAGGATTGGTCCCCATGGGAGGCGAGGAAGCTGGGCTCAGGACCACCTGGCAGAGGGCTGGGAGGGGAGGCTTGCAGTTGTCTGAAGGCCTCTGAAGACACCTCACAAGTGTGGGCTGCTGGTGTGGAAAGCTTACCAAAGGTGGGGGCGAGGGCCCTGCAGAAACGGCAGGAGATGGAAGTGGAAGCTGTTAGCAAAGGGCCTAGAGAAGTCAGAGAAACCTGCATATGCTGTGAGCACTTTGAGGGGCTCCTGATGGAGATCAACAATAAGGTTCGAGGGATCCCTGGGTGGCGCAGCGGTTTGGCGCCTGCCTTTGGCCCAGGGCGCGATCCTGGAGACCCAGGATCGAATCCCACGTCGGGCTCCCGGTGCATGGAGCCTGCTTCTCCCTCTGCCTGTGTCTCTGCCTCTCTCTCTCTCTCTGTGACTATCATAAATAATTAATAAAAATTAAAAAAAAAAACAATAAGGTTCGAAAAGTCCCACAGTGAAGAACCTGGCATCTTCTCCAAACTGCACGGGCCACAGAACCCTGCTTGTGGGGACACAGGTCTGAGAGTGAGCTTGCTGACTCAGCGGAGCACCTGCTCCCTGGCTTCTGGTGGAGTGGAGTCTCTTCTTGGGGCCTTAGTCTCCCCATCTCCCCCTCCAAGAGGGCCTTAACCTGAAGTCCACAGAAAGGGTTCAACGTACAGTTTTATTTGTGTGGCATTTTACCGGGGACACATTCTCAGGGGGTTCTGGGCCTTCCCCCAGGTCAGAACCTCTGCACGAGGGCTCTGCTCTGGCCTGGATGCCTGTGCCTGGAGGACTGCGTGTCTGAAGGCTTTTCTTCCTCGACATCCAGAAACACACCGGGGACGTGTCTCAGGAGCCCTGGCCTTCTCTTGGGGTGGGATGAGGGGCTCGGTCCCTCCCAACTACACCATGTGTTCCCGCCTCCCTGCTCAGAGCCTCCCTCCTTGTGTTTAGGAGTGGGTGAGGGTTCCCTCTTGACCTCTAGGATTGTGGGTGAGTCAGACGACCCAGGGACTGACAGACACGGGGCACTGCTATTAATGCCTTCTTGCCCTCAGACCAGGTATGTCCTCTGACCTTGGGTGCCAGCCACACAGCATCTCGTAGGCCTCCGTGGGCTTCCCGGGGGATCATGGTTGCAACAGGGGTCCCTGGCAGGACCTGTGGGGGCCGGCAGCCACCTTTCAGATTCTTACAATGTTCCCCCTCCCCAACTAAAAAGACAAAACAAAAACAAGGATTTTTGGTTTGCCCAAGAATGAAAATTTGATGTACAGCCAATGGGGTCTGGGGTCGGGCAAGAGAGCTACCACCCTCCTCCGCTCCCAGCGATAGCCCCTGTTCACATGCTCAGCTGGCCTCGTGCCATTTCTGGAAGCTAAGTCTGTCTGCGTTACATGACCACAAAGGGGTGTCTTGCCAGCCTCCCCCTCCGGCTTCCTCTGCACCCACAGCCAGGAGCACTGGGGAGCAGGCAGGTTCTGGTGGGTTCTCTTCATGGCCTGTGTGCAGGGCATGGGAGGGAGCAGGGCTCTGGGGTGCAGAGAGGCCCCTTGCCGCCTCCTTCCCTCCCAGGTGGGATCTGAAAACCACCCCATTTCACTGGAAAGTTGCAGACCACACCACCTGCTAGGGCCAAGACCCTTCTAGCAGACTTCTGTGGGTGAGATCTCGAATCAACGTGGCCTGTGGCTGTGTGTTTTCATATTTTCTTCAAAATGCTTTGCCGTTATTTCTGATCGTGGAAGGAATCGTGCGTGTTCACAGCGAGCCGTCTGACACCCCTGGCTCCGGCGCCCAGGCACCACCTCTGGGAGCATTTTGAGGCCGCCCTCTCCAGACAGGCCTCTCTGACCACAGTGCACAGAAACACGTGTAGATAATTTTAGCAGATGTAATCGCTTCTCTGTTTTCTGGCGACTTGCTTTTCTCTTTGAGGAAAATACGGAGAATGTTTTTCTGAGTCCGTAAATTTAGTCAGAGCTGCATTTAGTTGTTTAGCACGTATTCATCGAGTGCCTCCTCTGTCAGGCAATATGTGGTGTGTCAGATGGTGCTGAGTGCCATAGAAGAAACTGAGGCAGAGAAGGGATGAGGGGGAGCTGAGATCAGTGCTGTAGTTTAAATAGAAGTGTTTAGGGATGCCTGGGTAGCTCAGTGGTTGAGTGTCAGCCTTTGGCTCAGGGCGTGATCCCGGGGTCCTGGGATCGAGTCATGCATCAGGCTCCCTGCATGGAGCCTGCTTCTCCCTCTGCCTGTGTCTCTGCCTCTCTCTGTGTGTCTCTCATGAATAAATAAATAAAATATTTAGATAGATAGATAGATAGATAGATAGATAGATAGATAGATAGATAAATGGGTTTAGATCATCACCCAGGTGATGAGGTGAGCCAAAGCTTGAAGGAGGGGAAGTGGAGGGGATATATGGAGAGTGTTTTAGGCAGTGGGAACAGCATGTACAAAGGCCCTGAGGTGGCAGTGTGTTTGTAATCAGGAGATGAGAGGGTGAGGTGAGGGTGGCCAGGGCAGAGTATGTGCAGGGGAGTAACAGCAGGGCAGGACAATGATGGGGCAGACGGGCCGGGTGGGGCTCTGTAGGGCATTCATAGGACTTTGGAGAATGGACTAGAGAGTACCAGGACAGAGAAAAGGAGATGGTAGGCATTGCCCTGATGGGAGAGGATGACCTCTCTTGGCATCCTGGAGCGCACTGTGGGTGTGGAGGAGGTGAGGACGTGCTGGTTTCGAGGTACGTTTTGGAGGTATGAGCCAGCAGGATGTAGTGGGGTTGGTTGGAAGGGTTGACAGGGCAGTGGCAGACTGACTCCCGGGTTGCTGGCCTGAGGGACAGGAAGGAGGGAACAGCCCTGGTTGGGTGCAGGGAGGCAATCTGGAGGACGGGTTTGGGGCGAATGGGAGTCTGTTTGGATGCATGAAGTCGCAGAAGCCCGCAGAAGCTCGGTGCACATGGCCAGTGCGCGGGGAGCCACAGCACTGCCTTTAATGGAACAGTGCTTAAGAAAGCATAGTGTCGTTTGAGCATAAAAGCATTGCGTGTTCTGGGTTTTAAAAGACGGAGAGAATGAGAGAGAAGAGGAGGAGAGGGGAGGCGGGGAGAGACAGCACAAATCCAGATTGCACAGAAAGCTGGGCAGCTGAAGGGGACAAGTCCCTGTGGCCCATCCCCGCTCCCCAAGGGGAGCGGCACTATTACCGACAGGTAGTGTGCCCTTCCAGAAATGTTCTGGAGAGGACGCCTCTTTTGTTTATGAGCACAACAGGGACCGGCCTCTAGGCTGTCCTCACCTGCTATCCCCCTGTGGGCACCTGGGACCCTGGGAGCCCCGGTTCATGAGCAGTGCTGCTAACCCTTCTGTTCATCCGTGTCTGCCTTTTTATGTGACCTCAAGGCATGCCTGTGTCACAGGCCCATTTGGTAGGTGTGGACACTGAGACTTATAGGCACTGATCTGGTGGCTCATAAACAGCTAAGATTCGGAACAAACTGAGTCATCTGGGAGCCCAGATGTGCCACTCTTGATTCTGCCCAAATGCAATGAGGTGAGGACGTTGGAAGTCAGTAGTCACGCTGGTTGGCAGTGGGGGGCACAAGGCTTTAGCAGCAGGCAGTCAGCTGTTGAGGGCAAAGGGCTCTCCAGGCAGAGGAAGCAGCACCGGGGGAGGGGGTGTTTGTGGGGGGGCTGTTGGGAGGCCTTGAGGTGGGGCCTGGCCAGTGAGGGG
The DNA here is from genome assembly GCF_003254725.2 of Canis lupus dingo. Classification (NCBI taxonomy): domain Eukaryota; kingdom Metazoa; phylum Chordata; class Mammalia; order Carnivora; family Canidae; genus Canis; species Canis lupus. The sequence goes on along the minus strand of NC_064244.1, from coordinate 63,276,164 downwards.
GCTAGAGAGAGGTTCTGGGAGCTGGCCTATAGGGCAGGAGAAGGAGGCCGGGACAGAGGCAGGCCTGGCATGGACAGGCATTAGAGAGGCAGGAAGTTGGCTTTTGTAAGAGCTTTAGGGCCAGATGGGGTGGACCAAGTGTGGACACGTGTGTGTGTGTGTGTGTGTGTGTGTGTGTGTGTCTGCCTGTCTAGGAGGAGGGTCCCAGAATCTGGCCCAAACCATTGGTCTCTTATTCTCTCATAAAAATGAAGACTCCTTGGATATACAAAATGAGAGCACCTTATTGCGTCTGTTTAGTTAGGTGAGGAGAAACAGGAGGCCCGAGGCCGAGAGGAGCATCATGCTCCCCTGGCTCCCCAGACCACACAGGGTCCCCCGCTGGGCTAGCCTCTGCCCTGGGCAGGGAGCACCTCCTTTCCCCCCAACAAGATGGCCCCTGGCCTACGGGAGCACCGTTCTCTGGCTGATGGGTGACGTGTTGTCAGTCATGAGCAGCCTGGCTCACGGCCACCCCGCTCCACAGGGCACACCCGCTGGACCTGCCAACGGACCTGGGCCTGTCCCAGAGCCAGGAGCTGCTGGCAGAGGCAGCCCAGCTGCCCAGTGATCAGAGGCACACCACCGCCCCTGTGGCCTCTGCCGTTATCAGCATGCGGTGTGGCAGGCTGGTGGCGTGGCGGGTCCATGGTGTAGCAGGGTCAGCAGGGAGGCAGGCCTCGGGCCAGGCGGGAGGGGCACCGAGGGCTGGTGGCCTTCTGGAGCTTGGGGCCTGTGGGATGGCTGGACCCAGGGTGCTCCTGGGTCCAGCTCTGATCAGCTGTGAGGCATCTCTGAAGGCAGCGGGGGGTCGGCGAGGAGACGAGAGGGCAGAGGGTAACGGACAGGGCACCCCCCTCACGCACAGCAGAGAGGGGCCGGCGGCATTATGGCCTGCTGACTGCCTGCTGGGTGTGCTGGGCACTTGACATCCAGTCTCATTTCTCCTTCCGAGTGGGCCTGCCAGGCGGCGGCTGTCATTCCCATGTTCAGGTGAAGAAACTGAGGCACAAACAGGGAAATCATTTGTACATGGTGGCACGGCATAGAGCGGAGGAGCCAGGGCTCAGGGCGGACCCTCGTGGGAATCACTTACTTCCCTAAGCCTCAGCTCCCTCCTGGCTACGGGGTGACAACGGCGCCAGGCTCACAGGGCTGCTCGGAGCCTTTAGCTGGGCACCTACCGTGCTCAACAGAGCACTTGGCCCACGTTAGGCGCTTGCGAAAGAAATGCTGGTAATTATTATCACTGAGTCCTCTGTGTGCGTGACCTCAGTTACTCCCACGCCCTGACAAGCCCATTGGATCCTGGTTTCCACTGTAGAAACTCCTTTGAACTGCCGTCTAGTAGGAAAGTTCCCATCACGCCGGCAGAGCAGCCCTCAGGCCCCGTGTCCCACCCAGCCCTGGACAACCTGCCTTGTGTTGGGTCATCCTCCTGCGAGCTCTCAAGTCCCAAAGGCTGGAGATGAAGGCAGGGTCTGGGTAATGCCCAACTCTGCTGTTTTCTCTTGGCATTAGCGGTTTTTCCCCAAGCCTGGGATCCCTATTCCCAAAGCATGAGCCCTAGAGGAGGGCCTGTGACCGGGTGGGAGGAGCATCTACTGAGCTGCTTCCCTGGTGTCTCCCTTCTTCCTCTTCACACCCTTTCCCACCTGTCCGAGGGATCCTCCAGGTGGAGGAGGGAGCAGAGGACTTCAGCTTGGTCTCTTTTGTATTTTTTTAAAGACTTTATTTATTTATTAGAGAGAGAGAGAGAGAGGAGAAGAAGCAGGGGGAGGGGCAGAGGGAGAGGGAAAAGCAGGCTCCTCGTTCTGCGGAGAACCTGATGTAGGGCTTGATCCTGGGACTCCAAGATCATGACCTGAGCTGAAGGTAGCTCAACTGACTGAGCCACTCAGGTGCCCCTAACTCAGGCTATTTATTTATAAAATATTTTATTTATTTATTTATTCATGAGAGACACAGAGAGAGGCAGAGACACAGGCAGAAGGAGAAGCAGGTTCCATGCAGGGAGCCCGATGCAGGACTCGGTCCTAAGACCCCAGGATCAGGACCTGAGTCAAAGGCAGAGGCTCAACCACTGAGCCACCCAGGCGCCTGCAGCTCGAGCTCTTTAAACCTTGCAGTTCCCAAAGCATGATCCATACATTCTGCTGGAGGTAGAGGTGGGGCTTGAGATAAGTGGTGGACAGCTTGTATTTTAATGGTTCTGCCTTTGTTTCATTTGAATTATATTTTTTGAGAACCCCAATGGTAACTAGGACATCACACCCATGATTTCACTGATATTATTGGCAAGACTAGATTTTAAACAGAAAGAAAAAGGGAAAGAGAGCCAATTTAAAGAAAAATGTGAATTACTCATGGCAGCCCAATTGAGAGCCAGTTCTGGGGGTAGTTGGGACGATGGTATGTGGATACCAGCAGCTGGATTGGGGTGACAACAGCCCAGGAAGTGGACTCTTCTGGCCCACTGCTGCCAATGGCCGGCTGTGTCTCTAGGACTGGACAAAGCCATCTTTGGGAGTTATTTGCACCCTGGAGAGTGGAAGGCCTGAGGGTCGGAGGAAGGGTATGTGGTGGCTCTGGATCCTGCTAAAGCATACCTGCCTGATAAACATTACCTCAAATCCAGAAAGTCAGCTCAGGCTGGAGCCCCCGAGATGCGGGGGGCAGAGGCTGGGAAGTGCCAATGGGAGCAGAGGGATTACATCTTGAGCAGATAAAAACAGTCGGGGAGAAATCCAAGGAATTTTAATTACTGCTGCACATCTTTGGAGTCCTGAAGGCCTGGTCCTCGTAGGCCAGACACGCAGGCCAGCTCTGCAAACTGAAGCCCTCAGAGCCGCCTTCCCTCTTCTGCTCAGCGTCCCCCCTCCTTCCACAGGGGGGATACCTGTGGAGGTGCCCACTGCTTAGCAGGTGGCAGCAGCTTCCTCCCTCTGGCTTCCAAGTTGGCTGGAATCTCGGCTCTGGTTTTAGGGGACTATAACTTGGTTCTGAAGATTCTGTGGCAGGGGGAGGGGAGGTTGTCAGAGCTTTCAGCTGCAAGTAGGAGAAGCCCAACACAAATTGCCAGAAGCCAAGAGGGCAGTCAAGTGGCTTCCATAACTGTCCCATCCCCAGGAAAGGCAGGTGAGGATGGGTCTGGCTCCAAGGTTCATCCAACAGACACTTATTATTTACTATATATCAGACACTATTCTAGAGCAGAACAGGCCCAAGTGCCTGCCCTCAGGAGCTGACTTCTAGAAACCAGTTGGTCCAAGGCCTCGTCGAACGGTCATGCTCTCCTGGGCACTGGCTTGTGTCTCCATCCATTTGTGAGCTCTTACCTGGCGTGTGGGGTCTCAAGCAGCCGGGGATGGGATTGGACACAGCCTTGGCATGGAGAAGACACCTCCCCTGCCAGCTCGTGTGAGGATGATCGAGGGGAGGACTCCAATTTGCTTATTAGCGGGGGGAACAGATGCTGGGTAAGCAGAACCCGTGGCCTTCCCTGCGGGCTGCATGGCCAGAGGAGGCTGCAGTGGCCTCATGGGAGTATCTGAGGCATCTGCCCCATGCATCACTTGTTTGGGAAGAGGGGACATTTTTTTCTGGAAGCAGATATAAGGTCTGCTGACATCCAGGAGGAATGAGTCTGTTTCTCTCCCACCCCCCGGGAAGAAGGGAGTCCCCAGCCCCTCCTGGACTGTCACTAGAGCCAGGGCCCCTAGGAGCCTCCCCACCCTGGCCCTTTGCCAGTGGCTGTCTTTCAGCCCTGGCTTTCATGTTGCACAGTTTGGGGGTGGAATAGGTAATTCCTCGCACTTTTGGCCTGCCACGTGCTTGCGTAGAGTGGCTCTCAGGAGCAAAAGTCACAAAAGCCCTTGGTTGAGGTACACATTGGAGATGGGGACTTTGAGGCCTGGAAGGTGAATGGCCCTGACTCTCCTCCCACTCTTGCTTTTTGCTGGGTCAGGGAGCTGGAGCCCCAGAAGGCCTCTTCTCAAGGGGACCAGGAGTATCATCCTGGCCCGCCGCCCCATTCTAGAGGCAAGGAACCCCAGAGCCTGGGTGGTTCTAACCCAGCTCTGCTACTTGTTCTCCTTGAGCGATCTTAAGGCCAGTCACTTAACCTTTTGGCTGAGCCTCAGGTTCCTCTTATAAAGTAGGTTATTGTGTGGGTTTTTATGAAACTAGATTTCAGTGGCCCAAGTGAGACATGAATGTACTAGAACACTTCAGAGAGTTGAAGTTTCTCACTTCCTGTCCACTTCCCTTGTCCCTCATCTCCCTGGCGGTAACCAGGGGGACATCTGTACATTGGGTGTGCTCACGGTATGTGTGTGTCTGGTGTTTTCTTAGATGTACAAGTCATGCTCTACTTGTGTCTTCCATGTGGCATGGCGCTCCTCCTGCTGGGATTTACAGATTTTATGGATCTGCCCTGTTCTTCAGAGTCACTGTGTAGCATTTCACAGTGTGGAACCAGCACACTTTCCTTTCCTGGGCATTTCTCCTGTTTCCGACTGTTGGTGAACTTGAACATGCCTCCCTGGTGCTACGGACACGGAGGTGTTAAATCACTGGACGTTAGGTTTTTGCAGGAATAGGATGTGAGGATGTTCCAAGCACGCGGCAGAAGCAGGGCGCTCCAGAAGGACAGAAGTTCATCCTCGGTGTTTCTCATGATGTGTATTTTGTCTATGTTTTCTCACTCTTTCTTGACATTGAAATCTCTGTGTCACAGCAGAGCAAAAAAGGAACCGGGATGGTTAAGTAAGGTGTCTGCTGTCACTCAGCTGCCAAGGGCGGGCACCTGACTCCCGGGTCCGGCCGGGTGCTGGGAATGGGAATGGAGCATCCCTGCCCGGGACGGCCAGAGCTTGCTCTCGGCGGGGCCTGCCCACAGCGGCGCCGGTTCCCCAGGCACGCCCGGCCCGGCTGCCTCTGCACAGTGCGCTGGGAAGAGGGAGCTCGCCAGGAATTTCCTGGGGCGGCTCCAGGGGCAGCCTGCTTGCATCTAAGGGTGACAGGGTGGTTGGGTTGTGCCTCCCACCCTCTCTTTCCCCGACATGTCCCCAGCCCCGTGCATTCTTGGAATCTGCGAGTTGTGCCGTGTTCTATGGGCACCAGGAGTGTTCTTTGAAACCCCGTGGCACCAACATCTGTTAGCTCTTAGAGAACAGAGACATTGACAAAGAACTGCTGGGCAGGCGGTGGGGGGAAGATATTAAGCTCAGGAGTAGGAGTCTCAAAGACAAAGAGGAAAAACCCTAACCGAACTCCAGCCCGCTCCCAAGCCCTGCTTTGATGTGGTTTCCCGTCCCCGGAGGCCTTATAAGGCCTTATGCCTGCAATTCTGTGCTCTGGGTTGGCGCTGGCTGCACACTCAGTGCCCGGAGGAGCTGGCCTCTCTTCCTGGGGCCCAGCGTGGGGCAGAGGAGCAGCAGTGCCGGGACATGGGAGGGAGGCAGGGAGGCCCGGGCCCTGTGGCCTGAGAGGCTGCTGAGCCCGGCCACTGGGCATCAGGCTGGGGCCAGCAAGAAGTCTGGGGATCCAGGAAGGCTTTGATTACAACTTACAGCCTAGTCTGAGGCCGACTATCCTGAAGGCCAGAGGAGAGGGGGCGTGGGACCAGGGGCCAGAGTGATGGCTGAGTAAAGGAGCAGTGAAGGACAGTCACTCATACCAAGCTCCACACTTGGGCTTCTTACAGGGCAGTGGTGAAGGATACGCGCTCTGGAGCCAGGAGCCTGCTTTCTAGCCTGGCTCTGGCACTCACTGGCTGTGTGACCTTAGGCAAGTCACTTAACCTCTCTGTGCCTCAGTTTGCTCATCTGCAAACTGATGATAAACTGCTAATAGTGGCACTACCTCAAAGGATTGCCATGAGGATTAAATATGAAGCATTAAAAACACCGTGCCAGGTAGGAGAGTGACTCTTAGTGTCTTTGACGGCGCCTTGGGGCTGGTGAGCCTTTGAGCTTCTCCAAGCAATGTTCTAGTAGTCACCTAGTAGCCAGAGTAGAAGAAATAATAAACAGTAACTACTGGTCTTTGGAGCCCCAGCCGTGGTATCAGGTGTAATATTAAGCACTGTCCATGCAACAACTTCCTTAATCTTCGCAGCCACCCTGAGACATGCATACTATCGTTCCTATATGCAGATGGGAGGCTGAGAAAGTTCCTTCACCCACGTGATGCAGCTTGTATGAAGCAGAGCTGGGATTTGAACCAAGGTCTGGCCCATTCCAGTTCTGTGCCCCAAACCTTGTGCATGAGGCTCCTCATGGAGGGACTTGCAGCTGTCAAGGGTTCTGAGCCTCTACCTGTAGGATGGTACTGAGAGCCTAAGGTCCCCAGACCTTGCCCATGGGCCTCCCAGCAGGGCTCTGCTGAGTCCCCAGCCTAGTGGGGAGAGGCTGTGGGCCCCTTGAGTCCTGCCACAGAAGCTGGAGTACTTGACCCCCACCCCTGGAGCTGCTGGCAGGCCTGTTCTTCTCGTACTTCTCTAAGTGTGATCCCCGGTTCCCGGCAAGTGTGCCAGGACTCTTAGTTGTCCCTGTCCCCATGCCCACAGGAGCCTTGATTCCACTGTACAAGCTCAGGTCAGGCTTCTGCAAGAAACGGCTCAAATCTTGGCTCTGTTGACAACCCAGAGCTGTTGCCTGGCCTCTTAAAGCCTCCTCCTCATTTAAATACAGGGCTCGGGAACCTCATTCCCCAGAAGTTCTTATGGGGATTCCCTTGGTCAGTACCTCGTGTACCACAGGCACTTGGTAAATGATGCAAGTGGCAGTTGGTACCATTATTTCCTGCCTCCTATGTCCCTTGAGGACTGACAACACTTTCTTTGTAGGAAAAAAAAAAAGGGGGTTAACAGTTATAACTCACTTTACAAATTGCAGATCATTTTTATGAGCGTTTATTCCTGGAGAGATGGAACACGTGGGGCTATGGTGAAGATGGAGGGAGATAATAAATATACTTACAGGGCTCCTGGCATGGTGCCTGGCACTTAGGAGATGCCCAATAAGGTCAGCTGTCCTGTCATTGCTGTGGTTTGTGATCATGCCCATTTTATAGAGAGATAGACTGAGGACCCCAAGAAAGCGGTGGCTGACCCCATGTCCAAGGGGCAGGGGGGCTATGGAGCCAGGATGTGATCCTGCGTTTGGTTCAACACTGCATTGCCTCTTGTTTACGTGATTCAAAGCTTGAGGACCACAGACACTGCACTCCATGCCCCGGGCCACCTAGCTTGACTGATGAAATGAAATTTTTTTAAGAAGATTTATTTATTTATTTTAGAGGGAGAGAGTGAAAGAGCAAGTGAGTGAGCAAGTTGGGGGAGGGGCACCAGGAGAGAGAGAATCTCAAGCAGATTTTCTGCTGAGCACAGAGCCCAATGCTGGGCTCATGACCTATGAGATCACGACCTGAGCTGAAACCAAGAGTTAGATGCTCAACTGACTGAGCCACCCAGGTGCCCCAGATGAAATGGGTTTTTGCCAGCATCAAGCACCTGTGCCACCCAGCGTGTCAGCGGACCATGGTGCTGGGGAGCCTTCACAGTTCTACACAGCAGGGTAAGGTTTAGCACGAAGAGGCCAACCCCGGAACTTGCCAGAACTCTGCTTTAATATGCAGAGACATGTCTTTACTGTGTCAGGGAGCTTGGTCCTCCCCACAGACAGTTCTCAGAGTGTGTGATACACACTGTGAGGCATTGTTCTCGGGGTTCCAGACGGCTGCTTTGTTGGGGGTGACACTTCCAGTCTCTAAACTGCTCCAAGTGTGCCAGCAAGAAGATGCGAGCGCTCAAAATATGTGCCTGGCAGGTCCTGGCCGCCTGGCCGGGAGCGGTCAGGGTGGTGGGCCGAGGTCAGCACTGAGCGCCCGCTTTCCAGAAGACCTCAGCGTGATCCCTTGAAGCTGGTCGCCTGCTCTGTGAGGAAGTGCTGCCTGCCAGCCTGTCTGGGGGAGGCGGCATCCGTCTTCCTCTGGCATGAAAGATGGGCTCTAATTGGCTGCCGGAGTGTCCCAGCCATCTAATGATGCCGCCTGAGTGTGCGCCTTCCCTGTCACCAGCTCCCGGCTTCCCTGTCAACTCCAGCGCTGTTAACACAAACAGCCAGTTTACAAGCCCAGGAAGTGTTCGGTGATTATGATAATTGGCAGAGGAGGAAGGAGAAGCCGTCCTGACTCCAGGAATGGAGAAGCCTGGTTTTGAAGTCAGTGGGACGCTAGGAGTTTGAATGACCACATTTTCACAACTAGCAGGGAAAGCGTGTATGATGATGCCCCAGGACGATTTGAAGAAGAGGGAGGATGGAGAACACCAGCCCTAATCCATAAAATGTTAGCTGTTGATCTTTTCAAAACAAAACAATAAAAAACAAGAGACTTCTCTCCAGCTGTGTCCAGTTCTTAAGATCAGATCTAGAAAACATCAGTTTGTTTTGTTAATCAAGACAAGCACTGGTGTTTCTGTTAAGTATCTGAGGTGTGGGATTTTTTTCTTCCTTTCTAATGTTTCAAGGAGAGGGTACATTCTATTTTTCTTTCGCTTTGCACTTTTTTTTTTTTTTTTTTTTCAAAAAGAGAAGTTGGTGACAGCTGCTGAGTTTGGGCTTTTTTATTGCTTGTCATTTCGTGGTTCGAGAAGCGCTGCCACAGCACTGTTGTGGCATCAAAAGAGATAAGGTGATGTAACACTCCCAAACTTTGTCTCTCTCCCAGAAAAAGGAGCATTTCCCAAAGTGGGTTCCTCAGAATATGAATCTCATGTGTTGCTTTCTAAACACAAAACTTTGTGATCTCAATAGGTTTGAGGAATGCAGCCTAAGTTACCACTTGAATATTCACAGTGTCTGCTGTTACCATAGTCCGTTCTTCAGTAAGGGATCTTGTCTAACTTGAAAACAATCTCTTTTGATCACAGAACTCTTATTGGCAGAAAACCGATAAATGCAGAAGCCAGTCTGACGAGTGCTGGTCTTGCTTCTTCCATATCTAGAGTCATCCTGCTGGGGTGGGGCGGGATAGGTGGTAGCTTTGGTGACGTTCCAGAAATTTCCCAGCCTGTGGGCCAACCACACTCCCCTTGCCAACCTGACAACACCCGAGGGGCAGCCTGACCTATCCCAGCAGCTCTGCCAAATGGGATAGGATAAGCCACCAGGCATCCTGAATCCACACATGGGGCACCAGGCCAGGCATGTGTAAGGATCAGGCTAGTTTCCGGAAGGTGTGTGCACTGGGGAGAGGCGGCAGGCGTGTTTGAAGATCAGCGGAGCCAGAGCATGCAGGTTTCTGAATGTTATGCTGAAGAGTTGGGGGTTTATGTTAGGGCAGGAGAGACCTACTCTCGTGCACACCAGGCGCTCTTTGTAAACCCATGGAGCCAGCCCGCCCGCACCCCCCTGCTGGAGGAAGGATTCACACTGAGATCCTTTCCTGAAGCCCACCCGGGAGGTCCTGAGTCCATCAAGCTGACTCCAAGGGATAGATGAGGGACATTTTCTCATCCTGTCTCTCTCTTTCCAGGGGCAGAGGGTGGAATTTCCTTTCTGAGGGAGAGGAGTGCAGTATTTTACAGTGGGCTGTAGACTGAGAAAAAGTTACTTCCTAAAAAGCATGGTGACAATTCACTTTTCAAGTGATAGGATCCACCTTAATTGACCTAAATTCCCATCAGAAGAACCAGACCAGGATCCCTGCATCCCTGTGACCAGCCAGGCATGTGTTCATGACACCGCCTTTACGTCTAGATGCCGGTTGCCTACCTGACTTTGTCTGATACTTCCTTAACATCCCTGCTTTGTCTTCCTCTAGGAGCTCGTGGGGGAAGTTTTCAGAGAAACGCTCAGTGAGGAGGAAGAGGAAGACTTTCGGCTAGAAGGTACGGGAATCCATCACCCTCTTCCCAGGGTGCAGTGAGATGGGGAAGGAGCATTGGGTCTATCATGTGCCCTGTGTACCCTCCAGAAAATCTGCAGGCCAGATGGAGGACAGGACCCTGACTGTCGATGGGAGTGGGGTAGGGGTGAGAAGCCAGAAGGGAGCAGGGAGTGTAGCGTTTCATAGTCCAAGCCCAGAGTGGAGCTAGGGTCCTGAGGCTCGTTCCTAGCCCTGCTCCGTATTGGCTGGGGAACATTGGACAGGTTGTTTAAGTTCACTGTTTCCACTGGGGTGTGACCATAGGAGCTCCTAGCCCCCCCAAACAGTGTTAGACCTGTAGTAAGCACTACATAAAGTAGCTGTTGTATTTCCCCATTTGGCTGTTCACATGGAACTCATCTGGAGCTCAAGCACACCTCCAAATAGCCCCCCACCCCCACCCCACTGGCTCTTCCGTTCTCACTTCTGTAGCTCTCACTCTTGCCTTTGTTTGAGGGGAAGGATGAGGACGCTGGAGTAGAGGGCTGGTCACTGGTGCCCTCACCTGACTTCGGGCAAGGCACACCATCTTTCTAGAAGAGCCTTAGTTTCCACACTTACAGAATGGGAATGAGAGCCCTCCCCCTGTTTGACTCTCTGAGTTGGCACAAAGCACAGATGGCATTGGAAAGCATTTGCTATGTGGGATCATGTTTCCCATTTTATACTCAGAGAAGAGAATCACTGAACTGCGGGAGCTTAGGATAGTAGGGACCTTGCTGTTGAGTTGAGGACAGGCAGCTTGCAGGAGAGCCAGGGGGCCAAGGGTCTCGGGGAATCTAGGCCTTGGGGCTTTGAGAGGAGACCAGACAGTGCCAAGAGCTTCTCAAGGGATGCGTGGGCCAGACCTGATGGCTATGGCCACATCCAGCCTGAGAGCTGTCAGAAACATTGGGTCCTGCTCAGTCCCAGGCCATCTGCACTTTGAGAGGCTCCCCTGGTGGCTTGTGTGCCCACTGCACTTTGAGAAGCCCTGTTTTAAGAGATTCACTCGGTAGCCCAGGAGTTAGAGGTGGGTTGGGACCCAGGGATCTATCAAACTTTGCTCAAATAAGAGCAGGTCCTGAATCAAGTGTGGAGTCCCATGGATGGAAGGCTTTGTGCAGGCTGTTTTCCTTGAGCATGTTTGCCTGCAGAGCTGGTGATGGCACTCAGGGGCTCTGCAGCTTTGATTCTTTATTCCCCTGGGCTCCCCCAAGCCTCAGCTGTCATCTTTGGCTTCAGGGAGAGATGCCAGGAGTTGGTGATTTGAGATCTGGGAAGTCAGGTAAAGATGTGCAGGATGTAAATCCTGGGGATTGAGTGACCCCAGACATCGGTTTCATAGGCTTTGGCTCTCATTCCAGCTATGTATTCATTTCCCACTCAGTCGCCCGGTGGTAGCCCATTAGCAAGGCCATTCTCTTGTTTGTCTATCCTTACATTTGTCTATCCTTCCACCTGCTCCATCCAGTCACCCACCAGTCCACTCCTCTGCGTGTCCCTTCATTCACTGATCCCTCACTCCTTATCGTCCCATCACCCAGCCACCCACTGGCTGTGCTCCATCCATCCATCCATCCATCCATCCATCCCATCCATCCCATCCATTGTTCTCCCTACCCTCCTGCCACCCATCTACCGGCAGCCTGCACATACTTCATTCTCTACCCATGTGTTCATCACCCATCCTTCATCCCTTCATCCATTGACCCCATCTTCCAATCACCATCTGTCTATCCATCATGTTTTGAACTCCTAGTTATTTTTCCTAAATGAGGCACTCCTCTGTCCATTGAGGCTCAGTTTAAAACCACATAATTGATTTCAAATGAGATGTCTTTCCCTGCAAACAGACACGAAACAGCCTACTCATGGAATCCACTTCCCTCTGGAGGGGAGGGTTACTTTGTTCAGTGTCTCCCTTCAGAGCATGAATCATGTTGTAATGAACAGAAGGAATGCTGGCTGAGGAGCACATAGACTGGCTCCCCTCCTGGCTCTGGTAGCCACCCGCTGTGGATCACGGCCAGGTCCCATGGACTCTGGGTCCCTTTGCCCCCTGTAACCTGATGAGTGGGGACATGGAGCTGGACCCAGTGGTGCTCAAAGGATGTGGGCTCCTTGCAGGGAGAATGAAGCCCTGTGGCCCGGGCCAGGCAGCACTTACTGACGTTGGCTGATGGATGGGAGATGAAGACGAGGTGCCCGAGGGTCCCGGCTCCTGTTAAGGAGAGGGTGTCAGGTTGGCAGCACTCGATCTGACCCTATGGCCCACCAGCTTCATGCCGGACTTGAAGGGCAGCCCTGGCACCTTGCTAGATGCTGGCAATGTCCAGGCACGTCGGCACCACCACTCATGAGAGAGGGGGTTGGGAATCACTGTCCTGCCTCAGTTTCCCAACTAGGGGTTGGACTACATTGTTGGTGGTCCAGCTTTTCAGCCTCCTTCTTCAAACAAAAGCTTACACAGAAGTAGAAAATATAAAACAGATCAGGTTGCAGAGAGATGCAGTACGTCATGGCCGGTGTGTTTTATGTTAAAAGGGGCATGAGACGCTGCCCCGTAGTTCCTTGCCTGTGTGAGTACAGACCATGTGTGTATTGCTGTGTAGCCGGAGGCCTCGATGGTCAAAAACACGCGCTCCTCTTGGACCTGGGAGGAGGCTACTAAAACTTGAAAGAGCTCACCAAGAGGACTGTAGTATTAACTGGGATGAATGTTTTAACTTTCACAAGAAGAGTGAATGGGAAGACTCACAGCAGAATTAAGAAAGTGAAAACCATGTGTAAACGGGGCTGGAAGATTGAGGCTGCTCTGGTTTCCTCCCCGCTGCTGGCCGGCCTGCATGGCCCTGACACTCTGGGGGGGATGCTGGACCCGTGACAGTCTGGCTCCCTGGTCCCCCACTGGTGCGGCCGCAGCCCCTGGGGAGCAGCATCCACCTGGCGGGGGCGGGCGGGCGCTGGGCCAGCGTCCCTCTGTGCTCCCGGCCCAGGGCGAGCAGCCGAATCCTGAATCTCTCCTTTGTCTTCCTGTTGGCCAAGTTCATTGCCTCTTGGCGGGTTGGAGGGCTGTTTAAGGGAGAAAAAAGGCCATCTGAGGCGTGAAGATAAAAAGAAGTCTTTTAGCCATCCCAGGAGAGGACGGCTTTAGCTCTTGCGTTGTTATGTAAAGCCGGCCCTAATCCAGCATCTTAACCGCCTTAACTGGCCAGCTGGGAGCTCGCGGGATGGCAGATTAAGTCTGGGCTTGGTGCGAGGGCTGCGAGGGCTGCGGAGCTCCTTTTGAACTGTGGCGAGAACAAAGTAAACATCAAAAGTCCCAAGCTCCATGAGCTGGCTGGGCGTGGCAGGGGCGGGACACAGGGCTGGCTTTCCAGGGGAGAAGGGGACAGGGACCCTCCGTCTGCTGACCCTGCGGGGTCTGAGCCCAGGGGAGGCCCAACCCCACACTTTACTCCTGTCCCCACCTGGCTTCCCCACCTCCTTAGCTCTGTTGGGCCACACGACAGGTGGTGGCAGCCTGTGGCTTGTGGCCTGAGGTGCAAATCGGTGCCACACCTGTTTGGCAGACCCACATCGCCCTGAATGGCCTCTCAGAGCACTGTGTCCCCACTGGGCATGGGGTGCTACTTCTGCTCTGTGCCCTTCGGAAGGGAAAGACCTATAAATGGTCACGGGCGCCTTCTCTCTGGGTCCTCTCTCTCCCTTCCACCTAGGGATGTCCCATCCCTCCCAGTGATTTGACTTCTAGCCTTGCCCACTGACCCCCAACACCTTGTCTGTGTCCTGTCTTCTGACCTCCACTCGGGGCTGAAAGCAGGCATAGTACAGTCTACCTGGCATCTCTAAAAAGTGGACGCCACAGAACGCCCATACAGGAACCCTTAGAAAGGTTGAAGTCAGGCGGACCCTCCCCTTGGGGGCCCAGGCCCTCCCTCCAAGCCCCCAAGGTTTGGCTTGACAGGGCCTCCAGGGTCCCCGCTTCCCTGGCCCAAGGGTGGACGTGTTAGACTAGCTGGTCCTGCCATGCAGGGCAGTGGTGTCGAGCCTGAGGCCCTGGGGGTCTGAGTAGCCCCACTACGAGCTCAGGACCTGACTCCGCATGAACTCTGAAACTTGTCTCACCACCACTGCCTCAGAATCTGTGAGAGGCACCTTCTTACCTTTACTCGGGCTCTTTTGGGAATTTGCAAGTCAGACCCCAGATCCAGCCTGGCTCTACCACAACTCTCTGGGTGACCTTGGGTGCATTCACATCATGTCTCTGTTTTTCATTTTCCTTGTTGGGGGTAATCAGAGTGCTTCTGCAGGGTTCCCATGATGACAGTGAGGTCATTAACGTAAGCGTGGAGAACAGCCCCGGTACAGAGTAAGTGCCCAGTGTATGTGAGCTGTTAGGAGTCTTATTGTTTCATGGGTCCTTTCTTGAAGAGGAGCCAACTGGTGTTTATAATTATTTACTAGTCCAGATCAAAGAAGACCTATTTTCAAAGCTTCTTTAATCCTATTAGAATTTCTCCTTCTACTCCCAGTGCATGACATAGAGTCTGGCATGCTATAAGTGCTCAATAAATACTCACTGGAAGATGACATCAACAGCATGAAATCACTGAAGTCAGGTGGCCCCCTCCCTCGGGCCACCCAGGCAGGTCCCGTGTACTCCCCCTCGGCTCTGGTCGGTTTGTCCCAGCACCCAGGTGTGACATGGCAGCCACTCACAGACCCGAGGAGCCCGGGGCCACTCACAGACCCGGGGGCCATTGGTCCCCTTCATTTGGGTTGGGAAGCCAAGGCCCAGAGAGTGTCCAAGGCCACACAGCACACTGAGAATGGAAGTCAGGCCTCCAAGGCCTTCTCATTCAGGAAGTATTTACTGAGCACCTGCTGCAAGTATGGGGCCCTGCTGGCAGGGTGTTCACACGAGGGATGTGGGGATAACCATGCAAGTTTCCAGTAGTGGTGCCCTGCCAAGAGGTGAAAGCCAGTGAAGGGTAGAGTGTGACAAGCCTCTCAGAGGAGGTGACATCTCAGCTGAGATGCAGGTGCCAGGAAGGAGCTGGCCATGGGAGGATGTAAAGGGAGAGCAGCCAGGAGAAGCAAGCAGAACCCCAAGGTGGAAGGAACTTGGGGTTTAGGGAAGAACTAAAGGGAGCCCCATGCAGCAGGAGGAGATACCAGGGACAAGGGTGAGACCTCGTGCTTGGCTTTTATGCTGCTTTTGAAGAGAAAGCATTGGAAAATTTTAGGCAGGTGAGTGCCAGCTTCTGACTTCCATTTTAACCAGGTGCTTGTAGCTTCTGGGAAGGATGGGCCACGTGGGGGGAGGCAGGAGACAATGACAATGACGGGACATGATTCCAGTAGTGTGGGCAAGGGTGATGGGTGGGCCTAACGTGGGGGCTGTGGGGTTGGAGAGAAGTGGGAGGGCCTGGGGGTAGGGTGGGAGGAGGGAGGTGGGGTGAGGAGGTGGTTGAGGGAAAGAGAGGGATCCTGGGGCCCCCACCTTGGACTTCTGGCATAAGACCAAAGGCAAGGGTGGGGCCCCATCTTTTTTTTTTTTTTAAGATTTTATTTATCCATTCATGAGAGACAGAGAGAGAGAGAGAGAGAGGCAGAGACACAGGCAGAGAGAGAAGCAGGCTCCCTGCAGGGAGCCCCATGTGGGGTCCATCCCAGGACCCCAGGATCACACCCTGAGCCGAAGGCAGATGCTCAATCACTGAGCCACCCAGGTGCCCCAGGGTGGGGTCACCTCTGAGGCGGAGCTTTGGCCAGGTGATGGTGAGGGCTGCTTGTTGGGGGGCATGGTGGGCTCCAGATGGCTGTTGGACATCCAAGTAGAGCTGCCAAGTAGACAGACAGTTGGACACGGAGTCTGGAGGTCAGGGAACAGCTAAGGGGGAGACAGCCAGAGAGGGGGAGAGAGGGAGGACTTCTGAGGGCGTCTCTGCAGATGGCCCTGCACACCTCCCCGACACAGGCCGGTCAATCACGGGGGCTGGCCGGTGGTTCCCTGCCAGTCCGAGAGGAGGAGGAGATGACTGGGGAGCCGCGGGGACCCCCCCGACGGAGGGCAGGCGGGCCACACCCCGCTGGCTGTGCTCTCTCAGTTCAGAGCCTGCCCTCCTGTGAGTGTCAGTGAGGCCCGACTCCGCTCGGCGGCAGTCCTCCCCAGAAGCCCGGGTGACAGCAGCTTCTCTCGAGTCTGTTCTTCATAAAAGCTCAGCTGGAACAGTGGAAATTCTGACTTGTGTCAGATACCGAGGAGGCTTTAGTAGTTTCAAGTAGCTCGGGGTTAGATTTTAAAAGTTGAATTTCATCACATGTTTTAACTTGGGTGGGGATGGAGGAAGAGTGGAAGGGACATGGTATTTTTAGCCCAAAAAGGCTCTTTTCTCTTTCCCTCTCCCTCTCTCAGCATTCTCCCCTCCCTCCCCGAACAGATGTTTCTCGTCTCAACCCTATTCAGACCTCAAAGCAGAGTGGCCATCAACCTTCTGCTCTGATGACGGAAAAGGCCAGAACGCTATTTGTTGGGGAGATTTCTTTCTTTCTTTCTTTCTTTCTTTCTTTCTTTCTTTCTTTCTTTCTTTCTTTCTTTCTTTCTTTCTTTCTTTTCTTTCTTTTCTTTCTTTCTTTCTTCTCTCTTTTTTCCTGTCCTCTTTCCCCTCAGTCACAATATGTCCTTTTTTTTTTTTTAAAGATTTTATTTATTTATTCGTGAGAGACACACACACACACACACAGAGAGAGAGAGAGAGAGAGAGAGAGAGAGAGAGGCAGACACACAGGCAGAGGGAGGAGCAAGCTCCATGCATGGAGCCTGATGTGGGATTTGATCCTGGGTCTCCAGGATCCTGCCCTGGGCTGAAGGCAGGCACCAAACTGCTGAGCCACCCAGGCTGCCCCTACAACTTGTTCTTAAAGAAAATCTCCCTATAGTAAGACACAGTCCAGGGAGGCATGGTTTTGGAGCAAAAGACCCAGGCTGGCATTTCTGGTTTCAGGAAGGGGTAGATACCCACCAGTGGAAAGTGCCAGAAACTGCTTTGGAGAATCCTGCATGTCTCTTTTGGTGGTGGTGGTTTTTTCCTGATAAGCAGGGGATCAGAGTTAAGTTGGGATGCTTTAGGTTCTTTTAGACACTCAATAGAAATTCACTGAAGCTTTGGCTGACAATATTGAAAAATCTAGGGTGGATCTTGCCTAAAAGGGGCCAGCTGGATCCAGGAGCTCAAACCACGTCATCCACACACACATTCGCTTCCTCTCCTGCTCCCTCCCTCTCTCCCTGACTCTCCGTCACCTCTCCCTATGTCCCTGTGTTGGTCTCTCCCACTAAGATGGCAAGGGTGGCTACCCAGCTCTGGGCGCTCACATCCTATGAGCTCAGCCACCTCAAGTGAAAGAGCCTCCTGCCCCCCATGCAAAGTCTCACTACTTCTTGCAAAAGTTTGGGTCTCACTTTACTGGCCCAGGTGGATCTAGGTTGTGTGGCACCTGAAGTTGATCCAGTTTTGGGGCCATCTTTAAGAAGAATATAGGATCCTTTTATTAACCTATGTTTCATGCCATTCTTTTATAACTTTGAACCAGATGATAGGTCTATTTTGCTAAACATTAATCTATTTTTATGTAATTCTTTTATAACTTTGAACCAGATGATAGGTCTATTCTGCTAAACATAAATAACTATACTGCCAACTCATCTTTTCCCTTAGCTCAATTCCAGAAATACCTGTGTTCACTCTGACATCACATGACACAAGAGGGCCTATGGAAGTCAGAATGGAAAGAGACAGTGTTTGTAACCAATTGAGGTTAAAATAGCTCATTTTGAGAGTGTCTGGAAACAGAATGACCATGTGAACACGTTGCTAGGGTCCGTGCAAGTGAGAGGCTCACAGGCTCAGCTTTGCTGACTTCAGGATGACCTGTCCCTTGGTACTGACCTAGGAGCAGCCACATTGGCCGTCAGGCTGAAATTCATGGTGTCAGGTCTGGGTTCTGGGTGCATCCCGGAAGCTGGCATGGGATCAGCTCTCCTTAAACCATGTGGATTGAGATGGGAGAGGGGTGACCTGTTAGAGGAAACCCAGATGCTATTCTCAGAAGAGGGAGGATGGTCGCAGAACATGCAGGAGCAGGTGTCAACTATTGTGTGACAGAGTAGAGAGATCAGTGTATGTGGGGGGTAGTCAGGAAAAGGGGGTTTTTGTTCTATTTCTCCACCTTCTGGGTTCAAATCCTGGTAGTGTGACTTACTGTTGTTGTTTTGTTTGTTTTTTTTTTGGTGATGACGGTGATGATGATGATGATGATGATGATGGTGACAGTATCGATGTGCCTCAATGGGGTGTGATGGGCACTATGCTATATGTTGGGGCTATAGTAAGAAGATGGAATAAACCAAGTAGTGATAATAGCAGTTATAAGACAGACTCCCTGAGCAGAGAACCCTAGTCTAGCCCCTGGGGGTGTGCGGGCACCTGCTCAGAGGGTGGAGGGCCTAAGCTGAAGACCTGAAGGATGAGCTGGAGCTGGAGAGCCAGGACAAGTGTTCTTGGCAGGGATAACAGCATGAGAGCACCGCTGAGTCAAAACCTGAAAAGCAGTTCCGGGGAGATAAAGAGCCCAGAGATCATTTTCAGCGGAGAAATAAATGGCTTGATCCATTTCACTTCTCAAATTTGGTTTCCTCTTTGGTAAAATGCAAACAGTAGCCTACCCAACCTGGTGCTCTTGAGAGGCCCTAATAGAATACTTCACGTACCCACTACCTTCACCAGCCTGCCCTTGTGCTCATTGACAAACAGATTTGTGTGTCTTTCGGACCCTGGCTCCCTCAGGAGAGTCTCGCACAAATGATGCGAGAAACCATTTGGCCTGGAATGCACATATGATATCTTTCTCTTTTTACTGGCAGCAGATTTACCCGCCTAATTATATTTGGCATAGGCTAATATTAAAATTCATCTGCATTCCCTCTAACAGCTGCTGCTGGAGGATTGGGGAGTCAGAAACATCCTGGCCAGCCACCCTCAGGGCCACTAAAATATTTGCAGCAGATAATCTGTACGTGGACAATTGAGAAGGGCCTGTGGGGACATTAGGGCGGGCGTCCAAACTCCAGCAAGGAAGCTCTGGCTTGTGTTAGATCTTATGTCGTATCAACTGAGGACATGGTAGGTAACCGGGCAGAGAGAGCCCGTCTGAGTGTTAGTAATTTCTGGTCTCTGGGCAGAGCGGGAGGGGGCTGATAATAGTTGTAACGGTGTTTCAAATTTGTCCCTGCTTCCTAAGTTTATTATCAACCAGGCCTTTCTGGATTGTGTTAAAATAAGCTGGCGTTTGCTGCTATCATCCAGGGTTTGGATTTTAGCCTAAGTATGGGGTTCAAGAACAGACCTACCTCTTTCACACACCCCCTTTCTCACGCTGGTTCCCAATCTCCAACAAGCCAGAATTTGTGGTGCATTTGTTTTGTGCCTTCCTTGTGTCCGCCTATGGGATTTGGTGCAGTTTAACATTCTGGGCTGGAACAGTGCTCCGTGCATGTGCGTGGTACGTGCTGCATGCTGTGCACTGTGGGCATGCAGGGTCCAGGCTCCCACGAGACTTGCAGTCTGGCTGCCAGGATGTGGCAGGCTCTTGTGAAGGAATCGGAAGATCCCAGATCAGATTGCTCAGAATGAAGTGCTGGGCCGGATGGGGATAGACCACGCTCTGCTCACGACAAATTCATTTGTGCAAATTAGAGAAAGGAGCACCCCCCCCCCCCGTCCCCCCGCAAGACACCTTTCTGCCATCTGTCCAAAATGAGGCCCAGTCTATGAATGGCGCCCCCTAGAGTGGTACATGGCACAACCCAACCTGTTTCCCAGATGACCCCGAGTACCACCACCACCCCCCAAGCCCCCCAGCCACCCCCACTGCAGGGAAGAGCCCTGAGGTGCTGGTCCTGCCTGGGTGCCAGGGAAAGTGGGGCTGCGAGAGGGCGGATCTGTTTTATTTCGTAGCCGTCTTCTCATGCTGTTTGGGTGGTGCCAGCTGTCAGCAGCTCTGGCTGGGTGGGCTGTGCCATCCTGCTCCCGGGGTCACTGCTATTTGCCAGGCTAAAGAGGCTGGAGAAGGTGACCGGGGCTCTCCCAGCATGTGGTCCCAAATGAGCTGTTGATGCCTCCTGTTGGGGCTGTGGCTGTGGGGTGGGGGCCGGGAGCTGGCCCCGTGATCATCGCCAACAACCATCCCCATTCGGGTCTTTCCTCACTCGCTGGTGCTCCTCTGACTCTCTCCTTTCCCTCTTTCCCTCCCCAGCCCCCTCTTCTTTTAAACTGGGGGAGGGACAGGGAAGAGACCGTCTTTGATCTCAGTGGAGGAAAAAAGTCTGTTCTGTTCAGGCTTTTGGCGAACACAACAAACAGTGTTTAAAATTTAACTTTGCTTAATTAATTAGTAATTCTGTTTAATGCTGTCTGATCTCCCTCCAAAAGGTATTTTGAAGCTTGAGAAGGGAACATCAAAGGGAGCCCGGTGAAGATGGTCAAGTAATGCATTTAATCTGGCAGTTGCTGGGGGTGGAGAGATGCCAGGTTGGGAGCTAATGTGGGAGAGATCCATCATCTGGTAAACACAGCCAGCAGGCTCCTTGCAGCCGTGGTGTGAGGAGCGACAGGGAGCAGTTTCCAAAGAGAAGGAGCTCCACACACCGCCCCCAGACTCATCTGAGCTGAGAATTGGTTTCGAGAAAGCGGAGTTGATGTTTTCTTTCTTCCATGCGTACTGTGCATGGTTGGGCAGGTTGTGTACTGCACAAGAGTTTCCAGTGAAGCAGGTGAGCAGTACAGTGAAATCCAGCCTGCATCCTGCTTATCAGGGTACCCTGGCGGGAAGGGAGGGCTGCATTTACCTAAGAGCAGTTCATAAACTTTTCTACAAAGGGCCAGGAGAGTGCATCATTTAGGCCTTGTGGGCCATATAGTCTCTGTTGTGACAACCGAACTCTGCCAGTGTAGAGCCAAGCAGCCATACACAGTGCCTATGAGCATGACTGTGTCCCAATAAAACTTTATTTACAAAAGCAGGTGGTGGGTGGACAGGGCGTAGCTTGCCAGCCCCTGCTTTTAGTCATCCAAAGGTACATCACAGACAGTGATGTGAATGCAGGATGTAAACCCAGAATACGAGTCTTTGAATTTAAAGGCTTTGCTTCCTCCTTACTCCATCTCTTCCCTTCCTTTTCCTACCTTTGCTCCAGCTTTCCTTTCTTCTTTCAAATTAGCAGTATCTCCTGTTGTTACTGTGAGTGATTAAAGAGTGATCAGAGTCCCTTTGACATTATGTACCCCCCGCCCCCAGAAGATCATCTCTGGGGGAAAAAAATCTCTGGGTTGAGCAGGAGTAGGAGACAGAGAATGGGCTCGGAATCTGGCCCCAAAGCCCATTGTGACAAACATGCCATTCTCTTTGCTGGTTGGTGGGACCTTGGCAGCCCCAAGTGAGCACCCTTTACCCTTCCTATGCCTGCCCACGAGCCCAACGATGGATGGAGGGAGAGAGGTTTGTTCTGCGCAAGGGTGGTGGGGCCGGATGCTGGTTAATGTCTGGTTTGAGAGGGTTCATATGTGGGTGTAGGAGCAGGGCCCTGTGTCCCGGCCCCTGCCCCTGGCACTCAGGGCCTGCTAGGCTTTCCCATCACCTCTGTGACATCTCCTCTGGTCACTGGGGAGTGGAAGGGACAGTGACAGGGTGAAGGGACTTTGGCGGGGGCAGAAGGTGCTGACTCTCCCTGTTTCTGGCCCCCAGGGCTCTGGGGGCAGGAGGGCTCCCAGTCCTATGACCCATCAGTGGCCAGTGCCACAGGTGCCTGGGGTGGTTTTCTGAATGGGGATGGGGTGGGGATGAAGGACCTCTTGGTGAAGAGAAGGCAATCCAGACCACGCTGGTCTTTGGAGAAGACACAGGATGAGGGTGAGTGGTCGAGGGGGATGTTTTCCACCTGCCGTGGGTGAGGAGAAAGGAGGGGAGGTAGGGAGGACCCACATGTGGGGAGGGGTGCTCCAGAGAAGGAGGGAACAGGGACAGAGCTTTCTTTTCTTTGGGTTTTATCAAGTGGAACTTGAAAGGCAATGTTGAACCTGAAGGTGGTTTTCTGATAACTTCTCTTTGAACTTGAAGTTTGGTTTCGATAAGCCTGGCTGGCTTACATCTCCAGCCAGGACCTCTGTGGAGGGAGGCTGCAGCTTTGAAGATGGAGCTGGGCTTTGTTTTCCTTTCTTCTCCGCTCCCACCCGACTCCCCACACCCCACAGGGGGGCTGAATAGAGGATATTGCAGGCCAGGAGAGCACCCTGGTTTCTCCAGTGGGGCGGTTTGGGGGTGACGGGCATCACCTCGATCTGAGCTATCAGCTGGGACCATGGACCATCTTCTGCACAGCCAGCATTTATCGAGTACCTATTACATGTAGGCCACAGTGCTAAGTAGGCACCTTCCTCATTGCCTCCCCCCACCACTCCAGTAACCCTGTGAGGAAGAACCCATTTCATCCCCATATTCCACAGGAGGAGACTGAGATCCAGAGAAGTCTAGTGCTTTACTCAAGGTTGCCCAGGCCAGTCAGCAGCAGGACCAGGAGATGGACCCAGACTCTGAGTCCTCTTAATTAGGACAGTCTCGCCAAGCTCAGCTGCACCCACTGGATGCTGGGGGTTCCTATAGCTGAGGGCTGGGAATGGAGAGAGCCCCTGCTCCCTCACTCGCTCTGTTAAGCCTCCAGACCTTTTTGCTTTCTTCTAAATGGGGGTGACAGCAGCACCCACCGCTTTGTGGCCTGGATAAAAGTGGCTTTGCGTTGCACCCTGTCTGGTCCCATGATGGCAGCTGGTCCGGACCAGCAGGATGCCAGTAGATTTGGGGTGGGGGATCAGGGTGGCCCAGGCTGTGTGCTCAGCTATCCTTGGGTCACTGGCTAATCGCCTGCTTACCTGCCCCAGGGCTCAGCATTGCATGGGAGTGGCGCACCTCCTGGCCATTACACTGTTTGCTTTGGAGGAGCAGGGAAGGCAGGACCTGGTTTTATCCACTATATCAGAAGTGGTCAGCATCAGTCCCTGCCCCCCACCCCCGCCCCATGGCCTCCGAGGAGCTGGATCTCCTCTGAGGTTTGTCCTTATCTACCTCCCTGTGAAAGCACTGGGAGAGAACTGGGATCTGTGGCCGAGGCAGGGTCTCCAGCTGGATCCCTAGGGAGTTGTTGCCTTGAGATGTGGGCATCGAGGGTGGGGCCCTCCCCCACCCCCCTGCATCCCTCTGGGTGTACCCGGGGTGAAGAGAAAGAAGGGGGCACTCAGGCCCAGCTGGGAGGGGAGCTGTAGAAGGAGCCAGGTCAGTCTGTTGCCACCGTGGCCTTCCTGTCCTCACCCGTCTGGGCTGGTGACCGGAGCATCCTTATCTTCAGCTCTTCCCTCCCCGTCCTGTTCCCCATCCCGGACTGCCTGTGTTTGATATGATCCTTGCGTGTCCCTTTTGTATCCCCGAAGCCTCCGTTTTGAGAAAACTTAGCTACCAACTATGCTGATGCCCAAGATTGAGTGGGGAGGGGACATCATTCCCCTGACTGTGACTACCAATGGCGGGGACCCTGTGTGCTGGCCCTGGGCTCTTGGCCTTGACGGTTGGTCTTGGTCGTAGCTCACTGAATCCACACAAGGATCCTGTGGGGAGGGGGCTGTTCTGATCCTTGTTTTATCACTGCAGAAACTAGTTGAGATATCTGGAGAAGTTACATGCCCCACCTTGGGTCACACACAGTATCAGAAGGATCCGGATCCAAGCAGAAACTAAACCTCCCCAGGCTAGCTGAGAGAGGTACCACGCCTCCGTTTCCCTCAGTCCTCCTGACCACCCACCAGTGTGCCGTACGCTGGGCCCCGGGCAGGCAGCATCTTGGAGGAAGCCCAAATGTCAGCAGGAAAGGCAGTGAGGCTGTGCCGACCGTGGCCACGGGCCACAAGCTCCCTGGCCACCTGCCCCTGGTCTGACACAGCCCTGGCTGGCCACAGGCTGCTTATCCGAACTTATAAGGGGCGGAGAATGGAGGCC
Source organism: Canis lupus dingo (assembly GCF_003254725.2). Lineage (NCBI taxonomy): Eukaryota > Metazoa > Chordata > Mammalia > Carnivora > Canidae > Canis > Canis lupus. Next base: position 63,252,104 of record NC_064244.1, on the reverse strand, counting down.
TCTGAGGCCTCAGATGCACCCTGGAGGTAAGTTGAGTGGCCAGCACATGTGTACCCCGGACATTACCAAAGGCCAGAGAGTGAAGCAATTTTTTAAGATATTATTTATTTATTCATGAGAGAGGCAGGGGAGAAGCAGGCTCCCTGCAGGGAGCCCGATGTGGGATCCCAGGACCCCAGGATCACATTCTGAGCCGAAGGCAGATGCTCAACCCCTGAGCTACCCAGAGGCCCCGAGCAAAGTGATTTTGACTTGAGCACACAGACAGGGAAGAAAGAGGCCTAGCACCCTGGCGCTCCTCCACATGGTCACCAGAACAAAGCCACAGTGGGTGTGGTGGCCCCGAGGCCCAGCTGGGGACTGTCCTCATGCTGTCTCACTTGTCCTCCCTGCAGTGGCCCTGCCTCCAGAGAAGACAGATGGGCTGACCAGCGGAGATGAGAAGAGGAGGGAGAAGGCAAGCGAATCTTGCCCTGGCTCCAAGAAGCAGCTGAAATTTGAAGTAAGTTCCCTTTCCTGGCACTGGGCTCTGGAGAGGAGGGTTTCTGTCCCCCCAGTGGTGCTCTTCTAGGAGGTAAACTAGGCCTATGCAGATGTGAGGGCCTTATACCTCCTGTGTGAACAGCTGCCTGCAGTGAGAGGCTTCTCCCTTCATGTCTGGGGCTGCCCCAGCTCCATGCAGGTCCTGAGGACGTGTGCAGCCACCCCTCTTGGCCCGGGCTACCCAGACTTGCAATGTGGGGTGGCAGCTGGGCTGTGGCCACTGGGCTGTGGCCCAGAGGTCTGGGAGAGCACATGAGAGGGGTGACGGCTGGCTCTGGCACTGCTATCACTGTACTGGGTGATGGCCTTCCCTGCCCAGCCTATCTGGCATGGAGCTTACACTCTCTCTGCCCTGCCCTCACTCTCCTTCCTTCTCTGCTTCCCTCCGTGAGACCACTAGGCCATCACTCTGGAACCAGCAGGCTAGGGTTCAAGTCCTAGCTCTGCCACAGCTCAGCTGGCCTCACCTGGGAAATGGGGGTAGCAACAGCATCTGTCTTGTTTCGGGTATTGTAAGCATGAGGAGTTAATGCATCTAACGTGCTCAAAGGGGTGCCTGTACACTATCACGTAAGCACTTTCCTCTCCCTTCCAACCACACTTGATCGACACCCGCTGGTTCCCTGGGGACCCCAAGTGAACTGGGCATGGCTCCTGCCTCATGGACCACAGTGTGGTGAGGGGCCTGGGAGAGTGACCCAGACCCAGTAACTGCACTGTCGGGGATGTGAGGGGGATCTGGGAGTATGCGGAGGGGGTGGCCACCCGAGCCTGGAGGCCTGCAGAGTGACGGACGTGTGGCTGTTCCAGACTCCATGCAGTGCTGTGGCTGCAAGCGGAGGTTGGGAGGATGAGTGAGTCTGAAGTGAGCCTCTGAGTGTAGGACTAGGAGTTGGGAGAGGTGATGACACGGAGCCTTTGGGATAAGGAACACTTTAGGTGGAGGGAACAGCAGGAGCAAGGCCCAGAAGCCTGCCAGTGCCGCCCGTTCTGTGCAAACAAGCTGCATTGTATTGATTTCTGGAAAGGGCCTGGCTAACTGCCTGGGACTCGTCCATGGCCCATGAGGACGACTCACCTGAGAAGTCCAGGTGAGGGGCGGGGGCGGACAGAAGACACATATGACAGAAGTTGAGAGAGGGAGGGATAGTTACTGAGGCTTTAGCTGCCTTTAGAGCCGAGCAGAAGGGCCAGGGAGAAGGAATCGGTAAACGCTCTGAGTGTGTGTGTGTGTGTGTGTGTGTGTGCGTGCACGTGCGCGCATGTGTGCAGGGCGAGTGCTGTGCTACATGAAACGGTGCCTTGCAGAGCAGAGCGGGCACTTGGCAGGTATCAGACGGGCATGTCACAACTGAGGGAAGGCTGACTTTGAACTCCGCGTGGGCCGCCCGAGGACTGCTGGAGGGAACTGGCTTCGAGCTGCAGAGGCTGGGGGCAGGGACGCCGCGCTCGGGCACATCCCTGCCAGCGTTCAGAGGCCAGGTACCACCCCTCTCCCGGGGGCTGAACCTGTCTTCCTGCAAAAAGAGAGGGGAGCTGAGGCAAGACGTGAAACAGAATGGCCTGGAAGGATCTTTGCTTGTTTTTATAGAATCTTGTGAATCTCTTTCCCAAAACAGCCAGCCTTTCTAGAACTTTCTATCTGGTGTTCTGCTGGCTCCTGCACACACACTGCCAGGGACAGAGCTCATCACTTCCCAGTGCAGGTTCCTGTGGTTAGACATGTCGGGTCCTGTGAGTGATGATAATGAAGCCATTGTTAGCATTACGTACCTCATATGTTAACATTACAGCAAAGACAATGGCAGTTACTATCATTAATTGGACTTCTCTCAGTGCCAAACAGTTCCACGCTTTTTCCAGTTTCCCCATCGCAGAGCCGGAGGCAAGGACTTGGCAGGTGATCCCAGAGAGCAGCAAAGGAGGGAAGCCCAAACCAGTAGGTTAACGGGATCACTGCCAGGGCAGCGGGGGCTCAGTCCCGCTGGGAACCTCCTTCCCCCAAGAAGGGCCATGCTGAACGCCTTGGGGTGTCCTGGGCTTACAATCCCCGGCTCTTCAGGTCTTCGTGGGACATAGGAGCTGGATGCTCAAGGTGGGAGGTCAGGAACTGGCCCAGGAGCACCGAGGGGACACGGGCAGTGGGCAGTTCATGCTCCCAACAGCCTTAGGAGATCAGTACTCGTCTTTTCCATAATTTATATGAGGGGAAACCAAGCCACAGAGCAGCCATGCCCAGGGCCACAAAGCTCTGAAGGGCCATGTACCTGGGGCTTCACCTTTTTTTTTTTTTTTAAGATTTTATTTATTTATTCATGAGAGACAGAGAGAGAGAGAGAGAGAGAGAGAGAGGCACAGGCAGAGGGAGAAGCAGGCTCCATGCAGGAAGCCCGATGTGGGACTCAATCCCAGGTCTCCAGGATCACACCCTGGGCTGAAGGCGGCGCTAAACCACTGAGCCACCCAGGTTGCCCTGGAGCTTTACCTTTTAATGCTTGCTCACCCTCTCCTGCCTCCCAGGTCAGGTGGCCACCCTGGGAGTCCTGCCATGGCTCCTTATTACTGCTCCCTGTGTCTTCTAGTAACTTCTGTCCCTCCATCCAGGTTCACAAAGCCTCGCCTCAATTCATGCCTCTAGTGTTTCCTTTGCCCTCAAAGGTTCAGAGGCTGTCGGGCACCCTTGCCGGCGTCTCTCCCTGGACCTCCCCTGCCCGGCGGGCCTCTCCCCCCACACCCTCCTGTCCCTCCATGTTGGGGTCATCGTGCTCTCCCTTCGCACAAGGTCTGGGGAGGGCAGTGGGAAGGCAGCAGGCCTGCGACCTGGCCTCTGGGTACTCCAGCCATGCCTGTGTGTTGTATGTTCATGTCTAGGAGCTCCAATGTGACGTGTCTGTGGAAGAGGATAGCCGGCAGGAGTGGACCTTCACCCTGTATGACTTTGACAACAATGGCAAGGTCACCCGCGAGGTGAGTGCACCTGCCAGACTTGCTGCCACAGGCCACCCCCTTAGGCACTTCTGCACCTTCCGTGTCTCCTAGGGTTGGTCCTCCTCCTGAGGGCAGGCTAACAGATGGCAGGGAGGTGTGTCGGGGGGAGCAAGGCTGCTGGAGCTCCAGGGGGTCCTGGAAGAATATCCCAGAGCTGCCTGGTGAGTGGGCAGTGGCGACAGAGGAAGGGGCAGCTGGGCTCCCTGCACCCAGGAGAGGCACTGCTCCCACTGGGGAAGGGGAAGGGGGAGGGTGGGAGGCAGGCGTGGAGCCCCAAGGTCTCTCCAGAGGAGGACCCCGAGTCCCCACAGAGACCTGTCCTGCGTCCTCCTCTCTGAGATCAGGGAGCTCTGGCTGGGGCAGGCCTGGGACCACCCAGGCCGCTTCCCACCTCAGACAGGCTACCCAGGAGCTGGGGCCGGGTGGGCACATGAAGGCCAGGCGGTGCCTCCCTCTGCCGATCCCGGAATGAGCACCCCCGGGCCCTGAGAGCTCTGCCAGTGGCTCTACGCATGGCCTTGTCCCGGCCTGCTCTTCACCGCCCGTCTCCCTCTGAACGCCTGCATCTCTCCCCTCAGCCGTCCTGCCACACCTCTCTCTCCTCCGTGTGCCCGTCACCCTCCTTCCCTGCATCTGTCTGAATACTGAGCACCCACTATCTACATTCACTATGCCCTAGGTGTGGGGACAAGGCGAAGGACAGCACAGACACAGCATCCAGCCACCTGAGGGGGCAAATCCCAAACACTTATGGGACAATTGCACAGTGTGATGGGTCCAGTGAAGGGAAGGGTCCCTGTGTCTAGGGAAGCCTCCTGCAGGAGGTGACGCAGAGCCGAGCATGGCATGTGGAGCCGGGAGACAGATGCCGGGCGCTCGGGTGTTCAAGGCACTGGAGGAGACTGGTGTGGCTGCTCACAGGAGACCTGGCTTTGGCGGAGCCAGCAGGGCAGGCCCTGGCTTTGGTTCCTGGTGCTTGGGGAAGCCACTGGTGGTGGGCTGGTTTAAGCAGGGGCATGAGCTGGTCTGAACTATTGCAGGGTCTCTGCCTCCCGCATACCCTGGGCCTCACCCTTACCCCATCCGCCTCCTTTCTCTCCCCACTGACCCTCTGCGACATCCTCCCCGTCCCCTGGAGGCCCTGGTTTTCAGATGTGTGACCTGCTACAGATCTGCCTAGGGCTCTGAGAGTAGCTTGGCGGGGGCCACATGTGCCTGCCATCCGGCTCTCAAGGGTGCCAGGTGTGTTCCCAGGGAAGCTTTGCTGTCTTCTCTCCCTGCCTAATTCAGGGATGTGGCTGGTACAGGAGAAGCTACCAGAGGGGACACCTGGGTGAAAATAGGGCACCTCTTCCTCAGCCCGTGGCTTAAGGAATATTAGAACAGGGTGGAGGAAGAAGCTGTGAGTGACTCTCAGTCCTTCAGGACTCCTTGGCATATAAGTGACAGACTCCCAGCAAACTGCTATAGGTCCAAAAAAAAAAAAAAAAAAAAAAAAAAAAGGAATATATTGGTTCATGTAACTGAAATGTGGTCCAGGAGGCTGACTTCAGGCATGGCTGGATCCAGAGGCTCCATGGTAGAGCCTTCCCCCTGGCCAGGAGCAAGGTAATGGCTAATATTTTTCCTCCTCTGTCTGGGGCTTTCAGCAACCCTTCCAGTTCAGAAATTCCAGAACCAAACCTCACTGGCTCCCACGGCCTCACATGAATGGCCCTGATCCAGTCATTTTTGCTGTGGGTTTGCAATGCTTCAGATGGCCCTATTCCACATCCTGGAGCCAGAGGATGTTATTCGATGCATGAGCCACAGAGACTAAAAGTGAGAGGGGGGCGTGTAATTGGCTCCCAAAATAAAATCAAGGTACTGTCCTCAGGGGGTGGGGGAATGGATTCTGGGCAGGCAAAGCCCTGAGAAGGCGCCTGGGGACTTGGGAAGCAGTGGAAATGCTTCCTGGTTGGAGACCTTGTGGAAGGCCAAGGGGAGGGCTTAGGTGAACCCTCGTCCCTCCAGCTGGGATGCTTTGTGTGAGGGGTTATGGTTTTCCTGGAGCAAGAGCCGCCTTTCCTCCCCGTCCTGTTTGGGAATGGCAGCTGCGGTGTAATTACCTTCATGGGGCAGCACACTGTAGCCTGGATGCCTGGTCACTGAGCTGAATGGCCGTGGCCCCGGCTGGCTGTCCAGGCCACGCAGGCAGCCAGCCTGGGCTTCTCAGTGGCATCGCCTTCTCTTCTGATGCATGTGGGGACGAAGACCATGCTGCCCCTTGCTTGCCACCTGCCCCTGCTAGCTGCCGTCTTCATTCCTTGCTGGTTCAGAAAGGCTGACCAGGAGAGGGCTTGCCCCCCACCTCGGAGGCCTTGCAGAAACCCACGGCCAGACACTGCCATCTGGCTCTGCATCTTGCCTTCCTTTACAAGAGGAAGAGCCAGGAAGGGAGATTTCCCAAGGAGGGTGCCTCAGACTGGCCTACAGAAGGCCATCCCTGCATTGTGTCTTCCTCCTGCCGAGGAGGAGCAAGGAGGCTGGCTTCCAGTCCAGGGAGAACCCAGCCTCGTGTTTCCCCTTGGTCTATTTTTAGCATCAAGGCCACTCCTCAAAGTTGGCTATAAATACCAGTCCCCTCCATGCTCCCTGGCCGTCTGTGGGCATGTTTCTCTGCGCTAGAGCAGACAGGCTCCCTCCTCGCTGCAGCTACAGCCCAGAGCCGGCTCTGGGCTCACTTCCCAACTCAGAAGAAAGTACCTGTTCATTTGTGCAATAAATACTCACAGGCACCCACTTCTGTATGCTGGGCCCCGCGCAGGCAGGAGTTGATTTTTCAGCTGGGATTGCAGGAGCATGCCTATTCCTAGACCCCAAATCAATGCGCCGCCCCCCCGCCCCCCGCTTGGGAGAGGACACTTGGATGGATGATGTTAGTGGACCTGACTTTTCTTATCTGTAAAATGGATATACTGGCACCTCCTTCATGGGCTTCCTAAGATGGAAAGAGGAGGGGGCAAACTGGGGGTGGGTGCAGAGAAGCTCAAGGGCAGAAGAGAGGAGAAAAGGAGTCCTCTGTGGGCCCTGCCAGAGGAGCTAGATTGCTGAGTGAGCCAGAGAGCCTGAGTCTCAAACTGGCAGCCTCCACAATCCTGATGTAGCCCCGAGATGTTCCAACCCAGCCCCCCAGAAGTTTTTGTTAAAAATTATCACAGGCAGCAAAAGCAAAAATAGATGAATTGACTACATCAAAATTAAAAAGTTCTGTGCATCAAAGGACACAGCAGAGTGGAAGGCAACCTACAGAATGGGAGAAAATATTTGCAAATCACGTATCTGATGAAAGATTAATATACAGAATATAAAAAAGAACTGCAACTCAACAGCGGGAAAACAAACAACCCAGTTTAAAAATGGTCAAAGAACTTGATAATTTCTCCAAAGAAGATACATAAATTAATGGTCAATAAGCATAGGAAGAGGTGCTAAACATCACTTAACGTTAGGAAATGCAAATCCAAACCACAGTGGGATCCTACCTTATATGCCGTAAGATGGCTACTAAAAACAAAAACAAAAGCAAAAACAAAAACAAACAAAAAAAAACCTCAAACTGACCAACAATGACAAGTGTCCCCAAGGAAGTGACAAAATCAGAACCCCTGTGCACTATCAGTGGGGATGTCAGATGGTGTGGCTGCTGTGGAAGACAGCATGGAGGGCCCTCAGAAAGCTAAACAGAATTACCATATGATCTCCACTGCTGAGTATGTACTCCCCAAAGCAGAGTCTCAAGATACTTGTACACCCACATTCACGGCAGCATTTCTCCCAAGAGCCAAAAGACAGAAGCCATCCAAGTGTCCGTCAGCAGGTGAGTGGATAAACATAGACATACAGTGTGGTATTAGCTTTGAAAAGAAAGGAAATTCTTTTTTTAAAAAAGATATTTATTTATTCATGAGACACACAGAGAGAGGCAGAGACACAGGCAGAGGGAAAAGCAGGCTTCCTGCAGGGAGCCTGATGTGGAACTCGATCCCAGGACCCTGGGATTATGACCAGAGCTGAAGGCAGACGCTCAACCACTGAGCCACCCAGGGACCCCAAGAAAGGAAATTTTAACAGGTGCCACAATATGGATGAACCTCCAGGATGTTGTGCTGAGTGAAACAAGCCAGTCACAAAAAGGCAGCTGCTGTGCGATAATACTTCTTTGAGGTCCCTGGGATAGTCAGATTTGTAGACATAGAAAGTAGAGTGCTGATAGCCAGCGGCTGGGGAGATGGGGAAATGGGGAGTTGGCAAAAATTAGATGAGTTTCCAGTATCAAAGGTTCTGAAGATTTAGCAGAAGATTCTGGATTTCTGAGATGCCTGTCCCCATTGCCACAGGGCATATCAGCTGTGCTGAGTGGGTGCCACATCTGTGGGTGCTTCCCCACTCCAAGTCACTCATCCATATCCCTGCCTAGCCATGGCAGTGCTTGGTGTCACCTCTGCTACCTCTGCCTGAAGGGCTTGTGGGTGGGGAGTAAGGAGAGGGCTCTATCTGTGTAGGAAGAGCCATAAGGGTGGGTAATTGGCTATCTGGGGCCCCCGACCTATAAAGAGCAAATACCTTTTCCAAAGGTTTCCTACATCATTTAGAGCTGGAAGCCTCCCCTCAGGCAAATGACCTTAGCAGATGCCCAGAACAAAGGGAGACCTATTTTATCCCTCCAGTCCCCAGTCAGAAGTCTCTGAGATGCTTCACGGAGCTTGGGTCGGACATCTCTGTTCTGGTTGAGGTAATATCCGAGGCCCAGAGAGGAGATGAGATTTGGTCAAGCTCTCACAGAACAGTTAGCAACACATCTGCTTTTCCATGTTTCATTCAGAAGGAGCTCCTGAGGGCAGCCTGGTTGGCTCAGCAGTTTAGCGCTGCCTTCAGCCCAGGACGTGATCCTGGAGACCCGGGATCGAGTCCCACGTCGGGCTCCCTGCAGGGAGCCTGCTTCTCCCTCTGCCTGTGTCTCTGCCTCTCTCTATGTGTCTCTCATGAATAAATACATAAAATCTTTTTAAAAAAAGAAGGAGCTCCTGAGACCTGAAGCAGGTGCCATTGAGGCCCTCCCCTAGGCTCCCCAGCCTGCCTCTAAGTTCACCTGCTGCCGAGGTGAATGGTGCCCACCAGAAGAGCTTTTCCTGGTGGGAGGTAGCTCAGTCTTTGCAGGACAGCCTGGAAGTCCAGGGAATGTAGCATCATCATCCCCCAGGGCAACTCGACCAGGGAGGGATGAGACTTTTCTGGGGTGGGTTCCACACAGTCCCTCTGAGGACCCAAGTGCAACTGAGTCCCGTTGCCCCTGGCTGTACCTGTTCATTCAGCTCATCCACTGCTCCCTGCCCCTTGGCTCCTGCATCCTAGGATCCCCTCCGTCCTAGGATCCCCTCCTGGATGAACCTTTCATGTGCAAGTTTGTCCCTTAGGCTTGACTTTGGAGGGAGCCAGGGGGTTTTCGCTTTCTCAGGTTTCACAAGCCCTCTGATTCCTGTATTGTGCATGCACGGTGGCTAAAGACCCCCCGTGGATTTCTGCTTTGCTCCCCTGCAGGACATCACCAGCCTGCTGCACACCATCTACGAGGTGGTTGACTCCTCTGTCAACCATTCCCCGACCTCGAGCAAGACGCTGCGGGTGAAGCTCACAGTGGCCCCTGATGGAAGCCAGGGCAAGAAGGGCATCCTTCTCAATCACCCTGGTGAGGGGCTGGAGGGCTGCCCAGGCCACAGGGGCCAGTCCACTCCCAGATCTCAGGAAGGATCACCACCCTACCTGGGAGGAGTGGAAAGGAGCCCCTTTTACTGGGAGGGACTTTGTGGACAGGTGGAATTTGAGCAGATCCTTGAAAAAGCAGGATTTGGATAAGAAAGGAATTGCGGGTGGGAGACCCTGGGTAGGCAAACCTGGAGGTGGGCATGGGCATGGATGCAGCTATAATGCAGGCTAGCCAAGGAGTCTGGGGAGGAGGTGAGTCTGGGAGGGTGGGGTGGGGCAGGAGGTAAGGGGCCATGTAGATGTGAGACCCCTCTGTCGGGTCCTGGCTTGGAGAACCCTTCCCACAGAGCCATTGTGAGCAATCGTGGGCCATTTATCAAGGGTGACATGCCAGGGAGCTCAGAAAACCTCAGCAGAGCCAGGAAGCTGGTGGGCACAGGTGCAAGCTGCTCACCTGGCTGTTTCTCGGGTGGGACTCAGACCTGCAGGGCACGAGGCCCAGAGCGGAGACCAAGCCTGCCGAGGAGCTCCGAAGCTGGGAGAAGAAGCAGCGAGCCCCACTCAGGTACAGTGGGGGTGTGTGTGTGTGGGGGGGGGGTGGCTAGCAGCCCAAGGCACCTGACCACATATTGAACACTAGCTGTGTACCTGCACCTGAGGGACTGAGCTGGAGGCAAGTGATTTCGGAGGATAGGCTCACAAATCAATTTTTAAAAAAATAACTAAATGTAGGTCCACATTCCTTTGTCCAAAACTCTTTGGGCCAGAAATGTTTTGGAATCGAGCATCTGTTGGATTTTAGAAAAGATGTTCCTGGTGTATTTCTCATGTATTCTATTTGGCATCTGGGCAGCACCCTGGGATTTAGCACACTGAAATTTCTGCACGGAGACATATGAATATCCACACAAAGTGATATGATATAAAGGCTGTGGCTCCCATCACATCCATTTAGGGCAGGCTGGGCTGCCCCAAGGTAATGAGAAAATCTTTGTCTTCAGGCTTTTTTGGGTGTCAGAATTGTGGCTAAGGGATTGTGAGGCTGCGGTTCTCTTCCACCTGTTATTTCTTTTAACTGCAGGGGGGATGGAGAGAGGGACGCAAAGAGAGAGTGTGTTTAAAGAAAAACATTGAGTCACTGAGTAAACAGGAATATAAAGTAACAGCAGCCTAGGAGGCAGAAGGACGTAGGAGGCATTAGCGGCCCAGAAGTCAAGGGGGGAGATGGGAATACCTGCATGGAAGGGAAAGGACGTAACTGGATTGTGGGAAGCACCCACGCATAGGGGCAAGCTGGGAGGTGGTCCCAGCAGGGGCCCCAGCTTGGTGTGGGGAGGTGCAGGGAGCAGGGGGTCGGGGAGTAATGAGGGAGGTGGGGCTGGCAGATGGGAGAGCCTTGCAGGGAAGCTCAGACTCCCTCCTTACATATACATTCATAAGGCCCGTTCTTGGCTTTGGGGCAGGTTACAGAGCCTGCCCCCTTTAGCCGCAGTGGCCTGGGGGCTTCCGCTGCCCATGCTCTCTGGGGAACCAGCCCAGGGCTTAGGTGTCCTGTCCACTGCGGGCGCACGTGGTTTGAAGCCTGACTTTGAGGTTCCCTAAGTTTTGACCAGTAACCTCTCAACTTTACTTTGGACCTGTTCAAAGCAAATGCCTCTCCAGTCCTCCCCAGAAGGCCCAGGGAGGCCAGCAAAGGTCTGCATCTCTGCTGTCAGGGAAGAAACTGGAAACAAAGGTGGCTGCGATGACCACTCCCTCTCCCCACCCTCCCCCACCCGAGCCCCTTCCCAAGACCCAGAAGGAAATGAATGAAGGGTCCAGAAGGCTTTGTCCTGGTGGCTCCCCGGTAGACATGGGGCTACCCCCACAGAGGGCCAGGGCCCACCCACTCACTTGCCTTCTTGCCCTAGGTTCCAGGGTGACAGCCGTCTGGAGCAGTCTGGCTGCTACCACCACTGCGTGGATGAGAATATTGAGAGGAGAAACCACTACTTAGATCTCGCCGGGATAGAGAACTACACATCCCAGTTTGGGCCTGGTAAGGGAGCTCCTACATCTGGGAGGGGGAGCGAGGGGACAGCTGGGGGGGCCATGCGGGGTGGCGTTCACTGCATCCCCACCCCGGGCTGGGAGAAGGTGCAGCTTTCATTGGATGGGTTAAAGTGACTTCTCGGAAGAGATGACGTTAAAAACGTTTTAAAAACGAACATGCCCCAGGTTGAACAAAATCAAATAGTATCGATAGGGTCTATCATACAGTGAAAACAACAGCTCTGCGCCCCCCACCCCCAGGCCGCTCCTGCCCGCTCCCCTGTTCCAAGCAAAACACCGCTCTCAGCCCTCATCAGCTGCTGACCTCTGTTGACCCCTGGCTGAGATAAATGAAGAGGTAGCCTACTTAATTTCACACGCCCAAGCCCAACTCCTTCCTCCGCCTCCTCCTACCACGCGTGCTGGTTACCTCCAAAGTGAAGGAGCGCACCTCTAGATTTCCTTCCGATCCCATGACCTCAGACAGCTACCCGCCTCTCTTCCTCCTCTCTCTCCTGGAAAGGCAATTACTTATTTTTAAGGACCTAACAAGGAAGCAGATCTTCCCCCTTCGTATATGGCCACGTTCCCTTCCAGAGAGGTTCCTCCGAGGCAGTGAGGAGCAGCAGTCGGGGTGGGGAGAAAGAACAGTTACCACTCGGAGCCAGGGGGGTGGAGGTGGTTTCTGGGGCACAGGGCAGCACGGGCACACAGTAGGTGCTCATTAAATATCTGTTAAATTGGTTCCTAGGCTCCCCATCAGTGGCCCAGAAGTCAGAGCTGCCCCCCCGCACCTCCAACCCCACTCGGTCTCGCTCCCATGAGCCAGAAGCCATCCACGTCCCACACCGAAAGCCCCAAGGCGCGGACCCGGGCTCCTTCCACTTCCTTGACACCCCATTCGCCAAGGTCTCGGAGGTCCAGCAGCGGCTCCGGGGCACCCAGGACGGGAGCAAGCACTTTGTGAGGTCCCCCAAGGCCCAGGGCAAGAGCGTGGGTGTGGGCCACGTGGCCAGAGGGGCAAGAAGCAAACCCCCCGTGGGACCCGCCGTCCCCGCGGTGTCCCCGGCCGCCCACCTGGCCGCCAGCCCCGCCCTCCTCCCCACGCTGGCGCCCCTCGGGCACAAGAAGCAGAAGCACCGAGCCAAGGAGAGCCAGCAGGGGGGCCGGGGTCTGCAGGCGCCCCTGGCGGTGGGCAGCAGTGTCGTGGGGCGGGACCGCGGGAGGGACCTGCCCGCTGTGGTGGTGTATGAGAGCCCGGCCGGCCAGGCGGTCCAGAGACACGAACACCACCACCATCACGAACACCACCACCATTACCACCACTTCTACCAGACATAGACCCCTCCCCAGAAACCCCCAGCCCTGCCATATGAAGGACCCCTCCTCCCCCGCGCCCCCAAGGCATTATTATTCTATTAATTATTGTTATTATGACGATTATTGTTATTAATAATTATTGTTACTCCACTAATATTCAGCTAGCCTCCATGTAGAAGATATATGGAAACACAGAACTAAACTTTTATTTATATGTTGTGAGGACTGCATAACTTACCCAAGAAATGACTCTGGGTTTGGAAGTGGCCTGTTGACGGTGGAGGCTCGCTCGGGCTCCCGAGCTGCAGTTTCCACGCAGGCTGGTCCGCACCCTTGCCGGCTCTGGGGGATCCCTCGGCCAGAACTGTGCCCTACCCCTAGTCTCTTCCAGGAGAACACCCTTACCTGGCCCGCTTCCAGAGACCCTCGAAAATCTCCGAGAAGATAAACAGCTGCTACCTCTTAGTATTATTCTGATTTTGTTTTGCCCTTAACTGATTGTAATGTGCTACAAGGGATTTCAGCGGACTGCGGACGCGCGACCTTCCTGGCTGTTGTGTTTTCATGTCCCAACCTCGAAACCCCTGTTCTTTCCGGAGTTCCCCTTCACGCCTTTCCGGTGGGATCACGTCCCTGCCCAAAGCCAGTCCCATCTTTTCTGCCGTGCACCACATGAAAATACGCTTCTCCTCCTCCCTTCCCTTTTTCTCTCTTCTTTAGAAAGACACACACATATTTAAGGACTGCCCCCTGAAACCAGCCTTCTCATTTTGGGAAACCTCTGGAGAGGGAACCCAACCACACAAACAAGCGTGGTTTTCCAAGAACGGGCATTCGTGTGTTGTTGGTTGTGGCCGAAGATGTGGAAACCTCCTGTTCTCTACCGTTGGCAAATATATACGTACCTACATGGTTCTCTAACAGAGCTTCCTATATCTATAGCTAGGCGCCAGCTGTCCGTTTCGATGTATCTTTCTATAAATATACACTCAGGTACTTTTTCCAGTGTACAGAAGTCAGTGGCTTGCTTCTCTAGACACTTCCTGAGCCCAGATGTCACCTTGTGCGCCTCCTGTTCAGACCACTGTCCATCAGATGCGAATAGGCACTTGCCTCTCATTCGCAGTTTTTTTCAAACCCCTTTTTTGGGACTTAGGGTCTGACAGATTTGGAGAGGCCTGCTGGAGTCTAGAAGCTAGGAGGGCCATGGGGACAGTGGCCAGAGGTGGGGCCCTGGAGTAGCGTCCTCCACAGAGTGCGATTTTATCTGATGCGGGCCTGGGAAGACTAGGAAAAGGACCACTGTCCACCAGGCGGGGTCCCATGAAAAACGTGACACACACTGCAGTTGGGTAATTTGAGGGAATGCTTACAAAGTGTGGGCAAAGCCTCCGCAAGAATACAGGATCTGGGGCTAGCGGTGTGTGGTGCAAAGAGGGTGGGAGTCATCTTCAGCAGACAGAGTGGTGGGGCTAGGGGAGCCACCTGAAGGGGCTGTGAGTGGCCGTCACGCGGGGATACAACCGGCCTTGCGGGGACCCTACAGGGAGATCCATATCCCGCCCTCACTCCTTCCTGCCCTGCATCCTGCTGAGACCCCATTGGCTGGAGCCCCTGGGAGCCAGAGGGAGCCACAGGGCCAGGGAGCTGTTGTTGAGGGCCACATGGCCATTCTTTCAGGCAGAGAGTGAGTGGCAGGACACAAGAAGGAGTGGCCAACTGTCTGCCTCTCTGCTGCCTGGCTGCCAGCTAGCATCCCCTTTGGCAGAGCCTCTGGTTTTGGTCTAATATGGCTGGTAAGGAGTTTTTTCTGATAGTGAGCTCAGGAAATGCATCCGGCTCAGAGAGGTTAACTAATTCGCTTGAGATCACACAGCAGGTGCAGAGCTGGGATTCTAGTCTTCCCTGTGACCCCCTTAATCCCTGGAGGGCTTCACCACTCAGTCAGCACTTCCCTTGTTTTGAGCTGTGGGTTTCTATCACTCAGCATCCAACTCAAACGGCTGGGAATGTAACCAAGGCAGGAGGGAGCTGGCTTTGAGAGGCTAGGAGCCAGGGTGTGAATGAAGCGGAGATGTGCGGGGTGCTGGCTCTCCCTCTCTGGGTTTATGCTTCTACCTCCAGGAGCTTCGCCAGTCTATGGGTGCTGCTGGCTCTCTGAGCCCCACGGCCAGACAGGAAAGGATCTTCTGCTGGGGTGGCAAGGGGGCAGAGTCTGCGGGAAGAAAGGGGCCGGAAGCCAGGACTAGAATGCTACAAGGTGAAAAGGAACCAGGGATTGGGTCCACACAGGGAGTCTCTCTGCGGTGGCTTTAGAGCATCCCCTCAGCCTCTGAGAGGGGGTCCCACGCCATCCCTCCCACCCCACGTCTGCCGGGATGTGGTTATTTCTTAGGGACTGGGATTTATTTAAAATACCATTTTGAAAAATCGTAGCCTGTGCACATGTTAAAGATTCAGAGAGTACAGAATGGGCATGCAGGAAGAAGAACGCTTTCTTCCGGAATCCCCAGAGTCTAGCCTTCCCTGACCCCCTCCCGGGCCATCCGGTGAGGCTCGGTGGTTGTGAGCACAGACTTTGGGCCCAGGCTGCCTGGGTTCAAATTCCGACTTCCTCAGTGCTCTGTGCTCCAAGGGATACGTGGAACTTTTCAAATCTCTGTTTCCCCTTTGTAAAGAGGGATCATAAGAGACCTACCCCATAGGGTTGTTGCTGAGTTAACATATGCCCAGACCAGGGGAGCATCACAGAAATGGTAGCTGCCATTATTTATAGGAATAAATGCATTTCTGTAAGATTCCTCCCTGCTTAAATTTTGAATTCTTTGAAAAGGCTTGTTTCAGAGCAGTTTTAGGTTTACAACAAAATCGGGGGGAAGATACAGAGATTTCCCACACACTCCTCACCCCATGCATGCACAGCCTCCCCCATCATCAACATCTCGGCAGAATGGTACCATTTTTGCCAAGGGTGAACCTATGGGGGGTACCCATTGTAATGACCCAAAGTCCATAGTTTGCCTCAGGGTTCCCTCTTGGTGTTGGACATTCTATGTGTTTGGGCAAATAGCTAACGACATACCCATCGTTATAATACCATACAAAGTATTTGCACTGCCCTAAAAATCTTCTGTGCTCCACCCATTCCTCGCTCCCCTGGCCCGTTTTGTTATTTTATCCAATATTTCAAACAAGGTTTGAAACAGGAAACTGTAACAGTAACTGTGAACTCACAGCCCGAGTTTGACAAACGCTGACAGTTTACAATATTTATTTCAGATCTATTTTTAAGAAAGAAAACACTGCCTTGGCTGCTTAATCCCCTTGCCACCCCCACTTTTTTATTTTTACCCAAGGAGTAACATAGTATTCATACTCAGGCCTTCACTCTGTGACCTAATGCATTTGGAGAGCTTGCCCCGGCGGCTCTGGAGCGCGGCCCCCTTCCCTCCAACAGCTGCGCAGCCTTCTCTTGCTCGGAGGCCGGTGCTGTCACCGACTTGCCGCAGCCCCTCCTGCCGGGCCTGTGAGTCTCAGCCCAGGCCGGGCCAGACATGGGGCGCTGGGGGGCCTGGCGAGTGACCGGTCCCGGTGCCCGGCAGCAGGAGCAAGAGGGACAGTGCCAGCATGGACAGGCTCAGCTCAAGAGCCTGGGCGACGTCAGTGCTGCTAGATCGTAAACAACTGCTCAAGGAAGTTGTAGCAAATAGTTAGAAGTTGCAGGAAGAAGAGAGAGAAAAAGGAAGAGGAGCCACGGAGGAAGAGAGGAAAAAGAAGGAAGGAAGGAAGGAAGGAAGGAAGGAAGGAAGGAAGGAAGGAAGGAAGGAAGGAAGGAAGGAAGGAAGGAAGGAAGGAAGGAAAGGGGGAGGGAGGGGAAAGGAAACTGGAAGAGATCAAGCACGCTTCCTGGTGAGGCTTTGAGCACATGTGTGTCCCCCATCCCGCCCCCCCCCCCTCGGTGGGGGGGTTCTGTCTTGATCGCAAATCTGCCATCCTTTCCAGAGGAAACTGCTTGTTTCTGCTGCTCCAGGACACTGAGCTCTGAGCTCCTCGGCCTGGAGAAGTTGGAGGTGGGGGACAGGACTGGGCTTTGCCTAGCTGGTGGCTGGGGTGCCCCGCATCCGCATCCGCATCCGCATCCGCTCATCTGTCGCTGGGCCCTGAGGACATCGGGGGTGTCAGGCAGCCAGCCCGGCTGAGGCTGCGCTCTTGCTCCCAGGCCTGCTCTCACCTCCGGGGAGCACTGCGGCCAGAGCTCATGCACTTCCCACCCAGCCGTGCCAATTACACTTTTTGGCAAAGCAGACAGCCGGGAGCAGTTTCTTTTGCTTCCCCCTCATTGTTCTCAGCGTGTAGATGTCACATCATTACGGGGCCAGAGGGGAGCAGCCTTGGAGCTGGCGGGAGGAGGGGAGGGCTGCCTGCACTTCATGTACCATTTCTGTCAGCTGCCGCCACTAATGACCCTGCTCCTGTGAGCCCCGTCAGCATCGTGGGAATGAAAGGGGACCCCTGAGGGGTGCTCAGTGTAAGCAACCGGTGACACCCCCCTGGCCCCGCCTTCACCTCCTCCTTGAAGGCAGAGCTTCACCCGGCCCACACCTGGGGGTGGTGTGCCCCCGAAGACCCCGCAGCCGCCGAGCCTCTGCCCTCGCAGCCCTGCCTTTGCCCCCCAAGTCCCGTGGGCTCAGCCCAGCTTCACCCCTTCTCGGCACACACACGGCTGGTTTTGCAGCGCTGATACGGTTGGTCCAGGTGAATACTTTAGAAGTGACTCCTTAGAAGCGGTGCCAAGGGCACCCTTCCCCAATCATTAAAGCTTCATTGCTGCCTTGTCAGGGGCCCTGATCTGGTCTGTTCCCCTCTCCCAGACCAGCAGAC
The DNA here is from genome assembly GCF_003254725.2 of Canis lupus dingo. NCBI lineage: Eukaryota > Metazoa > Chordata > Mammalia > Carnivora > Canidae > Canis > Canis lupus. The sequence continues at coordinate 63,234,596 of NC_064244.1, read as the reverse complement.
CTCTGAGCCTGACCCATCTGGGGCTTGTGCCCTTGAATGATTCCATTGATTTATGTACGTCTCCACAGAGGGCTTTCTGCACTCAGCATCTTCCTTCAGCATGAGGAGGGGGATGAGTGAGAGACTCATCTTCTAGTAGAAAGTGACCCCAGGGAGGAAATGACACAGCCTGGCCTCTATTCCCCATCTCCCACTGACCATCCCCTGGGCCTTATTGCCCTCCACTTTTTCTCCACAAAGGGGAAGAATCCTGGTGCATTCAGCCTGTGAGACTGGTGGAGACAAGAGGGCCTCTACCTCGACGGGAGACCCCCCACACGTGACTTTGGCAGAGACCAGCCTGTGAGGGTGAGGGGTGGGGAGGGCAGAGTGCAGTGTCCACCACCTCTACCTCTCATCCTGAGTGTTCCCAATCACCTGGGGATGTTTGTACAAATACCAGTTCATGGGCCCACCTCCAGTGATGCTGATTCGCTGGTCCAGCAAGGCATCAAGGTGTTTCATCTTCCAAGTGACTTCTGGCAAGCCAGGTTGAGAACCCCAAGCCTTGCGTTTGCCCCAGATGACCTCAGAAGGTCCCATGCAAGGGAAACACCTAACTTCAGGGATCGTAAGAATCTCCTGTGGAGCATGTTAAATGCAGGTACCCAGGCCCACCCCTGTAGAGTGAGATCGTGTGGGTCTGGGGTGGCGCCAGGCATCAAGGCTCCTGACAAGCTCCCCCTCCCACCAGGGCATGGTGCTGCACTTGGGCCCACTGGTCACAGTGTGAGAAACCCAGGACCTATGCCAAACAAGCAGGGTGGAACCTAGCAGCCCTACCCTGAGGAGTATACCCACTAAGGTATAAACGAGGCAGAGGGAGCTCCCCATGCCCCTGTCCCAGTGGGAGCCTCAAAAAGCCTCTTGATGTTGGAGCGTGTGGCCATGACCACACCCTCGGGTGTGGACAAAACTGGATAATTCAGTAACAGCCCTCCAGGTGCAGGCTGAGTTCTCCTGGTGTTGCCCTCCTGCCCCTCCCCTGGTAAAACCACAGGCACCCAAGGACAGCCAGCTCTAGGGAGAGTCCTAGGCATGGCTCCCAACTAGGACAGGTCCACAGAAGCCCTGGTGTGTGCACCACACATCCTCCTCCTCCCTTGGCTCTTCAGGAAGATGCAGGTGGATTTTCTCAATCTTCCTACTGTGTTGTGTGGTCCTTGCTTGCTGCAGGAGGCGCTCAGGTGCTTGGTCAAGGCCGGCCTTGGGAAATAGGGGCTTGATGCCACCACCAGCTGACCCTCTTTGCAGGCTCGGTGATGGCCAAGCACCTGCAAGGGGTCTGCGCTGGGAGCCACATCTGGGCTGACCCTTTGTTTTGTTTGTTTGTTTTAAAGATTTTATTTATTTCTTTATGAGAATCAGAGAGAGGCAGAGACACAGGCAGAGGGAGAAGCAGGGTCCATGCAGGGACTCCTGGATCACGCCCTGGGCTGAAGGCAGGTGCTCAACCACTGAGCCACTCAGGCGTCCCAAGGGCTGACCCTTTGGAGGGCCTGTCCTGATCCCTCATGTCTGCAGGGAAGAGGTATGCAGGGAGGGGTGTTAGAGATTTCGAAGAAGGACCAGGGTGGGATTATCCAGACACAGAGTCACTGCCAGGGTCTGGGGAGGTACTAGAGGAGGCCAGCAGTCCCAGAACCCCTGGGCCACCACTCAGATCTTAGGGGGGGGCAGAGAAGGACGAAAGCCCTAAGGGACTGTGAACACTACAGGATTACCACTGCCAACTCCCTACCGCACCCCTGGCTTTGATTTCCCCCTGCTCCACTAAAATAAACTCATTTCTAGATAGTTCTCATTGCAAAATTCTGGATAAGTTCATCAAAGCTGACTCTCTATTTTTTTCTTTTAACAACAAGGCCTCACTTCTTGGAACCAACTTAGCTGGTGCCCAGACAAAGGGGCAGCCAGCAGTGCTGTCGGCCTCTCGGCTGTGGCTGCTGGCTTCTCCTAGGCTGTCACATCCCCGACCTGACTCGCAGGCAGGCACACAGGGACTTCTACACTGCCCGGCCCCAGCATGTGCACAGTAGGTGGTCACTAAAAGGGAAAGAGGGAATGTCAGAGAAAGGAGGGAGGGAGGGAGGGAGGGAGGGAGGGAGGGAGGGAAGACACTGGGGATTGCAGGTCCTTTATTGACTGGAAGGTTTGTGGTGTTCTCCTGCTGGGGAGTCCTTGACTGTGGAGTTTTACAAAGCAGTCGCAGTTCAGATAAAAGTCTGGGAAAACAACACAGCATCACTGACTTCTAATTTTGCTAAATAAGAATGGAAAAGAAAAGAGAAGAAAACTACAGTCTTATACTCTTTAAAGAAAATTTAAAAAAAAAAAAGGACAAAATTGAGCTTTATTTGGAAAGAACAACCTCTCACTGCATTGGGGGTTCCCCCCACAACCTCATCCCACCACTGTTGGAAAACAGTGATCATTTGGCTGCATGTTTATTGTGTTTGTGAACCGCCAGTTGTGGGTGGGCAGGGGTTACTGTCCCCATTTTAAAGACGGGAGAACTGAAGCTGGAGGAGGCGTGTGCCATCCACGTTGACACTCCTTCCTGAAGCTGAATCCAGACCAGCTCCTGGGACCCCTCTCTAGTCTGTGGCCTCAGCTGCCTGCTGGGAGACGTGGGGATAGGCTAGCATCTGTGACGTCTGGGGAGAGGCTTTCCACGGCCTCAGTCATGGGCCGGGGGCTCTGCAGGGGCCTCTGTGGTGATCCTGCCTGTGTAGGCAAAGCCACCTGCAGCCAGACTCTTGGAGGCCTGTCACTGGCAGTCCAGCAGGAGCATCTGCTGTGACTCCACGTGTGTGGTCAGAGCCCCACACCCTGAGAGCTTATCCCCCTCCTCCCCTTCCTGTCCCCTGCCTGCTCTGAGCCTCCCAGTCTTCCTCCTCCAGCCCCTGGTCCCTCGGGCTACACCCAACACGGCCCACCAAACATGTCGTGTTTGACCCATCTGGGGTCTCAAACATTTTCAACTAATTTCCCAAATCTGAAGGTGTCACCCAAATATCTGGGCTTTGAGTTATTTTTTCTCACAAAGATCAAAAAATGCAATTCCTCCAGGCTCACCTTCCCACCACTGCAGTGATTCCCCAGGAGCTGTGGTGACACCCCTTCAGATAAGGTCCAATGTCCTGGTGCCCTGTCACCCTGGCACACGTGGGCCTTCCTCGGCTTGGCCCTGCAGCATCTCAGCTCATAACCCTGAAGATGCTCAAGCACCTTCTGGGCGGGGCCCAGTGATGCCCATGGAAACCTGGGCCTGCTCAAGGCAGAGTTTTTTTTTTTTTTAAAGATTTTATTTATTTATTAATGACAGAGAGTGAGAGGCAGAAACACAGGCAGAGGGAGAAGCAGGCTCCATGCAGGGAGCCTGACGTGGGACTCGATCCCGGATCTCCAGGATCACACCCTGGGCTGTAGGCTGTGCTAAACTGCTAGGCCACCAGGGCTGCCCAAGGCAGAGTTTTGGACACTAACAGAGGCAGCAGGGGGTGGGGGATGGAAGAGGGTTCAGGCACGGGAGGATTTTCATGGGGAAGATCCTTGGGGCCAGTTCTAGAAATCCTCCCTCAGCACATGGCCCCATTCCTCCTTTAGCTGGGGCAGGGTTGGCTGGGGGCCCCTCGTGGAGGCTGCCATCCTGCATGAGACCCTGCCATCACTGCATAAAGAGGCAAAGTGGACAGAAAGAGCCCCAACTCAAAAGACTCTGGCTGGGTTCCATCTGCCTGGGCTACTTTGAGCTATTGACCATGGGCCAGTGACTTCAGTAGTCAGAGACTCAGTTTGCTTTTCTGTAAAACAGGTCTAATGAGATCCCCTTTGCTTTAGCTCCAGGGTCTTAGGAGATGTAAGCAAGGGGAGAAATACAGGAGATTCTTACACATTCAATGCCCTGGACAAATCCCCGTATGGCTCGGCTCTCTTGGAGGGGGCAGCTAAAGGTTGCTGATGAGAAGGGGTTCTCAGACACGTGGGGAAGCCCAGCACTGCCCTATCGGGGCCCAGCACTAGGCGTGGCCCCCACCTCTCTGGGCTGCGTCTCACCATTCAGGTTAGGAGTTTGGCCCTTTCCCGTCTGCAGATCCGAGATAGGTCGGGGGGAAGGATGTGGCTCCAGAACCTCTGGATATGACATCCTGGATGCTGCACATCTGGTTTGGTGGGTGAAGTTTGAGGAGGTGTTGAGATCCAGTAGCCATGCCCCGGAACGCAGGCTTGGGGGCCCAGCTCAGGTGGTGGAGAGTATGGACTGTGCAGTCAGCAGACTATAACTGAGACCTGCTTCTGCCAGTTCCCAGCTGTGGGACCAGCAGCCCACCCTCTCCGTGTGTCTCCGTTGCCTTCTCTGTAACACAGGGGTCATCAGAGTACCCACCTCACTGGGGCATTGTGAGGATCAGAGTACATGATCCAGTGGGTGCGGAGTGCTTGGCTCAGAGCCTGGCACACAGTAGGCCCTCGAGAGACAGCAGCCGCTATTATGAGAATCTGGATCTGGCCCCACAGGGCTCATGGGAAAGGAGGTACAGTCTGGAAGGCTGCCCTGCCCCCGCCTGGGCTGCAGCCCCGCTGCAGGTCAGCTGCACGCTCGAGGGCCACCTCGCCTGCCCTGTTTCCTTTCCACTTTCAATAGGGTCACTCCACGCCTCCCAGACGTTACCTGCCCTGGGAACTTGGGCAAGAACCCACCCTCTCTGGCTGGGCCCTTAAATCTCATTTGCATAATGAAGCTGCCTGTGGTTCAGACAAGCTGGGTCTTGGAGTGGCAGATGTAGCAGTGGTAGGACTGGCACCCTGAGAGCCATGCCCAGTAGTTCCTTGTCCCCACCAGTGGGGGAGATGGAGCTTCTGGGTCAGCTCTTAGCTGCCCCACATCTGGGACTCTTCTTGTCCTCAGAGAGTCTGGTCCAGCCCCTCAAGGGACCAGGCCCTGAGCCCCAGCATCACGGAGGAGTCTAATTTGCCATTTCTATCACTTATAGAGCACCTACTGTATGCTCAGCCTGCATCTGCTGACATCTTTAGGACACCCTTGTGAGGAAACTGACTATTCTGCTAAGTGACTTATACCAACCAAGCTCATGGTTAATGTGTGATAGGGTTAAACACAGAGTGACACCTGAAGGGGCAGAGGGCAAGCTGTTAGCCACCTGACCCTCCCTTTCCAGGGGCCTTCAAACATTGACAAAGATGAACAAAGACCAGTCCTACCCTCTCCTCTGCCATCACCCCAGCCAAGTCTGGGCAAATGTGAGTTTGGGATGTTTTGGAAGGTGGGACCGTTGGGAAGCCTGAGACCCCAGTGGCAGCAAGATGGTCCCCTACTGTCCCCTTCTTCATAGCACTGATCTTGTTCATAATTATAGTTGAGCCTGTTATGTGCTGCAAAGTCACTGCTAACCCTGAATTAACAAATACTGAGCCATTGCTCCTAGGGGACATACAAGGTTAGGTTCCTGCGAGCCTCTGGTTGCCATATTACATCCACCATCAATACCTAACCTTGTTTAGGTGTGTGTTTCTGTTTAAGGACACCTGATTTACAATATCTTGTTGATTTGTTGACATTGAACTCACAGCCAATGGCAGTGTAACTCGTGCCTGAACAAAGCTGATCTAACATGCATTTTTCTCTGTAAGGCACATCACAGCCTTTAGTGCCTTGGAACGCTAGACAGCGTGTCAGCACCACATTTGGGGGGGCATTTTAAACAGCGAAATCACCAATGCAAGGCACACAGTACCAAAAGTGTGGCACAAAATAGACTACAGAAGGGACCCTTGTTTGTAGTGTAAGAGCTGAAACAAGAGGGCAGATCATCGCCGTGTTTGACATAAGCTGGAAACACGCATGTCTAAGTGGCTTAAATTTTTGCTGCTCCACACATAACTACGATTGACTGTGAAAGCGTCGTGAGTATTGATTTGGGGGTGACAAATACATTTTAGAGTGTAGGCAAATTCATAAATCAAGACTAATTAGAGTTGGCTGTACATACTTGTTTGTGCCTCTGATTAGTTAACATCTATTGCCACCAAAGCACTGTCTTGCTCACCAAAGATCATTTTGTGATCCCAAAGGCCCTGCAAAGATCAGCACAAGTTAAATCTCTGCAGAGCAACTGGAGGACAGTGCCTTGCTGGCCTCCCCACATGGCCCCAGGGCTAGACCCAGCATAGCACCTGCCCTGGTGCTCTAGGTTCTCTGCTGATTGCATTCATAAAGACAGGTGTGCAGGGAGCCTCCCCTCTCACAGACTTGTGCTCTGGTTCACTGATCTGTTGATTCTGCCCTCGGGGATGGGTAGCAACATTTGGACCGACTGAACGCCAGGAATGTACCGGGGATGCTCTGGGCAGCATGGAAGAGAGGGCTAACACCACTGTGCTTGGCCTATGGGCTCCCAGTATAGTCCAGGCACACGGGACCTGAGTGACTTTGAGTGTCTCTGTCCCCTGTCCAGATCCTCCCCAGATGGCCATTGTCACCTGATTTAATTTCCTCTGACTCTATCCTCAAAAAGCAACATCTGATTGTAATTTGTTCAGAAATTCCTAGCCAGAGTATTCTAGTGGGGTCTATGTGAACTTTTTCCCTCCTTCCCTCCCTCCCATCCTCCTCCATTTCTTCTTTCCTTCCTTCCTTCCCTCCTTCACTGTGGAGAATTTAGTATTCACGTATCTCACTCAACCTTGCTGTGTGGTTTGGTTACCACAAATCTGTCTCTGGGAGCTGACCACTGCGAGATTAAGCCCGGTCAGAGCCAAAGGGGACCCAACCTTGGTACTCACTGTTCAGAGAGGTTCCTCTCAGGCCCAGCTGACCTTTCCCTGGACCAAACCTGTTCCAAATTCATCTCTAGATTCCTCTTTCCATGTGTCCTCTCAAATATTTACAGAGCAACTACTCTGTGCCAGGAGCCATGCTTAGCACCAAATAAAATAGACATCCTTCCTTCCTCCCTTCACAGAGCTTTCAATCTAGTAGGGGAGCAACAGTCCCACAAAAGTTACATTATTTTCAACTGTGATCAGTTCTGGGGGGGCATGTGAGAGAATAACAGAGGGACATGACTGAGACCAGGTTTAGAGAGGGCCTCTCCAGGAAGCCACATTCAGGTAGAGACCTCAAGGTTAAGGAGGAAATAGCCAGGTGAAAAGCTTGAGCAAAGGCCCTGGGGTGGGAGAAAGCGTGGGCCATTGAACGAACTTATGGAAGCCAGTGAGGCTGAACACAGCAAGGAGGACACCCAGGATGGGCAGGGCCTGTGGACAGGGGTGGAAGGTCATGGTGGAGAGTTTGCTCATTACTCTGAGGACACATCAAGAAGTTGGAAGGTCAGGTGCGGGGAGGGTGGTTAGGGCCTGCCCTCTGGTCACTTTGTGGAGATTATGACGAGAGCCTGGAGAGGACACAATGTCAGCCTGTCAGAAGTTGCTGGTGACACTCTTAACCCACAAATGCACTAAGGATCCACTTGTTTGTCTACACCAGGGATCAGTGATACCTCCCTTGTTGAACGACATTTTAAGTGAGGGAAGTAACAGAAAGTAAAGTTGGAAAGAACAAGAGGGCAAAGACAGAGGCTGAGAGAGAAAGAGTCCTCAATTCTCTCTCTCTCTCTCTCTCTCTTTCTCTCTCTCTCTCTCTCTCTCTTTCTCTGGTAATTGCTGAATTGGCTCTCGGGAAGGCAGAAAAGGAATGGCTGACTTATGTCCCTCCACCAGAAGAGGGGAAAGAAGGGAGGCATGATATTGACTTAAACGCGGGGGATTTAAAAGGCCCCTATGTTCCCACTTTGTGCTTTGCTTCTAACAGACAGCCTGGGACCTTTGAAGTCAGTCTGGCCCAGTGGGGAGCGGGCTTCTGTGGAGACAAGATGCTAACAGGGGCGGGGGAAGGGGGCCAGGGGGCGGCCGAAACTCTATTAGGCATGCTCTAGCAAAAAGAAAGGCAAATCCAATGATAATGTACATCTGTTTCAGGGAATTTATAAGCTTTGAACATTTTTTATGGGCAGATAAGTGGGTCCTTTTCTTACCATAACTTAGAACTTCAAAGCTGAGTGTGTGGATAATGCAAATTGCTGAAATATGAGATTTTCCCTACAAAGAGGTTTCCAAAAAAGACGAGGAAGAAAAAGAGAGGGGGAGAGAGAGAGAACTAAGGCTAATTGATGCCATAGTCTTTTATGTACATGGCAAAAACGGGACAGAAATTGATTTTTATGAAATAAGAAATCGATGGGAGAGACAGAGAGAGGAGGAGCCCAGAGGCAGGTGTGAGGGCTGGGCCTGGGCCTGCCAGGTCAGCCTAGGCTGTGGGTCAGCTCTGGGGACACCGCCCCCTCCCTCTGGATCCCTCAGCCTTAATGGAGGACAGGACAGGACAGGACAAACAGACAGGACACCTCAGAGGCAGCCAAGGCAGTGGCAGCCCTGCGCCTGGTCCATCCAAGATCGCAGGGGGCTCAGGGACAGAGTAGATCCTGGACGCCTGGGGAATCAGGAAAGACTTCCTGGAGGAGAGTGGCTGTGTGGGGCCGGCAGGATCCTAGGTGGCTGGGAGGGGTGCAGGTGCATAGTAGGTGAAGAAACAGCTGCATCAGGGGATGCCTACGTCGTGCCTCTGCCAGCCTGTCCTTTGCTCAGTGCTCTGTTTTTTTCTTATCTGCCCGCCCAGACCCAGCAAGTAGCTTGTGAGCTCCCTGCGGGCGAGGGCATAGTAAACACTCAATGTATGCTTGTTATGTGAATGAATGAATGAATGAATGAATGAAAGACACGCAGGATCAACCAGCTCTGTCTTTTCACTATTTGACGTTTTAATATCTATAACATAACCAAATATGAACATTTGAGTTTGTAAAGCCGTTCTTTGGGCATGAGGGATTCGGGTTCTTCGTGCTCTTCTTCTTCGCCGTCTCCTCCCTTCGGCCTCGGGCTCCCCTTCTTAAAACACCTGCACAGAAGCAGGAGGCCTCCTGCACTCGTTTTATGATTTGTCCAAGCCCCCTCGGCCAGCCATCCCCTTTGCCAGTGATTGGCTGAGGCGATGTCACGTGACCCTCTTCTGGCCAATGGGCTCCGGAGGAAGTGTGTGGGCGGGCTGTGAGCCGTGCGGCGGCGGCCATGTTGGCGGGTGCCTGAGGACGGCGGAGCGCAGACAGAGGCCCGGCCCGGGAGGGCGTCGGCGGGCCCCGCTCACCCGGCGCCTGCCGCTGCCCAGCCTGGGCGCCCTCATTGCTTGGCTTTTCTCACGAGAAAATCCTGGAGATGGAGATTTGAGGTCACGTCGTTTCTTGCGAAGTGATCCCGAGAAGCGCCAGTAGGGCGGTGAGGAGTGGGGCGGCGTGGCGGGTGGGCCTTGGTCGCGCGGGGCGGCGGTCCGCAGGGGCTCGCGGCCGCCGGCCGATGGAAGTGGACTGACAGACGCACAAGTGCGCCACGCGGCGGCCTCGGGTCGCTGGCGTCGTGTGCTCGTGCGGCCTCGTGCCCGTGCCTGCGGTGCCCCGGCCCGCGGGGAAGAGGCGAAGGTGCGACGGCCTCCTGCGGATGCGGCGGCACACATTCGAGGCTGGGGCAGGTGCCCGCGTTGGGGCGGCGTTGGAGGCAGGGGTCCGCCCCGGTGGCGCCGCCTCGGCCCCGCGTCCGCCCCGCGTCCACTCCCAGGCTCCCCACAGACCTCGGGTGTCGCTCCTCTCCAGCCCCCCCCCCCCCCCACACACACACGCCGGCCTCGTGGTCCCAGAAGCCGCAAGAACCTCCTCCTCGCCGCCCCAGCGCACCGCGGTCCTTTGTCACCCCGGACCCCTCGCCCTGCTTGCCTTACCATGGCCCCGGTCGGACTGTGGAGCACCTTAAGGCCATCACCTCTGTCTTCTGCACCCCCCCCCCCCCCCCCCACACACACACCTGACCGAAGCCACCTCTGGGAAAAGTAGAGAAGGCAGCGTCCAGGGCTCCGTCCTCACCAGCTTGCCGTTGACTTTTTGGTTCCGCAGCTCTTCCTGACCTCGTGGCTGTGTCTCATCACGGGGACTGTATTCGTCTCCCTTTCATAATCTCCTCCGCTCTTCTGCTCTGGGACTCCAGGCACAGGCTGCTTGTGGCTCCCCTGTACGCCTTCTCCCTTTCTTGTTGGCAACGGAGCCTCTGGTTTTGAGTTCAAAAACGAAGACTACGGTTCTCAAGACTCCCGCGCAACTCAATTCTGTCACACAAGGGGGTGTCCTGTGGCAGCTCTGGGAATCTTTTCTAAGAGCTAGCTTGTCTATTCCTGTTGTCCCTTTTCTCCTCCATCCCCTCTCCCATTCTGCTGCCTGGAAAGCAGATGTGATAGCAGGAATTCCAGCCATTGCTCTGGACCATGAGGACAAGGACATTACCCTGGAGACGGTGGAGTGGCTGGAGGAAGCCTGTGCCCTCGAGGAATAGGAGTTCTACCGCAGACCTGGACACCTCCATTTAGACTATTCAGTGAGGAAGAAATCAACTTGTCGCTTGTGCAAACCACTTTCTCTTGCAACCAAACTGAATGCTCAGTGAAAGAACTTTCTTGACATCAGGCCCTATGGGACCCTCTAGCTTCTCCTGAGGCTTTGCAGAATCCTCCTTTACAAACTACTGCATTGGAACTGGGTACCTGGGACCTCTTGTACTATCCCTGCAGAATCTGTAAGTATTGTGAAATAAAACATTTTTTAAATGGCGACATCGTTCTAGTCTTGGTCCTGACCCCCTTTCTTCTCCACAGCCTCACTTCTGGGGATCTCATCCACTGCCATGGCCTTGACAACCATCTCTAGGCAGTTAACAAGGGGCTCCAACTGCATGCCCCCGAACAAACTCTCCATCCTACCCCAAAACTTGTCTCAAGCTTAGTAAAGGGGGATACAGTCCACTGAGTAGCCTAAGCCAGAAACCTGGGCATCCTCTGCAGCTTTGCCCTTACCCCTTATCCAATTACTGAGACTTGGTTCTCCACCTTTTTTTTTTTGTCTTCGAAAATTTTATTTATTAGAAAGTGTGAGGCAGAAAGAGCACAGGCGGAGGAAGGGGCAGAGGGAGAGGGAGAAGCAGGCTCCCCGCTGAGCAGGGAGCCTGACACAGGGCTCTATCCCAGGCCTGAGTCTCGGGTGCTTCTCCAAGGGTGCTGACGCCCCCACCCCCACTTGAAGCTGTGTGCTTGCAGGCAGGCCCCTGCAGGACTGGAGAAGGCAGGAAGACAGGGCACAGCACAGGATGTGCTTCTGCTGGGGCCAGGTGAGCCTGTGCTTGCTGGACTCCCTGGTGGCCACACTGGAACGGCAGGTGGCTGTGGGTCTGTGCCTCCTGTGCCACACACCTCCTTCAAGACCAGCTCCCCCAGGAAGCCCTCCGTGACCCCCAAGGCTGGGGCAGACGTTCCTCGTAGGCTCCCCACACATCCCTTGTATTCAACTACTTGTCTTCTCTGCTTAGCTGTAAACTACTTTAAGGCACAAATGAGATGAGGTGACAGGGCTTAAAATAAAGGTGTGGAAATGAAGTTGCAACAGAGGGAGAGAAGTGTCGAGATGCTTCAAATCTATAGAAAGCTGGAATAGGGTTTTAGCAGCCTAGCTGGGCTGGGGGACCCATGGAGCTGGGGTGAGGAAGCAGCCCGTTCCTTGCTCTGGGCCATCCGTGATGCCACGGTGCCCAAATCCCCCTGGAGGCAAATCACTGCCCATTTAATCCTCATGGTGACTTTGTGGGGTAGCCTTTCTATCAAGTCCATTTTACAGATGAGGAAGGTAAGGCTCTCTATCCCCCACCCCCACCCACCCTGGTTTAAATCCAATTCCAGAGGACCTAGGATGCAGCTTGACCAGGGCCCCGTGGCTTCCCGTCTCGTGGCGGAGTGTGGCATGGTGGGGGTGGGTTGGGGTGTCGAGATGGCGAGAGGACAGGCAGGCCTTCCCCTAGCTGGGCAGCCAAGCCTCATGTGCCACCCGCCACCCGGGAGGCTTCAGATGCAAGGATTATGGAAAGCGAGAATACAATTTCCTGATAAAATAGAAGAGGCGATTAAGTTAATGAAGGATCATTTTGCTGGTTTGAAAACTATAATTAATAGGCATTAATTGTATATTTAGAAGTTTAGCGTGGCGTGGGCTCGGGAGCCGTCTCAAACACAATGACACTGTAAGCGCTGCATAATAAAGACAGGGCCCAGATGGTCCTCAAAGCCCCTAACGAGAGCTTGGCGAGGGGCTGCTGTAATGATAAAAGATGCCACTCGCTGTTCTGCTCTTCCTTTAACGACATCCTTTCTGAGATGATGCTTATCATTGGTACTTTCATCTTCAGTTAAATAGCATATGGCCCCGGCTGATTAAAACCCCCTCCTGGTTTTAATCAGCGACGCGGGATCAGGTTTCTAATGGTGGCAGTGGTGGCCTTGCTGGTCCCGTGGTAAGCTTTTCAACTACATCTAAGTCTGGAGAAAGGATGGTGGGAGGTGAGGGGCTGGGAGCGGGCCCTGTCCGCATCCAGAGCGGCCCTTCTGGAATGACCCAAGCCAGGAGCCTGTTCCAAGGATGCCTGGGAGATCAGGCTGGGCTGGCTCAAGTTGTCTTCAGGAGATGAGACTGGCTGGAGGCCAAGCCTGGTTAATGTTGGCTATGACAGGGAAGCTGGCTGTCAGATCCCCACATTCTCAGAGAAAGCTTAAAAGGCTTAGGGGCACCTGGGTGGCTTGGTTGGTTAAGCGCCTGACTCTTGATTTCAGCTTGGGTCTTGATCTCAGGATTGTGAGTTCAGGCCCCTTGTTGGGCTCCCCACTGGGCATGGAGCCTACTTAAAAAGAAGAAAAAAGTTTGAGGGAAATTCTGTAGGGACTGCTCACCCAGGTAGGAAGAGGAAGGGCCACTTAGGGGACTGGAAGATGGGAATCAGACAGATGGCATTTGAATCCTGGCCCCAATGCCCTGGGCTGTGAGGGAGGGCTCACCAATCTGAGACTCTTCTCATTTTTTTATTTTTATTTATTTATTTATTTTTTCTTCTCATTTTTTTTTTCTTCTCATTTTTTTAAAAAAGATTTTATTTATTTATGAGAGACAGAGGCAGAGACACAGGCAGAGGGAGAAGCAGGCTCACTGTGGGGAGCCCCATGTGGGACTCGACCCTGGGATTCCAGAATCACGCCCTGGGCCAAAGGCAGATGCTTAACCATTTTGCCACCCAGGCGTCCCTCTCACACTTCTCATTATTATTGGTTGATTAGGTTATTATCCCCAAGGGGTGAAAGCTGATTAAATGTAGTTGGCGAGTCAGGAAGGAGGGTGGCACAGAAACGTGGGTCCAGGGAACGTTCAGGAGGATCTGCCCAATCTTCCAGCTCTCCACCCTCCATCCATCATCTCCTGAAGGACTGGGGCCGTGTCTGTCCTGTTTATGCCCATCCACATCCCATGCTGTGCCCAGTGCCCAGCTGTCAGTCCTTAGTGGGTGTTTTTGAGGAAACGAGGGATGCCACAGGAGGTGACAGAGTGGGCTGTGGCTGGGGGTGTCCAACAGGTAGGTAGCAGAGATATCTGTCGATCACCAACTCTCCACATGCTTCCTGTGTGTCCCAGGCCCCCTTGAAGCTGGTTGGGGCCACAAGGCTAGTTTTGGCCAGTGGACGACAAGGGTGCAAATGTTTAGTGTCTATGCGGGTTTCGTCTATGTGGGTCTTTCCAGTTCCCTCTGCCCCAGAAGGCTTGGACTGAGACAGCACACCCGTAAGAGCAAAGCAGCCTGGTCTGCTGAGACATTGCATTGTCCCAAAAGTCTCCCGACTTGCTCTGGGTTTTGTGAGAACAGGAAAGTTACGAGTCATATGTTAAGCTACTGAGATGTCAGATTCGTTTGTTACTGCCACAAAACCCAGCCTTATCCTGACTACCTCGAGGCGGAGTTACTGAACTTGAGTCAGGGACAGAGCTGCAGTCGGGGATCTGACTGGCATATGATCCTAGCGTGTCACGGTAAAGTCCACCTGGTGGACCTCTGCCCACCACTCACGCCCCTTGGGCCGTGCCTCCTCTCTCTGCCCATCCTGGCAGGCTGCTGCACGGGGTCCTCAGAAGGGGACTGAGGCAGATGAGCCCCGAGGAACTTGGCAGTGATGGCTACCCCTAGCCTTGCTCTCTGGCTCGGTGCGGGCCCATGGGAGAGGCGTGGAGGTCCCCGTACCAGCCTCCGTAGCTGCTGAAGGTCCCTGAGACACTTGTGAGCAGGAAAGATTAGTAGCTGGGTGCTGGGCTCCCCACATCTCTTCTTGATAGTAAATACCTTCCTCTCTTCACCGAGTATAGTTAATTTTTCGAAATGTCCAAACCAGTGGTGCTAAAGCTTTGTGCAGCATCAGAATCACCTGGAGGACTTACGAAAATAAGAATGCTGGCCCTACACCCAGGTTCTGATTCCGTATGTCTGAGGCAGAGCCTGAGAGGATGCATTTCTAACAAATTGCCAGGTGACCCTGATGCTGGCTCACAGACCACACTTTGAGAAACATTGGTCTGGGGTATCTATGGCCCTAGTTCCTAGAAGGCCAGGCCCTTTTCCAGGGGCACCTTGTCCTGGCATTTGTGCCCATCCCGTGCATGCTGTTTTTTTTTTTTTTTTTTTTTTTTTTTTTTTTTTTACCATGTCTCCACATTGCCAGTCTCCCCTCCCACTGCTTCTAGGGACTCTGACCCACCTGGATAACTGGGGAAGTCCATGGAATGCCTGAACTTTCCATGACAGGTCTTTTTCCTGCCTCTGGGGCTGGGTGGGTACAGTTGTTCCTTTTGTCCCATATACATGGCCCCTCAGAGATTTGAATGCAGCTATATAATCAGGGCTCTTTGGGTTGTGACAAAATCCTGAAATAAATCCTTTTTTAAAAAAAAGATTTTATTTATTCACAAGAGACAGAGAGAGAGGCAGAGACATAGGCAGAGGGAGAAGCAGGCTTCTCACAGGGAGCCCAATGCAGGACTCAATCCCAGAACCCTGGAGCCAAAAACAGATGCTCAACTGCTGAGCCACCCAGGTGTCCCCTGAGATAAATCTTGAAGGAGGATTTATTAGCTCTTGAAATTCCAAGAGGTAGATCTAAGGCATTCAGGCATGGCTGGATCCAGGATCACAATCAATGTTATGAGTGGTCAGTCTCCCTCTCTCCTAGCTAGAAGGTTAAGTGCTGAGTGTGTGTCAGGATAAGGAGATGAGAGTATCACATGTTCCTTGTCCCTGCTGCCTCAGTCTCTGAAACTATAAAATGGGATTGTTAAATTCTGGGAGAGTGATTATAGGTTATAGGAGTCACAAGGCTGTGAGGACTTTTGATCCATTCCTCTAGGCTGTCTCCTGGGTGGGAAGATACCCAGGCAGAGACAGCTCCAGGGGTGTGACTTATCCTAGAACTCTCTGTCTATAACCCACTTGAGTGAGCCTCAGTTTCCCCAACTGAACTTGCGCCCTCCAAAAGAAACACAGCAAAGTGTTGGTGTGTGATGAATGTGAATGGAGCTGAAATTGTGTTTAGAAATGTGATGGAAGAGGGGTGCCTGGGTGGCTCAGCAGTTGAGCATCTGCCTTCATTCAGCTCAGGACATGATTCCGCAGTCCCAGAATCGAGTCCCACGTCGGGCTCCCTGCACGGAGCCTGCTTCTCCCTCTGCCTGTGTTTCTGCCTCTCTCTCTCCTGTCTCTCATGAATAAATAAAGCCTTAAAGAAAAAAAGAAATGTGATGGAAGAAATTATATCTGTCAGATCCTTGGGGATAGGGAGGGGTCACGGTAGGGAGCAAGGCACCTGAAGACACATGTTCAGATGATGAAAGATGATCATGAAATGGCCGTCTTTTGTAACAATGAAAGAAAAAACTCAGCAGTTGAAGCAAAAAAAGGCGTTTCCTGTGTTCGTATTCAGGTGTGGTTTGATCTAGGAGCTTAAGCTCTTCACGACTCAGTGGGCCATTTCTCTCTCCAGTTTTGGGCTCTATTTCCTTAGTTCCTCTTGGGCAAACTCCCCGGCAGCTCCAGGCTTACATCCCCATCTCACCAAGACCGGTCACAAGTGCTGTCCTCCCTCCTAGCCCTCGGTCCCCTTGGAGCCCCATGATTCCCTCTCCATGGTTCTGATTGGTTCACATCCCCACTATGGGGCCAAATGAATAGAAGACTCCAGTGGGCCAGGTCTGAGTCACATACACAGTCCATAGCTCCGTGGAGCTGGGGCTGGAGCCATGCCTCCTGAACCAGATCATGGTGGAGGCAGGGTGGTTATTCTAAAGTGAAATTGGGATGCTCTGCCCAGAAGGGGAAACTCATGCTTGGGAGGCCCACCCAACTGATGTCAACCCCTGGCGCCAAATTATCAGCCTGCCTGAGGCCCCCTCCTCCATCCCTGCCCTAGCCTCTGCCCTTATCTCTCCCCTGCTTAAATCCTCAACGCCACCCAGCCCAAGAAGCTCTGCCCTGTGATCCTCCTTCTTCCGGGAGAGAGGAAGGGGGGCGGCAACCACATTCTCTCATTAGTCTTTCTGACATCTTTTGTCACCTATCAGGGGAACAAGCAGGTCCTTTGATCACAGCAAAAGGAGAAAGAGTATTTAAAACACGGCCTGTGAAGATTTGCTGAGCAGAAGGTGGGAAAGGCAGTCAGTGGCAGTTTTCAAAGCAGGAACATGATTTCCAGTCTCCAGACCTGCTTGTCTGAGGATTGCTAAGGAGGATGTGCCTGCAGCCTGGGTTTTTTAATGGGCCAAGGAGCCCTGATGTAAGGGGAGAGGGGTCCCTGAGGGACTTGGTGAAAGGGGGTTTCTGGGAGGAAAGTGACAGCCCAGCCTTTGATTCACCATGAGTCACAGGCGTTATGAGTGGTCAACTGGAGTCACCGAAGGCCCTCTGTGGGACTCCAGACACATCCCCACCCTGCTCTGAGCCTCAATGTCCCTTCTGTATGAGAGCCGGGACCAAAGTTCGGAAGTGCCCCTTTTCTCTCCGGAATCCCCTACAACTTTCGCCATAGCCACTGCCACCTTGCTACCATTTCCCTTTTCCTAACTTAAATGCTTTCAACTGAATAAGAAATATTTATGTCACCAATGTAAATGGGGAAAAAACCAAAACAATAGGTCCATAGTAAGAAAAAATAACCATGAAAAGAAATACAGTGACAAGCAACATGTCATCAAATCCTAGCTGGATCATGCTGCCTGCCGGAAGCAGCAAGACCACAGCAGCTCCTGCTCTTAAAATCAGAGCTTGGCAAGAGGGAGGTGGGTTTCGGGGAGGGTTGCTCCCGGCCATGATTAGAAGGAGAGAAAGGGGCTGACATCGCTTTCTGGGGTTCAGGTATTTTAAAGAATGAGTGGGCTGCACCCCACTCAGGGATACTAGACCCAGTGAGCTAGTGGCCCCTCCTACTGCTGGTGGCACAGGTGCACAAGTGTGCAGGCCTGCACCTGGCCATCCAGGTGTGCCCTGCACAATGAGTGAGCTCATCATGTGGGTGCCTGAGGGGCCAGGGGAAAGTCAGGGGGGTTCCTGCAGCCCGTCTCCTCCTCCCCCTGTCCCACAGCCCTTCCTGGTTGCAGGGCGCTGTTATTGCTATTTCTGAGGTGTCTTCAGGGATCCAGGGGCAGAGGCTGGAGATTCAAGTGGGCTTTTTGTCCTACCCCGCTCCCTACCCCACCCTCCCCAACAATCTCCCCATTTCTGCTTCTCTGCTTAATTAAGATTGGATAGGATCTAGGCCTAGTCTCTAAGAAGGAGATTGGAGGTGGGGGTGGGGGTAGGGGAGGGCAAGGCACAAAGTCTTCCCCCCACCAAGGACTCCATTCAGTCATTATCTCCTGAGCACTTTCTATCTACCAGACACCAGGACAGGTTACATGATTTAAAAGTCCTGGTGCAAAATGAAAATATGGGACCCTCATTCAAAAAGTGTTGAGAATTCTGACAGTGACAGCGGAGCCTTATACCAAGCCTGGGGCCCTTCTAGGTAGGGGTCACATGGGACTATAGAGGTTGACCACTTATGACACCAACTCTGCCACATGCTCCTCTAGATACTGAGGGCCAGTGCCTGGTGGGCTGTGCCCCAGAGGGACTCCCTCACAGTAGGTAGAGACAGCAGACCCCAGGGTGATTTCCACGGGGATACAGGCTGTTAAAGAAATAAGCGGGAGATTAGTAGGGTCTCAAGACAGAGAGGTGGGCTTTGAGCCAGGGAGTGAGATGATCCATTTCTGTTTGGAAAGTTCTCTGTGATGACAGGAGGTGCCAGAACAGCCAAAGGGTGTTGGGGCCAGGCGGGAATTGTGGGGGCAGAGAAGGGGTAGGGTCCAGGGCATATTTGGAGGGCAAACTGAAAGGATTCCCAGATGGATTCAAGGCTTCTTGTCCACTCGCTCACCCCCCACCGCCCCCCGGAGTGGCCCCAGGTGCCCAGGGTGAGATAAGGAAGAGACAGACCCATCCCCATCAAGAGACTAGCACAAAGGACTAGAAACCTGCTTTTAGGGGGAGCCCACGTGGGTGCTGTGGGGTCCCCCGTGGTAGACCTAGTGGAGATGAAGCTGGTAGACTGTCATTTGGTTGGGTTTATTTCACATTCATTTCACAAAAATCCCAGGAGGCCACTACCTAGTATGCACATAACTCATTTATGTTGGGGGGTTGAACTGCATCCCCTGGAAAGATATGTTCAAGTCCTAACCCCTGGCCCCTCTGAACGTGCCCTTGTTTGGAAATTGGGTCTTGGTGGGTATGATCAAGATGATATCTTACTGGACTGGGATGAGCCCTGATCCAATGAGCGGTGTCCTCCTAAGAGGAGGGGAATCTGGACATGGACACACACGGGACGGACAAGGCCATATGAAGATGGAGGCAGAGGTTGGAGTGATGTATGTATAAACCGAGGAAGCCCAAGGATTGCCACCAGAAGTCCAGGGACAGGCACTGCCCTGGTTCCTCAGCACTTCAGAGGGAGTGTGGCCCTGCTGACACGTCGATTCCAGACTTCTGGCCTCCAGTACTGTGAAAGAAGAGATTGCTGTGGTTTTAGCCATCCAGGTCATGGTGATTTGTTACAGCAGCCCTAGGCAATGAATACAACTTAGCAGCAGAGAACCTGAACCCCAGCAAGTGGACGGGGAGCCTCCAGGACAGCCGGTGCTCCAGCCCATCCAAACTTCATGGACTGCAATCGGGGATCAGCAGCCCCCCCAGAGAAGAATAACCAGCTGTTGTTTCCAGAAGGAGCCGGGCAGGCAAAACCCAGAGACATCCAGTGCCAGACTCTCAGCTCTGTCCCTGGTCCTCTCTGGCTCCCTCTGGACCTGGGGAACACTCCGGAGCATCTTCTCTCATCTGCAGACACCTGCAGCCTGTCCACCCCCCTAGGAGGTAGAGGAGGTCGTGAAGGCACCAGAGCAAAGCTGCTCACATGGGTAGCTGCTCTGCAGGGAGCTAGCTACACACAAGGACTGCGCAGCAGAGTGGGAGGGTAAGAGTCAAGGGAGATGATCCCAGGGAAAAGAGGGCAGGGTCCCAGGGGACCCCCAGCTAAACACAACAAATTGATAAAACAGAGTCTTGAAATTTCATGATTGAAACAATTCTGTCCTAGTGATGAGGTGAGAAGCCAAGTGTGCCATTTTGAAAAATGGATGTTAAAAAACATCTGGTTTATGCCTTTCTTTTTGGATTTTTTTTTTTTTTTTAATTCCTGAATGCTTGGAACAGAAGAGCAAGCCCAGGGATGGGAGGCAGGGAATCTGAGTTCAAGTCTTGGCTCTTCTATGCTAGTGCTCTATGACCTTTAGATTCTTACCCATCAGCCAATGACCTGACTGGCTCCTCAAAGTGGTTCTCAAATAGCTCTCCGTAGAACCCCAGGGGTACCCCCGGGTCTGAAGTAGAGCGCCCTGGCCTCCCAGCCTGAAGAGCTTGGCTTTGGTCTTCTTCATATATTGGGTTTCTGTATCAAATTTCATTTGAAAAAGACTCTATGGCTTTAAAAAAGACTCTGAAAGTTGAACTGGATTAGCTCTGAAGTCCCTTCCAAGCCAAATATTCCAAGATTCTCTGTCAGAATAACAAACTCTCTTTCCATAAACTTCAGCCTGTTTAGGAGTTATTGCAAAGCGTCCTTTATGCTGTTTCCTATAAATTGGCATCTTGTTTACCCATAGGAACCATGTTCTCCTGGGACATGATTGCTACTGAGCACAATCTTCATGCTAAGGTGTCCTGAAATTGGGAAAGTGCTCTTAGGGGCGCAGGTTGGGATGGGCAGGAGGATAGCACAGGTGAAGAAAGCACAGGCTCTGATGTCAGATTACAGCTCTCCCTTATGAGCCATGTGACCTGGCGCTAGCCAACTAACCACTTGTTCTCAGCCTTCTTACCGTAAAGCAGGGGTGGTAACAGCACCTACCTACCTCGTAGGGCTGTTGCAAGAGTTAAGTGGGTTAGGAGTGTACGATGCTAAACCAAGGGCCTGGCAGGAGTACTCTTTGCATACCAGGCATCAGTAGCCTCAGTGGTGATGATGAGGTGAAGGCTGCTTGGAGCCTGGAAGGGAATTCAGCAAAGCTGGGAGTGTTGGGCAGACTGGCACGGATCACTTCCCAGCCTGGGCATCTCCTTTCAGGACCCTCTTCCAGACCCCACAGCTATCTACAGACAGAGTATCAGTTAGCTATTTCTACATAACAAACAGCACCCAAATTCAGTACTTTAGAACAATTTATTATTCAAGTTCACAAATCACACGGATGAGGGTTGGCTGATCTTGACTGAGTTTGCCCACATATCTGGGAGTAGCTGGCTCTCCTTTGGTCTCAGCTGCCCTCAGCTCTGCATCTGGAATCTCTCATCCTCCAATAAGATAACGCAGGGCATGTTCTTCTCATGACAATGGCAGAAGCTCAAGAGCACGAACGAAGAACACCAGGTCTCTTGGGGCCAAGGCTTGGACCTGGCCTGCTGTCCCCTGTGCCACATCATACTGGCCAAAGCAAGTGTCCAAGGCTCAAGGGGTGGGGAAACTGACCCTGCGTCTGTACTGGGAGGAGCTGCAGTGTCATATAGTAACGGCATAGAGTCGGGGAGGGGAGATGAACGGGGCCATCCCCCCAGTTGACCCACACTATTATTTTAGTGAGGCACCTGTAGAGATCTCTCCAACCCACTGGCGGAGTTGTTGCTATTCCTGAGTGTCTACCTTTCTCGATTCCTCCCTGCGGCTTAGGGTGAGTGTAGACTTAAAGTCAGAGCATCCCACTAGCTGAGTGGGTGTGAAGGGTCTTAGCCTGTGCTGTTCATTAGTCTAAAGTCTGAAGTTCTCGTAATCACCCCACCCTCACCCCATGCCCAGTGGTTTAGCACAGGCTGGGGGTGGAAGCCTTGGGTTCAAATGCCAGCCCTATGTGCTACCATATTTGGTACTTAATAAATACCGAATCCATATTTGCTGCATACATCCATTCTTTTATTGAAATATTTTTATTGTGAAATATAATGCAAATGGAAAGCCCATAAATATAAGTGCACAGCTTA
Source organism: Canis lupus dingo (assembly GCF_003254725.2). Lineage (NCBI taxonomy): Eukaryota > Metazoa > Chordata > Mammalia > Carnivora > Canidae > Canis > Canis lupus. Next base: position 63,212,966 of record NC_064244.1, on the reverse strand, counting down.
GCAAATTATTACAAAAAAAATCCTTATAACCAGCATATAAGACTAAGAACAGAACACGACCCACAGGCTGAGATCCTCACTGTCCACCCCCATCCTCACCCCTGGAAGTAATAACCACTATCTTGACTTTCATATTAACCCCTTTTGCTTTTTTTTTTTTTTTCTTTTAGGAGTTTTGTGATCTAACTAAGCATCCTTTTCTTTTTTTTTTTTTTTAATCTTATTTATTTATTCATGAGAGACACAGAGGCAGAGATGCAGGTATGGGGAAGAGCAGGCTCCACGCAGGGAGCCCGGCTTGGGACTCCACCCCAGGACTGTGGGATCACACCCTGAGCCAAAGGCAGACGCTCAACTACTGAGCCACCGAGGCATCCCTAAGTAAGCATCTTTAACCATCATTTAGTTTGTCTTCTTCTTGAACTTCATCCAGTGGAGTCATACAGGCTGTATTCTTTTGTGTCTGGCTGCTCGCACTTGGCCCTGCTTGTGACATTCTGCTGCTTCATGGTGTATAAGTGCTATTTGTTTTCATGGGTATATAATAGTCCAGCTTACAAATATAAATATAAATACACCACCATCTACTGAACTATTTCACTGTTCGTGGACATTTGGGTTGTTTCTAGTTCAGGGATATCCCTGGGAGTAGTCCTGCTGGGAGATTCTGGTTCATGCTTGTGGTGAACTTGCTTGCCTCTCTATCTGTAGGGCATGCCCCTGAGAGCCTAATCGATAGATCCTCATGCAATAGTTTATGGTCAGCTTCAATCGATGGTCTTCCTTAGTGGTTGTACCCATTGCCACTCTAACAAGCAAGGTAGATTTCTCTTTTCTTTTTGCTCCCATTTTGTCTCCCTCTTCCTTCCCTTTACTTATCCATCCAAGTCATTGCATTACCCACCACGTCTGGTCGGGGCCCTGGGTAGGTATCTAATGCTAAAAAGAAGTCCAAGTGCCTGGCTCCTCTTCTCCCCTAGTTCAATAAGCAGATGGATGAGAACCCCTCCGCAGCCCTGCCCCCAGGTCTCCAAAGGTCAGAGGTGGCACCCAACCCTTCTCTCCTGGGAAGCCATGTGGCAAGGCTTCTGCGGGGGGGGGGGGGGGGGGGGGGGGCCTGCACCCCCTCCCCTGATACTGGAGAAAGGGCCCTGCCCCCATACCAAGGAGGCTTACTCCAGCCCCCTCCCTCAGGAGCCAGCAGGTTAAACCTCTGACCACAGGGGGTGCATTCCTGGCCCCCCCTTGCTCCTGGAGCTTCTGCATGCTGCCCTGTATTTGTAGGTAGCAGGTGCATTTTCATTGGTTTCCTTCTGATAGCCCCTGGAGGTGGGGGGCGGCCGCAGGAGGCCTCCATCCGCGCCTTTGGGTCTGTGTACTGCGGAAAGAGGATGCGGGAGCACTAAAGGGAACCCCAAGTGGGGATCCGCCCTGGGACCCCCAACCAACAGTGGCACGGGGGCTGGAGGAGCGGGGAGACAGGTGGCCGCAGTAAAGAAGGCAGCGAAACGTCAGAGCCTTCCCAGCAAAACTTTCTTCTTAGTATTACTTCAAACCGCTTCAAACAGTTTTTTTTTCTAAGTCTTTTTTTTTTTTTTTTTTTTTTTTTTTTTGGAGAAATGCTCTCAATTTTCTCTTCTCGGCGCTCCGAGGAAGCTCCCGGAGCGGCCTGTGTGGCAGCGCCATCTGCTGGCCGCCTCTTAAATTGCGTCCTGAGATCCCGCCTAGGTCCTGCTCCCCCGCAAGTGCCTGATGCAAGCGGGGGACCGAAGAGGTCAGTGCCCTTCGGTACAGGAGTGACCAATAAGACTCTGGCCCATGTTCATTCTTACTAAGAACAGTGGAAGGTACTTTAAGCCGTGGACACCACGTCTGCTCTTTCCCACTGGCAGTCGTTTCAAAGTGTTAACATCCCGGGGATACAGGAGGTTCCCAGAAATGGGCATCTCTGTGCTCAGCTGGGAGAGGAGGGACTTAGCTCTCCTGGAGAGAATTCAATAACATCAAAACCATGCAAAGTGTTTATGAATCCGGAACACCACAGTTAGTAATTGCCTCGAGGTTGTACACATACAAAAAGACACAGGATCCACGTTTGCAACAGCGCCGCCTGGAATGGGGAAAATGTGGAATGTTAGAAGATGGTTAAGAGAAATTAAAAACAATGTGGAAAAATATTATATATTATAGGGACGTGCTCATGACATAAAGACAGAATTGAATCATACTCCAGTCATACTTTAATTTTATTATACGCAGTATGACACTATCACGGTGGATACATGTCAAGGGGGGTTACGTTCAGCCAAAGCCATAGGAAGCACACCACGGCGAGGGAGCTGTAATGTCAGCTGTGGGCCCCGGGTGATGGCGATGGGACTGCACAGGTTCATCAGTTGTAACAGATGTATCAGGCTGGTGAAGGATGTGATCGTGGGGGGAAGCTATGTGCATGTGGGGACAGGGGCTATGTGGGAAATCTTGATTCTCTCCACTCCGTTTTGCTGTGAACTGAAAACTGATCTAAAAATAAAAGTCTATTTTAAAATTTGAAAAGCAGATTACAAAACAATATGTTAAGACTTATTTCTGTTGAAGGCTTGGGCAAACTAACTATGGTTGCCACACTTGGGGGGCAGGATGTGCCCTGCTGGCCCCTCAGGAAAGGCCCTGGGGGTGTTTCCTACGTATCCTGCAGATAAGGGGCTTCACGAGGCCCTGGGGGGTGTGGGGGGAGCCACTGGGGTTGCCAAGAAGGGCGCTTGCTGTGAGCCCAGTGTTGCTACAGCCATCTTGTCACCAGGAGGAGGGCTTGTCGGGAGGAAGCTGCGAAGCCAGGAAGCAGAACAGAGAAAGAGAGAAAGTGTAAGTGAGCGAGGGACCAGATGACAAGGTTTGATTCTTTGGATCCAAGTTGGCTTGGAGCTCGTCTATTCCTAGACTTTTCAGATAATAAATTCCTCCCCTGGGTTTCTGTTGCTTGTAACCAAAAGGGTCTGTGCTCCCTAAACACAGGCTCCCCGCTTGCTCACTTTGCAATGAGCCAGTCCCTGGAGATGGATGATGACACACAGGGGGCTGGCCGGGCATATCTGGCAGCCCTTGGAACCCTTTCTCACAGGGCAGCCCTGCCAGGGTGGCACATTGGGGAAGGGAGCGCCCTGGGCCTGCCCCCTTTCTGGGCCCGGGGCCTCAACTAAGGGTCCCCAGAGATGGAGGAGGCTCCTGCCACAGGAGAGCTTCTACTTTACCTCGGCCTAAAACTCTCGCCTCCCCACGCTCCAGTGACTTCCCCCTTGGCCTCTGCTGTGGCTCCTTTAAACACCTCCTCCTCTAAGGAGCCTTCCCTGATTATCTGGCTGAGTGAAACCAATCTGTCTCAGCTTCCTTTTACTCTGCTCGGTGAATGACTCCCTTCTAACCTCAGTGAGGTTAGCACTGGGGCTGTGCCGTTTCACTGCTGTGTCCCCAGTTCTCAGCAGGGTCTGACAAATAGTGAGAGTGTCATCAATTGCTGTTTACCAAGAAGATGAGACTAGGCACAGATTGATGGATAAGGATGATGGTAAGAGCCTATTCTGGGTGCAGGGCCTCTTTGGGGCAGCAGTATTTTCTTGCTCATACCAGGGGGAGCACGTTGACACCAACCAGAGGACATGCTGAAGGTTTGGGTTTTGACTGAGCTAGAATTTTCCTTCTAATTGAGGGTCTGACCTGAAATCGAGTATGAAGCCAGGGGCTGAAGCCTAGGTACTGCCTCCCCAGTGGGGTGTGGAGATCTGAGGATGTCAACCAAAGTCAAAACCAGGCCCCCCACTGAGGAGCTGGAAAGCCAGCAGGGCTAAACACAGGGCTGAGGGTGGGAGACCAGGGCCACTGGCCAAGCAGCAGGGAGCAAGACCCCAGAGGGTAGGGGCAAATGCACAGACAACATTGAATGATCCAGTCCACATGGTTAGAAACTTCTTTTCTTTCCTCCTGAGTCCATCAAAGAGAAGGCTCAACTTGGGGATAACGCGTCCCAAACACCCATCTCTCTGTCTCTTTTCACAAAGAACCTCTGGCAGCCTCACATTCAAGGCCGGCCTCAGACCAAGGCCTGTGAGGTGTACTAACAGCAATAGGTTTCATTGTGTTGATTTTTATAGCGATCTTTCTAACTATAGCAAGTGACTCTGAGTTTCCATTTAGAGTGGTAATCAGTAATCGGAAGAGTCTTTTTCAAATAAATTTACATAAGTGCAAGGGGGACTGCTACCAGGAAAGTAGCAAGTGGATGACAGCACAGGTGGCGGCATTGTGGGCCCCCAAAGGGTGGGGGTGTGTGGCTGAGTGGGGAGGATGCTGGGAAGGCAGCTCTTTGCAGTTGCTGCAGGAGGGACAGGAAGCATCTGGAAAGCTCCTGAGCAAGTACCCCTCCCCCACTGGCAGGTGGGCTTGGAACTGGTTTTGTAGCTCCAGGGCAGAGTTACAGCCAAGGGAACATCCAGAGGGAAGGGCATGCTGGCCCAGCCCACCGGAACTGAGCCTCCTGGCTCCCTGGCCCTGGCCCCAGCCTTGAGACTGACCCCATGCCGCCAGGTCCAGTGGGGTGACCTCCCCCACCAATGGTCTCTTGGAAACCCAGTCCGGGATCATTCTGTCTGCCCTTCCTGGAGCTGTCTCTGTCTCACTGCCTGTTTCCCACCTAGAAACAGAGAGGAGTGAAATGATCTCTAAGGGCCCTTTAAGGATGAGAGGACCAGGGACATATATCCCTACCCCCACCTCTCCCCTCTCCCCTCCAGAGTCAGGCTCAGGGAGGAAGACACAGGCTTGGGGTCATCACACAGGCCTGAGTTTAATTTCCTGCTCTCCACATTGTTAGTTGTGGGACCCTGGGCAAATCACTTCACCTATCAGGGGTCACTTGTAAAACGGGATGAGTATCTGCTGAACAGAGCCAGACAGGCAGTGATGAGGAGAGCCCTGGACACACAGTTGGGCTCCAGAAATGCTGAGGGACCTCTGGGTTTTTGTGCATGGGCAGCCACTGGCAGTGCTGTCTTCCCATCCTGGCTTGGGGTAGGGTGAGAGACCTGCATCCCAGGCACAGAGGCTCCTCAGGTCACCTGATCTCAGCTGATGGGAGGCCTTGCATGGAACAAGCCCCCTCCACTTAGGGCCCAAGTGCCCAGAGTGGGGTTCCTGGGTGTGGGTGAGGCTGGCATAGTGCTCCCACTCGGAGCTCCCTGGGTCCTGGGCTGGGGGGCACGTGGACAGGAAGAGGCCTGGGAAGGGAGAAGACAGGTGAGGCTTATGATCTCATGGACTCCTTCTACCCCATATTATAGGCTTTATTTTTTAAGATGTCATTTATTTGAGAGATAGCAAGAGAGTACAAACAGGGGGAGCAACAGAGAGGGAGAAGCAGACTCCCCACTGAGCAGGGAGCCCGATGTAGGGCTCAATCCCAGGACCCCAGGATCACTCCCTGAGCCAAATGCCGATGCTTCACTGACCGAGCCACCCAGGTGCCCCCATATTTTAGGCTTTTAAAAAACTTCTATGTACTACACACACATCAGGTATATGTGATCTTGAGACACATGCTCCCCCCATCCCACCCTGTTGCACCTCTGGAGTCAATGACTTTCTCCCTCAGTTGGCCTGAATCCATGTTGACTTCCCTCAGAGAGAACCTGTTTTTGAGGTGCCAGGTACAAGGAACACCTGTACTGGAGACCACTATACCATGACCTCTCTGCTTGAAGTACTTTGGGCCACACTGTGTGTGTTCAGATGCCAAGCCTTATAGTTCAAATCCTAGGAGGAAAGTCCCACCCCCTGCCTTGCACCAAATCTGATTTCCTCCATTTCCTGATTGTCCCTTTCTCTGTTTCTGGTTTCTTCCACATTGACCCTTACATTGGGAGCTGCCTCTTTTCTCTCCCAGCTTCTGACTGGAAATCCCTAGGAAACTTCCTGTGATGGGCATTTTTTCCCCTTCTGAGGGCATATTTGGGGCACCTGATAGTTGATGGTGTTTTTCCATTTGATGAAATGACTTACAAAATCAGCAAGGTTTCTTCACCATCAGAAATAGAGTCACAGCCTTTTATATTTCCACCGAACACTTTAATTTTCTCTATGCCCAGAGGTCCAGCATTTCCCATTCAAAGTGTCCTCCTCCCTGAGCAAATTGAGAGATCCCAGGCTTTCTCTGTCGCAAGTGTCAGGCTGTTTCTCGCCTCCAGGGTCAAGCCTGATTGCCACACAGCTGCTGCCACACAGTGTCGCTATTGAACTCATTCTGGTGCAGTTTGGTGACTGCCCAGTCACTGCTACAGCAATCTCCTTGCTGAGCTGGATCCCTGTACAGACCAAACTGGTGCTCCATTGCTAAGATGTCAAGTTACAGGCTCTTTATTTCACTCATAAGCTCAGCCAGATGGTTTAGGTCTTTAGGGACTTCTGGAGTCAAACACATATTGCCCCAAACAGTCTGTACCATTAGCTCCAGTGTTGAACCTAGGTTATAGGTCCAGGCTCCTGGTGTCCTTTCCTGACAGTGGACTTCAGTCAAGGGCAACCCAACCCATCAGAGAGGTTCCAAGAACATTGCCCCTCAAATGGGGAGGCATTAAACATTCAGTCTCTGTTCTGTCCAGAGGCTCCACTGGGTATCATCTCCCACCTCCCTCCGAGGCTCTGTCTACATAACTCAAGGAGCCCCTTCAAGGGCCAGTGCCTTATAATTGAAAACACACCTGGACAATGAGTTATGGCATCCTAGCCAGAGAATTGTTGGCAACTTCCTTTCCTCAAAATGCCTTGTTTCACAGACTCTTATGACAGGATGCTGTTCTGGCCCAGCATCTTTCTACCCTTTCAAGGGTGACATACCTCCCATCCCAGGGATGAAGCTGGCTTTGAGGAGCAGTGGGTGAGCTTCTGCTTTGCTGAGCCAGGTCCACAGGCTAAGAGGAAGAGCTGGAATAGTTAGGATAATGATGGGGATCTTTGCAGGCAATGTCAAGGAAGGAGGAACAGAGAGGAAAGACAGGACAGCTGGAGAGAGCCATCTGTAGGAAGGGGGTTAAACTTTGTCCATGGCGTGCAGTGTAAACCTTCCCTCCAGCTACCCACAAAAGCATCAGAAAGCTGGAGCTTACTCTCCAGCATTTTGCCAGCTGGGTTTGTGGTTTTGCGGTGAAGTGAGCTTGGTATCAAAGGGACACAGGACACAAGCAGAGGCTTCCAAGTCCCCCAACCCCCCCGGGGAGGGGCACTTCTGTTCAACACAGATGGGGACATGGAGGACCAGGGGAGGGGCTGGGCCAAGGTCACTCAGCAAGTTAGAGCCCCAAGCGGCTCCTCCCACCAAACATGAACCCCCAAACAGCCCGCTGAGCCATGGTGAGCCCCAATCTCCAGCCTGCCTTCCCAAGGGGCTCAGTACAGATATTCCCGCACGGTGAGTTCCTTCAGGGTGAAGCCCCAGGGGCTGGGCTTGCGGAGCTGGCACTCCTGCAGCTTCTCCTGCAGCGACACGAAGTCCTTGCCCAGCCCATAGGCCAGGCGGATCATGGCCTCCAGCAGGGGCGCGTAGTAGCGGTGGCCCTCCCGGGCCTGCAGGCACTGCAGCGCCCTCTCCCCCGCCGCCAAGGCCTCGGCTGGCCGCTCAAGGTCGCGGTGGCACACCAGCATGGCACAGAGGGCCGGGACCACCATCACGGGGCAGTGGGCCGTCAGCTTCTCCTGCAGGGGCACGACGCGCACCAGGATGTCCAGGGCGCGGCCGTACTGGCCCCCGCGCAGGCAGCCGAAGGCCTCCCGGAGCTCGGGCCGCGTCAGGAAGTCGATGAACTCGCGGGAGCGCCGGACACAGCGGATGGCGTAGAGCAGGCTCAGGTACTCCTTGAAGGCCAGCTTGCGCTCGGAGATCATCTCCGCCGTGAAGTTGCCCATCAGGTGCTTCTTGGGGAAGACGATGTCTTCCATCTCTTCCCGGAACGTCTTGAGGAGGTTTTTCTGGAGCATCTCAAAGTCTGAATAGCGCCGTTCCAGCACAGCTTTGTTGCTGTCAAAACTCCCTGTCTGGATGACGACGATTTGGTACATCTGCGGTGCAGAGAGAGAGAGAGAGAGAGAGAGAGAGAGAGAGAATTTGACTACATCCTAATAGAAGGTTGTAACTGACAGAGTGAGCCCCGGCAAATAAAACTAATGATGATGATCATTTAAAGCAGATCGGAAAACAGGTTATCGTTACTTGCGATTCTGTTTTAAATTGCCACCAGCTGCTGCTGAGCTATAACTGCAGCTGGTGACAAGAGGCCGCCCGAGAATAACAAACAGGGCAGCATGGAGGCGTCTCGGGGGACCAAGACCACAGGAATAGGTGGTGCCGGGGGTCTGGGGGTGCTCCCGGCTTTCCATCATCAAAACTGGACCTCGGGTTCCTGTACCGGGGAGCTTAGGTTAGATCTGCATTTCCCGAGTGTGCGACACTTGAGGGGTGGTTTTAGGTGGTATGTTGGCGGTGATGTCCCGTGGTAAGAAAATGATTGCTTTTTCAGATCTCTTCCAGTTAGAGAATACTGGTTAAGGGCACAGGCTCTTTGGGTTATAATTCCAGTCCTGCCGCAGTCTAGCTGTGTGGTCTTAGGTACGTTAGCCACTATGGGCCTCGGTTTTTGCATCCATGAAATAGAGATAATAACAGTACCTCACTCCTCGGGGTGAGGATGCCATTATAGTTAATGCACTGCAACCACAGGGGTGAGGGGGGCTCTGTTCAACACGCAGTCAGCACCCAGTGTCAGCTGTTGTTATTTCAGTCCCAGTTGAGGGAGCAACGCACAGAGAAGGGTTGAGCGTGGCTCCTACTTGGATGTGAATGCCTTGCCCCAGCACAGGTGGAAATTCTGTTTCAACAAAGAGAGTAGCCCCTAAGCCCAGCGCTTGCCACCAGCCGTGGCCTAACCAGCTGGAATCTAATGACAGCACTTAGCTTTCCTCGCATTTACTCTAACGATGACCTTCTCTTTATGCTATGAGATACCGGTTTCCTCTCAAAAGATACTTATTTCATGTTTTTAAAAGGTGATCTGATTTAAAGAAAAATAGGCTAATGATTATTATCTATCATTATGTTAGATAATATGTAATTATTAATAATATCAGTGATTGGTGGTATCAACTATCGTGTTGAAGGGACACATAGATGGCTAGTTCTGGATGACATGGAATTCATCTGGGTTAGTTCCTTCTCAGGATTAGGGACCGTGACTCACACATCTCTGATTGCCAGTACTTCACACAATACCCAGTGCAAAATCTTGCTTTTTGAAGCCTCTGTTAGAACTCTGTGGGTCCAAGGGCGTTGGGCCCATATCACAGTGGGGAAGGCTAAGGCTCCACCGACTCACCCAGAGTTGGGAGGGAGGTGGTGCAAGGCACACCATCCCCGCCTGATCTTACCACAAACTTGGAGACTTTTCTCTCCTCGATGCGGGCGGACGCGACCTCGAAGAGCAGCTTGACGCGCCTCCAGCAGCGCTTCTCCTTTCGCCAATACTCCTGCAGCTCCCCGGTGGTCATGCTGGAGTTGGGGCTGGGGCTGCTGTGGGCGTCTGCAGAGGACAGCACCCTTTAGGCACTTGCACCAGGTCAGTGCATTTTGGGGACAAGGGTCTGGGGAGACGGCTGGGTCTGTCTGGGATGGGGGTGTCCAAATCTGGAAAAGCCATCCTACCCCCTCCCCCACCCCGCCTCCGCCCGCCCAGACTCCTGCGCCCACCTGGCTGCAGCACAACCTGATAGCCCATCCTCTCCCCCCCGCTGGATTCTCCATTGCGAGATGTGGTACATTTGTGTTGCACCATCCACTTCCAGCCTGCAGATTGGCCCCTGGTGAGACCCACGCTCCCGACACCCAGCACCCGAGGATGGAGGCTTGTTGCTTTCTGTACGCTCTGCTCCCTATGGCACTGACACGGTGTGGCCAGTGTGGCCGCGGGGCTCCTGAGCACACATCAGCGACCAGTGGAGGGAGCTAGTGAGGACGATGGGCTCCAGTCCCACCCCACCCCCCCACCCCACCCCCAACTCCCAACTCCCAGTGGGATCCTCCCTACTCTCCTCACCTTCTCGCCACCCCGTGCTCTTGCTTGCACCTGCTACTCTTTCTGCCTTTAATGCAACCTTCCTATTTGCTGACCTGGAAAACTGTGTTCCTTAGACCTCACTTGGCCATGTGCCGCTCTGATCATCTTGGGAAAGATTAGAATCCTTCCCCAGCGAAATGCACAGATCATTGTGCATTTTATTTTCAGGGAAATGGGGCCCAGGGGCCCTTCTCCACTGTGTCCTTCAAAACACAGCCCTATGTCACTTTAACCCCTCACTTCAGAGTCAGGGCCTCCCACCTTGTCCCTACAACCGGTTTTGTGACATCTCTAATCATTTCTCACAGAGCTGTTTCCCCACCACACCGAAGGGCAGCAGCATTGGATTTGTTTCCGTTTCCCCAGGGCCAAGGACAGAGCAGGACCTACTGAAGGGCTGCATGAATGAGTACATCAATCTGCTCCAGGAGATGACGCTACTGTGGCCACCGTCAGCGCTGGGCCGTGCTGCTTGGCACTCACTGCTCTGAAATGTCCCACTGGCTTCCTTCCATAACTCTCACTCCGAGGGCCTTCTCCAGCCAGAGCAGCCTGTTCTGGAGCTTCCCTTGGAGGATGAAGGATGGGACTGGTGGGTAGTAGTAGTCTGGCCTCCTTGCCTCTTGGATGGGACACCCCGAGATATGTTTCACACGTCTTGCAAAGGACCCCTGTGGGGACTGAGTCCAGTCACCCCACAGCAGTAATCAACACCTTGTCCTGGCCTCCTCCCCTTCTTTTCCTCGATTTACCACTCCCCTGCTATGATGCCTGGGACCATCTCCCAGAAAAATAATTGGCACCGAATTCTCGTGTCGTTAAGAAAGCTGCTCCCTCACCTGTGGCACCTCTCAAAATGCCCACATTTGTATTTCAAACATCTTCAAACCTCTATCTCTGACCAAGCCCCGAGCCTCAAGCCCACCTAAGTGCCCTTCAGGTCCTGGACACGGGAGGTCTTGGCCAGCGGCTGATGCTTCCTGCTTGGCCCCCACAGTGCACTTGGCTATGGGTCCTGTCCGTTCAGGGCTCCCGGGGTGCTCAGGACTTGCCATGCTCCAAGGCTGCCAGGGGGACAAGAGACAACAGTGAGTTCCCAGTCATGTTGGGGTTCCTGGGGGGCCCTGGGGTGCTAGGGTCTGTATCATAGTCCCTACTACCAAGCCCTCCACTGCTACACTTAGCAGTCCACCCAGCTGCCACACACGAGGCCTGGGTCTGCCCCTATACTAGACTGATTAGCCCAAGGCCTTCTCTTCTTGTTACGATGCTTCTATCATCAAGTTTTCTGATTCTTAAATGTGGTGATTTCAAGCAAAGGTAGTTGCTTTAGGGATTACTCGGGAGAAAGCTGCCAGCTTGTCCTGAAGAGCATCCCAACACTCCATTTTATGTTCAGGTGTAGATAAAATCTCAGTGCCCATAGCAAGGGTACCAGGATGTATCCTTCCCATCTCCCTCTCCCTCTCTAAGCACACCCTTACTGACGACTTGTTGCACACACTTCATATTGCACCCAGGTTCTTCATATCCACTTATTTCACACCCACAAAAATCTGTCGTGACTCCTAATCACAGAAGAGGAAACTGAGGTTTAGTTGGCCCCAGGTGACACTGCTGATGAGCGTGTCCCACAAGCAGAGCCGAATGTCTGTGATGTGTCAGCTCGTGCGCTCAGCACTCAACACCCACTCTCTCACTTAACTGACTCTGTGTGCAGAAGGACTGTTATCTCCATCTTATGATAAAGCGACGGAGACTTGGAGCCACCCACGATCCGACGGCTAGGAGTTGGTGGGCAGGACGCAGAGGGAACCGTCCTCGGGGCCAGGGGGAGGGCAGCCAGCAGGAGTGCTGGGGCAGTTTATGCAGGAGCTCTGTCTGTGACCCAGATCCATGAACGGGATGACCTGGTGCTTGCACTTGAGTGTGCCTCAGTTTTCTATTAAGGTGGGTACAAGAACGGAACCTGCCTTCACAGGGCTGGCATGAGGGTTAAGTCGGGGAGACCACGCAAAGTAGCAGCAGCTCAGCGCTCCGCACGTCCCAGGCGTGGTACAGTAGCCCCTGCTATTCATGCCTGACACAGGACAGTACTTTGAGAAATATTGGAAAAGGCAATGACTCCTCATGAGGGTGTGAGTTGGAATAGAATTTAACACGTCTGAGACAAATTGGAAACCGGGATGCTGGGAGCGCCTGGGTGGCTCAGGCGGTTGGTTCACCTGCCATTCAGCTCAGGTCGTGATCCTGAAATCCTGGGATCGAGGCCCACATGGGGTTCCCTGCTTAGTGGGGAGTCTGCTTCTCCCTCTGCCCCTTGCTCCTCTCTCGCTCACTCTCAAATAAAATTTTAAACATACATACACACACAGACACACACACACACACAACAGGACGATGGAAATACTAGCTCAGGTGGAGTGAAGAGCTGGGGCACTGCTTTGGGACAGAAATTCAAGATTAGAAGGGTGCATGTGACCTTAACCCTCTTTTTTCACAAGATCTGAGGACACCGCATGGGGCACATGGGGCAGAGCTGGGACTTGAACCCTGGTCGCCTCAGTCTGCTGCATTCCCACCCTTGTCTGAATCCTTCTGCTGACTGTGGCCTAGAGGGGCAGGACTACTGCTGCTGTAAGAGCCCCAGCCCTGTCCCTGGGCTGAGGGCCTCCTGGACAGGCCTGGCCTGGGGAGAGCTGAGGTCATCTGGGAGCTCAGGTGAAAGGAACCCAGGGCCATTCTCTAGGTGGCTCTGTGCAGTTGCCCAGTGCATGTCTCTCCTCCGTCCAACCTTACTTTACACAGATGGGAAACTGAAGCGACCAGTGAAGTAGGGGCATGGCCCCGGGCTGCACACACTTGAGTCTGCTAGAGCCTACACACCTCATTTGCTGCTTCTCCCCTTAAAGAGTCAGGCCTTCCATCCTGACCAGTGGTGAGTCTGTCTGCAAGTTATTTAGTATCTCCAGGCCGCAGGGTCCCTACCTGAGAAGTAAGGCCATAAGCCCAGTCATGGCAACAAGACTATGGATGATGGGGGACGGTTTCTCTATATACTGGTAGGTGCCCAGGAAAGGTGGTGAGCGGTCTACATGCTCTCTTCCCTAATGCGTGCTGGGTGGCCAGGGTTTGTGGAAGCCCAGTGTTTCCTGTGGGCACTCCCATGTACCTGCCTCAGTTAGCTCATCTGTAGAATGGGTGATGGCGAGCCTCAATTGTCCCAGCCCTTCCAGCTCTGCTATCCTGATCAGGCCACACTAGTGCCAGGTCAGTAGCAGGGCACAGTTTACCCAGAGACCCAGTGAGAGCCCAGGAATCATGGTCTTGGCTGGGTGCAACAGCAAAGCTCTAGCAATGCTGAGTATGAACCCAGGGCTTTGGATAAAAATCAAATTCAGCAACCAAAGCCAGTTCCCTTATGTTTTCTCTTCCAGGGTTGGCTGGGAGTCACCATGGGTGGAGGGGGTGGGGGAATGTGTGTGAAAAGAAGAATGTTAAGCATTGGTGCATGCGTGGAGTCTTGGGCATCTCTAGGCCTCAGTCTCCTCATCTCTGAAATGGGAAAAACAGTCTGTCACTCCAAAAGCTCTTTGGGGGCAGCCCGGGTGGCTCAGCAATTTAGCACCACCTTCAGCCCAGGGTGTGATCCTGGAGACAAGGGATCGAGTCCCACATTGGGCTCCCTGCATGGAGCCTGCTTCTCCCTCTGCCTGTGTCTCTGCCCCCCCCCCCTCATGAATAAATAAAATCTTAAAAAAACAAAAACAAAACAAAAGCTCTTTGGAACAACCAGACATGAGGTTCTAAGGTTACTTCTCTCCCCTCTCCATACCCTGTATAGCAAAGGTTTCTAGATTTTATAAGAAAATCCTATACATGTTGGTGCTCTGAGGCGGGGGTCCCGTGCATGGCCCAGGAGACAGAGCGGCTTCCCAGCCCCCTCTCGGTCCAGCTGTGTACAGACATTCTGCTCCTTCCCTCTCGGGCCCTGAGCACCACTCCTCCCTCCGAGACCTGCCTGCCATGGCCAGGCCGGCTTCTGATAGCAACACTGAGCTGCCTTCAGAGCCCATGCTCCCTTCCTGGAAGGGCTCCACAGGACTTTCCATCAGAGTGAGACAGAAGATCCTGGACACTGTGGGTGGGCACACATTTGGGAATCTCCCAGGCGGGTTGGGGTGCCAGGAGCTTGTAACAAGCAGGTTTCCTGGCTCTTGACATCATAGACTCCCCTCTGGCCGGTCTGGGGATGGGCCCTGGATTCCACATTTTGCACAGGTTCCCCCAGGCTATGCTGACACAGGGGTTCCCTGGCACCACTTTTTGAGAAACGCAGGTGCTGTGATTCATTCCCCATCCTCAAGAGGAGTTGTAGAAATATCCCAAAAGAACTGAGGTGATGGAGGGTCAGGGAGCTGTTTTCTGCTCTATCCCAATGAGCTAAGGAGAGCTCCACACATCAAGGCTGTACGGACCCTTCTCTGTCCTGCCCTGCCCCCAACAGGTACTAGGGAGGGCCACAGGAGGAGGGTGCTCAGGCCTCAAAGGGCCGGGGCCCCACAGAGGTTAGGATCAAACACTGACCTGAGGCCTGTGGTCCTGTGTGGGTCCAGGGATCCGAGAGGAGTATCACATAGCTGCCTTCAGCTCTCCCCTCTCTTCTAGGCTCCAGCAAGGCTGCCGCTTCTAAGTTCCCCGTTTGAAAACAGGAAATAGGCTGTGTGACCTGCTCCTGGTGGCCCCAGCCCATTGGCTGGTGACAGATAGTATACTGAGCCCCACAGACAGGCGGGCCCCACGGGGCAGGGACAGGGCAGGATGGGGCAAGGCAGGGCCAGCCCCGAGGGATCCGGTTCTGAGGGATCCCGTTGGGCTTCACACAGCCTTGCAGCTAGCTTGGCTGTCCCTCAGAGTCCCAGATAATCTCTGGCATTCAAACAGCGTCTCCCACTCCTCTTTAACATTCAATATTCTACCCTATGAGCTAGGCCTGATGGGGGCCCTCATGCCCCATGAACGGATGGGGAGACTGAGCTTTGGAAAACAGAGCTGGTGGGATGCAGAGCCAGCATGTGATGTGGAAGAGAAATGGGGTAAACTCACAATTCCATTTGGTGCCTTTCTCTGGGCAAAGCTGCATTCAACACTCCCAACAGAAAGTACCAGGGAGGGACGCCAGGGTGGCTCAATGGTTGAGTGTCTGCCTTTGGCTCAGATCGTGATCCTGGGGTCCTGGGATCGAGTCCCAAATCAGGTTCCCTGCTGGAAGCTTGCTTCTCCCTCTGCCTGTGTCTCTGCCTCTTTCTTGGTGTTTTTCGTGAATAAATAAATCTTAAAAAAAAAAAAAGGAAAAGAAAAAGAAAGTACCAGGGAAGTCAGCCCAGAGGTCTGTGATGTGGTTCACAGCCACTAGGTGTGTATGGCGTGAGGGCAGGAGACTGGGACAAAAAAAAAAAAAAAAAAAAAATAGAGCCTTGCCAGCCCCCAAGAAGGCCATCATGTTTTTCTTCTGATCTATGACCCCTTCTTCCCCATTAGAGACAGTCACACTCCTAATTCTGATGGGGGTCACTTCTTTGCTTTCCTTTGTAAATTTATGACCTATGAACAGGACACCTTTCCCACTGAAACAACAGAACTTAATTTTAATGATTTTGGAATGTTAGGTAAATTGAGCCATGCATAGTGTTTGTATGCTTTGGTGTCTTGTTTCCTTCATTCAACATTTCTGTGTATAAGATTCCTCAATTTGTGTGTGTGTGTGTGTAGCTGGAGATTTTCGTTTTCGTTGTTGTGTTGCTACATTATTTGAATACATCATTATTTCTCCTTTTTTGGGGTGTATGTGGGGGTCTGTGAATACACATTCGGGTTGTTTCTAGCTAGAGCCATTGTGATCGAGGCTGCTGGGAACATTCTTACACATTTATCCAAGTGCACATGTTCATGGAAGGTGAAATCCCTAGGTTTTAGAGTATGATGAGCTGAAGAGCTTTCAAGTGTGCTGGATTATAAAAAATGTTTCTCCCAGTGACCGTGTCTCTTCCTGCTTCCACCCACCGCAGCGCCTGGGTGTTCTAGGCACTCTACGTCCCCACCTACACTTGATGAGGTCAGTATTTTTTTTTTAATTATTGTAGCAATTCCAGTGGGTGTGTAAGTGGTGTCTCATCATGATTTTAAGTTGCATTTCCCTAATAAGAAATGATGTAGAGCATCTTTCCATAGTCTTATTTTCTGTCCTTATATCCTCTGTTCAAGTCCATTGCTTATTTTTTTAAAAAAAGATTTAATTAATTAATTTAGTAGAGGAGGGACAGAGGGAGAGGGAGGGGGAATCTCAAGCAGATTCCATGTTGAGCACAGAGCCTGATGTGGGACTCGATCTCACGACCCTGAGATCGTGATCTGAGCTGAACTCAAGAGTCGGATGCTTAACTGACTGAGCCACCCGTGTGCTCCCCATTGCTTGTTGTTTGGCTGCTTTTCTTCCTGGTTTGTAGGTGTTTTTCATACTTTCATTTGGGTCAATGTGGTTTCCAGTATTCTTTCCCAACCTGTGTGGCTCGCGTTGTACTCTCTAAATAGGGTCTTTGCATGAATAGAAGTTGCCAACTTTAAAGAATTCAACTGTATCAGTCTTGGCTTTCACAGCCCATGTCCTACCTTAAAACCACGGAGACTTCTCTTCCATTGTTCTTTCTCGTTGCTTCTGCAACAACTTTGCAAGCCACCGAGAGGCTTAAGCTGAGTCACTACATGCAAAGCACTTAGAACAGTGCTGGTCCCTAGCACCACACGAGTGCTGGGAATTCCTGGTGTTCTCAACGCCTTTCCAGTTTGCCTTTCTCATTTGGGGTTCTCTGATGCCTTAGAGTAGATTTTCATGTATGGTGTGAGGTAGGAGGCTCAGTATTTTTCCCTCCATGGTTACCCCCCGGCCTTGTTTGTTGAAATGGCCATCCAATTGCATGGCTCGGTAGTACCATCACTGTTAAAAGGGCATCCACGTATGTCAGGGTCTGGGGTGTGCCAGGGGAGTAGTCTGAGCAGTGTCCCTCTGGTCTGCTGGCCCGTGAGCTGGAGAGCAGGGGCCCTACCTCACTCACCCCTGCTCTGCCCCTCCCCGCAGATGGCCTGGCATGGCTGCGGGACGCTGGGTCTGTGTTGAGTGAGAATGAAAGTCCTTCTCCCATCTCCCCCGGCCTGGAGTCTTCAAGCCTCTCACCCAGCAGCCAGCGAATGGGGGGAGGGGTGTGTGGAAGCTACTGCTTCCTCTTCTGGGGGCAGGAGGTGTTCTTTGGAAACCCCCGAACATGTTGGGGTGTCTGGCTGGCGTGGGAAGGACCTAGCTGGACCAGAGTGACCGTGGCTGGCCACTTGCCAGGTGTCAGCTCCTCTGCCCAGTGCAGAACTGTGTATGGTAGAGGAGAACAGGCAAGGGCGAGCGGGGCCCCGCTGACATGAGTGGGGGGGCACAGACTGGGCTGTGCCAGAATGTAAGGAGGGGCCCCACAGGGAAATGCTGGCATCTCAGGGTCTGGGTGTCTCTTCCAGAATTCAAAGGGCTTGGACTTTTCAGTGATATCCTCCGGACTCCCTCTGGAGGCCTCCTGACCTGCCACTTGCTCGCTTCCTGACCTCTGTCTGTGCCACTCCCAGCATTGCCACACGCCAGCCAGCCCGGACTGTCTCTCTACCTCAGCCTGCCCTGTCCTGGCCTGTCCTTGCAGTTCCTCCAGCCAGCAACACCCCTCTCCTGGTACTTGCCACAGCTGGCTCTTTCTCATCCTGCAGCTCAGCGTGCCTCCTTGGTGCAGCCCCTGACCCCTCTGTTAAGACCTACCATTGTTTTGGCTTCTTTGTTTACTTGTTTATTGCCAGTCTCAAGTGCCATGGTGACGAGGACTCGCCTGTGTCAGCATTCTGGCCCCAGTGCCTACCGTAGTACCTGCCACACAGAGGGCGCCCGGCAATTGTGCAATGCACGAGTGAGTGGCTGTGTGCAGAGAAGGGGTGATTCGACCCATGACTCACCGTGTGACCTCAGCAGGCCACCACCCCTCTCTGAACGTGGTTTTCCTAATTGCACCATGAGATGAAATTCAGCATCCTCCTAGCACCACCGGGGCAAGTATCTTTTGAAGAGTGGCAAGTACTGCTCACCACTGCACTGGGTGTCTGACAAGCTTGAGAATCCAACACCAACCTACCCCCTTGGATAAAGTCAAGAAGTGATCACTCACGGGGGTGTCGCCACAAGTGTGGCAAAGAAAACCTATGAGGTGTTTGTTCATAGATGATGCCAAATCTGGTCATGTCAATCTTGTTTTTCCACAGCTGAGTGTACACACATAAACCCTTAAAAAATACTCAAAGGTCCTGGGGCACCTGGGTGGCTCAGTCGAGTATCTACCTCTTGGTTTTGGCTCAGGTTGTAATCTCAGGATGCTGAGATTGAGCCTCGAGTCCAGCTCTGCGCTCAGTGCAGAATCTGCTTGAGATTCTCTCCCTCTCCTTCTGCCCTTCCCCCCATTTGTAGGTGTGGTCTATAAATGAATGAATGAATGAATGAATGAATGAATAAATAAATAAATAAAAATCTTAAAAAAGAAAACCCAAACAACTCTCAAAGGTTCTGCTACCATACGATCCAGCAATTCCATTTCTGGGTATTTATCTGAAGACAATTAAAACACTAACTTGAGGGGATCCCTGAGTGGCTCAATGGTTTAGCGCCTGCCTTCAGCCCAGGGCATGATCCTGGAGTCCCGGGATTGGGCTCCTTGCAGGGAGCCTGCTTTTCTCTCTGCCTGTGTCTCTGCCTCTCTCTCTGTCTCTCATGAATAAATAAATAAAATCTTAAAAAATAAAAATAAAAAATAAAACACTAGCTTGAAAAAAGATCTGTGTCTCCATGTTCCCTGCAGCATTATTTACGACAGCCAAGACATGGAAACAACCTAAGTATCCATGGATGGATGAATAAAGAAAATGTGGTATCTACATACAGTACAATATTATTCAGTCACAAAGAAGAATGAAATCTTGCCATTTGCAGCAACATGAGTGGATCCTTCACATACAACATGGAATAGCTCAGCCAAACACTGCACTATCTCTCTTATATGTGGAATTATCGAGAAAAAAAAGCTCATAGATACAGAGAATGAACTGGTGGTCACCAGAACCAGAAGTTGGGTGGGTGAAATGAGTGAAGGGGGTCAAAAGGTACTAACTACCAGTTATAAAAGAAATATATCATGAAGATATAAAGCATAGCATGGTGACTTCTGTTAATAATACTGTATTATATATTGGAAAGTTGTTAAAAGAGTATATCTTAAAAGTTCTCATCACAAGAAAAACAAATCTTTGGCCATTTTTCATGACTAGATTTATCGCAGTGATCATTTCACAATATATATACAAACACTGAATCATTATATTGTGCACTTGAACCTAATATTATCATAAAAATTATTTTAAAAAATCCTTGAAGGTTAATACTGTGGGATTTTAAAGTTTGTTTGTTTATTTACTTACTTATGTAATCTCTACACTCAACATGGGGCTAGAACTCACCACCAGGAGATCAAGAGTCACATGCTCCTCTGACTGAGCCAGCTAGACACCCCAATACTGTGGGATTTTAAATTTTTTTTTTATTTTTTTTTTATTTATTTATGATAGTCACAGAGAGAGAGAGAGAGAGAGAGGCAGAGACACAGGCAGAGGGAGAAGCAGGCTCCATGCACCGGGAGCCTGACGTGGGATTCGATCCCGGGTCTCCAGGATCGCGCCCTGGGCCGAAGGCAGGCGCCAAACCGCTGCGCCACCCAGGGATCCCTACTGTGGGATTTTAAAATTGGGGCTACAGACAGAATGCATCAGGGAGGCACTGCTGTGGTTGTCCTGAGACATAACAGGTCATAAAGATCCACACCTATACTTACTTTCAAGAGTTTTTTATTTTAGCTCTTACATTTAGGTCTTTGATCCACTTTGAATTAATTTTTGTATAGATGAGGTGGGGGACCAAATTCATTCTCATGCATGTGGCTGTCCAATTTTCCCAGCACCATTTGTTGAAAAAATTACTTTCCTCCCTTACCCTGTCTTGGCATTCTTGTGGAAAAGCAACTTACTTTTAAAATTTAGCCATATATTATGGTGTCTTGCCATGCTGAAAAGCGTACCTCTGTAGCATCCTTTAAAAATAAATTTCTATTGAAATATAACAAGCGTAAAGGAAAATGCAAATGTCATAAGTGTTTAGCTTGATCAGTTTTCACAAGGTAGTCACATTCATGTAACTGCCACTCAGATAAAAAAAAAAAAAAATAGAACATTTACTAGCACCGCAGAAATCCCCTTTGTCCCCTTTCCTGGTCACTACCTCCAACTTCTTCCTTAGTTGTAACCCCTGTCCTGGCTCCTATCACTGTAACTTAGTTTTTCCTGCTTTTGAACTTTATATAAATGATATTCGACAGTATAATACTTCTGCATCTAGATCCTTTCACCCAACATGATGTTTATGAGGCTGCAGCTCTTGTGGTCTACAGTAGCTCAATCACTTTCCTTGGTTATTAGAATATAGCATTATTTTTGCTACATTCACGTAACAGATATTTACTGCACGCCAGGTCCTATTCTAGACCCTGGGACAAGACAGGAACCAAGACAGAAAGGTTTCTGTTACTTTGCAGTTTATATTCTTTTGGGTGAGAGACTAATAGCAAAGACAATAAATAAGGAAATATATTCCATAGGTTGTATACAGATAAGTGTGCTGGAGAAAAATATAAAATAAAGCAGGGAAAAGGATGTGGGGGGAGGGGTTGCCACTGTGCATAAGACTGGCAGGGAAGGCCTCACTGAGAAAGTTACATTTAAGCAAAGGCCTGAAAGAGGTGAAGAAGGGAGCTATGTAGATTTCTAGAAGAAAAGCATTCCAGGCAGAAGGGACAGCAAACAAGAAGGCCCGGCAGTGGCAGCAGGCCTGACATGTTCCAGGAACAGCCAGAAGACAAGTGTGGCTGGAGCAGAATGAATGAGGGGGTAGTTCAATTAGGGCTCTAGGTGCAAACATCAACTGTAAGGACCTCCACTGGGCTTTTACTTTGAGATGGGTCTCATCAGACAGGTTTCAGCAGAGGAGGAGTAATACAATCTCACTTTTTTTTTTTTTTTTTTTTTAAACAGACCCACTGCAGCTACTGTGTTGAAGGAAGACTGTAGCTGGAATCATGGAGAATGCCTGGAAACTCTTGCCATAACCCAGGTGAGAGATGATGGTGATTTGCACCCAGGCGGTCATGGTGGATATAGTTAAGAAGTGACTGCATTCTGGATCTGTATTGAAGGTCAAGCTGGAAAATGTGCTCCCAGGTTGGATATAGGGTATAAGAGAAGATGAGTCAGTTCACTTCCAGGTTTAGTTACTCTGGCAATGTTCCTAAGTAATCTGCTATTAGCTGGCATTAGGCTCCCAGCTTTTCACTCTTACAGATAAGATAGTGGTGAACAGTCCTGTAGATAGATCTGTGCACCACCTGGAATGATCTCCCCGGGGTAGATACAGTTCTTTTAACTCAGCATTCCCCAACCTGGGCTACTGTGCACCATCAGTGCAGGTATTTACCTGGAGGCAAGGCGGGTAGTGGTGAGAGCCAGAACTTTGGTGCCGGATGCCTGAGGGCAAATCCTGGCTCTGCTGTCACTAGATAGATAACTTTTTCTGTGCCTCAGTTTCATGTATAAATTTTAAATAATGATAGCCAATGCCCTGTAGCTGAGATTAATTGGGCAAATGTAGGTAAAACCTGGCACATAATAAGCATCACGTAAAAATGTCAGTTATTTTCCTTTACATGAAAAAATTTCCAAATACCAGTGTTTTAGAAGGAACATTTCTATTAATACCTTCAGTGGAAAACCGGTGTCACTTGCTCAGGAGAATTGGAAACCATAAAATAAAATAAATTTAGTTTAATGGAAACAAAACAGTGCTGTTAGATTCTAGTTAGACACTGCGGCAGAGCCAAGTAGACCCGGCAGTGTTAGAGAGAGGCTCAAGGCCCATTAGTTCCACACAGAGAGGGCTTGCTTCAACTTAAACAGAAGGCTTGCAAGAAAAAGGAAAAAAAGAGGAACTTTAAACGCCCTGTCCACTCTCACCAAATATGAAACCCATCACACTCTGGAAAACACTGTTCTGGGACTTCACAGTATTAAGGCCTTAGATGACTATGGACTTACTGCTGTCAAAGGGCCCAGGGTTAACACCTGCTCCCACAGCTTTCTTAGCTTTTCCTTCCACAGGACGTCTGGGGCGTGTGTGTCTCCAGCGGGGGGCTTGCCCTGAGAGACTCTCTGGTTCCCTCCACCAGAAAGGTGGCTCGTTAAAAGTGGGACACACTTGGCCCAGGTCCTATTAGCGGGCCTCCCGGGCCTGTGCCTGCCCGTCCTAACCAGGCTCCTCGGCTGCCCAGGTGCGGGCTAGGGTAGGGCGCCCCGACCCAGGGCGTGAAGCCCGCTGCGCAGGGGCGGGGCGCCCGGGCCGGAGGGGCGTGGCCCGCCAGGCTGGGGAGGGTGGGCACAGCGCGGGGCGCCCGGGCCGAGGTTTGGGGCCCACTGGGTGGGCAGGGCGCGGGGGCGGGGCGCCCGGGCCGGAGGGGCGTGGCCCGCTGGGCGGGGTGGGTGGGCGCGGTGCGGGGGCGGGGCTGAGGCCCACGGGGGGTGCGTGGGCGCGCAGAGCGCGGGGGCGGGGCGCCCGGGCCGGAGGGGCGGGGTCTGAGCGGATTCTGAGTGAGAGTCGGAGCCAGGATATTTGGGGCCAGACGGAGCGGAGGAATTGGGGCGCAATTGACTGTGCGGTGAGTGCCCTCCTGTACCCAGCACGGGGGCCGGGGAGGGCCTAGGCGCCGAGGGGAGCTGCCCCCCCCCCCCCCCCCCAGTCCCAGACACTTGGCTTTGGAGCCGTCCCGGGCGCCGGGCTTGGGGGTTGGGATCCCTTGGTTTTCCCTTTGGGAGTCCCGGGGTCTAAATAGAAGGTAGTAGGAAAGGGGGGCGGGAGCCGCGAGGTAGCGGCCCCCCTCCTCCCGCGGGCAGGGGCTACAGAGGAGATTTAGGGGTGTGAGCAGAACTTCCTGCCCTCTGCCCCCCAGCCTTTGAGGTTTGGAGAGAGGTGATCCCGACGGATTTGGAGGGAGAGCCTGAAGGATGAGAAGTCCTGAGGCACGAGGCTGGCCTGGGAATGAGAATTCAGTTCTTAGAGGAGGCTGCACTCAGTCGAGGCTCCTCCTCTCTCTGGGCCTCAGTTTCCCCGTCTTCATCATGCCTGCAAATGGGGGGGAATAGGCGAGAGAGTGCGTGGATGATCTCTAACCCTGTTAAGACTTAGGGGGGCCTCCTGCGTCCTTCCCTCCCTTGGTGGGTATCCCCGTCCCTTCCCACACTGGCCAACAGCAGGGCCTGCCCAGCCGCGCATCCGCTGTGCCTTCTTCCCTCGCCTTTGGTCCTCCTGTTGAGGAGCAGCCATCTGGTCCTATTTGCTTTCTAGAAAACTAAAAAGCCTCCCCGAATCTTCCTCTCCCACGGGGGCCTCCTGGCTGTATGCCTGCTCTTGCTTCTCCCTTGTGTGGCATCAGTCTCCCTCTGGGCTGTTCTTGTCTCCATGTCCCCTGTCCCCTTGGTGAAGACCAGAGTGACACTCCCATTGCCTCTGTTCTCCTGTCCCAATCTCTCTGCCTCTTAAGTTTGTTCGTTGCTCAGATCCCCTTTGCCGGTCAGGGATCTGAGGCTGGAGGGGACCCTATCCAGTCCACCCACCTCCCACCTGGTGCAGGATCCCTCTGCTGCGTATATATGCTCGGTGATGGTGACTTACAGGGTACCTGTTCATTGTCCTGCAGCTCGTCACATTCATCTAAAATCAGCAGCTTGCAGATTTCCACTACTCTGTTCCACTGCTCTGTTCTGCCTTCTGGAGCCATGCAGAGTAAATTTATTCTTTTATTCATTCAAATGATCTTTATCGATACACTAGGTGAGAGACATCAGGCTATAGTAATAAATAATTAGACAAAACTTCCTGCCTTAATGGAGTTCATATGCTAGGCAGGAATAGGACAGCAATCAAATTTAAAGTATACACATGATCTCTCAGGCAGTGAGAAATTCTGTGGAGAAGAACAAAGCAGGAAAGGAGGGTGAGGGCTGGGGTTGGGTATTGCAGTTTTATATAGCATGGTCAGGGAGGGCCTCTTGGAGGTGGTGACAACTGAACAAAGCCTTGGAGGAGGTGAAAAGTAAGTTATGTGAGTATCTGAGGGGAAGGACAGTGCATCCCTAGAGGGAAGAGCACAGAGCATGTACAAAGGCCCTCAGGCAGGGGCATGCCTGGTGGGAGCAGGTCCAGCTTGTTCTGGGAACAAGGAGGAGGTCTGTGTAGCTGGAGCAGGGTGGATGAGGAGCCCATGAAGGGTTAGTAGGAGATGAGTGCAGAGAGGTAAGGGGTGGGAAGGTGGGGATCCATTGCATGGGGCCTTGAAGGTGGCTGTGAGGACTTGGCTTTGTACTCTGAGTGCAGTGAGAGCCACTGAGGAGTTTGAAGAGAGGAGTCACCTGCTCTGACTCAGGAGTTAGCTGACGAAGTCACACTGTAGGGAGGTCAGGGCAGAAGGTGGCGGGGGGCAGAGATGGGGTCACTGTTGTCATTCTGAGGAGGGACCCTGGGAGCTTGCACCCATGGCATAGAGGCTGTGGGAAAATATCGGATTTTCCGATTTGGGGTGTAATTTGAAGGTAGGGTTGGGAGGATTTGGATATGAGAGGTGGAGTCAGGGATGACTTTGAAGGTTTTTGGCCTGAGACTCTGAAAGTTTGGAGCTGGCCTCTCCTGAAATGGGAGCTGTTAGGGGGAAGATCTGGACTGCTGGTTTATGCTTGTTATGTTTGAGTGCCCATTAGGTGTCCACAGGAAGATGCCTAGTAAGCAGTTGGGAAAGTTTAGTGGGGAGGTTGGAGCAGGAAGTAAAATTTGGGGCTGGCATTTAGAGCTGTAAGAGCAGGTGGACTCCCTTAGGGGAGAGGGTGGTATGGAGGAGAGAGACCCAACCCAGGAGCCCTGTGGCTCCCAGCATCAGGAACCAGCCAAGGAGACAGAAGGAGCAGCCCCTGGGATGGCGGAGGAATCAGAGTTGGGGTGCCCCCTACGGCAGTGAGGGGAGTGGTTCGGCGGGGGGGGGGGGGGGAGCCATTCTGAGAGAAGTTTTTGGCAGACCCAGCTAGTCCTGGGCTGAGAACCCAGCTGAGATAAGAGCAGTATGGGGGACCCCCCAGGGGGACACGCCTGGAGGGGATGGCAGGGAGGAATTGAGGAGTCCTGCCATGAAGGCAGTCAGAGAATTGGAGTTGGAGCCACCAGAGGAAGAGAGGGCTCTGCTCTCCTGATGGAGACAGTCCAGTCTGTGTGCTGGTGGGAAACGGTCTCCCAGAGAAAAGCTCAGGGAAGGAGGGGGAATGGAAGAGGCACAGGGATGGATCCAGTGCCTGGGCTCTGGAGTAAGGGAGGGCCCATGTGGGTTGCCCCCTTCCACTTGACTCTGTTTCATGCTTCATTCTTGGCATAGGCTTCACCTTCCTCAAGGAGAGAAGGCTGTGTGGACTCCAAAGTTGTAACTCAAGTAGAGAAGAAGACAGTGGATATGGACTGATTTAGTCAATCTGAAGAGGGGAGATCTGAACAGGTGATAAGGGGGCAGGAAGCAGGATTTTAGAGACAACATTTATGAAATAGGGGATGATTGGTCATCTGTTTTCTCTCATTCCCAATTGAAGCTATAGCAGGAGAAACTTAAGTTAGACATGATGAAGGACTTCCCAAGCTGTTTGTTTGAAGACCGCAGCGAGGCCAGGTTCTCCCCCTGGGTGTTTAGACTAAGAAAGGATAATGCCAGCTCAGAGACAGGGGTCAGACCAACTTTGTCCTTGAGGATTTTTCCTGCTCTGAGGTTTCTGGAAGGAGGCCAGGGGAAGAGCTGGGACTTTCCAGCTGCTGGTGGGGGGACAGAGCACCAACCCTTAAGGCTCCACAGATCCTTGATGTCACTTGTTGGGTGTGTGTGGCTCGAGCATGTGTCGGCTACTCTAGACTCGGTGTGTTTGGGAAGGGCCCCTCCTTACTCACAGTGTGGCCCCTTGTGGGTGAGCACAGCTGAGGGCATGTCTCAGGTCCAGGGCGTCTCTCGGTGCAGGTCACAGTGATGCACCAGGCTTTGCACCAGAACTGATGAAAATTTCCTAGTTCTGCACAGTAGCTTGGCCAACTCTGGCTTCCAGACCATCCTTTGGGGACTTCCCCGGAAGGTGGAGCCTGTGGGCAAACCTAGACCTGCCAGTCCCGTGCCTCTCGGCCTTTGCCGTCCTGCTCAAGGCCTGCCCACAGGTGACTTGGCTGTGCCTCCCCCACTCCAGCCTAATGATCTTTGCAGGGGGAGAGGGTGGTCTAGGTTCTCCCTAGAGAGGGGGCAGCGGTCCCTCCTCAGGCATCCTCTGGGTGAGAGGTGTAGGTGTTGTGTAGTCTCATGCTAACTTCGGCCACACACATGCCCTCCAGGCTTTGGGTCAGAGGGAGAGCGCCCACCTCATATCTGGGCTGTTCCCAGAGGGAGGGGCTGGTGGCTCTTTTCCCCAGGTCCTGGGTGGGGATTGCAGGGGGGCTGGGGTTTCCAGAGCCAAGAGCCATGCCAGGGCCAAGTCCAGAGCTTTCCTACCTGTTCTCTCCTCTCCCCCTCCCCATATCTACCCTCCTGACTCCTCTGCCTGACAGTGGGCACAGGGCGGAGGCCTGCTTGGCCAGAGAGAACTGCCTTAGAGCAGCCTCTGCATCGGGGATGCCCTCATAAGCTGCCTGACATACAGGCGACCTTGCCTTGCCTTTGTCTCCTCACCTGGCCAGCCCAAGGCTTCCATCCTGAGTGCTGGCAGCAGTCTGAGTCGGAGATGTCTCCTTTCACTTCCTTTGGCTGGCACATGAGGGCAGGCACAGAATGTTCTAGCCCCTCCCTTTCCTTGGTGGATTTTTGATTCATGAGCATTCCCACCATGCCTCCCTGAGGCTCAGCCCTGTGCCAAGCTTAGGGATGCCAGGATGAGTAAGACCCAGGCTTCTACTTGGGCCAAGAAGGGGGAGAGACACATAAACAGCAAATAGGAGAGATGCAAAATCTCCAAGCGCCTTGGCATCTGCTCCCTTGAGTATTTCAGTGTGTCCGTATTTTATAAAAAGAAGGAGGTGTTCCTCTTTTTTTTTTTTTCCTTTTTGCTTTCACTTTCTCTGGGCACTGCACTTGTTCACCTCCCTGGGTCCTATGACAGTTGCAGAAGGGACTCTGCTGAGAGATTTTCTGTCCTGCTTGGGGACCCTCCTGGGGCTTCGAGCTTGCAGAAATCCCTTCCCCTCAAACTCCCAGAGCCCAGAGTCTGAAAGCTGAGCCTAGAGCAAGCCAATGACAGAGGTGACAGCATGTAAGCTCTAGTGGTGAGGGAGTGAGAGGGAAGTGAGGGCCTGGGGGCTGTTGGGAAGGAGGTGGTGACAATTGGGGTCTGTGCTCCCTTGAGCTTTGAAATGACTTAGGGTGCACTCTGATTTTTGCTTCACCTGGGTTGACATCTTTATAGCAATGATCTGGTCTGCCCTTGGGGGTCGCAGGGGGTTACCCTAGCAGGCATGGGCTTGGGGCCCCTGTGGGGGAACCCAAATATGGGGGAATTACGGGCATGCATTCTGGAATCGCACTGCTTGGGCTCAAACCCCGGCTCCACCTCATCTGGCTGAGAACCCTTGTACAAGTCACTTGGCCTCTCTGTGCCTTGGTTTCTTCATCTGTAAAATGGGACTGATCTAGTACCTATTTCAGAGTGGTTGGGAGGGTTGAATGAATTCTCATGTGGAAGCACTTAGAATGGGGCCAGCACGTTGCAGATGCTTCAGCTGTTACAGGAAAGCACATGGCCATCAGCCTGAATCTAACCAGCAGTGGGGAGCCCTCTCATGAGGTCCCAAAGAGAGTTAGTTTCCAGATCCTTTGGGAGACACTGCCCCGACTATCAGCTCAAGCCTTACTAATAAGCCTTTGTAAGCCAGGGATGAAGTGCGGATGTGGAAACCAGGAGCCTTGATTGAATTCCTGGCCACTTCAAACTCTCTGTGGGAGCTCAAGCCAATTTCTTTCTTTCTTTCTTTTTTTTTTTTTTTAAGATTTTATTTATTTATTGAGACACAGAGAGAGTCAGAGACACAGGCAGAGGGAGAAGCAGGCTCCATGCAGGAAGCCCGACGCAGGACTCGATCCTGAGTCCCCAGGATCACGCCCGGGGCTGCAGGCGGCGCTAAACCGCTGCACCACCGGGGCTGTCCCCGAGCCAATTTCTTGCCTTCTGTGGGCCTCAGTCTGAACATCATACAATGAGGAGCTTGGACTGGGGAATGTCCCAGTAGATCCATGGCCTCTTCAGACTTGGGGTGGGGCTGACTTGTTACTCACCCCCCTCCACTGCCCCTGCCTGCTTTCACTTTCTCTGGGCACTGCACTCATCTACCTCCCTGGGTCCTCCCTGGGTCCGGCACTGACCACACTCTCCTCCCCAGGTTATGAAATGTGCACACAGGAGGCTTTCCAAACTCAGAGGAGCCAGCTGGTGGGGCTCCTGGTCTCGGGGTCCCTGGAGGGCTTCGAGAGCATCCTGGACTGGCTGCTTTCCTGGGAAGTCCTCTCCTGGGAAGACTACGAGGGCCTCAGCCTCCTGGGGCAGCCCCTCTCCTACTTGGCCAGGCGCCTCCTGGACACCGTCTGGAATAAGGGCACTTGGGGCTGTGAACAGCTGGTCGCAGCTGTCCGGGAGGCCCAGACTGACTGCCAGGCTCTAGAGCTTTCCAGCTGCTGGGACCCCCACTCGCCCCACCCAGCCCGTGACCTGCAGAGTCACCGGCCAGCCATCGTCAGGAGACTCTACAGCCACGTGGAGGATGTGCTGAATCTGGCGTGGGAGCAGGGTTTCATCAGCCAGTACGAACGTGATGAAATCAGGTTGCCCATCTTCACATCCTCCCAGCGGGTAAGGCACTTCTGTCTTGGGTAATCAGAATTCACGGGAAAAAGGTGCTTAGTCACCAAGACTGGTTTGTTTTTGGGGAGTCAGCCCCATGGGGAGACAGAGGTGATGGCATTCCCCCTAACAAGATAACTGGCAGATACAAGTTGTTCAGGGTCTGCTCTCTGTGACTTTGGGGCTTCTCTATGGAAAATCTCCCTCCTTAATGTCCCCTGTCTCTTTTTCTCATCTGTGAAACATCAGTAAGGTTCTTGGGAGGAGTCAGGGGGTTGATTCATGTAAAACAACAGTGTCTAGCACAGAGGAACCACTCGTTCACATTCCCATTGGCCACCATCAGTTGTGTTATCAATGATATTCTGTATTTGTATGCTTTTTGGCGTCTTAAATTAACAGCTCAACAGATTAAATTGTATTTGTATTCCGTAAATAATTATTACATTGTTTTTATTTTTATTTTTTTTCTTTTTTTAAAGATTTTATTTATTTATTAGAACACACACACACACACACAGAGAGAGAGAGAGAGCGAGAGAGAGAGAGAGGCAGAGGGAGAAGCAGGCTCCATGCAGGGAGCCTGACGTGGGACTCGATCCCAAGTCTCCAGGATAACACCCTGGGCTGAACCCAGGCTAAACCGTTGAGCCACCAGGGCTGCCCTATTACATTGTTTTTAATAGATAACTTAACATTTATTTATTAATCATTAATAATTAGTATACCATGAACTAATGTTTAAATGTATGTCTTGGATTTTTGATACGAACTTGGATTGGCTCATAGACATTTCAGAGTTGGGGTATAACTCCCTCTAAAAATGCCATTCCATGAGACCAGGAAAGTGTCTGTTGGGTGGTTTTGAAACTCTTTATTAATTTTAGCCCAAACAGCCATCCACAGGGCTCTGTGATAAGATGAAACAGTCACTGACATTCCACTTTATATATTGGAGAACTGGTGCCCAGAAAAGTGGTTTGATGGCATGAAAGTGCCCTGTTGGACCCAGTACCTTGACTCATTCACTGTTAATTTATTCATTCATTTATTCAGTCAGAATCTATTTATTTATTTTCATGTTTTTAAAAGAGTATTTATTTGAGAGAGAGAGAGAATAAACAGAAGCAGGGCAGGGGGCAGAGGGAGAAGGAGAAGCAGACTCCCTGCTGAGCAGGGAGCCTGATGTGGAGCTTGATCCCAGGACCCTGAGATCATGACCTGAGCTGAAGGAAGATGCTTAACTGACTGAGCCACCCAGGTGCCCGTAGGTCAGAATCTATTGAGATACCTACCGTGTACCAAGCTCTTAAAGTTTCTTGTGCTCAATAAATAGGCACTCAATAAATACTTGTTTTTTGTTTTTTTTTAAGTTAATAAATACTTGTTAATGAAACACATCAGTTATTGAATGAATGAGTGAATGAATGAATTGGAATTAAATGGCAGTGTTAGGATGGGCTGGACTGGGGGACTTTCTAGTTTTTATTTGTCTATTAAAAAATGTATTTGGTGTTTAGGTGAGTCTACCTTGAGACAGAATAAGCTAGTGTGTCCTCAAGGCTGTTTTAAAGCTGACTCGAGGTGGTTGGGTATTTATAGAGCACACGTGATGTGGTCCCCTTTGTTACTCATTAGTGCACAGGAAGCTTACAGTTCTACCCTGAGCACCAGCTCCTTGAGCCTGGCCCTGTGGGGATTACAGAAAACATACTAGCTGTTACACCTACCCTGATGTCTTTTGTGATCTGTTGTGGAGATCAAATCAGCCCATATGGGAAGGTTAAGGATTGTGTCTTGTCATCTTTGATCAAGTGCTCAACAGTGTGGTCTGGTCTGGATGCTCTGAGCAGTTTAGGGAAGGCAGCCTCAGGCCTAGGGGCGATAGGGCATGCACAGAAGAGGTATTTGGATTAATGAAACAAGAAAATAGAGTAACGCATAGGCCAAAGAAGAAATCATAAAGGAAATCAGAAAATATTCAGAACCAAACAGGAATGAGAATCTGATTTATAAGAATTTATGGCATACAACTAGAGTAGGGAACATAGAGGAAAATTTGTAACCTTAAATACTTATATTAGGAAAGAAGAAAGGTTGCATTTCCATGAGATAAGACTCCATCTTAAGAAAGGGCTGGGTGGGGGGCACCTGGGTGGCTCAGTGGTTGAGCATCTGCCTTCAGCTCAGGGTGTGATCCTGGGTTCCTGGGATCAAGTCCCACATCGGGCTCCCCACGGGGAGCCTGCTTCTCCTTCTGCTTGTATCTCTGCCTCTCTGTGTCTCTCATGAATAAATAAATAAAATCTTAAAAAAAAATAAAGGTCCAGTGGATAGCAGAAGTGCCAATGCCTGGGGCTGTGAGCAGAGCATGTGGTAGGCAGTAGATCTGAAGGTTGCAGGGGTTTACAAAGGGACTGGGCTGGCTGAGGTTTACGTTTTTGGAATCCAGCTGTCTCTGAGCCTTTTTTGAGGTATTGTATGGTTCTCTGGCATCCTGTGGTTCTCTAACTTGATGGCTTTCCTTCAGTGGCTGAATTTCTGATTTAGTGTGGGTGGCCCTTGTGGTATGTCCAACTAACATATCCCCCCAACCCGGAACTGCTTTGTTTGCTCTCATAAACTGACCTTGTAATCTCCTATAAAGAGGTGGTTGTCATGGATTGGAAATTGGGGATTTAAAAATGCTGTGGAATGCAACAAAATGCAAGTTGAAGAACTATATCCCTAAAATCCCCACTGTTGCTATTTACTGAGTGAGTGCCTGCCACATGCCAGGCACTGCCGTAGCCCTTTACAGTTATCTCTAAGCCATACCACGACCTTCTAAGGGTGTAGTGTTGGCTATCCTGTTTCTTAACAATGAACAAACCACCCATCTGGGAGGTGGCCCAGCTAGAGTTTGAATCCAGGCCTGATTGTCTCCAGAGTGAATGAATGATCTTCTCTTTCTGACATGAAATGTGGGGATTCATGTGGCGAACTCTCACAGGTGGTGTAAGGGTTGCTAACAAACCTAAGGCTAATAAAACCAGCTGCCCTTCTGTTTCCTGCACCTGCTGAAGTTGTTAGGGCCAGGTATCAGACTGAATTGCTTGACTCTTCCAATATTCCCTCTAACACCTTTAACTTGGGAAATGTAGCATGCCTGCAGAAAAACGTAAAATTTCCTATGTTGTGGTATAAACATGTTCCCATCACTCACACGAACACATAGAATGTTACTAGTACTTTTCTCCATTGCCACCACTAGCCTGACCTTTGTGTTCAGTCATTTCTTTGCTTCTCATCATAGTTTTACCACCTTATGCAATAATTTTCCAAACAATGTGTTTTGTTTTTAAAAGCTTCTTGCAAGCACTAGCATAATGGTGGCAGGAAAGGGTGGTCCTACCAATCTTTCTTGGATGCAGGCTCTGGGGAGCAGGGAAGCTGAACAGGGCCTCAGGGAGTTGGTCTTGGCTTTACCTTTTGGAGGCTTTATAAGGGCTCATGCTGGGAAGTCAGTGGGCAGGGTTATTGAGTGAGTCCTGAGAAATAGAGTATTCACTATAGCTGGAGGATCTGGTACAGTGAGTATGAGTCAGGGGCCGGATGTCCAGCAGGAATACAGTCAGAGGAAACGGGCCGCTCTGTATATTCAGTTGTAAGCTTGTCAAAGGCTCTCCAAACTCCCAGGAATAGGGCAAGGTCAAACACTTCTGTGGGATGAAATGGGTGTCCTCAGCTGACCTAGGCCACAGGGATTGAGAGAAAGAATGATATTAACCTGTGGTACAGACAAGCCAAATATAGATAAATATTAGAGCCAGGTCTACCTGGATATCTAGAAATATTTGCCCTTGTCTGAGTCTTGAGTCACTTTGCTCCAGTCCACCTCGACTGACAGCCCTCTTATAATAGAGCAAACATACTGAGATTTCCCTTCATAATCCTTTTTTTTTTTTTCACAAGATTTTATTTATTTGACAGAGAGAACAAGCAGGAGGAGTGGCAGGGAGAGGGAGAAACAGGCTCCCTGCTAAGGAGAGAGCCTGATGTTGGGCTTAATCTCAGGAGCCTGGGATCAAGACTTGAGCTGAAGGCAGATGCTTAACCAACTGAGCCAACCAGGTGCCCCTCCCTTCATAGTTCTCTTACATTGGTTTTCCTCTATCCTGAGTGATATGTCGTCCTTTTTCTTGATTTGTTGTTCTATTCTGGAAGATAATATCTCCCTCATACTGTAAAATGAGTATGTTGGAGCTAAAATTTTAAGCTAAAAGTTTCCTCATATTTGATCAGTTGTTTGGCTGGGTATAAAATTCTAGATTGGTCATCATTTTCCTTCAGAATTTTGAGATGATTACTCCCTTAACTACCTTCTTCCATGGAAGAATTGCTAGAATTCCAAAACTCTTTTTCTAACTCTTTCTGGAAACTTGTGAAATTTTCTTCTGGCCCCCTAACATTCTGAAATGTCACAGTGATGTGCTTTAATGTTTTTCCATTGTACTGGGCACTTGAGGGGTGCTTTCAATCTGAAAAATCAGATTCTCTTGTGTTCTGGAAATTTTTGATTACTCTATTGGTGATTTCTTTCTCTTTTCTCTTTTTTCTCTTTATGAAACAACTATTTGAATTTTAGGACTCCTGGACTGGTTCCCTAATTTTCTTCTCTTTCTCGTCCATTTTTTATCTCTGTTGTCTTTTTTGCATTACTTCGTCTATAACATCTTCAACGTAATCTTTAAACCCTTGCATTTTTCATATTTTCTATCACTTTTAATTTCTAATAACTATTTTTAGAAAATATTTTATGTTTTTATTCATGAGAGACACACACAGAGAGGCAGAGACACAGGCAGGGAGAGAAGCAGGCTCTCTATGGGGAGCCAATGGTGGGACTCGATTCTAGAACCCTAGGATCACACCCTGAGCAAAGTCAGACTTTCAACCACTGAGCCACCCAGGCATCCCACCAAGAGCTGTTTTTAAATGTTTCTTATTATAGCATTCTGTTCTTGTTTTATGGATGCAATTTCTTTTCTTACTTAAGGACCACACTGATACAGTATTGTTTGTTTGTAAGTGGAGGGCAGATTTTTTTCTACCTTGCATAACCTTTTTATCTTACAAGTTGCTTTCCCCTTCCTCACTTATTTGTCCTCAGTTTTCCATATAGATGCTTTCTTTGGGCATATGACCATCCTTAGTTGGCTGCTCATGACTGAAATAGACTCTCTGAAACTTACTGGAACTCAGAGCCTCAGGTAAAACTTGTCTACCTTGAGTTTGAATGTATACATTTCGGGAAGTAAGGGTATTTGTCTCCTAGGTCGGTCAAGTGACCAGTGCAGACTTCACAGACCTCCAGCCTGGAGGTAAAGGTCTGATTGCCAAAGTTGCAGGAGCCCAGTGAGTAAGAGGGCTGGGTGGTGGTAGTGGTGGGGAGAGGTCTCTGTGTTCAGCACTCATTTTGCACATGGTCATTTAAACCTTCTTTTGGGGAATGACACTCACTGCTTTTACTATGCTTGGTGCCTCCCAGTCCAGGGACCCTGTTTTAGCCTTTCCGGGATACAAATCTCCACACTTTGCCATGGCAGCACAGGGACAGTTGCTGTTGGCTTGGAATGGGTAAAGGGAACCAGAGATCTGTATTATAAACCACTTTGACTCAGCCCTCCTTAATTTAATCATCCCCTTTGGTTCTGGAGGTACCCGATGCTCTTAATTCCAAAGATCTTTATAGATTATGAGATTATATTATGTGGTTTTCAGCCTGCCCATTTGTTGGTTTAGGATTTGGTTTTCTGGGCTCTTCTATTACTATTCATTCATTTATAAGTCCTTGAATGCATGCTCTGTGCCGTGCAGTCTTCTAGGTGTTGAGGGTATATCAGTGAACAAAACAGACAAATATCCTTGTCCTGAAGGTGGACAATAAGCAAAAGGAAGCAAATGACAGAGTACATTGGAAGGTGACAACGTGTGCTGTAGAAAATAAGTAGAGTGGATTTGGGGGTTGAAAGTTATAGGAGGTAGAGGTAGCGATCACAATTTTAAGTAGAGTAGTCAGGGAGTTCTCAAGTAGGTGATATTTAAGCAAAGGCTTAAAGGAGGTGAGGGAATGGGTCATGTGGATCGCTGGAGGAAGGGCATTCCAGGCGGCATTGAGGAGGGGACAGCCTCAGCAAAGGCCCAGAAGTGGGAGCATGCTTGATATTTCCAGAGAACCCAAGGCTGGTGTTCTGAGTAGAATGAGTTGGGGAAGAGCAATAGGATGTGAGGTCAGAGAAGCTAAGCAGAATCCTGATGGTCACAGACAGTACTTTTGTCTGTTTGGAGCCTTACTGTTGAACTTGGCTTTTTGCTCTGAGAAAATAAGGGAGGTGTTGGGCCATTTGTACACAGGGGAGGTATGATCTGGCTTTTATTTTTGAAGAATAACATTCTGCCTGCAGTGTTGAGAATAGATTATGGGGACAGAGACAGAAGCAGGGACACCAATTAGGCAGCCTTTGCTATTTTCCAGGTGAGCAATGATACTGGCTTGGATGGTGGCATAGAGGAGGTGACAAGAAGTGGCAGGGCTCTCTAGCTGTGCATTGAGTATGGTAGACACTGGCCACATGTGGCTCTTCAGCACTTGAAATGTGGCTGGTCCACATGGGATTCTCTCCCAAAGACTTAATATGAAAGAAATAATGTAAAATATCTCATTTTTTAATACTGGTTACCTGTTGAAATGGTCATATTCTGGCTTTTGGGCTAAATAAAGTATATGATTAAAATTGATTTCATTTATTTTTTACTTTAAAAATATGGCTACTAGAAGACTCAAAATTACAAATACATCTCTGGTTTTTGTGTCTTGCATTATCCTTCTATTGTGCTGTTCTGAAAATGTGTTCAAGCCAACAGGATTTGTTGGTGGATCGCAGAGGAAAGACTTCAAGGGTGATTCTGAGCAAGTGGAAGGGTGGAGGGTGGAGTTGACATTAACTGGAAGGAGGAAGGCTGCAAGTTGAGGGCTGGGTGTAGATTATGAGTTTGGTTTTGGGTACGTTAAGTGGGAGGTGATTAGGGGACATCTAAGTAGCGATGGTGGGTAGGCAGTTTTAGATGTGTATGTCCAAGTTTCAAGGGCAACTGTTCAGATTGGAGATGAAAATGTGAAAATGTGAGACTCGTGCTGGTATTTTAAGCCTTAGGGCTCCATGAAATCATCTCTCTTCCAAACGATTTCTAGCATCCAGCATTGTTTTTTCTATCCTTGCAGGTTTATAGATTTATGTCTTTTTTTCTTCCTGTTTCAGTGGGAGCCAGACCAGGTAGGTGTGTACCACGCAACACCATGGTGACTTCTTCAAACTCATCTTGCTGTTTGGGTGTTTTTCTGTCCTTTTGTTGTGGTGGAAGGGAGATGAAATTGTAGTAATCGGTAGAAACCTTCCCACTTCATCTCCACCAGCTTTTCTGGAAAGATACTGACTCTTGATCTCCCCATAGGCAAGGAGGCTCCTCGATCTTGCCACAGTGAAGGCAAATGGGTTGGCTGCCTTCCTTCTACGACATGTTCAGGAATTGCCAGTCCCGTTGGCCATGCCTTCTGAAGGTATATATATATATATATATGCATATATATGTTCTCAGTTCATCAGAAAGGGGAAGAAAGGCTATAGGGATTCACAGTGAAGAGCAAAACTCCAGAGCAAGATGCATCCATTAGAATTTCACTTACGGGCTGTTCAAGCCTCCCTAAGACTTAGTTTCCTGATTTCAAGGATAACGGCACCACTGACTCACTGGGCTATTGGGAGGATTGAAAGGATTACCATGTGTAATATTAGGGTTAGCTTTTATGACTTCCTGAGCTGCACAGTGATAACTGGAGCCGACTGCGCACTGAAGCTAATACAGCTGTTCCTCGCTAGCCAAACTCTTATTATCTGTCCTGAAAAGGATCCACTTTTGAGATAGGGTTGTTATCTCTTGATTTCTGTAATTTAGCTACTCACTATCAGAAACTCCAGGACCAAATGGATTTAGATAATGTGGTATCTCTCATTGCACATGGTCAGCAACCCAACCCAGGAATCGTGTGAGGTGGTGGTGGTGGGGGCTTGGATACCACAGCTAAAACATTGCAGGCATCCTGCCAGGTGCTTTATTCACGATATCTGTCCTTTGTGGCAACCTTGACAAATCGGTGTCATTTTTTTCCACTTTACAGTGGAAACTGGGGCAAGGAGGGTGGGCAACGAGGTGGGAGGATGGATCTGGTTTTATACTGTCTCCACTGCTGCTTTCCTTTTCTTGGGAGAAGAGATTGTCAGTTGTCAAGAGAAGGCGCAAGCCTGGCATATCTCACTCCTACATCTTTGTAGGGATTGCTTATTGGCAGTGGGCACCCCCCCGAGTTGTGGGTGGTGCTGGCAGGTAGATTTACCACCCTGGGCTCTACCCTCTGGGCAGCAAGCATGCCTGTGGGAAGGATGGCTAGAAGCCAGTGCTTGGCACTTTGGTGTGCACCACCTCCCTGAGAATAGAGCACAGACGTCAGTGTCCCAGCAGGGGCTCCGCAGCACAGAGCACAGCGCTTGGGTTGGCCCTTGGTTAAAGTTTGCTGTTGACATCATCAAGCACAGCCAGCTTTCATGTGTTGTAACTCTATGACACGGTGTCAGATTCCCCAGGGTGACCATTCCAAAATTGACAATTGACGTGTGCCTGTTTTTAAAATGAGAGAGACTTTTTTTTTTTTTTGAGAATTTTATATTGGTGGTGGTGTCTGGAAAACCTGCATTAGAACTCAGGGTATTAGAAAGGAAAGTCTATATTTTATGGTATCCATTCAGGGCTCCTGGTATCTCCAGAGGGCATTAAGAGCAGTGATAATCATCAGCTCTGAGAACAGAAGATGAAACACAAACACAGGGCAGGTGCTTTGGATGACCATAAATATAGCTTTGGGATGTTGTGTGCTCTGTGAGAATTACTTGTTAGTTTTGAATATTTGTTTGGAAACAGTGAGGCCATGATGCTCTAAGGTTCCCCCCCCCACCCTGGGGGCTCTGGACTACCACTTCCCCATTCCTTAAAAGGGGAACTGAACCCTGACACAGAAAGTGGTTTGCTCACATTGGTTATTAGGATGGTAAAGAAAAAACAGCAGCCCTGTGGACACACCCTGAGTGCAAGAAGGTTGCCGAGGGTTACACGAAGGAGATGGGGAAGTGAATCTGGATGCAGGACTCTTGTCCAAGTGCTTGACCCTGGCACCCTGGTGATCCTGAGACCAAACAGGGCTAGGTCGACCTGGATCATCCAGGATAATGTCCCTGTCTCTTTAGCTTAATCACATCTATCTAGTCCCTTTTTTTGCAAGTAAGGTAACATATTCACGGATCCTGAGGATTAAGACATGGCGCTGCTGTTGTGCCTACCAAACGTGTTAGTAATCATGATAATAAATACCATCTTTTGAGAGTTTACCACGTCAGACATTCTTCTAAATTCTATTTTATCTCATGTCTTTCTGTAACAGTCTTTTCAAGGTATGGATTGTCCCCAATTTTGGAGCTAAGTAAGTAGGAAGGAAAGGAAATGAGTGACTTGTGCAGGCTAATGACAGAGCCAGCTTTCAAACCCAGGCATATCTGACTTCAGAAACTGGGATGCTAGGCTTTCACACCTTCTGTTTTTCTTTAGAAAGACACAGTTGAGGTTGAGTGGTGAAGTGGCTTTACCTAAGGCCATCTAACCAGTATGGTGAGATGGGCATTGGCATGCAGGTCTTCTGATCCTAGCCTGGTGCTCCTTCTAATTTACAGCTGTTCTTGATGTCAGTAGTAATAATAATACCACTAGCTAACATTTAATCTAAATGCCTAAACACTGAATGAAGCACTTGACATGAATTTTCTTAATTGATCCATGTAGAGACCACCATTTTTCCACTTCACAGTGGGGAATCCCAGGCTTAGGAATGTTATAGCTTATAAGTGGAGAGCCAGAACTCGCATGCACTGGCTCTTCTCTCCATGCCTAAGATCACATTTCCCCATGCAGCCCCCTCAGGTCCCGTCTTGCTCACCATCCTACCTCATTGGCCTCTTCTTCGGTCTTCCAGATGCCGCATGTAAGAAGTACATGTCCAAGCTGAGGACCACGATATCTTCTCAGTCTCGCTTTCTGAGCACCTATGATGGGGCAGAGAATCTTTGCCTGGAGGAAATATATACAGAGAATGTTCTGGAGATCCGAACAGAAATGGGTCTGGCCAGGTCCCCGCAGAAGAGCCCTGCTACCCTAAGCCTGGAGGAACTCTTCAGTACCTGTGGCCACCTCAATGAAGATGCAGACACTGTGCTGGTGGTGGGTGAGGCGGGCAGTGGTAAGAGCACATTGCTGCAGCGAATGCACCTGCTGTGGGCTTCAGGGCGCGACTTCCAGGAATTTCTCTTTGTCTTCCCATTCAGCTGTCGGCAGCTGCAGTGCGTGGCAAAGCCGCTCTCTGTGCAGATGCTGCTCTTTGAACACTGCTGTTGGCCTGACTTTGGCCAACAGGAAGTCTTTCAGTTCCTCCTTGACCACCCCAACCGTGTCCTCTTAACCTTCGATGGCTTTGATGAGTTCAGGTTCAGGTTCTCAGATCATGAGCGTCACTGCTCTCCGACCGACCCCACATCTGTCCAGAATCTGCTGTTCAACCTTCTGCAGGGCAACTTGCTAAAGAATGCCCGCAAGGTGTTGACCAGCCGTCCTGATGCAGTGTCGGCATTACTCAGGAAGTACCTGCGCTTGGAAATCAACCTGAAGGGCTTCTCAGAAGAGGGCATTGAGCTGTACCTGAGGAAGTGCCACCGTGAGCCAGGGGTGGCCGACCGCCTCATCCGCCTGCTCAAAACGACCTCAGCCCTGCATGGTTTGTGCCACCTTCCTGTTGTCTCATGGATGGTGTCCAAATGCCACCAGGAGCTGTTGTTGCATGGCGGGGGGTCCCCAAAGACCTCCACGGACATGTACCTGCTGATCCTGCAGCATTTTCTGCTGCATGCCTCCCCGCCAGACTCTGTCCCCCACAGTCTGGGATCCCACTTGCTTCGAGGCAGGCTCCCCACCCTCCTGCACCTGGGCTGGCTGGCTCTCTGGGGTCTGGGCATGTGCTGCTACGTGTTCTCCGCCAAGCAGCTCCAGGCAGCACACATTGATGATGAGGACATTTCTCTTGGCTTCCTGGTGCATGCCAAGAGCGTGGGGCCTGGGAGCACCACCCCCCTGGAATTCCTGCACATCACCTTCCAGTGTTTTTTTGCAGCCCTGTACCTTGTGCTCAGCACTGACGTGTCACCGTCCTTGCTTAGACAACTCTTCATTTGTCATGGGCCGCGCAGCTCGCTGCTGGCCAGGCTTCTGCCCACAACGTGCGTGCCACGCTCAGAGCGCAAGGAGGGCAGCTTGGCAGCTTTGCTGCAGGAGGCTGAGCCGCACAACCTCCAGATCACGGCAGCCTTCCTGGCGGGGCTGCTGTCCCGGGAGCACCGGGGCCTGCTGGCCGAGTGCCAGGCCAATGAGGAGGCCCTGCTGCGGCTCCAGGGCCGGGCCCAGGGCTGTCTGTCCCGCAGCCTCCACCAGCACTTCCGCTCCATCCCACCAGCTGTGCCAGGGGAGGCCAAGAGCATGCACGCCATGCCCGGCTTCCTCTGGCTCATCCGGAGCCTGTACGAGATGCAGGAGGAGCGGCTGGCCCGGGAGGCGGTGCGTGGGCTAACGGTGGGGCACCTGAAGCTGACGTTCTGCGGCGTGGGCCCCCCCGAGTGCGCTGCCCTGGCCTTTGTGCTGCGGCACCTCCGGCGGCCTGTGGCCCTGCAGCTGGACCACAACTCTGTTGGTGACATTGGCGTGGAGCAGCTGCTGCCGTGCCTCAGTGTCTGCAAGGCTCTTTAGTGAGTGTCGCAGGGCAGTGCTGGTGGGGTGTGGTGGGCAGGCCGGCACTGAGGTGTGTGGTGGGAGCACGGTGCTGGGTTCCTGGGGTCTCGGCCTGGAGCCAGCCCCGCTGCCACCCCTTCCCTGGTCTGGGCCTTAGCTTCATGGCCATAGTGACAGCCAGGTTTATTGAGTGTCCTGTGTGTCAGGTGCTGTGTAACACACTTCCTGGAATTAATCCCTTTATTTTTTTATTTTTAAAGATTTTTAAAAAAATATTCGTTCAAAGGGGGGGCGGGCGGGCGGGGAGGCAGAGATGGAGCAGGGAGCCTGATGTGGGACTCAATACCAGGACCCTGGGATCACAACCTGAGCCCAAGGCAGTTGCTTAACCGACTGAGTCACCCAGGCACCTGAAATTAATCCCTTTAATCTCTGCACACGCCCTGGGCCATTGGCAGGGACGTTATTCTCCCCGTGATCCTCGTTTGAGGCCCAGAGAAACAAAGTGACTGGTCTAGAGTGACACAGGAAATGGCAGACCTGGGATTAACATATCATATCTTTCTGGTGCCAGGTCCTTGTTCCCACCAGCAACCTGCCTGTGGCTAGGTTTCAAGCTCGATGAGGACCTTGAAGTGACGTGCAGAGTTTTGTGCAAATATGTGTGTGCGTGTTAGGAACCACCCCAAATTTAAAGGTGACTTGTGTCCCATGAGAGATTTTAAAATCCCAATGAGATGAGAATGTCAGGATGCAAGAGCTAGAAAGCAGCTGCAGACTTGCACCTACCCTTTCATCCCTCGTGCAGTGTGGCATCCACATGAGGTTTTGCCGTCACCTGTACTGCTTCTAGCACTGCATCTGAAGGTGTGAGGTTCCCCTCTTTGGAACATCTGTTCCAGCATCTGTGGAGGTCTCTCCACGTCTTGGGCCACAGAGGGTCTAGCAGCCAGCATGTTTCAGGCTCCTCAGCTTCCCTTCCTGCCTTGAAAGGGGGATGTCCTCCTCCCCATTTAAAACCTCAGAAAGCAGAAGGGGTCACTTAAAGTTAAAATCTACTCCCAGCCTTCTGGGGCTTTTGGTTTATCCCTTACTTGGCCCTCAACAAGAAACAAGCCTCTCCTTGAATATATTAGGATGGTATAGCTTCTTGGGGTGGAGCAGCAAGGTTTCTTTTTCTCTTTGGAACAAACATATGCATATCTTTTTTTTTTAAGATTTTATTTATTTATTCATGAGAGACAGAGAGAGAGAGAGAGGCAGAGACGTAGGCGGAGGGAGAAGCAGGCTCCATGCAGGGAGCCCAATGCGGGACTCGATCCCAGCAACCCGGGATCATGACCTGAGCCAAAGGCAGATGCTCAACCACTGAGTCATCCAGACGCCCCAAACATATGCGTATCTATTAGAAACTGTGATGGCCTGTGTTATCCCTTTTGTAAGGCCCATGGCTGTAAGTTTATAGATATAATGTAATAATAACATGTAGCATATTTCATATAGTTAATGTGGATATTATAAATAATATATGTTATGAAAATATCCAGAGGAAATAGTTGACACATTTAAGTTGGGTGATTTGCAGAGAGTTCAGTAAAGGGACTGTTTACAGAGGCTTCGGCAGTAGTAAGGAAGAGCGAGAAGGGACAGTGCAGGGTCCTGGGGCCAGTGACTGTGGTGTGGGGGTGGGAAGAGGGCTATCACTCTCCTTAGGCCTAGAGGGGCAGAGCTGGGGGGCAGGTGTGGAGAAGGTTGCCTGATAGGAACTGAGACTGCAGAAGGCTGGGAGAGTGTGGGAATAAACCCTGGTCCTGCCTCCCCTTCCTGCTCTTGCCTTGACCACCCAACAGTGGGCCAGGGTGCAGGATGCCTTCTGCTGTAGTCCATGGGCATCACCCGCTCAGGACAGAGATCCAGGTAGAGAG
The DNA here is from genome assembly GCF_003254725.2 of Canis lupus dingo. Taxonomy (NCBI): domain Eukaryota; kingdom Metazoa; phylum Chordata; class Mammalia; order Carnivora; family Canidae; genus Canis; species Canis lupus. Next base: position 63,169,855 of record NC_064244.1, on the reverse strand, counting down.
GGGAAAGTGGATCTGGCCTGGCAAACAGAAGATGGCCTGCACCATACTCTATTTCCCCAGGAAGGACAAAACACCATATTTTCACTCAGGAAGCCTGAGACCTGTCTGTGAGACATTTTCCTGACATTAATATGAACATGGGTTTCTCTGAATAGTGGACCTGTTGTTCCCAAAGGGGTCCTCGAGCCCCAAGAGGTCAGGAACCACTGGCCTGGGTGATCCTTACAGACCAGTCCATCCCTAGAATGAATGGACCCCCTCTCCTCAGAAAAGCCCAGGTCACTCTCAGGATGTGGCTGAGGGTTGTTTGGGGGAGGGGCTCGAGGTCTGTCTCTATTTTCAGAGGATGGTCTGCTTCCTGTGCTTGGCCTATAGGTGCAAAGGAGCTTGTAGAAATGCAGATTCTAGGGCCTGTCCCCAGGGATCCTCAGTCCCTGGGTCTGGGGAAGTTTGTGGGAACCAGCTTGATTTTCCATGAGCGACAGAAGGCCTTGAGCTCTCTATACCGAAATTGCCAGCAGTGGGAGGGAGGGGAAATGACTCGTAGCTTGCTGCTTGGGCATTTCCTGTGTGTGTGTGTGTGTGTGTGTGTGTGTGTGTGTGTGTGTGTGTGTAAGAGAGAGAGAGAAAGAGAGAGAGACAGAGACAGAGACTGGCAAGGGGGGCTCTTCTGCCCTAGAGCCATACTGCCTCTCCCACTTGAAATGTTTCCATGCCAACAGAAACCCTCAGCCCCCAGGAAACCTGTCTACAAAGTGCCCCCATACAGGTTTCTTCAGGCCCTGGCTCTGACTCTAGGGTGTTCGCTTTCAGAATGTTTTGACTGTGACCCAGCGTGAGAGAGAAGGTACAAGCGGGCACACAGGCATCTAAAACTGAAACAGAAGCTTCACAGAATGACTTTGCTGCGTAAACCCTGATGCATGATGCCATCCACTGTTCTTTTTCCCTTCTAAAAAAAGCTGCTAGCACCTTCAGAGTCGGTTTCCTGACCCACCTACCGGTCGCTGACCTGCAGCCTGAAAATCACAGCTCTCGAAGCCCGTAGAAGGCCTTGGGGGAGAGGCATCAGATGTGCCGTGCTTCGGGGTGGGCTTTGGAGCCAGACCTCCCAGGCCAGATGCTTTAGGCGCTGTGCAACCTTGGTGCGGCCACTTCACTTCTCTGTGCCTCAATTTCCTCCCTTTAATAGACATCATAATAGTACCTATGTGATGGGCTTTTGTGAGGACTAAATATCTTTACTATTGAGAAGTCCCTAAGTCTAGTGTCCACACAGCAGGTGCTCCATGCATGTGAGCAGTCGTGATTCCAGGTAGCTTTTACCTTTGCCAGGTGCTCTCAGGGCTTTCTGTGCACTGGCTCTTTAAATCTTACTCTCCAGAGCCAGGTGGGGTTGGAAAGACCATCCCCTCCTTTCTACAGATGAAGGGAGCAGCAAATAGCTGGGAAGGGGCTGCTAAAGACCAGAATTTCCACTGAGGGACTCCAGAGCCCACGTTGTTAAGCTTTAAGTTAGGGTCTTCCTGATGTCCTGCAAATGAGGAATCCGGGGCACAGCTGGTAATATACACAGATCCCCGGGCCCCGCCCCACACATACAGAATTGCCAGCTCCAGGGCAGAGGCCTGAGAATCTGTATTTTTTAAAAATCTTTTAAAAAGGGGATCCCTGGGTGGCGCAGCGGTTTGGCGCCTGCCTTTGGCCCAGGGCGCGATCCTGGAGACTCCGGATCGAATCCCACATCGGGCTCCCGGTGCATGGAGCCTGCTTCTCCCTCTGCCTGTGTCTCTGCCTCTCTCTCTCTCTCTCTGTCTCTGTGACTATCATAAATAAATAAAAATTAAAAAAAAAATCTTTTAAAAAGATTTTTATTTACTTATTCATGAGAGACACACACAGAGAGAGAGAGAGACAGGCAGAGGGAGAAGCAGGCTCCATGCAGGGAGCCCAACGTGGGACTCGATCCCGGGTCTCCAGGATCACGCCCTGGGCTGAAGGCAGCACTAAACCACTGAGCCACCCAGGCTGCCCGAGAATCTGTATTTTAGAGATGCTTTCTGAAGATCTTGTGATCAGGTGTGTCTGGGAGAAGAGTGCTGGGCAGGGTCTGCCTGTGGGAGTGACGTCACTGGGGTGAAGTGCTGGACAGCAGGACGTCATTGACCACAGCCCACATGCTGGTTTTCCAGAGTCTTGGCCACTCTTATCTAACTGGTCTACCATCAGGTACCCACCATCCCCACCCAAGGGGGCGGGCGTACTGGCTAGTTCCCAAAACACCATCCCACCTTGGAACCTTCTGTGAGGCTGCTATGGTGATCCACTCTGTGTTAAAAATTGGAAACAGTGCCTCAGAGTAGGTCAGTGACCCCCGAGGATGCCAGTGTTCTCTAGCAGGAGCTCTGGGCCCCTGCTGGCTGAGCTGTCCCCCACCTAGGGCATGACATCAGCACTCTGACCAGGGATGGGGGTGTCTCCTCTTTTTCTGAGGTGCCCAGTCCTTGAGGTGTTTTCCAAACACACAGATGCTGGCACTTAGGGCATGAGTGAAAGTCTCTTTGGGGGGGGCCTTGTTTATTTGATTTTTCTCCCATCAGCTCCACTTTCAGATTTATTTATTTTGTGTTTTTTCAGCTTGCGAGATAACAATATCTCAGACCGAGGCATCTGTAAGCTCATCGAGCATGCTCTGCACTGCGAGCAGCTGCAGAAGTTAGCGTAAGTCGGGCTGGGGCTGCAGACATTGGGCCTTGCGTCCCCCCAGCCACTCTCCAGGTCATGCCACTTGGGCAGCAGCTTTGAGCTGGGCTGGGGATGTTTGTAGGGTCGGAGGTACGGGCAGTTCCTGTGCTGAGGGACCCGGCTACCCTGGACTCGGGTGGTCACTGACTGCTGTGCTCTGTCTCCATGGCTCCTCTCTTTCGGAACTTTCCAGGCTGTTCAACAACAAATTGACCGATGGCTGTGCACACTCCATGGCGAGGCTCCTTGCATGCAAGCAGAACTTCCTGGCGTTGAGGTGAGCCCGGGGCTTTCCTTTTCCCTGGAAGCTGTCTTCTGCGCAGCTGAGGCAGCTTGGTCTGGTCTGGGCCCTGGCTTGGCCTCTACTGGACTCGCCATCTCCTGGCTGCATATGGGGCCGGCATCTCCCTGGAGCAGGGTTGTGCCAGTGCTCTGACATCCCAGCAGACTCTGGACTGGCTCTGCTGAGGGCTGCCTGCCCTTTGGGCTTTAGCCCCCAGGGTTGAAGAGGGTCTCCAGGACCTTTTCCTTCCCGGTGTCTAAGTGTCATAAGCTCTCTGGGGTTACTGAGCTCCCTGATGTACACTGAGCAGGTGCTATGGGTGTAGGCATGCAGCAGTCACCTGCCACCGCAGCAGTGGCAGCCAGTCCCCGAAAAGCTCTCAGATGGTCCTTTCACCGCTTGGTGGGTGCCAGCTTTGTACTCCAGTCTGCCCAGCCTGCGTTTCTGCTGCTCCTGGTCCTCCTGGCTCAACTGGAATCTCCTATCTGACACCATTACGGCACTTCTCCTGCTGGCCCCTGGCTTGGCCTGGCCTCTCTCTGTGTGTGTGTGTCTCTCTCTAACCCTGGGATCATCTTGTCTCCTGGATTTATGTGGCAGTGAGAGAAGGCAAAGCGAACACTTGCTTTCATCCATTCTTTCTACCTGCTGGGCTGGGTTTGGGGATAGGAGCTGCCGTTTTTGCATTGCTAACCACGTAGCACATCTCAGGCAGAGCTGCTGCAGCCAACCCCAGAGGTGCCACACTGTACAAAGGACCCGCTTCTGCCACCACCACCTGCTCACTTCCCCCAGACTCAGAATCTTGAGAGCGGCTGTGCCCAGAGAGGACTGTGTGGTAGTGAGAAGGTGCCACACTCAGAACTTGAGGCCTGAGGCCTGCATTTTGGACGAGCATAGCAGGATCGTTGAGAGCATGGGGCTCTGGGGCCAGACCAATCGAGGTTTGGGTCCAAGGTCCCTGAGATTCATTTGCTGTGTGACCGTGGGTCAGCCCGGTGTCTGTGACTCTGTTTCCCCTCCGCAAAATGCAGATAGTAATTACAGCGTCCTCATAGGTTGTTGTGATGATTAAATGAGTTAATAACCTGCATAGAAAGCTGGCACAATGGAGTCAGTGCTTTATGTTGGGAGCGCAGTGGCTAAAAGATGGTGGATAATCAAGCAAGTTCTCAGTATGTTTGTCCAACAGGAGTTCAGACCTCTGAAGAGGGATTAGATGCACAAGAAATTTGTTGGGGAAGATGGTTATGAGGGGCACTGGGGGAGGGTGCTGGGGGAGGCTGGGAGCGTCAGCGGGCTGCTGGGCAGGTTTCACCCTAAGTGAGGGGGAGAGGGAAGCAGGGATGGCTGGGAGGAAGCATCATGGCCTTCAGTACAGTTCTGAGAGCACGGATGGCGGTGAGTTCCAGACAAGTTGGCCCAGCAGCATCTTGAGTCTCCCTGTCGCTGGCTGGAGCCACCTGTGGGAAGCTGGCCTCCAGACAGAGGCGACCTTGTGTTTCCCAGCACGGTAGCAGGGGCCCTTGGTTACATGGCCTGTGTGGTCAGAGGTATGAGAGGCCACCACATTCCTTCTCGAAGGGGACCTGCCCTACAACATTGTGAGTTAGAGTAGCTTCAAGGATCTGAAAGTTCTCTAAAGAGAGGAAATTTCGTGTTATCCATTCCAGGAAGCCTGGGGCTGTAAGAGTTCTGGGGAGCTCTCTGAAACTCTCTGAGGTATCTGGATGTGGTTGGAGCCTCCTGCTTCCAGCTCTGGCTCAGCAGGATCCCCTCCCCTCTCCCAGTGGTGGGCCTGCCCTCTTTTGGAACAGGAGAATGCTCCTCGCACCAGTGGGGGGCCCAGGAAAGCTTCAGCGGAGCTAAAGCCTAGCACTAGCTGGTGGCTGACACAGGAGGAAAAGGTGTGCGAGTGACTCACCCTCCATCCCCTGGGGAAACCACCTCCTGAGACACCTGCCTATTTGCCTCCTGCCTGTACCTGTCACGCGGCTTTGCAAAATAGATTTCCCCACTTCTTTCCCTTTGCAACCGGGAAATGAAGTAGCGGGAGCAGGAATCATTACTGAGGAGGTTCCCCCAAGCAGGACTAGAAGAGCACACACTGAGCCTGTTGGGCGGGCAGGAGGGAGAGAATAGGCTCCTGCATCCTACAGAGAGGTCCTCAAAGCTTTTCTCCGTGTTTCTGTGTCTGGGACACACTTTCCCACCATCACCAGCCCCGGGCTCTCTGGGCACTCACATCTCCCTGTGCCTCACTGACTTGGTCTTCTGCCTTCCCTTCCAGGCTGGGGAATAACCATATCACTGCCGCAGGAGCCCAGGCGCTGGCTGAGGGGCTCAGAGCCAACACCTCCTTGCAGTTCTTGGGGTAGGTTGGATTCTGGGGCAGAGAGACCCGCATGGGGAGGTTGGGGGATGTAGAGGTGGGTGAAATGTTTCAGCTGGAAGTTCCCCAGAGTCAGGGGCAGAGAGTGGGTGGCCCTTGGCTGCTTCGTGATTGCCTTTCACTCAATAAACAGGAAGTTCAGGATGTGGGGGGTTGGGGGCAGTGCCCATGAGCTGGTAGAAGGAAGCCCTCCAATCCTTGCTGGTGCTAGGGCTGTGCTTCTCACCTTCGTGTGCACCTCGGAACTATTTGGGAGCTTCTGAAGAATGCCATTGCCTGGGCCCCACCCTGAGGTGTGGGGCTTAGGAATCAGGCATTTTAAGAAGTCCCCCCAGAGGATATGCAGCTGCAGCCGAGGACAAGAAGCCAGAGAGGAGATGCAGGTGGCCCCGGGAGGGGAGGGGGCTTCACCAGGTCTTTCAGAGCGCTTGTTGCTGCAGGACTGTGCCAGGCCTTTCAGGGAGGGCAGCGATTCAGACACAGGGTGGAGGGCAGTCCCACAGACCACAGGTCCCCAGAGAGTGTTGGAGTGGGGGTGGAGGGGCGTCCTCTGGTTGCTGGGCTGAGTGACCATCCCCACAGTGGCAGCTGCCTCTCCTGTCCCTTCTCACCTGGTGTGAAGTACGGTCCCTTTGATGAGAAATGGGAGTTTGAGAACCCAAGACTGTAGGAAGACAGACTAACCTTAAGACTCAACCCATTTCACTGGTAGGCAAGCTGCCCTCAAGCTCCGTGTGAACCAGAGTGGGACCATGTTGCTTGAAAGGTCAGCACCTTTTCCAGGCTGCATTATCAGCAGCATAGAGTCCAGCACCAGGGTGGCCCAGCCCCACTAAGCTTTCTCCTGCTCGATTCACAACTAGTATATGGGGGGTGTTCTCTTTCAACACATGTTTATTAAGGCACCTTTCTAGACCAGGCACTGTGCTAAAACCTCCAGTTACTATTGTCTGATCCAAACTGTTCTGAGTATTGTTTTTTTCCTTCTTGCCTAACAATATATCTTTCGTACCATAATGACTTCCTTTTTCAGAGACAAGCTGCTTAGTATTCCACTGGCTGGCTGGCGGTCATCTATTTGAAGGGCCTCATGTTGAGGCACACTTAGGGTTCAGGTTTTTTTGCTGTTACATGGTTTTTTGCTCTCTCCCTGGGGCACAGAGCCATGTTGGTACATAGCCAGAACCCCATAAACATTTACCTAATGAATGAAAGTGCAGTGAACCTCATACCTCGACCAGCTTTGCTCACTTGTACACATACAGGTCCAGGCGAACTTCTTATGTGTAAACCAGCCCAGCCACAAGGTATGAGCTGGGTGCCACCTTTGCAAAGGGAAACATCCATCCAAACTGCAAGTGGGTCTGAAGGGGAAAACCCTGGAAGTGAAGGAGTTTGATGCCATGAAGGAATAGGGGATATTAGGGAGGAGCAAGAGAGAATGCTGGCTTGTGGAAAAAGAGTGACACTTGTTTCAGGTGGTCCCCAAGGGTAGCAGTTCCCCAGGAAGCAGATCTGACCTAAAGGTCAGGAAAAATGTCACAACTGCGTGAATTGCCATTGAGAGTGAGTTCCCTGAGCCTGAGGTCATGTGCTAGGTGGGCCTCTACTGTTCTGTAAACCTGACTGAAAAATATGAGTGCAGTATGGCTGTTCTTCCAAAAACGGGGAGGCAGGTCCACTTTGCTGGGACCTAGGAGATCCACTGAGACCTTTCTGGAATTGGGTGGTCCTGCCCCTCTGGTCTGGGACACAGAGAGGAAGGGCACTGTTAACACATGTCTAGGACATATAGCAGTAACTTACTGACCCAATTTGTTGGCCTTTTTAGGTTCTGGGGCAACAAGGTGGGTGATGAGGGGGCCCAGGCCTTGGCTGAAGCCTTGGGTGATCACCAGAGCTTGAGGTGGCTCAGGTAAGCTTCTGGGTCTGTTTGGCCACAGGGAGCCAGCAGGAGGGAGGAGCCTGGGCCAGTTTGGGAAGTCCTTCATTTGCTTGAACTTTGTTTTTACCCTGCTGTGTTAGGCAGTGGGGTGAAAGAAAGAGAGCCTTAGCTTTGGAGTCAGGACATTTGAGTCTTTCTGGGTTACTTTGGAGTGTCTCTTCTTCCTCTCAAGGATCTTGATTCCCAAGGGTGCCTAGGTGGCTCAGTCAGTGAAGCATCTGACTCTTGATTTCAACTCAGGTCATGATCTCAGGGTCCTGGGATCCAGCACCACATCAGGTTCCATGCACAGGGAGGAGTCTGCTTGAGATTCTCTCTCTCTCTCTCTCTCCCTTTTCCTCTACCCTCCCCTTTCTTTCCCCTCCTTCCCTCTCAACTCTCACTAAAAAAAAAAAAAAAAAAAAAAAAAAAACCAAAAAAATTCATTAAAAAGGTCTTGATTCCTATCTATAAATTGAAGATTTGTGGCTGGATCAGATATATTTTATCTCCAAGACCAACAGCAATCCATGAATAGTGGCTGCCCAGGGCATCATGCCAAGAAGGAGTTGAAGGCTGCTTCTGGGCTGAATGAAAAAGAGCACTGTGGTCAATTAGTAATGTCTGAAATGACACCCACTGTGTAGTTGGGCTCTAGGTGTTGTGCCTTTTGCCTTCCTTGGGTTAGCTTATCTCTGAGGACCCTCTGTGCCTTGACATGTTTTTGTTCCTTGATTCCATTCAGCCTGGTGGGAAACGACATTGGCAGTGTCGGGGCTCGAGCCTTAGCATTAATGTTGGAAAAGAACGTGGCACTGGAAGAACTCTGGTGAGTTGGGGGGATTCACAGCTCTTTCTTTATTCGCGGGCCTCATCTGTGGAAGCAGATAAAACAGGAGTGGATAATTGAGTGGTTGGCCTTTGAGTTTGTCTTTCTGTGTCCCAAGTGGCATGAAGCCTATCGAGCCTGGCGTGAAGGTCCTAATTCTTTTTGGGTAATTGTATTTGTGGGTTTGTATACTGCCTCCATACCGCATGATGGTTGAGAGCAGAGAGTCTGGAATCAAGCTGGCTGAGCTTCAAGGCCTGCTGTGATCTCTGGCAAGTCATATAATACTCTGTGAATCCTGGGTTTCTTACCCATAAAATGAGGGATGACTGCTTCCAACTGTAAAGCATACGTTACTCTATCAGAATGTTTTATTTCTAAGTCGAGTGCCCAAGAACACCAGAGAGTAGAGTGAGGGTCACCTTGGAAGGTGGAGTGGGGTTTGGAGGAACTGTAAAGGGGAACCATAAATTGTGCTTACGTTGTTGACCTGAAACTGATTCTCAGTTTCCCGTCCTTTAGATGCCTCTAGTCTGGTCTCCGTATGACATGTTCTGGGCAGTCCCTGATTCTATCAGGGAGATAAAATGTTGACTTCTCCATGAAGCAGGGGGGTGTTGAAACCCCTGATCATTGTCACAAAATGGATATTGTGGTGGCCTTGGCTGTCAGCAGGGCCCCCTGGCTCTGCCAATGTCCCATTGATTATGTCCTGCTTGGGCTTTACCACTTGGAAATTCTAGTTAGAGACACGTCTCCCCCGTGGGTCTATTGGTTATAAATACATTAGGCTGCAGATGATGGCGGGGGAACCTCCCATGTCCCGTGGCTCAAACCAGTAAAGGAGTTATTTCTTCCCGTTCAGCCGGTCTGCAGGCAGGCCGCCTGGGGTGGTGTAATGGCTCCATGAGGCCAGCAGGGGTCTGATACTGTCTCTGTCCCTTCACATGTCTGTGGCTTCACTGTCCTGGTTGGGTGCCTCCTGGTCCCAGATGGCCGCTATACCTGCAGTACTTCTGTGTCCCCACATTCAGTCTGTATATCCAGGAAGGGCAGGAGGTACAGGCCAGCGAGGCCTCTCTCTTTTAAAGAGCATTTCCAGGGCCCCCATCCGCCAATTTCCCCTTATGGGTTCACAGCTGAGTGGATGTTACTGGCCAACCCCGGCCAGAGTGGAGAGTGAGAAATGCAACTTTATTCCCCCCGCCCAAGCCCATGGTTGCCCAAATGGAATGAGACTTCCAATAGTAAGAAAGGGAACATGGATATTCAGTCCCTGGGACATGAGGAAACTTCTCATGTAGAGGAGGCCTGGGGTGAATTCTCTCCCAAAGACACCCCTGGAATTAAAAAATCTCACACCCTACTCTTCCAGTTCTCACTTTATCTGTAACTGTAGATTTTCATTTCAGATTTTCAGATGTTGGATTTTTCTAACTGGGGGTGCAAGCAGGTACATTCTTAGAATAATAAATGTTACCTCTTCCATAATAAATGTTACCACATCAACTGGATTTTCTCTCTTGTTCTTGCCAGCCTGGAGGAGAACCATCTCCAGGATGAAGGTGTGTGTTCTCTGGCCAAAGGACTTGAGAGGAATTCAAGTTTGAAAGTTCTGAAGTAAGGAGCCTATAAGCAGGAACCAGGATGATAATGATGTGCCCGGTGGGGGTGGGGCAGGGAGGGGCGAGGGGGTATATGTGGGCAGCTTCCTGCCTGGCTAACTCCCATAGGGTGACTTGGCAGTAGTGTCAGGGTTTCCTCCCAAGCACAGACGGAGATTCCAGGGCAAGCTGTTTACTCAGGAGGTGGTCCCAGCACACAGTGGTGAGAGGTCAGTGAAATGATGTAGGGGAGGACAGGGACCCAGTATCAGGTGTGGGGACAGTAACAGGTGTGTCATCAAGCATTATCACCCGGGGTATCACCCAGGGCAGCTGGGGCTCAGACCTGCTGGGAGGCTCCAGGAGCCTCTACCCAACTGGAGAGCGAGGCAGCAGGGGTATTTATCCACTAACTGCCTGTCCTCACTGGTGTGCCTGTGGGGATATGAATTTTCCAGCACTTCCAGTTTGCCCTGCACACAGCTGAGCACGCTCCTGGGGTCTGTAGCAGAGAGCAGAGGTTTTCCCAATGAGCAGCCCTCAGAGGTAGATGGGGAACCTGAGCACATGTGTGGGGGGTTGCTGATGGCATCTACTAATGGGGCTTCTGGGACATGTCCGCCCCCTTTCCAGGGGGCCATCTCTGGCTCCAGCAGACCTCTTCTGCCAATCATCTTTAGTTTCTCTCGTGTTATGCAGGCAGGCGTGCTTGCATTTATTCATGTGTGCATTCATTCATTTCTTTGTTGTGCATCCATGCGTGCATTCATCCATTTATGTATTGATGCAAGAAATATTTCTGGAGCACTCACTATGCCAGGCATTGTTGGATGACCCGAGGATAGAGTGGTGGAAAGAACAAAACAGGCCTCAGCCCCCTAGCTCTTAGATCTTAGGGGAGAGGCAGATAATGAACAAGTAAGCAGATATACAAGATTATTTATAATAAAGGCTCCAAAGAGAATTCAAGAGGGAGAGGTGTCAGGGAGTGTCTGGAGGGGCAGGGTTGCAGCTGCCTGGGCAAAAAAGCTGGCATTGGAATTGAAACCTGAATAACAAGAAAAGTTACTGTTCTCGTAATGTTGAGGTCTCAGGACCGCGCACTCCAGGTGGACCGAACTGCAAGTGCAAAAGCCCTGAGACAGAAGCAAGCTTGGTGGTTTTGGGAACAGTGGGCAGGGCCTGCGTGGTTAGACTGTAGGTAGGGAAGGGTAGAGGGAGAAAGGGGCAGGGTAAGGAGGCCACATAGGCCTCAGAGCCATGGGAAGGATTTGGGGCTTTTTTCTAGGGGCATTGAGATGCCTCTGGAGGATTTTAATCAGGGCAGTAACATGATCTGATTTATATCATAAAAAGATCATGCTTGCAGCTTTGTGCAGAACAGATGCGAGAGGGGTAAGATGGAAGTGGGGAGACCAGTCAGGAGCTCCTGCTGTCTTCCAGGCAGGAGATGAAGGAGACTTGGATCAGGCTGGTGGCAGTGGAGAAGGCTGGTGAAGGCGGGCAGGTGCTGGCTGGAGATTCTGGGGAGGGTCCAGGAGCCGGAGGGCTGGATAGTGGCAGTGTTGGTTGGAAGTTGTGGTGACCACTGCTGGCGGGCTCAGTGGGCTCAGTGGGCAGGTTCCCAGGCCACAGGGTCAGGGAGGGATAGCAGATGTGAGGAGGAGCCCAGCTAGTGATCATCATGGGCTTCTGTCCGGGCTCCCCAAGGCTGGCGCCACACCTGCCGGGGTGCCAGAGGTCTCACTTGAGAGGGACGTCAGGGCATCATCAGATGGTTCCTTGTGCTACAGGAAGGGTGGCATCTGCCCTGACAAATGTGGCCCCGGGGAAAACGCTTGCCTTCAGAGGCAGGCAGACAGCTGCCTCTAGGAGAGTGTCTGCTTTGCTGCCAGCCCGCCATCCACTCTGGCAACACTTGTTTGTGTTGCTTTGCAGGGGCGAGGAAGTTGCCAAATGTTTGGGGAAAACACTTCCACTCGTCATTTGGGTGAAATGGGGCTGGGAGGCCTGGGTGATGCCTGGATTGTCTAAGCTGGGATGCCAGGCTTTGCACACCGAGGCCTTTGGCAGTACCTGGTTTAGTATTAACCGAGTGTGGACGTGGCACATTTGTCCTCCCTCGCTGTTGCAGACTTACCCCAGTTGACCCGGCTGCCAGGTAATAGCAGCAGGTGCTGTCCCACGCTGCCTAGCCTCGAGTCTTATAATTAAGCACTCCTGAACTCTAGCATCCCTCACTGTTTCCCCATGAAAGCCAAGCTTGTTGGGGTGCTTGGGTGGCTCAATCAGTTAAGCATCTGCCTTTAGCTCAGGTCATGATCCCAGGGTCCTGGGATGGAGTCTCAAGTTGGGCTCCCTGCTCAGTGGGGAGTCTGCTTGTCCCTCGCCTTTCCCCTGCTTGTACTCTTTCTCTCTCAAATAAATGAATAAGATTTTTTTAAACCAAGCATCATATATATATATATACATATATATATATGAATATATATATATATATATATATATATATATATATATATATATCCCCCTACATCTTTCTTTTTCTAGGCAGAGTGACTGCCAAACATTGCTTAAACGTGTGGGCTCTGAGGGATTGGGTTTGGACCCCAGCTCCACAATTACCCACCATTTCTCCTTGGATTTGTGCTCAAATAACCTGGAGTGTAAACAGGGGTAAAAAGGACCCTGCTTTTAGGGTTGCAAGCACCACTGAAATGATAGAGGTATCAAGCTGGCACGTAGTTGGATTTCAGCTAATATTGGCTGTTGTTATTATTAGTACTAGCTTAGGGTCAGCTTCCTGGATGTTCCTGAAATCATGGAGGGCAGACATGTACGTAGTGGAGCTGTCTCAAGAGCCAGGCTATGAGCTAAAGGACAGCATGGGGTGATGGCTCTTCCCCTGCTGTCCCTGACCAGGTGCTTCTCCCCGCCCAATTGCCAACCTTGTATTTTCTCAAATCCATATCCCTGTTCTCCCCCATCTCCCCCCAGATGAAAATATTACTCTTCATTGATTATTTCCCTTCAGTTGAGTATTGTGCCCAGTATACCACAGAATATGCCATCCTTTTGTTTAATTCTTAGACTCCGTGAGGTAGATACTTTTGTAGGTCTGTCTTACAGAGGAGGCAATTGGGACTAATTTGCCTGAGATTAAAAAGGAAGTGGAATACATTGGATTGGAACCCAGCAAGTAAAATGCACATACTTAACCCCCATGCCATAGCAACTTCCTAAGGCAGTAGCTACTTAATTAGATACATGACTGTGGATAGCGGAGGGGACAAGTGTGAATTTCCCTTAAGGCCTTGAGCCTTTGTGGATGAGCTCGTTGGGAATCACAGGAGAGGGACATGTCAAGGGGACAGGTGGGCTTCTGTAGGCTGGCCAACTCCCAGAGCCTCCTTTAATGGGACAGGCCCAAGAGGAGAATCAAGCATCCTTGAAGCTCACCTGTCCATCTTACTCTCTAGGCTGTCCAACAACTGCATCACCTACCTTGGGGCAGAAGGCCTCCTGCAGGCCCTGGAAAAGAATGATACCATCCTGGAAGTCTGGTAAGGCCCCTGGGCAGGCCTCTTTACCTCTCTGAGCCTCACTTTTCCAATCTGTAAAATGGAGCCAGGAGAGAGGGATACCTGGGCATTTTCCCTCTGGGCCCTGACATTCTGTAGCATTCTGCATGCAATGGATCTAATCTCTCTCTGGGAAAGATGTTTTTATATCTCCAAGCATGGACCAAGTGGGTTTTTTTTTTGTTGTTGTTGTTTTTTTCTTTTAAGTGATTTGTTTTTAAGTCCTGAGTATTCAGGAATACTTCAGTTCCAGGTAACAGTGTAAGGAGGGGGTGTGGCGGATGAGTGACACAGCCACAAGAACTCCGGGCCATTACACCTGCCTTCCTAGATCAAGGCTGTTGTATCAGAGCCTTTGGATGGAGGTGACATCGGCAGTGGGAAGCGGGTACTGTTGCACAGTGTTTCTAGATCTTTATAATTAAAAGCCATGTTCCTTCATGCATTTGAAAAAAGCAGTGAGTCACAACTTGAGAGATTGATCCTCCTTCTTTCCAGGGATGTATTTATCACTCACCGAGTTAGTAAAAAGATTTCCTCTGGCTTAACATGTTAAGAGTGAATGTCCCGCTATACCCATTTCAGGCTCTGGGCTAGAAGCCAGCCTTTTAAAAGTAGGAGATTTCCCCATGGAAATCTGTTTTTTTGAGGTTTCTCCTAAAAGCTTCCAACTCTGGGTTCCTACACAGAAAATGCTGGTAAGTAAGCAGAGTAGAGAAGGACTGATCCCACTCAGCTGGGCAGACTGGCTCATGCTGACCATAGCACGGCCACCAAGCCTGTCGTCTTGGACCGGCTACTTGGACTGCTACATATTACCTGTCTCATCCCTGCGAGCTTGTGACCCTTGCTTTGCATATGCAGATTGACTGCTCTCTCCCTCAAAAATCCTATCAAGACAGCAGCAACAATACATATCGCAGGATGAAGTTAAAAATAAAGACTTGTAGGAGTCTGTCCTGGGAAGAGATTTTTTCCTTTCTGGATGATTGTGTAATCCCTGTAGGCCATGAGGTCCTCAGGGCCTGGGCAGTGTGTGGGTTTTTGTTTTTGCGTTTGTTTTAAACCATCGCATGGTTATAGGAAATGTCACATTCTTGTCCCCGGGGGAAGGAAGCCAAGATCAGGTTGATATTTTAAGGGTTCTGATGTTATTTGCTGCCTGTTGGCAGAGCATGGGAGGGCATCACGGCTTGCTCACTGCATTCTTGATGGATTCTGCTGTTGCCTTAAAAAGAATCGCTGGCCTTGGGGAGTCGGGGCCGGCTGGGTCTGGTGTGGATTTTCTCTGCAGAGTCACGGAGGCTTGCTTCATCACATACAGTGATTCACGAGCCACCTGGTGGACCGGTGGACCGAGCTAACACCCACATGGGAAGGCTGTGGCTGGGCTCAAGGGGCCAGGCCATTTAGGCCTGGGGCTTAGAAAGTAGCGGCTTCTAATGAAAAGCACCGCTCTGGCTCAGTGCTCATTGAAACCCCTCTTTGCTTTACCCCCTTTAGGCTCCGAGGCAACACTTTCTCCTTGGAGGAAATGGAGAGGCTCAGCCAGAGGGACACCAGACTGTTGCTCTGAAGCCGGGGGGGCCAGCATTTATCTCAGTTTGTTTGCGAACAGGCTGTGGGTGTGGGTCCTAGAAGCTGGATTACATCTGGCAGCAGCCCATTAACGCAGAGCTGCATCCTGCCCAGGGCAGGGCTGGCACAGTGGGTCATCTTTGTTCTGGCAGAAGAAGGAGCGGAGGAGCGACAGTGCCCCTCAGAGTGGACATTTCTGCAGCCTACTTCTGCATCCAGTTGTTCCCAAGATTCCGTCCATGGAATGCAGAAGAGGGCCAGCTCCTCTCCACCTGCAGCTGGTCTGACTTGGGTCAGTGGGGCCCATGGGTGTTACTGCATCACTGTGTGCCTGTTGCTGTAGAGACCTAGATCCATATGAGAGGCCCCTTTCCACCTGCTTCACAATGAGGAGAGGGAGTCAGGAAGCAGCTTTCTGCTGTCTTAACTCGTGGGTCGTGATCTATCCAGGCCGTTCCCCACCTCTTGTCCCTCCACCCATCCTGGACCCCTGCACCTGGCACTTCCTTTGTGAGTAAGGATTCAGAATACCGGTGTCGTCAGCTTTGATATTTTGAGCCTCCCTCTACCACACCCCTACCCCCACCCCTACACCTGCGCAGAGTGGGAAGGGCTCTAATTTACCTGCCATCCTTCCTAATACTTAAGACATTATTGAAAGGGAACACATGACAGCCATTTGTTCCCCAAGACATTTTGGATTGTCAAGAAAAATAAGACCATGCTACAGCTGATATCACACACACACACACACACACACACACTTCCATTTCCAGTGAAGTCAATTAGTCTTCATTCAGTTAAGCCTTTGGAAACTACTCCCCACCAGAATGCAGTTTTTAGGATCAGTCTGGGCCAGAGTTTTGAGCAGTCCCACCAGGTCTCCTGTTGATGCCTGGGAGCTGGATTCTGACAGCCGACTTCCAAAAGACATGCATAAGAGACGGTCCAGTGTTATGTGACTTAAAGTTATGGATTAAACGTTTACAGGGGCAAAATCAAAGCCTTTTCCTTACAAGGCACATGTTTTTCTGGATTTTCTCCAAATGATGCGTGAGGCTTCAACCTCTGTAAACTCAGGTGCTCTGCAAGTGTTATTATTTAAACACTATTGTTTGGGATAACTGGTTAATATTTATAAACCGCTTTGTTATATTCACTCTGTTTTTTTTTTTTTTTTGTAAAAAACACAACCATGAATGTTATGCTGTAAATAGTCACAGAGAAGAAATCTGTGGAGTCCCCAAAGCTGTCTTCATTGTGACCAAACATTAAAAAACAAAACAAAACAAAACGAACATTCCTGAATGTTGTCAAATATCAAAGCACAATTTTCTACTTAGAGGGGGAAGAATGCTGTTTTGAGCAGAAAATTTATTGTTTGGGGCAAAAGCAATTCTTAGAAATGGGCTTGCGAACAAAACCCTTTGGGCTTCGGCTCAGAAAGGTTTAACCCTGCGTGAAATTTGAGGCTGTGCAGGGAGGAGCCTTGTGGTGCCCCACATGGCTGAATGGCAAGTGTGAGGAGGTCTTTGGGCCTCCTTTGATTCTCTCCCAGTGATTCCAAGAGTCTTTAGCAGGGGAGGGATGGAGAAGGTTCGAGAACAGCTCTCCTCAGTGGGCAGCCTCCTGGGTAGGCCTTATTGACCTCATTCTCAACTGCATTTAATGAGCAAGGGCTCAGGTGGCTACTCACTGAAGTGAGATCCGCTCCCTTGAAATGTTTTGCGTGGGCCTGGCTCACTAAATGGCTGCGGCATCTCCGTGGGCTCTCGGTGGTGGTGGTAGTTTCTGTCCAGACAACTGTTCTGATACAGAAGACTAGGAGGAAGGTGGAGATGGATGGGCTTGCTTTCCCCGAGGACCATACGCAGCAGTCCATTCGTGTGGTGGCGTCTTGGATTGTAAATTTCATTTTCCTTAAATTGATTCGTCAGTGATGTGTTGGCCAGATATGTTAGGACCGTCGGTGGATGAACAAAACAGACATGATCCCTGTCCTCAAGGCACTTGAGGAGGGAGGAGAGGCAGGAAGGATACTAGTGAACTGGAAGATATATAAAATAAGGTCCGCTGTGGTAAGTGGTAGGGAGGAAAGAAACAAAGGTTCAAAATAGAGGGGAACCTTCAAACTGGGGATTGGTCACAGACCCGTAAGCTGGGACCCCAAAATGAGAAGGGGCTGGCTTTGCCAAGAGTGGGGGGTCTTGTTCACTGTGGATGAGCTGCACGAAGACCCTGTCATGGGGAAGAGCTTGGTATGTGTACTAGGCTGAGTGATGGCCCCAAATATTTAGCTCATCATTCCTGGAGCCTCTGACTGTTGCCTTATGTGGCAAAAGGGACTTTATAAAGATGTGATTAAGTAGTGCCTGGGTGGCTCAGTTGGTTAAGCATCAGACTCTTGACTTTGGCTCAGGTCAGTATCTCAGGGTCAGGAGATGAAGCCCCACGTCTGCCAGGGTCTGTGCTCAGCAGGGAGTCTGCTTGAGATTTACTTCCCTCTCCTTTTGCCCCTCTCCCTCTCAAGCTCTCTCTCTTTCTCAAAATAATAATAATAATAATAATAATAATAATAATAATAATAATAAAAGATGTGATTAAGAGGAGGATCTTGGGATGGGGAGAGTTTCTTACATTATCTAGATAGACCCTAATTGCAACCACAGGTGACTTTGTAAGAGAAAGGCAGAGGGAGACTTGAAGGAAGAAGGTGGTGTGACCCCAAGTAAGATGCTAGATTGCTGGCTTCAAAGGTAGAGGAAGGGGCCCCCTGGGCCAGGACATGTAGCTCTGGAAGCTGGAGAAGTCAAGGACACAGATTTTCCCCTAGAACCTCCAGAGGGAGCACAGCCTTGCTGCCTCTTTGGTTCTAGCCCATTTTGGATTCTGGTCTCCAGGACTGTAAGAGAAAAATTTGTATCATTTTATGTCACCAAGTTTATGGTCATTTGTCACAGCAGCCACAGGAAACAAATATGGTATGTTTAAGGCAAGCTAAGGGGTGAGTATCACTACATGGGTTCGGGGAGGTAAATAGGGCCAGTTCATGAAGCACTGGGTTGACCATGTGACCATATGACCAAGGTTTGGGCTAGATCTTAGAATAATGGCAGGCCATTGGAGAGTTCTAAGCAGGGTCACAACATGAACCAATGATGTTTAAAGAAGACCAACTTCTGGTTGGAGAAGGGTCTGTAAGGCATAGGGGTGGGATGAGCAGAAAAACTAGAAGGACCACTGAGGAGCTATTGTGGGTGAGAGGCAATTGGCTGTTTTAATGTGGTGTCAGCAGAGGTGGAGAGAAGAGGATGGAGAGAAACATTTTAGGAATCGATTCCCAAAGGTTTACAAATGGAATGGATGAGAGAAGAGGGAGAGGGGAGACTGAAGGCTCATTTTTTAAAAAAAGATTTATTTATGAGAGACACACAGAGAGAGCCAGAGACAATAGGCAGAGGGAGAAACAGGATTCCTGCAGGCAGACTGGTGTGGGACTGGATCCCAGGACCCAGAGGCTCAACTGCTGAGCCACCCAGGTGTCCCAAGGCTTCTCGATTTTTGACTTGAGTAACTGGGGACAGCACTCTGGAAGTCAGGTGGGAACAAGTGTGGAAGCAGGAGGGACTTTGTTTCAATTGTCAAGTTTGGGACACCTAAGTGAAGTCCAGTGAAGACACTAAGTTGTGCTGTGAGTCTGAAGCTCATGAGACAGGTCACTGCCAGGTTTAACAGCATGGGTGTCCTCAGCATCTAAAGGGGAATGGGGTCATTGGGCCTGGATGTTATAACCCAGGGAGAGATTATGGAGAAAGAAGAGTTCAAGAGGGCCCAGGGAAGGGTGCCACCAGGACCTGGATATGGACTTACTGTCAGAGCTCAGAGTAGAAGCTTCTTGAATTTCCAAAGTCCAACAGATCCACCAAAAGCATTCTAGGCCTGGGCAGGTAACTTGCAACCAAGTTAGCAGACTTCCAATAATCACTTTGCAGATTTCAGAAATCACTTCCAGAACAGAAACAGACACATTCCAGATCTGTGGCTGAGAATACATAATTCTTATGTGCAGAGGAAAAAAAAGGTACCAGCAGCAAGATAATTTTTTAAAGGAGCTTCAGACTTTAATTATATTCACCATCATCCTAGAAGAAAAAAAAAATGTCAATCTGAGTGCTCCCCCCCACATCCCCCCCCCAACATAGCGCCAAAACCAGATACTGGAATGAATATACCCCGCAGAAGTGTGGGAGGTGGAATCACATTCTAAGCAGGCTGAGTTGAGACTACATACAGCATCATTTCATTATTGCACCAACACATCTTCACGCCTCCATCCCCACTCAGGAGATGGGTGCAGCCCAGCGGGTGAAGCACAGAGCGGTGGGGCACACCCTCTGATGTGCCCAGGCGAGGGAATGCATAGGCTCCGGCCCTGGGTGGCAGCTCTCAGGTGAACAGCAAGGTCGTGAGGACCATCAGGGCCATCTCGGGCAGTTCCCCTTGGAGAATTACATGGGGAGAGCCTGCAGCTGTGCGGATGGCAATCCAGAATCTAAGGAATCTTGTTTTATTTTTTCTCTTCTTTAATCCTTCCTTCCTTCCTTCCTTCCTTCCTTCCTTCCTTCCTTCCTTCCTTCCTTCCTTCCTTCCTTCCTTCCTTCCTTCCTCCTTTCCTTCCTCTAAATATCATCTCATCTATCATCATTTCCGGAACAGTCCAGAAATCCAAAATCCCCTAAGCATCACCCCTCCCTTATCACTCATCCTGAAAATCCCTCCTCTCCCTTTTTTACTTGGAACAACTTTTTTCTTGACATCTTCAGTTCCACATCCCCCACCTCCAGCAAACAAGGGCCTCCTTAGGGCCCCACCCCTTGCCGGGCTTACTGCCATCAGTGTCTTAACTGGCCTCACTGCTGCTGCCCTTGCCCCACAGCGTGAGCCTGTGAAAAGGTAAATCAGATGAGGAACTGCTCTGATTGAAATTCTCCAGAATTTCCCAATCTGGCTCAGGGTGAAAGTCAAAGTCCCCTGCTGGCCTGGCCCAGCCCCGTGTTTTCACTGTCCTCCCCTTTGCCACTCACCGCCACCCCCCCCCCCCCCCCCCCGCCCCACCTCCCCCTGTGCTCCAGCCACACAGCTTCTTGATGGCTCCTTGATAATGCAAACTGCTTCCAGACCTTTGCATTTGCCTATTTCCTCTTACAGGAACAGTCCTCCCCAGACATTGGCATGGCTAGCTTCCTCATTTACTATAGATCTTTGTTCAAGTGTCAGCTCAAGGGAGTCCTTGCCTGAACTATCTACCTAAAATAGCAGTCCCCAACCACTCTCTTCTCCCCAGCCCTGCTTCATAGTGTCTTCTCAGTATGCACCACCCGACATACATGTGTTTCTTCCTTCCCCTAGAATGTTAGTTAGCTCCATGAGCACAAGAGCCATGAGAACAAGAGTCCTTTGGGTCTAGAGTGTGCCTAATGCATAGTCGATGCTCAAATATTTGTTAATCGAATGGAGAATCATCCTGCTTAAAGGAGGAAGAACATAAAAGTTGGGGAAGATTATAAAAATGAATCACCTTTTCCCCAATACTATTGGTGTCTCCTTCCTAAGAGAGGAAGGCCTCCTGCCACATGGCATCATTCCTGATGTATTTACTGTCCCAAGTGGGATTCCAGATGCAGCACAAAGGTCCTAATGAAGAGCATTAGACCCTTTTCTCTGTGGGTGTGTTTTTCAAATCACACAGAAATAAATCATTTGCCATTGATAATAGCAAATAGCTCAAACAGGGGAAGCATGGATTTATAGTTCAGCAGGATTAGGGTAAAGATCATTAAAGTAATTCCTTTTATCTTATCAAAAAGAGCTTTTGGGTGACCAGAGTAAAAGCCCCCAGACAGAATGTTCAGTAGCACCTGGAGCCTCCCCCCATACCCCAACTGCCAAAAGACAAGCATATCCCTGGTACGGTGGACTCTCCACTCATCCATTGATTAAAACACCACACTGGGCTGTATGGAGAAAGAGTCTGTGCAGTATCCCTGCCTCTGAGGCTGCCTGGTCCAGCTGACCCCATCATTTAGAGCTTATTCATTAGCCCCATGGTTTAGAGCTTATTCTAAATGCTCCTATTCACAGGAGGGGTGGAGAGTTGGCTGGAAGCATGGGAGGCTGGATGAACTACTGGAATTGCCATTTCCTGGGAGGGAAAAGGCAGGACTGTGGTAGGAGTGGAGGAGTGTCAGGAGCTCACTTTTGGCTGTGTCAGGAGGAGAAGTTGAATCGGCAGTAGGATATAAAATACTGATTTTGGTGAGGCTGGAAGTAGGAGGTTGCCTGTGGTAGCCATTTGGGGAGCATGGGGCGGGGCCGAAGAACTAACCATTACTAGTGCTGCTGAGAAGCTTTGTTTGGGTCCTGCCTAGGTGTTAGTCCAAGCCACAGGTCCCTACCAGGCGATCAGATTTCCAGCTCTTGGGGGAGGGAGCTCCTTTCAATTCAATGGCTTTTTGTTGGGTTCCTGCTGCGTATAATGAGAGCTATGTGCACAACAGTTTAGAATCAGAGTGAAATTATTAAGACCCTTCCTTGGGATCCTGCTCTTAAGTTAAAGACCAAAACTTGACCCTGGCTTCCAAGGTTCTGCCTCAAGGGCTCTTTTTGCCCACATTTACTGTGCTCTGTCCCTTTCAGTTTCTTCAACACGTCACGCATAGTCTTCTTTCCTTTGCTAAAGTGCTCCCTCCCCCGCTCTGCCCCTAGTCATCTTTCCTTCATCTTACAGGTGACTTCCTCAAACAGGCCGCCCTAACCCAAGCGCCCAGCCACCATTTATGTGTGCACAGAACAGTTCTCCTTCTGGGGCTTCCTCCGCCCTCCGTAATTCAGTAAGTGATCTTGTAGCTAGTCATTTAAGGTTGGCTCTTCCTTGCCAGAGGGCAAGGGTGGGATCTCCTCTCCCTCTGTGTGTCTCGGTACCTGCTCGGTAGCTCCACCAGCAGTTGTGTGAATCTTGGCTGGGCTGAGTGGAACACGCTGTGTCAGGTGGTGGATACACAGAGGTGAACAAGCAGGGCCTGGAGCTTTCTGCAAAGACCCTTGGAAGAAGGTGGACTTCGCTTAGGCCTGAAACAGAGGGAGGATTGGAAGGTAGAGGGGAGAGGCATTTCAGCTGGAGGATCTGTTTAAACAGAGCTGGAAAGAGTCCTGACTCGAAATCAGGAGAATCAGGGTCTCACTCAGCTCACCTCTTAGGTGACCTGGGACAAGTTATTCTCCCTCTCTGGACCTTAATCTCTTGTCTGTAAAAGGAGAGGCTGGTATATCAAGAATTGCAAATAATTGCACCATGACACTATTCCCCCACCTTATCCCCTGGCAGACATCTCTTTCACCCCGAGAGCCTGAACAGAGTTTTAGAATTGTTTTCAACACAAAGTCCTGGGCAGCCATTACCAATTGATAGGAGATGGTAAATGAGATAAGCCCTATTTATCAGACGTGGCTTGGGAGACTATCTCTTGAATGAAGTCGGGCTTTGACAGTGTCTGGTTCAAGGAATGGGTCACAGGAGGACAGAGCGAGGGTTCTGACAGCTATGGGTAGAGCAGAAAGCCCCACTGAAGCAGAGGGCTCAGCAGCACCAAACACCACCATCAGAAAAGGCTTGAAGATGTCCTAGTTCAGTGGTGGCAAACTGGCCTATAGGGGCCAGGAG
The DNA here is from genome assembly GCF_003254725.2 of Canis lupus dingo. Classification (NCBI taxonomy): domain Eukaryota; kingdom Metazoa; phylum Chordata; class Mammalia; order Carnivora; family Canidae; genus Canis; species Canis lupus. The sequence continues at coordinate 63,147,199 of NC_064244.1, read as the reverse complement.
ATAATATAAAGGAGACAAATGTGCCGTGAGAATAAACTAGGGAATGGTGAGCAGTGTGGCGAGTGGGGGAAGGGGAGACTGCCTGCCTTTTCTCAAAGGTTTCAATTCAAACTCTTTCCCTCCCACTGCACTTCTACTTCTCCCTCCTCCTCCTCACTGTATAGGTCAAGCGAAAACAGTCTTCAGGCTGAATTGCTTGCCCAGACAGCCAGACGATGACCTCTGAGTCCTCCTGACTTTACTGGAGAATCTAGATCTGGGAGGGAAGAGTATCACTGAAGGCCACACTGTGAGCCAGGCCTGTTGATTTCTTTATTGCTTTCTACTGCATTGTGGTTCAGGAAGCTTGGGACCCAGCATAAGGATGAACTAAGGAGAGACAAGAGTAGATTGAGGCTTAGGTTTTCAAAAGCTGTCCACTGCATCCTGGGTGCTTATGGCAAGGGAGGTGGGTGGCCCGTTTACTAGTACTATTAGCGATCACTCATGTGACTTCTTTTATGTGCTCACTGGTTTAAACTGCCCAGATCTTCAGAAATGTCACTTTCCACTGGGGAAATGTTCCCTCTCATGATTAAACACACACACACACACACACACACACACACACACACATACCTCTTCTATCCTCAGTATTAATCACCTTCTCCTATAATTGGTATTTAAAATGTCAAAGGAGAAGGAATTAATTAACAGGAGTATCCAGTGCAGCAAGGCATGCTATGCTGCAAGGCTCTGGGACTGATTATAAAAAGCACTTCCTTAAATATTTTGAGCACTTTTGGGAATCTGAAACCTCCCTTCTAATTGAGAGATCCTTAACTACACCCCAAGTCCTGGCTGGTGGCCAGGGGTGCAGAGCCGAGTGAGGCAGCGAGTGGAAATCCCTTCCTCGCGCCACCCTAGGGAGACCTCCCTGCAAACTGGGATAGGTGGCAACAGAGGTTTCGAAACAGCAGAGGTCCCTGGGTGGATTCTGAGGGAGGAGAAGAGATTCAGCATGACTGAGCTCCGGCGGTGTGTCGGGAACTCAACCCGCGGCCTTTCACAACAGTTCTGTAGGACAGGTGCTGACGGTTATCTCCATTTTACAGATGAGCATATCGAGGCTTAGCGTGGTGGCGAGATCCTCAGGTCACGAGGCTCTCAGTTGAAAGCGCAAAGGATTCAAACTTAAGTCTGATTCTAAAGCTTTGCTTTTTTTCGTGGAATCTTGAAATCCTGCGCCCAGCTCGCGTCACCCCAGTCCCAAACTCCCTGCAGGAGTTTTGACAGCTACGCCAAGAGCCCAGACCCGGGCCTGGGAGGTGCAGCGGCGAGCAGCCCAGCGCCCCGCCCCGGCTCCGGTGCCGACCAATGGTAATGCGGCACCCGCAGCCTTTTGTCCAATCAGCTGGAGCTCCCCGCCCACCTCCCCCGCTCCGCCCCCCCCTCCGCTTTCCCTTTGGCTCGACCGAGCTTGACGGAGCGGAAAGTCCCTTCAGCCGGCTCCGGGCCGGCAGCCATTGGAGGAAGGTCTGTCAGAGGGCCGCCCAATCAGAGCGCGCACAGAGACGGGTCTCGGGCTGTGATTGGCCAGCGCGGCAGCCGCCCCTCCCCCCGCTCCCCTCTTCCCCCCCCGGGGCGGCTCGGAGGCGGGGCAGGTGGGGGCGGGCCCAGGTAGCAGGTTCGGCTGCGCCGCGGCCGCGCGTCGGAGGTAAATATTAAGGCGGTGGGTGTGGGGCGCTGGGGCCGGACCGGGACGCGGGCTAGCGACCCCGGGAAGGGGCGACGCCCGGCCGCCGAGGTGAGTGAGCGAGCGGGCGGGCGGCTGCGCCCCCAGGCGTCCCTCCCCGGCCTCGGGGCGCCTCCAGCTGCCGCCGCGGCCGTCGGGCCCTCGGCGCCGGCCCGTTAGTTGCCCTGGCCCGGAGCCGGCCAGGCCCGCGGGGTGCTGAACCCGCTGACGTCAGCCCGGGCTCCCCCCCCGGGGCTCCCCCCCACCCCTCCCCGCCCCCGGGCTTCCCGAGAGGGCTGCCGAGCCGGGGGAGCGTGGTCGCCGCCGCCGGGACCTCCGAACAGAGAGGACCTGCCGTGGGAGCCGCGGGGGAGACCTTTACAGATGGGGAAACTGAGGCACGGGCCGCCGGCCGGCCCCCGACGGCCCCGAGAGCCCCGGCTGTCCGTCTCGATCGCTCGGCCTCGGGGTGCTGGTGGCTCCCGTCCAGGAAAGGCAGTCGGGGCTCTGGCCTCGTTAATGGCGTGTTCTGCTTTTTCTTTCAGTTTCCCCCTTTCCAGGGTGAGGATGGTTTCCTACGACCCGGAGTTCTTTAGTTGAAAGGTGCGCTCGCTCTGTCGAAACAAGGTATTCTTTTCCTTCCTTTTGTTTTTCTTTGTAATCGTGTTGAAGATCTGCCCCGGGGGCGGGGGGAATTGGGGAGTCTTGAGAGAAGATAGTGTTTCCTGGATTTGTTTCTCGGCTGGGTCAGCTGCCCGGTTATTCATGTACTTGGCATCTTTTCTATTCCACCCTGTGGCATTTGCATGTTTTAGGGTGGTTGTCATCTTCCAGCCACCCAGCCTTTTAGGCTGTTCAGCCCCCGACGTCCCTGCCCCCCATCCTCTCCCTCTCCCGGGTCTCCCTGCAAAGTTGTGTCCTTGGCTCCGCGGAGGAGCGTTCCCTGCCTCGCTTTTGAATTCGGGCTAATAGAGATCTTAATAAGACTGTTCCTTTTGCAGTCATTGGCTCCGGGAAAAAAAAAAAAAAAATCCAGGCCTTGAGGGAGGGTGTTCATTCAAGGGTTGGTGTTCTGCACACCCCCTCACGCCCGGAGTACACTGAATGGCCCCGAGCATTAGGCTGCCAGGCCCCCACCGGGTAGTGGGTGGATTTGAGCGAGAACAGTATTGGGAGAAAATGACTTGCTGCGATTTCTTGTGGAAGTTCGTGTACTGTGAATGTCGGCATCACCCAGAACATTCTCCAGTGTTCTGCTGCAAAATGTTACTTACAGTTATTCCCGTGAAGAAGCCTTCCTGTGGATGATAACTTTTGCGAAGAGCTGATGAGACCAGGGCTGTATTACATAAAACAAACATCATTCAGCAGCAGTCATCTCTTGTGGTCTGGCACGCCTCGACTGTGATTTCTTTCTTTCTTTCTTTCTTTTTTTTTTTGCTTGACTTAATGGAAGTCTTTATCACAAGAAGAGAGAAAGGAAAATCACCCTGCTCATCAAACGATTAGTATTTTGTTCCTAGTTTCCACACTTTGACCTTAAATTTGTCAAGGTATCCTCATCAGTTACAATTTATAGGCATCGAACATGGTGTGAAGGTCTAGGAAACCAGTTTCAAGTGAACCTCAAAAACAACTTGTTTTTATGATTGTGAATTTTTGATTTGTTTCTTCCCACGTGTGTGACAATGCAGTAGGATGAACATTAGCTGTGACTTCATTTATTCTGAGAAGTAGTATAGTATACTTTCCCCCCCCCCTTTTAACCTGGAGGATGCTTTTGATCACTTCAACACCTAGGATGAGGAAATGGCATTTTGATCTTCACTTTTCTCACCTGGGTTAACCAAATTGTTGGTTCGTTTCGCACGTACTGAATGCCCATCACGCGTGAGGCACTGGTTTGGCATGGGAGATACAAGATGAAGGGCTTGGGGAGTTCCCGGTTTGGAAGTGGAGGGGCTGGGTTTAACCCTAGGGAGACTGCAGGGTTCCTTGTTCTTCTGCCATGAATATACATGAATATACATGAATATATATGCAGGAGCCAGACTCTTTTTTTTATTGTATAAATCCCGCTTGTTTTAGGGACTGATGACTCGTGCACTTGGGTTGCAAGTTAGAATGTGGGGAAAGATAAAACTGACTCTTTTCTGATCATGGAATCTCTGTTTTTCTGTTGGTAGCTGTTCAGTAGTATAACAACTTGTTCTTTTAGTGACAGAGATTATTCCTTAAAACGGTGATTATTCTAACTATCCAGAAGCTTTTGGGAAAAGTCCTGTATGTCTTCTTTCTTTGGTATTTGTGATGACTTTCCTGTCTCTTTGCCATTTATAATTGAGGGCAGTATTTGAGTATTGTAAGTTTTATTCTGATTTAGGTAGCCTCCTGTGGTTTTTAGAACAAGTCGGGATATTTGAGAAGATGCAAAAAGGTTCTTGAATTCGATCTTTGTTTTCTGTAGTGAGGTTCTTTGAATAGTATAACCTGATAGCTTGAGAATTGAAAAGACATTGCATTTTCTAGACAACCGTTGTCAATTGTACGTAGTTAATGCTGTTCATCTGTACTATATATTATCTTTTAGAATGTGGTGATTCTGACCTTTAATATTTCTGTATAAAACATATTTCCTGACTATCTTTTTTATTGGATTGACAGAACACTGATAAATATTTGTCTTTCAACCTCTGTCTTGGTCTAATGAATTTATTTTAATACAGTTAAACTCCTGTTTGTTCAGAATCCAGAACCTCAACAAGCTCAGATAACCAGAAATATTTTCAGAATCTCTGTGACTCTGAACCATTCCCTCTTCTCGAATGTTGTCAAAAGAAAGGCTTCCGGTATGGTTTAGGGTTAAATATATCATTGCACTCCACCTCTTTGGTCATCTTCACTCAGTGTTTAGAGTAATTATCGGGATATTCGAAATCACTCAATTTTCCAGTCTGAGATAAGTACGAAGGCATTTAGATGAATCATTTGTGATATATTTACACTCAAAGTGAAGTATACTATTAGAGGCAGTTTTAAGCCAATTAGACCTGAAAGGTAGTAAGAGAACATAAAGTAGGGCAGTTATCATATCTTAAATCTGTCATACCTCTTAGTATCTAACACCGTGCTGAGTGCACAAAAATGTTAAATAAACAAACCTTGATTGATAAAGAACTCATTGACAATGTCATTTAAATCTTTCCCATATAGTCTTTAGGTTTTATTGCTTGGCGTCCTTAAGACTTAATTTAACTGTTACGCATATTCCAGTGAAAGAAGAACGTAGTCGTTCTATTTATTTCTATGGTGGAGTAAAGTCTCTTTATTAACCTGTTTCTGCTGTAATGGCAGTATGTGAGATATTCACAATCATTAAATTTATTATCTTGTATAGCTTTGGAGTCATAAAGTTCCCCATTCACCTTTCTCTAACTATCTGTTGCAATCAAGAGAATCAGTGTTTAATATGGCAATTCCAAACTTACTCTTTCTTAATCTGTGCTTTCTAAAAAAGGAAAGGCACAGCCTTTTTATTTTTGGATAATGCTTTTTAAATATTTTATAAACTTTTGTTCTGGCTGTTTTAGTGGTCTAACATGGTCTAACATGACCCCCGCTTTTATTGAGTTGAAACTCATTCCATTACCCCTTGTGCTAATGCAGGTTAGAGCAAAGCTGCTTCTGTGTGTTCACTATAAAATATGGTTCTTAATAGTGATTGTTAAATTGCCTTCCACCCCTTTTTTTAAAACCATAGGAGTTACATATTAAAGTTTCTGTAGATACTCTCTTAAATGATTAGCAAAAAACATTTCTGTAACCAAATTCATATGAAACATAGCATCCTAATGAATTACATATAATAATCTAATTTTGTCTTGGTAATATATCATGGTGGCCTTTTTAAAAATCATGACATGGGGATCCCTCGGTGGCTCAGCAGTTTAGCGCCTGCCTTCGGCTCAGGGCGTGATCCTGGAGTCCTGGGATCGAATCCCGCATTGGGCTCCCTGCATGGAGCCTGCTTCTCCCTCTGCCTGTGTCTCCACCTCCCTCTCTTTCTCTCTCTCTCTCTCTCTTTCTCTCTCTCTGTTTCTCATGAATAAATAAAATAAAATAAAAATAAAAAAATAAAAATCATTACATGACTTGTTAAGCTAGAGACCCAATAGAGTAGGAATTGTGGGTATATAATATTAAGATTCAAGGATGTTCTTAATTTTAATATTTGAAGGTATAATTTTTAAAAATTCTAAATAGAATCATCATACTTGAAAAGCAGTTTTTGACCAAAAATATTTAAATACATTTATAAAGAGAACAAAGCAACTCACTTTTTTAGAATTTGCTTTTTGACTATCTCAACCTTCTGAAAGTAACCCAGTGTCCATGCAGTAAAGCCTCTGCGCTTTACTCCTAAAGGCCATTCAGAATTTATACATACTTCTTTGAGCTATTGTTGCTGTTTTTTTTTTTTTTTTTAAACACAAAGACATATTTCATCCCCTGGCTTCTCAGAATTGATTAGAAACAGTAAGTTGGAAAGCAACAAGGCCATAAAATGAGTCAAATGCACACTGTAGAAAACCACAGAAAATGGCTGATTGCAAGGGAAAACCAGGTACTGTAAATCTATAGAAAGGAGACAGAGGACCTCAGCAAGTATAACATCAAGCCTTTGAACACAGTAACAAACATCTTGGTGTAATGAAAATTACATTCATATTGATAATTTGATGATCTAGAAAAGCATATTTCCTTGTTGACATTGGAGAAGAAGTTTATTCAGAAATCACAAATACTTCATTTTGGTACTTTAGAGGAATACAGCCAAATTAAGGCTTTGGGTGACTGGGTAGCCTTCATGAGGGGTTTTGTTTATAATGATGCCAAGATAGGGGTTTCCACAGGTGTCTTATGTAAGTGGCAAATATAAACTGATTCTACTCCTGCTGAAGTAGATAGTGCCCTCAAGTGGAATTAAGACAACACATTATAAAGAAAGGAGAGAAAGAGAGAACTACTTTACACTAACTCTGTCCCTTTACTGAATGTTGTGTAGATATTTCAGTAATGTTGGTTTAAAGGGATGCCAAACTCTATCCTGTCTTGGGTAACTTACATGTCTCGTTCTGGGTTGTAGAGGGACAGATTTGTATAAAAAACTTGACCAATTCTGGAGTACTTCATTATCTAATGATAACCTTCCTTGTATAGATTTGCCAGGTTAGTCATTAAGTTAAATTATTAAATTTAATTTGGTTCTTTAATTAGGAATATTTATTTTTAAAGTCCCAGAATAAAATGGATAAATATGATGCTACTCTCAACTGCTGTTGTTACTCAGAATGGAAATGGATACCTCTACCTCAAAGAAGGATGGAGGGGCACCTGGGTGGCTCAGTCAATTAAGCATCTGACTCTTGATTTCAGCTCGGGTCATGATCTCAGGGTTGTGAGACCAAGTCCTGCACTGGACTCTGTGCTGGGCATGGAGCCTGCTTGAGGTTCTCTTTCTCTCCCTCTCCCTGTGGGCCCCCCCCAAATAAGGATGGAATAAGTAACTGTATTTAGAAACCCAGTGGCCACGTTCATGTGACAGAAAATACATAAGAACTTTCTTTTTCAGTAAAATAATTAAGATAATGTACTAAATCTTCATTTGATTTAATGAAATTGTATCATTTTTAACCATTGGTTAAAGTAGGGTTGAGAAGGCTATTTTAATTGTGACAGATTAGTATTGTAAAAATTTTAAATGAAAATTTGAAACTGAGAAAGAAATAATCTTTTTGTATTCCTTTCTAGTATAACATAGTTAAAATTGTGGTATAAAAATGTTTTGTTACTGAATTACAGTTATGTTCCTTGTTATGTAGTCCAAGTTTTAGTGGCTACAAAATTGATATTTTTTAAAAGATTTTACTTATTTATTCATGAGAAACAGAGAGAGAGAGAGAGAGAGAGGCAGAGACACAAGCAGAGGGAGAAGCAGGCTCCATGCAGGGAGCTTGACATGGGACTCAGACTCCGGGTCTCCAGGATCATGCCCAGGGCCGAAGGTGGCACTAAACTGCTGAGCCACCCAGACTGCCCCATACAAAATTGATTTTTAAAGACACTTTTGCTATAATCAGATTTATATTATCTGACTGAAATTTTGAGAAATTAAATGATGGCTCTGATTAATATGATTAACATTTGCCTAAGGACAAAATGTACATGATGAAGAAAATGAAACTGGATCATAGAGTAAATAAATGATCCATTATCAAAATATGGAACACAGATATGAATTGTGCTTAAAGTTTCAGAATATGACTCATCATTTTTTTAATAGAAGATGTTCATCATAATAATTATGGTGGGGGTAACTTTTTACTTAAACTGTGTGTACAGAAGTAACAGCCTTTTTGGTTTATGTGTGTTTTGCCAAAATACAGCAACTTATTCATTTAAGTTAGGCAGGATCTATTAAAAATGCTACTTTTTAAAGTTTAAAAAATGTACATATATATATATACACACGCACATATATATTTAAATATGTATATAATGTTATCTGTTATTAGAATTTGATTTTGTAAATTTCATTGCCTTGGAAACAAACATTATTGTATTATGTTTGAAGATACTTTACAATTGGATCTCCTTAATTGAAGATGCAAAAATGATGATAGATACAAATAATGTATGTCTTTTAACCTTTTTAGGTACTTTTGGAAGTATTTCACGTATGTGTGTGTTTTTATTAATAGAATGAGATCTTAAGTCTTTAATCTTAATTTTAGCTCATGTAGAATAAAGTGTAAAGTTTCTTTTTGCTTGTCCTCTAGGCATTTTGCTTTGCTGTCTTTTTACAGCATGGACACCAAATTGCTAAAAACGTGCTTTGGGACTGCCAGTGAATTTATCTTTTGCGGTTTTACTACAAACTTAGTAGTTTCCTTTTTTTTGAGTTAATATTTTGGAGTTAATGTCACAATGAGTTCAGGCTTATGGAGCCAAGAAAAAGTTACTTCACCCTACTGGGAAGAGCGGATTTTTTATTTGCTTCTTCAAGAATGCAGTGTTACAGACAAACAAACACAAAAGCTCCTTAAAGTACCAAAGGGGAGTATAGGACAGTATATCCAAGATCGTTCTGTGGGTCACTCGAGGATTCCTTCTGCAAAAGGCAAGAAAAATCAGATTGGATTAAAAATTTTAGAGCAACCACATGCAGTTCTCTTTGTTGATGAAAAGGATGTTGTAGAAATAAATGAAAAATTCACAGAATTGCTTTTGGCAATTACCAATTGTGAAGAGAGGTTCAGCCTGTTTAAGAACAAAAACAGACTAAGTAAAGGCCTCCAGATAGATGTGGGCTGCCCTGTGAAAGTACAGCTGAGATCTGGGGAAGAAAAATTTCCAGGAGTTGTGCGCTTCAGAGGACCCTTATTAGCAGAGAGGACAGTGTCGGGAATATTCTTTGGAGTAGAATTACTGGTAAGTTTGATAAACTATTTTAGTGAGCTCTGTGTGTGTGTGTTTCTGTGTATATTTGTATGCACACATGTATTCCCCCCCCCCCTTAAATACAATAAAGAAGTTTTTCTAGAAATCTGTAATTTTGATGCTTGTAATTCTTAGGATTTACTTTCTAATGATAAATTGAGATGATGCAAAGATAATACATTGAAAACTTTATAAAAATGACCTATTATAGTAGGAAATACACATCATGTAATTATTCAAGGCTTTCAAATCTTAGAAATTTTAAGTGTGCTAAAAATGAACTCTACCAATTATAATTGAATTATCCTACAAAATTATTAATTACCTTGTGTCATTAGCATATGTAGGTTTCTCAGTTTTTTTGTAGTGTGTGCTCTTAAGTAATGAAATGTAGCTATAAGATTTTTAAAAAGGTCCAGCAATTTCAACTTGCTTATAGTCGTCCCTCATGACATATGTGAAACTCATCTTGGAATTTATTTCTCCTGAAGATAGAACCAAGAACTCTGTGACACATTTCTGAAATTAATATTAATTCTCAAGAACTTAAATGTCAGTTACATTTTTACATTCTTGTATATAGAATTTCATGCCTTATTAGTAATTAAAGTTTTTAAAGCAGTGATTGTAAAACAATTGGAGATTTGAATCTCAGTTATGGTATTTACTAGATGGATTGCCAAATTACTTAACCAAGCTACTTCTCTAAATCTGCTTCTTCATCTGTAAAATAGTGAAACCAGTACATAGCTTGAAGTATTTTTGTTATACACTGATTGAAGAGTTAGCGTGGTGGCTGGCATATAGTAAGTTCTCAGTAAGCAGAGCTAACATGATCATTATTTTAAAGTGATCAAATTTTATGACAAAATTATTGTTCAAATCACAGTGCAGAATCTAGCCAGGCTCTCCCACAGTGGAATTATGATGTAAATTTAATTAATTAATTAATTAATTATATTTCAGCATCAGGTACAGCTTCTTCTTTATTCTTTTCTAGACACTGGAAATTGAGCAGCAGCTGCTAATAATTCTATTTGTTGTGTGTGTCATTTAGAATTTTCCCAGTGATTTCCCCCAAATCCCCAGAGTGGATCATTTTTTCTTATGGATCATCTTTCTCCATCTCTTTATCTATCAATCATTTTTGTCCCTTCTCATTTGAAAACTAGGAAGAAGGTCGCGGCCAAGGTTTCACTGATGGGATATATCAAGGGAAACAACTTTTTCAGTGCGATGAAGACTGTGGAGTATTTGTTGCGTTGGACAAGCTAGAAATCCTAGAAGATGATGACAATGGATTGGAAAGTGATTATGCAGGTCCAGGGGACACAATGCAGATGGAACTTCCCCCTCTGGAAATAAACTCCAGAGTTTCTTTGAAGCTTGGAGAAACTATAGAGTCTGGCACAGTCATATTCTGTGATGTCTTGCCAGGAAAAGAAAGCTTAGGATATTTTGTTGGTGTGGACATGGTAAGAAACTTTTGGAGAATATTATCTTTGTGGATATATCTTATTAGTTTTATGACCAATTTTAGGTACAAATTAAACACTTTGAATATTTAAAATGGACTAATTTGGAATAACTTAAAAAACATCTTCTAATTTATCTTTGGTAAAGGAACATATCAGTATATGGGACAGGAGTCTAGAGAGTTACATTTACTCTTTTTATCCAATTTGAATAAACTGGAATAATGTTTTAATCCTTAAATATGCTCTATGATAGCTGACCAATAAACAGAAAAAAAAAAAAAAAAAACCAAACCAAACCACCCGAATGTATTACATTATGTCTTATTTTTCCTTATTTGAAAGGTTTTTAATCCCTTAATCTGTGATTCTCTTTTTATAATATTTTGCAAAATCCTATTGGCCTATCTGATTTTAATGAATAGTGTAAAAATCATGTATGGAAAATACCTGCATAGAGGAGGAACACATTACTTCTTCTTCTTCTTCTTCTTCTTTTTTTTTTTTTTTTTTGAACACATTATTTCTTAAAGGAAAAGTATCTCCTTAGGATGTAACTCACTCCAAAAATTCTTTTTTTCATTATGGTAAAATATATGTAACATAAAATTTACCATTTTAACCATTTTTAAATTTATAGTTGCGTGGCATTTAATTACATTCACATTGTTTTGCAACCATCACCACTATCTTTCTCCAGAACTTTTCATCACTCCAAACTGGAATTTTGTGTACTTTAAATGCTAACTCCCCATTACTCACTCCTCTCAGCTAGTATTCTACTGGTAGCCAGTATTCCACTTTCTGTCTCTGTAATTTGCCTTTTCTCTAGGTACCTCATATAAGTGGAATCCTACAGTATTTTTCCTTTTGTTCATTGTTTTGTGTCATTTTTAACGTTAGCTTACAATCATATTTGTTCATAATGGAAATATCCCAATATGGCAAGTGGAATGTTACCTGTGGATGTTAAGAAGAGGAGAAGAGAGAGCCTGAGAAGAAGATGTTTATCATAGATTGGAACTATGGATAAGAATTTGTTAGGTAGAAAGAAGTAACTCATACAGAATTATTAAACACTAGAATGAGTTCGGACAGTTTGTGACTAACAGGCTCTTGTACTCACGATGTTTTTAGTGATTATTTTTTCCTCTCTTCAGGGATACTTTTTGGTAGGGGATGAATGTTCTAGCATAAATTTATCTTGTGCTTAGAAATTCTGGGAAATTCTGTTTGATACCCATTAGTTAGACAAACATTACTGTTTAGACAAACATTTGCTGAACATTTGCCATGTAAAAAGTTAGAGCCAGAGTATAAAATGTGTGGGCCCCTCGGGATAGCTAATGATAAAGCACACCTTTAATATTTATTTAGAGGAGAGAGTGTGAGGTGGGTGGAGAGGGGCTGGAGAAAGAAGGCTATTGGTCATGGTTAGTTTCTCTTGCTTCAGATCATTTGGGCCTCATACTTGGTAAAAGCCCTGTAGGCCTTCCCCCCTCCTTAGATGGCAGTCAGGATCATCTTGTTTATTTGGGGCAGGCTGCCTAGAACTTTTCCCCATCAGCTTCTCCTCTTGCCTCTATCTTTCAGTTGGCCTGTGCAAGTGTACATTCCAAACCCCTCTAGTGTGCTCTTTGAAAGGAAAGTTCTGGCCAATGCAATATTTTTCATCTATTTCCATTGTTGTTCATGTGGTGCTCAGGGCAGTTGTCTGACTGGCCCATCTCCTAATCTAGCTGTGTGAACAGCACTGATCTACGTGGTGCAACATTGGAACATAAAAAAATTAAATGTCTTCCTATGAAGATGGGTGTTACCATATAGACTAGGGTTTTACTTTCAATTTCTTGCTCATCTATGGGCTTCCTATAACTTGGTTATTCTTGGATCTCATTTTTACCAAAATAAAAAACAAACCAAAAACTTTATTACTGTGGTAATTATTTCTGATATATATATTTTTTCTTTTAGGAGAAATAAACTTGGCCAGTGTAAAATCTTTGGGAAGATCCTTTTCTGGAAAATATAGATTTTCATATTCATGTTTTATTGAGAAGGGCTTAAAATTTTATTCTATTACTTACTTTCTAGGATAATCCTATTGGCAATTGGGATGGCAGATTTGATGGAGTGCAGCTGTGTAGTTTTGCAAGTGTTGAAAGTACAATTCTCTTGCACATCAATGATATCATCCCAGGTATGTTTTCTTGTGTTTATATATATTTTATATATATCAATATAAGGCAGAGTTTCTAAGCTGTGTTTGTTATGAAGATATAAATATAAGCTTCAAGATGCTTTTTGGAACTTGACTTTTTATATTTTGGTATTGTTATTAAATAGAATATCCTTTCTTACCCCCAAATGAAAACAACACTTAAATATTTTTATTTCTGAAAGTAGGGGAGTGTGGAGTGGTATTTATATATTACTAAATTTTCATCTCCCACCTCAGTGGGAGAATAAAAACCCTTTCTGATCATTGGAAGGGTTAGATAATATGATTGAGAACCTGGTTTAAACTAGAAGCCTCTAAGCAGAAGTTGGTCATGTAATATGACCTGATCTACTTGGGGAGAATTCTTGCCGAATGCGCTATGAAATTTCTTCCAGTTTTGAGATGGTGTAATTGATCAGGCTTCGTGTCTGTATAGTCAGAAACAGATCATTCAACTTTACACCTTATACCTTAAAAAAAACCCTTTAACCCTTTAACCCTGGGTGGTGTGGTTGGTTAAGTGTGTCTGACTCTTGGTCTCGGCTCAGGCCATGAGATACAGCCCTATATCGGGCTGTGCGCTCAGCATGGAGTCTAATTGAGGTTCTCTCTCCCTCTGCCCCTCCTGCTTATGCTCTCTCTCTCTCTCTCTCTGTCTCTCACTTTCACATAAGTAAATCTAAAAAAGAAAAAAAAGCCAAAAAACATTAAGCAACCTTTTATTTTTACCTCAAACAAGTAGCACCTAATAGCTGTTGTCAGCGAATGGATAAATGCCTATTGATGGTGAAATCAACAGCATTTTGCCCCTGCTCTTAGTAGAATTGCAGTTACAGCCTAGTCAGCTGATAGTAGGTTAATCATGAAACTGACAGGCATTCAGAGGTGGTGCTTTTTATTGAGCATTAGGCAACTATGAATAAATGTCAGAAAGCCCACATCCAGTAGCCACCAATGTATGAATCCATGAATTAGATGACTTGTACTTCTTCACATTCTTGACAAATTTATAAGGTCTTAATTATTTCCGTTTTGCTGATAAAAAACAGGGGTTTAGCTAGGGCTGAGATTGGCGAGGATCAACTAAGTGGTAGAGCCAGAATTCAAATCCAGACCTGTCTGATTATAAAGCTCTGCTCAGTTCAGTACCTCTTCACTCCACATCCTGTGTGTACTCTTTGGATGTGAAGATTTGCATAGAAAAGCATACTCCTCAGCCTCAGAAGGATGCTTGGGAATATTGTTTCCATGGAGATGTATTTTGTCTCTAATTCCATAAAAGCTGGATTTTACTATAGCAGGGATCATAACTGAACAAAAATGATTTTTCTACTTCCAGTATTTTGTTTTTCTCTTCTTCCTGAATTTGACACAGAACACTTTTGAGTTCCTCACAGGTCATTTCAGGTCCTCGGTATCTTTTTTGTAAAAATGAAGGGGCTAATGTTAGATGATCCTTAGGAGTCCTTCTAGCCTGCACTGTTTGCCCTTCCTTTCCCTGTTGGCCTGGCAAGTAATAAGTGCTTGTTTTGCCGAGTTGAGAAATGCTTTCTACTTTAGCTTTTAGCTTTGCAGCATGAGTATGTTAATTTAATTGGAGGTATGGGATTCAAATAATAGCTTTATTTTGATTTCGCTTTGTAAAAGTCTGGCATACTTGGCTTTTCTTGAATTTTAGACTGAACATTCGTATACCTACCACCAAGATTCTACAGTGAACATTTTATTTTACTTGTGTTTCTCATGTATCCATCCCTCTATCCATGCACTAATCCACCTTATTTTTGTATACATTTCAGAATAAGTTACAGACATCTGTATATTTCCTCTTAAAAACTTCACACATATAATTAACTAGAGAGAAGTTTAGGGTATTTTTCCTTTTGAGATAAAAGACATACATGTAGTGAAATGCATGTTGTGTCATTTGAGTTTTGACTAACACATTTACCCTTGGATTAAAAACCCTTATGAAGTCACTAAAATGACATCTAATAAGAAAGATATTTGTATCTCTCAAATCAAAATAATAAAAAACTACAGTAAGATACCTCATTTCCATTCTGTCTCCCGACTTCAGTTGCTTCCTTACCCCATCTCTCACCTCCCACTATTTTTATTAGTTTTTTGAATATCTTTCCAGAATTTCTTTGTACAATATAAATACATATTTTCCCTTCTCTTTTTATATAAAAAACATACTATTTACAGTGTTTTGCACCTTGTTTTATTCTCTTAAATTTGTATCTTGGAACTCTTTGTATATTTGACTAGAGAAGTTCTTGATTTTTTTTTTTTTTTACAGTGTATAACTTTCCATTGTATTTATTTAATCAGATTCCTACTGATATACATTTGGGTTGTTTCTAACCTTTACAAACAATGCTGTGATACCCTTGTCCATATATGTTTCCCACATGTGCCAGCAAATCGATAGGACAAATTCCCAGAAGTGGGGTTGTTTGTTGGAAAAGTCCATACATTTGTATTGTTCTAGATACTACTGAATTGCCTTAAGCCATTCATTCTTACATTCAATTACATTCTTACCAGCGGAATATGAGAGTGACTTTTTTTTATATCCTTACCATGAGAATATGTTGTTAAATTTTTCTCCCAGTCTGAGAGGTGAAAAATATATTTCAGTATAGTTTTAATTTCCATTTCTCTTATGAATGAGGTTAAGCATCTTTTCATATGATTAAGGGCAATTAGTATTTTTCTTTCTGTGAACTGTGTATGCATACCTTTGTCTTTTTTTTTTAGATGGGATTGTTGGTCTTTTTTTTCCCCAATTTCTTTTTTTATGTGTTAGGGAATTAAACTCTTTTGTAATAGGAGATGTGAATGTTCCCTACTTGGAACTCTAATTTGTCATTAGTCCTTTTTTATCTGGCTGCCCTCATTTTTCAAAATTGTGGTAAGATAAATGTAACAATATTTGCCATTTTAACCATTTGTAGGTGTACAGTTCAGTGACATTAAATACATTTACTGTAATGTGATACCATCACCACTATCTTTTTCAAGACCTTTTCATCATCTCAAATAGAAACTCTATACCCATTAAGAAATCACTCCCTTCCCTCAGCCTTTGGTAACATCTATTCTCTACTTCTTGTCTTTATGAATACTTTATATAAGTGGAATCATATAATATTTGCCCTTTGTAAATGTCTTATTTCACTTAGTGTAATATATTTTGACTTGGATTTAGGTGGGTTTTTTTGGCATGCAGAATTTTAAAATTTTTACATAAGTGAATTATCAGATTTGTTTAATGGGCTGTATATTTATAACTCCAAGGTTATAAAGGAATTCCCCCATGCCTTCTTCCAGTACTCTTGTGATTTTGGATCACAAATATATACATATATATATATATTATATATATATATTTGATCCATTTTTATTTCATGTAGTGTATAATGTGATATATGGATTGGCCTTAGTCTCCCCTCCCCCAGATAGCTATCCAGTTGTCCCAACATTTTTTAATTAAAAAGGTCATATTTTTCCTGCTCCTTTGCGATGCCACTTTTACCATATTCAGTGCCCACATATGCTATGGTGTATTTCTAGACTTTCTGTTCTGTCTGTTTATGCTTCAGTACCAAATCATTTTTAATGATTCTTTATAATCTGTTTCAGTATGAGTGCTAGTCCTCATTGCTCTTCTGAATTTTCCTGCTATGCCACATTATCATCTAAAAGGTTAATAGACATATTTAAATCTATAATCCACCTAGATTTGATTTTGTGTAGGATGTGAGGTACATTAATCCAATTTGATCCACCATGCTTGCTGTGTATAAATCAAGTTTCAACACAGGTATATACACAGGTATATATGGATCTCTTTCTAGGCTCTACTCTTTTCCTACACTAAGACTTACAGGCCTTCATTATCCTAGCTTTACGAGAAGCCTTCTAGCTGGAAGAGTACCTTTCCCCTTATGTTTTTTTTCGCAATGAGTGTCTTGGTTGTTGTTGGCCCATGCCTCTCCATTGTCAATTTAACAATCGGCTTCTTAAATATTATAGGAGAATTCAATGGGATTTTGATTGGAAATGTAGTTAAGCTGTAGAGTCATTAGAGAAGAATTTTTATCTACATGAACATTGCATTTCCCTTTCAGTACATTTCTCCATTTCTTGCATGCATTCTGATATGTTATAAAGTAAAACATATTTTCTAACAATTTTTTGTGGTATATAGAAATACAGTCAACTTTAGAAAGAACAGTTGTATTGAAATCTAATTCACATACCATATAATTCCTTCATTTAAGGTGTACCATTCAGTGTGTTTTAGCATATTTACAGATACATGCAGTCATCACTATAGTTAGTTGTAGAACATTTCCATCACCTCACAAAAAAACCCTCTACCTTTTAGCTATCCCTCCACTATCCCTTCCTCCTCCTTAGTCCTAACCAAATGCTGATCCACTTTCTATCTCTATGTTTATCTGGACATTTGGACATTTCATGGAAATAGAATCATATAATATGTGGTTTTTTTGTGATTGGCTTCCTTCACTTAGCATAATGTTTTCACGGTTCATCCATATTGTAGCACGTGTCAGTACTTTATTCCTTTTTATGCCTGCATAACATCCCATCATATGGGTGTACTACATTTTGTGTATCCATTTGTTGATGGACACTTGAGTCCCTTCCATCTTTTGCTATATACAGTGCTGCTACAACATTTATATACACATTTTTGAGTAGATGTATGCTTTTATTTTTCTGGGCATATATCTAGGAATGGAATCGCTGGGTCATTTGGTAACTCTGTGTTTAATCATTTGTGGAACTGGCCGACTGTTTTCCAAAGCAGCCCTACCACTTTACATTCTTACCAGCACTGTATGAGAGTTCTGATTTTTTCACATCCTTGCCAACATTGATTATTATCTGAGTTTTTGGCTCTAGCCATCCTAGCAGGTGTGTTAACTCAGTTGACTTTTGTGTGCTGAGTTTTGTTGCAAACAATCTTACTGAAGTCTCATTAAATTTTCAATTTATCCACATAGATTCGTTTTTTTAGTAATCAGTCATTATCCTCTGCAAATACTAGTAGTTTAACTCTTCCTTCTAATCCTTATATCTTTTATTTTTAAAATCTAGTTTCTTACCTTAATGTCCTAGCTCCAAGAACCTTTTTCTACATACTGAGTAGAAGTCGTCATATCAGCCATCTTGGTCTTACTCCTGCTCTCAGAGGGAGTGCTTTCAGCATTTCACTATTAAGTGTGATCTTTGCCCTAGGATTTTATTGTTGCAGTTGTCACTTATCAGGTTTGAGAGGTTACCTACCATTCCCTGTTTTCTAAGAGTTTTATCCTGAATGGATGTTGAAGTTTATCAAACTTTTTTGTCTACCTATTGACATAATCCTGTATTTCTTTTCTTTTAATCAAGTTTCCTAATATTAAATCAGCCTTACTTTTCTGATCTAAGTCTAGCTTCATCCTAGTCATACATTTCTTGGTCCAGTTTGCTAAACTGCACATTTTAAAATTTTTGAACAAATTTGCATTGCATGCTTAATTTTTTTTTAATTGTAAAAATAGCATGTGTTTAAATTTAAAATGGTCTTTTTCCATAGTGGCAAAGTGCATATAACATTTACCATCTTCACCATTTTTAAGTATACAGTTCAGTGGCATTAAGCACATTCATCTTGTTATACAGCCCTTATTACCATTCATCTCTGCAACAGTTTTCATCTTGTAAAACTGAAACCCTACACCCTCAACAGTAACTCCCTAATGCCCACCCTTAGCCTCTCTGCAAACACTTATCCTACTTTCTCTCTTTCTGATTTTGACTATTCTGAGTACCTCATATAAGTGGAATCATGCAGTATTTGCCTTTTTATGACAGGCTTTTTTCACTTAGTGTAACGTCCTCAAGGTTCCTCTGTGTTGATACACGAGTCAGAATTTCCTTCATTTTTAGGCTATGTAGTATTCCATTATGTATTATATACCACATTTGTTTATCTGCTTATCTCTTGATGGATACTTGAGTTGCTTTCATGTTTTAGCTATTGAAAATAATGTTGCTCTGAACATGGGTGTAAAAATAATCTCTTTGAGACCCTGCCTTCAGTTCTTTCGGGGATATACCAAGAAGTGGAATTACCATTATATGGTAGCTTGATTTCTAATTTTTTGAGGAGCTACCAAGGTTTTCCACAGTGCCTGACCATTTGGCATTCCTACCAACAATGCACAAGTTTTCCGGTTTCTCCACATCTTTACCAACATTTATTTTGTTTTCCTGATAATAGCTATTTTAATGGGTGTGAGGGTGTGAGGGTGGTTCCTTGAATTATGGTGGTTTCTTAAATTATGTAGAAAACAAAATGTAGAGTTACCAACCAAAGTTACAATAATACGAGCTTTTAGACTAATTGTTTTTTTTTTTTAATGGATTAGTTTCTCTCTCTCTTTTTAAAGATTTTATTTATTTATTTATGAGAGACCCAGAGAGAGAGAGAGAGGCAGAGACATAGGCAGAGGGAGAAGCAGGCTCCCTGCAGGGAGCTCCATGAGGGACTTGATCCCAGGACTCTGGGATCATGCCCTGAGCCAAAGGCAGATGCTCAACCACTGAGCCACCCAGGCATCCCAATGGATTAGTCTCTTAAAGCATGTAAAGAACAAAAGGTAGTGTTATAAACTGTTGTTTACAGTAATACTAGTTTTTATAATTGCCAATGTATTTACCTTTATTGAGATCTTTATTTTCTTCATATGCCTTAAGGTTACTGTCTAATGTCCTTTGATTTCACCGTGCATGGCTTCCTTGAATATTTCTTGTAGGATAGATGTAGTGGAAACAAATTCCCTCTGTTTATGTTTATCTGGAAATATCTTAATTTTTCCCTCACTTCTGAAGGACAGTTTTGCCCGATATAGGATTCTTGGTTCACAGTATTTTTCTTTTATCCCTTTGAATACCTTGGCCTACTGTCTACTGGCCCCCAAAGTGTTTCATGAGAAATCTGTATATGTCTTTATTGAGGGTCCCCTTGTATATGACAAGTTGATGCTCTCTTGCTACTTTTAAGAGTCTGTGTTTGTCTTTGGAAAGTTTGATTCTAATGTGAGAATCTCTTTAATTCCTCTTACTTGGTGTTTGTTGAGCATGTTGGATGTTATTATTTTTGCTCTCGTCAAGTTTGGGAAGTTTTTATCCAGTATTCTTCAGCTAGTCTCTGTCTCTGTCTCTTTTTCTGGGACTCCCACAGTGTTCATGTTGATCTGCTTCAGGGTGTTCCACAGGTCCCTTGGGTTCTTAATTTGCATTTCCCTCATAACTATGGATGTTGAACACCTTTTCATGTCACCTGTTGACCATATGTATGCATTCTTTTGAAAACTGTTTAGTTGCTTTGCCCATTTTTAAATCAGGATGTTAGTTTTTTGCTATTGAGTTGTATGAAATCTTAATCTTACATATTTTGGATATTAATGCCTTAATAGTTCTATTATTTCCAAATATTTTCTCCCATCCTGTAGGTTGCCTTTTTACTTACCAATGAAGCTGTGCAGAAGCTTTTTAGTTTGGTGTAGTCTCATTAATTTATTTTTGCTTCTGTAGCTTGTGCTTCTCTTGTCCTACCCGGTAGTTGTGAAGGGTAGTTTGCAGTCAGGAAGTATAATGCTTCTGCCTTTGCTCTTCTTTCTCAGGATTGCTTTTACTATTCAAAGTCTTTAATGGAAGTGTTATTTTTTAATGATTTTTTTCCACTGAATCTTTGTTTTTAAAGGTTTTGGCATAACATTCTTAAGATCTCTTATTTTCTGTTAAATCTCAGCAGTATCTGCAGTTGTGTTCTTCTTTTCATTCAAAAAATTGGTCTATATTTAGGCTTTCTTAATCCTTTCTAGACATTTGTTTTCTATTTTAGGAATTTCTGTTCTTCAAATTATTTTTTTGGATCTGTTGTTTTTCTAACTCCTTTAAATAGTTTATTAATTTTTAGTTTTTTCTAGTGTAAAGCATCTAAGGATATAGGTTCTTTGTACCTACATTCCACAAAACTTAATATGTGATTATCTTGTTATCATTAAATTGAAGCATTTTGTAATTTCCCATGATTATTTTAATGTAACTCATGTGCCCTTTTAAAATATGATTTTAAATTTTTAAGTGACTTTTTAGTCATTACGATTTTTTAAAATTCAATTGCTTTATGATAAAAGAATATGATACCAATCCTTTGACATTTGTTGAGGCTGACTTTATGGCCTAGTACATGATCAGTTTACAGGATATTCTGTGTGGACTTGAAAAGACTGTGTTTGCTCCAATTGTAGCTGCATGCATTGCATGCATATTTTATATGTCCCTTAGACCAAGCTAATTTATTATGCTATTCAAATTTTATGGATCATTCTTGAGTTTTTAATTGCTGGATCTATCAGTTACTGAACAAGGTATGTTAAAACTTCCTAACACAATGATGGATTTGTTAATTTCTTCTTAATTCTATAAGGGTTTGCTTAAATTTTGAAATAGTTATTTGCTGCATACAAGTTTAGAATTTTTAAGTACCTAGAGTCTGGAATTGTTATATCTTCCAGGTAATTTGAACTATTTATGGTTATATAATCTGTCTATATAGAGAGAAAAAGAGAGGGAGAGGGGAAAAAGGCACTACTGATTCTTTTTGCCTTAAATTCTTTTATATGGAGTGGATAGATTTTCTTTTGGTTTGTATTTTCCAGGTGTTTCTCTTTTCAGTCACTTATTTGTTTGTTTCAATCGCTTATTTGTTTTAGGTATGTCCCTTATGATAGTGTATAGTGAGAAATCACTTAACTATAAAGAGCAAACCAACGGAGAGATGCTGGAGGGAAGGTGGGCAGGGGAGGATGGGCTAGATGGGTGGTGGGGACTAAGCATTTTTTTCTTAACTAGTTTGGCAATTTTTGTACTTTACCTGAAGATTTAATCTATTAATACTTATCATTACTGATAATTGGATTTATTTCTACTATCTTATTGTTTTCTATTTGCCCTAATTTTCTGCTTTATACCTACTGTGTTATTGGATTGAGATGTTTTCTCTCCTTTTCTTCATTTTATCCCACTTCCTTTTTTTAAAACAGCATATAATTTTAAAAAATCTATACTGATGATCTTTGTCTTTTCTTTGTTGTGTAATCTATTAACATTTAATGTAATTATTGGTATTATTGAGTTTAGAACTATAATTTTATTATCTGTTTTTTATTTGTCCCTGGTTTTCTTTCCTCTTATATTATTTTTTACCTTTTTTGCAGATTATTTGAAAAATTTTAAGAATTCTGTGTTAAATTTGTTGGCTTCTTAGCTGCATTTCATTGTCATATTGCTTTTAGTACTTTCTCCAAGGATTAGAATAGATATCCTTAATATTTTAGTGTTGTTAGGGTTGTACAACCTTATGTAAAATGTAGATGACTTGCTACTATGTCAGTTTTTACCTCTTCCCCATTTCTTTATGCTATTGTCATGTACATTACATCTATGTACATTAAAAACTCACAAGAAAATGTTCTATATATCATCATATATATTTTAAAGAAATTGAAAGATCCAGGTATCCACCTTTTAACATTTTCATTCATCCTGAAGAACTTCTTTTATTGTTTACTGAATTACAGTTCAGTAAACAAAATTTACTGTATTTATTGTGCCTTCATATTTGAAGGATATTTTGAGTGTATATAGAACTCTAGTTTGGTATTTTTTCTTTTCATTCTGTTTTCCAGCATTTTCTGACCTCCATAGTTTCTGGTGAACGTCAGTTGTCATTTAAATCATCCCCCTTTATGTAATGCAATATGTTGTTTTTCTCCGGGAGCTTTGATGATTTCTCCTTATATTTAGCTTAACAACTGTTTAATTGTGATGTCCTTTGCATAGTTTTCTTCATATTTATCCTGCTTGGAGTTTACTAAACTTCTTGGATATGTAAATTTATATCTTTTAACAAAGTAGGAAATATTCTGATCATTATTTCTTCAAGTGCTTTCTTTGTCTCTTTCAATCTTCCTTCCTTCTGTGGCTTCATATTGATACATGTTGGAATATTTGGTATTGTGCCTACAGTCCTTGAGGCTCTTATTATTTTTTTCATACTTTTATGTATCTGTTCTTTACATAATTTCTACTGTTCTATCTTGAATTTTACAGATTTCCCCTTCTCTTGTCTACATTGTGTTTTTAGGGATAAAATTCATTCATCCAATGAAATATTTTTTCAGATATTGCCTTTTATGTTTCTAGAAGTGTTTTTAAGACATCCATCTTGTTCTTTTTCATTTGTTTCTTTAAATAGTTTTAATTTCTCTGGTGAGATATTGCTGTCTTCTTCACTGTGAACATATTTTCTTTTTCCTCATTAAGCATAGTTATAATAGTTCCTTTAAAATTCTTCTTCACTGCCAATTCCAACATCAAAATAGTCTATGGATTGGTATCCATTGTGGTTTTTTCTTTTGAGAATGGGTCACAATTTCCTTTTTTAAAGTATGTTGAGCAGTTTTGGATTATATCCTTGTATTGTCCCCTTCTTTTAAATTTTGAGTCTCCTTCATAATCTGCCTGTTTTGCTTTCTTTTTTCTTTCTTTTTTTTCTTCTTCACTCTCCAGTGCCTGTAGGTAGTTTTTATGTGTTTTGTCAAAGTTTAAATCTATTATTTCAGTAGAAGAGGCCTGGTATGAGCTTACTCCATCATAACAGCTTTATTTTTAAATATATATTTTGGAATATGGAGCACATTTATTCAAGAAAAAGGGGGATTTCTCTGGGTAGGTATGATGGGTTTTATGATTGATTATATTTTATAGTTTTTTCCCCTTATTTTCAAGTTTTTATGTAAATTTCAGTTAGTTAACATACAGTGTACTATTAGTTTCAGGTGATTCATCATTTACATACAATACCCAGTGCTCATCACAAAGGGCTCTCCTTAGTAATACCCATCACCCATTTAAGTTTTTGATTCAAATACAAATACAGTGTTGTTTCATACTAGAACTATTGAATTTTTAAGTTTTTTAAAAAATTGTTTTTAAGCTTTAATACAAAAGCTTAGGTCAGCTTTAGGTCATTTCATTTCTAAGCCAAGTAGGTCTCAACCTTGGGTGATTTTGACCCCGGGGAATGTTTTGCAATCTCTGGAGACATTTTTGATTATCATATTTGGGGTGGGAGTATACTACTTGAACTGAGTAGGTGGAGACAGAGATGCTGCTAAGTAAACATCCTACAATGCAGTAGAGCAGCCCCCACAACAGAACATGATCTGGTCCAACATGGCAGTATTGCTGAAGTTGAAAAATCCTGTCCTAAACAAATTCTGTGAATTATGCTACTTTTATAATGTTAACTTGCTGGATGGCTAAGGGGAATCATTTGTAAAATAAAGTTTCTTTCATTATTAGAGTGTTCTTATGGGGGTAGCCAATTCTGTGCTAATGTTGTTTCTCCAAAATCACATGGATAATTGTAATTTAACTTGTCTGACCAAATAAGATACGTTTGTGGGTTTCCATAAAACAGACTCTTAACTATAAAGAGCAAACCAACGGAGAGATGCTAGAGGGAAGGTGGGCAGGGGAGGATGGGCTAGATGGGTGATGGGGACTAAGGAGGGCACTTTTGATGAGCACTGGGTGTTGTATGTAAGTGGCAAATCACTAAATTCTATACATGAAGCCAATATTACACTTTATGTTAACTAACTGGAATTTAAAAAAAAATAATAAGGCTACAAAAAAAGTTTCCAAAGGGTGCTTTTGAAAAACTCAAAACCTTATTAGTGTAATCGTCCTTTTTTACCTACCTTCATTGAATTTCTTTGAATTTTGCATTTTACAAGTGAATATAATTCATTACACTGAGTAACTTGGGAGACTAGAGAGAATACTAGTTTAGTATTATAATTTTAGAAAGGAAAAGATACCTGAAATATGAGGTTGGCTTCTGTATAATTGATTGTGTTTCTCTTAGTCTGCAGTAGAATAAAGACTTGAAATACCTCCCTACCGCTCCCCCCCCTCCCCCAGCCAAACTCTAGAGCTGTATTTCTGTATGTTTTTTTCCATGTCTCAGTCTGGTTTGAAATGTAAATGATCTTGGGTTCTACAGTAGCACTTAAAAAGAAATGAAAGGAAAAGCTACCATTTCTATTTTTCCTATGATGGAATTCTATATGACCTGACAAAGGAATTCTTTAATAGTATTTATCTTCAAAAACATTTACAATTCTGTTTTGTTTAAATACTAATGTAGGATTAAAATAATAAAAATTAGTTACACGAATCTCTTGGGAATCACCTGTCAGGCACACTTTGATCTTCTAGATCAGTGGCTCTCATTGTCATTATTCTTGGCTCTCAGAGCAGCGACAAGAAAGGAAATAATGCTTTATTTTTTCCTTTTAAAGCTTAGTTTCATAAACCTTGAATAGAAGATAATTAAGAATGATACCAGCTTTTATAATGTAATACACAAATTATACTTTTTGCCAACAAAATAAAGCTCATAAATAGACTTAAAAAGTAAAGTTGTCTACATGAAAATTAGTTGCTTTGAGTGAATCTTCATCTGTATTTCATGTCATCATTAACATCCCTTTCTGGGGAGACAAGAGAGTCATAGTGGCTCCTTTAGTTCCTTAGTTTCTTTTTCTTGCCCAATTACCTTCATTTGTAGGACAAAATTAATATTCCCAGCAGTTAAAACTGTTTTGAAGCAGTTCAACAGCTGCTGAGATTAGGAAAGAATTCATCTCCATCAATTACTTGTTATGGTGGGCTTTGGAAGAATATCTTTGATTAAAAGAGGCAAGGGTCTTCGATCTGTTTTAAAGTTTTTCCCTCTTCATTTCTGCTTCAAATGTTAACAACTCTAACATAGCTAATTTGACGTGTTCACGTTCTTAAAGCTGTTGTGATGGAGCATATCGTTTAGCGCCACCCTGAAATTATACATTTCTGCTTTTTCTAGTCCAGTCTGTGTCTTCTTTTTTTAGTGTTGGAGGTTGGGAATGTAATGCAAATTTTCCTTTTTAGATTATGCAGTGCATGCACATTTACACAGAAATTGAAAAGGGTATGTGAGATCTTCCCCTCCCAACACTGACCCCCAACTACCTACTTTTCTTCTATGTCTTTCTTTTTTTTTTTAAGTTTTTATTTAAATTCCAGGTAACACAGTGTAATATTAGTTTCAGGTGTACAATTTAGTAATTCAGCATTTCCATACAGCACCTGGTGCTTGTCACAAGTGCCCTCTTCCACCCTCTTCACCTATTTTACCCATCCCACCACCTACCTCCCCTCTGGTAACCCTCAATTTGTTCTCTACCTCTTCAGTTAAAAAAGAGTCTGTTTCCTGGTTTGCTTCTCTCTTTTTTTCTCCCTTTGCTTATTTGTTTTGTTTCTTAAATTCACTGCAATCAAGATAGCATATCTATTACCTACAAGGATGCCCTTTGTGATTATTTCCTCCCACTTCCACTGCCTGCCCTGCTCCACCCCCCACACCCCGCATATTCAGGCAATCACTGATCATCTTCATGTTAGCATACATTTGTCCACATTTTTTGGAATTTTATAGATGTGCAGTAACTCAAGCTGTACTCTTTTTTTGGTCTGACTTCTTTCATTCATTATAATTCATTTTGACTCATCCATGTGTCTTTTTTATTCCTGAAAACTATTTCATTCTTGATGGTCTATAATTTTATATGTATGTTTTATAAGTATATTATTTAATGTATGTTAATATGTAATATATAGTTTATATATTACTTAATATATATTAATATAACTATTAAATATATTTTACATATATCCTCAGTTCTTGCTAATGTTTAGTCTTTGACCCAAATTCCTGACACAGAGTTCCTAAATCCCTTAGAATGTCCTGGGTGATAGGAATGTCTTCTTTTCTAATGAGGTGATTCTTGGTGGGCTCCTGGATGGGGGCTGGTCACTGGAAAGACCAAGCTATGATTAGAAGCTTCAACTTTCAGCTCCAGTCCCCATCTTCTAGAGAGGGGAAAAGGGTGAGAGGCTGGAAATGGAGTCAATAATTGATCATTCCTGCTTGATGGGGTCTCTATAGAAATCCCTAAAGTACAAGGTTTGGACAGCTTTCAGGATGCTTGAACCACATGGAGAAGCCAGGAGGGTTTTGCTCTGGGAAAGGGCATGGTAGCTCTGTGCCCCTTCTTTCCCCACAGCCTTACCCTAAGTCTCTCTCTTTTTTAAAAAAATATTTTATTTATTTATTCATGAGAGACAGAGAGAGAGAGAGAGAGAGAGAGAGGCAGAGACACAGGCAGAGGGAGAAGTAGGCTCCTTGCAGGGAGCCTGACTTGGGACTCAATCCAGGGACTCCAGGATCATGCCCTGGGCCAAAGGCAGGCGCTAAACCACTGAGCCACCCAAGCGTCCTACCCTTAACCTATTTATCTGGTTTTTAGTCTGTATAATTTATTATGTCCCTTATAATAAAATGGTAAATAAAATGCCGTTAGTTCTATGAACCATTTTAGCAAATTATGTAACCCAAGGAGGGAGTCCTAGGAACCCTGGTTTGTAGTTGATCAGTCGGTAGTACTATAGACAACCTGGAACTTGTGACTGGTGTTGCAGTGAGGACAGTCTTTGGGACTGAGCTCTTAAGGTATGGGATTTGCCTCTGGCTCCAGATAGTGTCAGAATTGAATTTTAAGACACCCAGTTGGTGTGGGAAAACTCCCTACACGCTTGGTGACCAGAAGTGTCAAAAGTGTCGTATGAGAGTAAAGGAAAAGACACTGTATGTTTTTCCCTTTAAACATATGGATATACCAGTTGATTTATCTGTTCACTCGTTGATGGACATCTGGATTGTTCCTAGTTTTTGGCTATTAGGAATAATGCTGTGAAAATTCATGTGAGGTCTTGGTATGGACATAGGTCTTCATTTCTTTTGGGTAAATACCTAGATGTAGAATGGCTGGTACTATTGTAGGTAATTGTTTAATTTGGATAAAAACAAAAACGAAAAAACCACCAAACCTGTCAAACTGCCTTTCCAGAGTGGTTGTGCTATTTTACATTCCCGGTAGCAGCTTGGTAGAATTCTAGTTCTCCCACACAAGTTGCCAACACTGTGTATGGTCAGTTGTATAGATTTTAGCTGTTCTGATAATTGTATCTAATTATGGTTTAATTTTGCATTTCCTCAATGACATCTTTTCATGTGTTTATTTGTCATCTTATGTATCTTTCTTGGTAGAGTATCAGTGCACATCTTTTGCTAGGCTTTAAAAATTGTTGAATCTAAAAAATAAAAATAAATAAAAATATGATTGAATCTTGTGAATTCTTTATAAATTCTGATTATAAGCCCTTTAACACATATATGGTAGAAAATATTTATATTATTATAGATTTGCATGCATATGCGAGAAGTAATACAGAGAGATTCTGTGTACCCTTTACAAAGTTTTCCCCAATGGTAACATTTTGTAAAACTAGAGTACAGTATCACAACCAGGATGTTGATATGCCAAGATGCAGAACATTCCTATTACCATAAGGATCTTTTGTGTTGCCCTTTTATCACCATACTCTTTCCCTCCTTAACCCTCTCCTTAACCTTTGGCAGCCACTAATGTATTTTCCATTTATGTAATTCTGTTATTTTAAGAATATTATGTAGATGGAATTGTACAGTATGTAACCTTTTAAGATTGGCTTTTTTCTCAGAGTAATTCTCTGGAAATTTGTCAATGTGTGTGTATCACTGGTTTAGTCTTTCTTACTGCTGAGTAATATTTTCCATGTAATGGAGGTGCCGCTGTTTGTTTTATTATTTACCCATCAAAGGACATCTGGTTTGTTTCCAGTTTTGGACTATTTTGTATAAATGCTCTTATAAACATTTGTGTACAGTGGATGCAAGTGAACCTAAGTCTTCATTTCTCTAGTGTAAATGTCCAGGTTCGTGATTGTCAGTTGTATGCTATTTGTATGTTTCATTTTTTTAAACAACTACCAAACCATCTTCCAGAGTGGCTATACAATTTTTTCTTACTACCAGCAATAGATGAGTGGTCCATGTTTTCCACATTTTCACCAACATTTAGTGTTGTCACTATTTTTTATTTTAGCCATCCTGAGATGTGTATAGTAATATCTCATTATGGTTTTTTTTTTTTTACATTTTTCAAATTTAAATTCAATTTGCCAACATAAAGTCTAACACCCAGTGCTCATCCTATCAAGTGTCCTCCTTAGTACCCATCAGCCAGTTATCCCATCCCCCCCCTCTTTCTGCAACCCTTTGTGTATTTCCCAGAGTTAGGAGTCTCTCATGGTTTGTCTCCCTCCCTAATTTTTCCCACTCAGTTCCCCTCCTTTCTTTTATAATCCCTTTCACTATTTCTTATATTCCACATATGAGTGAAACCATATGATATGGTCCTTCTTCAATTGACTTATTTCTTTTATTTATTTATTTATTTATTCTTTTTTTTTTTTTCCCAACTGACTTACTTCACTCAACATAATACCCTCCAATTTCATCCACATTGAAGCAAATGGTGGGTATTCATCTCTTCTGATGGCTGAGTAATATTCCATTGTATATATATGCCACATCTTCTTTATCCATCCATTCATCTGTCGAAGAACATCAAGGCTCCTTCCACAGTTTGGCTATTGTAGACATTGCTGCTATGAACATTGGAGTGCAGGTGTCCTGGCGTTTCACTACATCAGTATCTTTGGGGTAAATACCCAGTAGTGCAATTGCTGGGTCGTAGGGTAGCTGTATATTTAACTCCCTGAGGAACCTCCACACTGTTTTCCAGAGTGGGTATACCAGTTCACATTCTCACCAAAAGTGCAAGAAGGTTCCCCTTTCTCCACATCCTCTCCAATATTTGTGGTTTCCTGTCTTGTTAATTTTCCCCATTCTCACTGGTGTGAGATGGTATCTCATTGTGGTTTTGATTTGTATTTCCTTGATGGCCAGTGATGCGGAGCATTTTCTCATGTGCTTGTTGGCCATATGTATGTCTTCTTTGGATAAATTTACATTCATGTCATCTACCTATATCATGATTGGAGTTTTTGTTTCTTGGGTGTTGAGTTTGATAAGTTCTTTATAGATTGTGGATACTAACCCTTTATCTGATACGTCATTTGCAAATATCTTCCCCCATTCTGTAGGTTATCTTTTAGTTTTATTGACTCTTTCTTTTGCTGTGCAGAAGCTTTTTATCTTGATGAAGTCCCAGTAGTTCATTTTTGCTTTTGTTTCCCTTGCCTTCATAGATGTATCTTGCAAGAAGTTAATGTGGCCAAGTTCGAAAAGGTTGTTGCCTGTGTTCTCTTCTAGAATTTTGATGGATTCTTGTCTCACATTTAGATCTTTCATCCATTTTGAGTTTATCTTTGTATATGGTGTTAGAGAATGGTCTAGTTTCATTCTTCTGCACGTGGCTGTCCAATTTTCCCAACACCATTTATTGAAGAGACTGTCCTTTTTTCAAGTGGATAGTCTTTCCTGCTTTCTCGAATATTAGTTGAGCATAGAATTGAGGGCCCATTTCTGGGTTCTCTATTCTGTTCCATTGATCTGTGTGTCTGTTTTTGTGCCAGTACCATACTGTCTTGATGATCACAGCTTTGTAACACAGCTTGAAATCTGATATTGTGATGCCCTCGGCATTAGTTTTCTTTTTAAATATTCCTCTGGCTATTCGGGATCTTTTCTGATTCCTTACAAATCTTAAGATTATTTGTTCCAACTCTGTGAAGAAAGTCCATGGTATTTTGATAGGGATTGCATTGAACGTGTAAATTGCCCTGGGTAGCATAGACATTTTCATAATATTTATTCTTCCAAACCATGAGCATGGAATGTTTTTCCATCTCTTTGTGTCTTCCTCAGCTTCTTTCAGAACTGTTCTGTAGTTGATCCTTTACCTCTTTGGTTAGGTTTATTCCTAGATATCTTATGCTTTTGGGTGCAATTGTAAAAAGGATTGATTCCTCAATTTCTCTTTCTTCGGTCTCATTGTTAGTGTATAAAAATGCCACTGATTTCCGTGCATTGATTTTGTATCCTGCCACATTGCCCAATTGCTGAATGAGTTGTAGCAATCTTGGGCTATGTAGAGTCTTTGGGTTTTCTATATACAGTATCATGTCATTGGTGAAAAGGGAGAGTTTGACTTCTTCTTTGCCAATTTGTATGCCTTTTATTTCTTTTTGTTGTCTGATTGCTGATACTAGGACTTCTAGTATTATGTTGAATAGCAGTGGTGAGAGTGGACATCCCTGTCATGTTCTTGATCTTAAGGGAAAGGCTCTCAGTTTTTCCCCACTGAGAATGGTATTCGCTGTGAGCTTTTCATAAATGGCTTTTAAGATATTGAGGAATGCTCCCTCTATCCCTACACTTTGAAGAGTTTTAATCAGAAATGGATGCTGTATTTTGTCAAATGCTTTCTCTGCATCTAACAAAAGGATCATATGGTTCTAGTTTTTTCTCTTATTGATGTGATCTATCACATTGATTGTTTTACAAGTGTTGAACCAATCTTGCATCCCGGGGATAAATCCCACTTGGTCATGGTGAATAATCCTCTTAATATACTGTTGGATCCTACTGGCTAGTATCTTGGTGAGAATTTTTGTGTACATGTTCATCAAGGATATTGGTCTATAATTCTCCTTTTTGTTGGGGTCTTTGTCTGATTTTGGAATCAAGGTAATGCTGGCCTCATAAAATGGGTTTGGGGCAGCCCGGGTGGCTCAGCAGTTTAGTGCTGCCTTCAGCCCACGTTGTGATCCCGGAGACCCGGGATCCAGTCCCTCATCGGGCTCCCTGCATGGAGCCTGCTTCTCCCTCTGCCTGTGTCTCTGCCTCTCTCTCTCTCTCTCTCTCTCTCTCTCCCCCCCACCTCCGTCTTTCATGAATAAATAAATAAATAATTAAAAAAAAAATGGGTTTGGAAGTATTCCCTCCCCTTCTATCCTTTGAAACAGCTTTAGTAGAATAGATATTATTTCTTCTTTAAACATTTGGTAGAATTCCCCTGGGAAGCCTTCTGGCCCTGGACTTTTGTGTGTTGGGTGGCTTTTGATGACTGCTGCAATTTTCTCCCTGGTTATCGGCCTGTTCGGATCTTCTGTTTCTTCCTATTCCAGTTTTGGTAATTTGTGGGTTTCCAGAAATGCATCCATTTCTTCTAGATTGCCTAATTTGTTGGCATATAGCTGCTCATAATACATTTTTAAAATCATTTGTATTTCCTTGGTATTGGTTGTGATCTCTCCTCTTTCACTCGTGATTTTATTAATTTGAGTCTTTTCTACTTTCTTTTTAATAAGGCTGGCTAGGGGTTTACCTATCTTATTATTTTTTTTCAAAGAACCGGCTCCTGGTTTTGTTGATCTGTTCCATGTTCTTCTGGTCTGTATTTCATTGAGTTCTGCTTTAATCTTTATTAATCTCTCTTCTGCTTGATGTAGACTTTATTTGCTTTTCTTTCTCCAATTTCTTTAGGTGAAAGATTAGCTTCTGTATTTTAGTTTTTTCCAACTTTTTGAGGGATGCTTGTATTGCATTGTATTTCCCTCTTAGGACCGCTTTTGCTGTATCCCAAAGATTTTGAATGGTTGTATTTTCATTTTTATTAGTATCCATGAATCCTTTTAATTCTTCTCTAATTTCCTGGTTGACCCATTCATTTTTTAGTAGGATGCTCTTTAACCTCCATGGTGTTTGAATTTCTTCCAAATTTCTTCTTGTGATTGAATTCTGGTTTCAAAGCATTCTGGTCTGAAAATATTTAGGGGACAATCCTAATCTTTTCATATTGATTGAGACCTGATTTGTGACCCAGTATAGGTCTATTCTAGAGAAAGTTCTGTGTGCACTTAAGAAAGTGTATTCATTTACATTCAGATGGAATGTTCTGTATGTATCTGTGAAATCTATTTGGTCCAGTGTATCATCCAAGGCCTTGTTTCTTTGGTGATGTTCTGCTTAGAATATCTGTCATTTGCTGAAAGTGCCATGTTGAAGTCTCCTACTATTAGTGCATTATTATCTAAGTATCTCTTTACTTTGGTTATTAATTGATATACTTGGGGGTTCCCACATTAGGGGCATAAAAATTCATGATTGTTAGGTCTTCTTGTTGGATATAGTGTGATATAGTGGGATATAAGTATGATAGAGTGTCCCTCTTCATCTCTTACTACAGTCTTTGGTATAAACTCTAATTTATCTGATGAGGATTGCTACCCCAACTTTCTTTTGAGGACCATTTGAATGGTAAATGGTTCTCCACCTCGTCATTTTTAGTCTGGAGGTGTTCTGAGGTCTAAAATCAGTCTCTTGTAGACTGCTTATAGACGGGTCTTGCTTTTTTATCCAGTCTGATACCCTGCATCTTTTGATGGGATCATTTAGCCCATTCACATTCAGAGTAACTATTGAAAGATATGAATTTAGTGTCATCGTATTACCTTTTCAGTTCCTATTTTTGTATATTGTTTCTTTGGACTTCCTCTTTCTTTTATAGGGTCCCTCTTAATATTTCTTGCAGAGCCAGTTTGGTGGTCACATAGTCTTCCAATTTCTGCCTATCTTGGAAGCTCTATATCTCTTCTATTCTGATTGACAGCCTTGCTGGATAAAATATTGTTGGCTGCATGTTTTTCTCATTTAGTACCTTGAATATATCATGCCAGCCCTTTCTGGCCTGCCAGGTCTCTGTAAAGAGGTCTGCTGTTAATTTGATATTTCTCCCAATATAAGTTAAGAATCTCTTGTCTCTTGCCTCTTTAAGGATTATCTCTTTATCTTTGAAATTTGCAAGTTTCACTATTAAATCTTGAGGTGTTGCATGTTTTTTAATTGATTTTTTTGGGGGAGTCCTCTCTTTCTCTTGGATCTGAATGCCTCTTTCCTTCCCCAGATTAGAGAAATTCTCAGCTATGATTTGTTCAAATATACTTTGTGGTCCTCTCTCTCTCAGCCTCTTTTGGAATCCCAATTAGACATAGATTATTCCTTCTCAAGCTATCATTTATTTCCCCAATAAGCCTTTCCTCATGAATTCTTAGTTTTTCTCTTTTTTTTTTCCTCAGCTTCCTTCCTTTCCATCAACTCACTCTCTCTTCCACCTCATTAACCCTAGCAATTAGAGCATCCAGTTTGGATTGCAGCTCAGTTCATCTGTTTTTAATAGATTAAAATTCTGTAGTAATTAGATCTCAATTGTGTACTAATGAAGTCTCTAGAGTCCTTTACTCTTTTTGCCAGAGCCACCAGTAACTTTATAATTATACTTCTGAATTGAATTTCTGACATTGTATTTAAATCCAAATTCTGTACCTCTGTGGCAGAGAGTATTGCTTCTGGTTCTTTCTTTTGTGGTGAATTCTTCCTTCTAGTCATTTTGTCTGGTGTAGAGTGGCTGTATGAGTGATCTGAGTCAAAAATATCAACCATGACCTTGTTAGAAGCGAAAACTTTTCTCTCTTTACCATTCCAGCGGTTCTCTCTTTACATCTCAGGTCGAATTCATAGGTGTTCAGGATGTTTTGAAAGTTATCTAGGTAAGTTTGTGGGACCAGATGAGTAGGACCCCTACTCTTCCACCATCTTGCCCTGGTCTCCTCCCTCATTGTGGTTTTAATTTGAATTTCTCTGATGGTTCATGATGTCGAACATCTATCTTTCATGTGCCTTTTGCGATCTGTCTTCTTTACTGAAATGTCTCTTTGTTTCTTTTGCCTGTATTTTATTTGGATTGTTGCTGTTTTACCTTTGAGTTGGGAATTCTTTATATATTCTGGATACTAGTCCTTTTTTGAATATGTGGTTTGTGAATATTTTCTCTCAGAGTGTGGCTTGTCTTCTCATCCTCTTAACAGGGCCTCTCACAAAGCAAAATATTTGACTTTTATTAAGGTGAAGGTACGATTTTTTAAAAAATGGAATATGCTTTTGGTGTTAGGTCTAACAATTTTTGCCTAGCTTTGGATATTGAAGACTTTCTCCTAAGTTTTTAAAAATCAAAATATAATTCACACAGAAGAATATTTACCCATTTAAAATGTACAATTCAGTGACGTTAAAAACATTCACAGTGTTGTGCAATTATCACCACTATCTAGTTGCAGAACTTTTTTATCACACCAAATGGAAACTCTCTACTCATTAAGCAGTCACTTCTCTCAGGGCCTAGCAAACACTGATCTTCTCTATGTCAGTATGATTTGCCTCTGGACATATGGACTATATGCTGCTTTATGGACATTTCATATGAATGGAAAAAAATATGGCCTTAAAAAATATGGCCTTTTTAAGGGGGGCTCCTTTCATGTAAGCATAATCTTTACAAGGTTCACCCATGCCATAGAAAGAGTCAGTATTTGAGTCCTTATGGGTGCACAATATTCCATTATATAGGCATAGTACCTAATTGACCCTTGAACAACATGGGTTTGAACTGCATGGGTCCATGGATTTTTTTTTTGTAGTACAGTAGTATAAATGTGTTTTTCCCTTCCTTATGATTTTCTTAATAATATTTTCCTTTCTCTAACTTACTTCATTGTAACAATACAGTATATAATACATATAACATACAAAAGGTGTTTTACGTTGTTAACATTGACCATGTTATTGGTAAGGCTTCCAGTCATCAGTAGGCTATTAGTAGTTAAGTTTTGGGGGAGTCAGAAGTTCTATGCAGATTTTCAGCTGGGGGAGTCAGTGCCCCAAACCCTCCTGGTATTCAAGGGTCAACTGTATTTTATTTACCCATTCATCAGTTGATGGCCATTTGTAGTTATAATTTTTGACTGTTTACAAAAATGCTGCTGTGAACATTCATATTATAAGTTTTCGTGTGGACACCCTTTTCAGTTCTCTTGGGTCTATGCCTAGGAATGGAATTTCTAGGTCATATGGTAACTGTATATTTAATCATTTGTAGAACTGCCAGACTGTTTTCCAGAGTGGCTACACATTTGATGTTCCCACCAGCAATATATGAGAATTCTGACTTCTTCACATTCTTGTTCTTTCTTTTCATTTTTTAAAAGTTTTATAGTTTTTCATTTTGTGTTTAAGTCCATTTAAGTTCTTTTTTATTTTAAAGATTTTATTTATTTATTCATGACAGACAGAGAGGCAGAGACATAGGCAGAGGGAGAAGCAGGCTCCCTGTGTGGAGCCTGATGCAGGACTTGATCCCAGGACCCCGGGATCATGAGCTGAGCCAAAGGTAGATGCTCAACCACTGAGCCACCCAGGTGTTTGTTTTGTTTTGTTTTGTTTTGTTTTGTTTTGTTTTCTTTTCTTTTTCTTTTCTTTTCTCTTCTCTTCTCTTTTCTTTTTTCTTTTCTTTTCTCTTTTCTTCTCTTTTCTTTCTTTTCCCTTTCCTTTCCTTTCCTTTCTTTCCTTTCTTTCTTTTCTGTCTAATTGTCCCACCACCATTTGTTGATAAAGACCTCTTTCTTCCATTGAATTGCTTTTGTACCTTTGTCAAAAATCAGTTGGGTATATTTGTATTGGGCCTATTTTTCGATAATTTTTTTCTTTTGAGAACTTTCTTTAGATCTGCTGGTGACAAAGTATCTTAGTTGCCCCTCAACTGAGAATGTCCTGCTTTCCTCTTCAATCCTGAAGGATATTTTCACTGATTATAAGGTTATGGGTCAAGAGTTCTTTTCTCTCAGCACCTGAAAAATACTGTGCTACTTCCTTTGGGCCTCTCTGATTTCTTATGAGAATCTGCTCTCATTTGAATTGATTTTTCCACCCCCATACTTTTTTTTTTTTTCTGGTCTCTTTCAGTTTCTCTTTGCCTTTAAGCTTTCTAAAGTTTAATTATGATGTCTCTTGGCATAGAATTGCTTTGGGTTTATCCTGTTTGATGTTTGCTCAGCTTCTTGGGTTGGTAAATTGATGTCTCTTGCCACATTTGGTGAGTTTCAGCCTTTCTTTCTTTTGAGTACTTTTTCCAGGCCTGCCCCCTCTTTCTCCTTTCCTTTTAGGATTCTGATGAACTAAATGTTAGATCTTTTGTGAAGTCCCACAAGTCCCTTGAGTCTCTCTTCTTTTTCTGTTTCTTTCTTTCTATCTTTTTTTAAAGTTTATTTTCTCTGAGGTCTTCCTATTGGGTAATTTGTATTGTTTTATCTTCAGGTTCACTCATGATTTCCTGTGTTTCCTCCATTTTGCTATTGAGCCCATCCACTGAGCTTTGTATTTGAGTGGTTGTTTTTTTTTCATTTCTAAGATTTCCATTTCACTCTTCTTTATATATTCCGTTTCTTTGCTGAGACTTTCTATTTCTTTGATGAGGTTTCTGTTCTATCATTTTTTTTCCCAAGTGTGTTTGTAATTGCTTGTCCAACATTTTTACATGGCTGTTTAAAATCTTTGTCAGATAATTCTAACCTCTCTATCATGTCATCTCAGTGTTGGCATTTATTTTAAAATTCTTCGTGGGATTTTCCTGGTTCTTAGTATAATGAGTGACTTTTGTTTGAAACCTGGACAGTTGGGTATTATGTTTTGAGACCCTAGGTCTTACTAGCTTTTAGCCAGCTTTCTTTGACATTGCTCTGGCCAGGGAAGCGGGAGGTACATGCCACCTCATTATTACCAGGAGGAGGCAGAACTTTGTTCCTTCCTTGGCCTCTGTTGATACATGGGATGGAAGCTCCTCATTCCTGCTGGGTAGAGGATTGCATTGTGGCTTTCTACACGGTCTGCAGTGACATCTGGGGTGAGAGTGGCCTCATCACTACTGGGCTATGGTGAAAGTTATGACTCTTCACTAGACCTCCTCTGGAACTACCCCAGTAGGTAGACAGAGGTGGAAATCTAGGCTCTCCATGTGGTCTCCACTGACACCATAGGGGTGGGAGAGCTTGGTTATCAGGTGGTGGCTCCAGATTTGGCTTCCTCTGACATCATGCAACTGGTGTGTTGGAGCACTTCGTAATACCCTCAATGAGTGGAAGTCTAGGCTCCCTAGTTGGCCTTTGTTGGAGTGGGTGGGGCCACTGTTTTTCTCTATGGTGTTTGGCTAGTGATGAGTGATTATTATCTAATATTTTTCTGTCTTACTAGGTTTCCTCTTTCTCATCCTTTGACTAGAGAGAGCTGACTTGTTGGGGCTTTCTTTTGTCTATCCATTGGTGTTTCCAGTTTGCTGGCTTCTTCAGGCTCTAAGAGGGATATATGAGGCAAGAAGAAAATCCAGGGAATTCTCCACCATGTTGTTCCTTAGGTCTGGAGCTCCACACCTGGTCTGCCTTCTCTCCACCTTTCAGTCTTCTAATTTTTGTTTTGTATGTTATGTCCAGAATTTTTAGTTGTACTTATCAGGAGGAATAGAAAAAGGTATGTCTACTCATCTTTCCAGAAGTGGAAGTTGCACCTGTTGTAAGTTAACAATCATAGATCGTAGGTAGCATTTTACATTAGTACAGGAATTGTAGACTTAATCTTTTGTTTAAATTATACATTGTATTTCATTTTATTAATGTTCCCTACTTTTTTTTAACCAGTCTCCTACTGATGGGCATTTCAGTTGTTTTCAACTTTTGCTATTACAAACAGTGCTTCAGTGAATAACTTCATATATATATGTATCAGTTTGCAGGTGTCCCAGTATAGCTAAAAGATAGCTTCCTGTCTTATTTTCCGTATCTTCTTAGAGAGCTGTGTATTCATTTGATAGTGACTGTCATCTGAAGGAAATCAGATTATTTCATTTTAGACAGATCTGATTGTGAAAAAGTCACTCCTCATATGATGTGTGCTTAGATCTACTTTCCTATAACTTCATGCATTGATTGTAGTTCTGTGCCAGTGATCAAAATAGGACAAATCCAGCTAGTTCCTCTTTCTTATAACAACCCTTAGATATTAAGAGTTGAGTGTCTTTGTAACGTTCATCTTCTGTTCTCCATCCTAGAAGTGTCATTTTAGCTGTTTTCCTGTGGCATGATTTCCAGATACTCTGAATGAGACCTAGTTTGTTGAAGATGTTTTTTTTACGCTTGGGCATCTTAAGGGAAGTGGAATAGTGTAATCCATGTGTGGGCTAATGGTTGCCAATGACAAAAAAATTGACCAAAAAATTTGGGGGACAGCCCTTTCACAGTCTGAATTATATTGCCAGAGACCATTGTAATGCCTTTCTTGCATTATGGATGAATGGATGCATCTTTAAATCGATGAATTAACAAATATTCTGAGCTTACTCTTGACTTAAATTTCCAGTTTTGTTCATGTATACTTCTGCTTCTGATTCTGTGCTTGTATGGTTGATTTGGAGGGCATCAGCAAGACTTTGCATTTGTCCCTGTTAAACTTATATCATCAGAGCTATCTAGTCTTTCAGCATTTTAAGATCATTTTGGATGCTAATTCTGTCCTTGCATGGATTGTTTCTCTCTCTCAACACCATGCCATCTGTACTCATCCAATTATTTAAGTGGGATATATTTTGCTCGCATTCATACAAAATATTCATAAGATATTTTTAAAAAGGTAACTTCCTGGTAATAGAGTTGCGGGTCAAAGGGTATGTGTATTTTACATTCTGATACGTAATGCTAAGTGGCCTTCCACAGAGATTGATTGCTAGTCTGAATCACCTTGAATGTTGTTTATGTGGACAGAACTTCTGCTCCTATGAGATAGAGCCCAAAAGAAGGCACTAGATATAAGTATACAACCCTGATGTCATCTGAGGGACCTATGTTTTTCCAACAAATTTTCATTTCAAATGATCTAATATATAAGGAAAACATTTATTTTGATCAGTAGTCGTCCCTCATAGAGATCTTTGTGTAGTTGCTATGTACAGTATGTTTGATATCTGTTTTTATAATACTTCAGTTTCTCTAAGTATTTTCTCTAGTAGCTTTCTTTGTGGATATTAAACTCTCATTTGGGTCTAAATTAGCTTTTGTGGCTGATGATGTTAAGCAGTACATCAGTTAAGTGATTTTTCTTAATTTAATGGTTCATTCAAATTCAAAGACATTTTTTGTGGTTTAATTGTTATTGTTCACTAGTTTATTGTTATGATTTTCAACCTAAGATTCTCCAAGAGATTTTTGTTTTTCTGATTAAATTAACAAGAATGATGAATGAGCTGCTGTTTTTATAAATTTTTATTGAATTATAATTGGTATAGAATATTATATTAGTTTTAGTTGTATAAGATAGTGATTCAGTATTTTTTTATACATTACCAAAAAAAAAATGATTGCCATGATAGGTCTAGTTACCATCTGTCACCAAATTTATTTTAATATTATTCACTATATTCTCTATGCTGTACATTACATCTCTGCAGTTTTTTTTTTTTAACATCTGGAAATTTGTACTTCTTTATCCCTTTTACCTATTTTGTCTACCTACCACCCCCTACCCTTGGCCACTGCTAGTTTGTTCTCTGTATCTAGGAGTCTATTTCTTGTTTGTTTTTTTAGGTTCTATATATAAGTGAAATCATATAGTATTTGTCTTTCTCTATCTGACGTATTTAACTTAGCATAGTACCTTCTAGGTCTATTCATGTTGTTGCAGGTGGCAAGATTTCATTCTTTTTTTTTAATGATGAGTAATCCTGTATGTGTGTGTGAGTGTGTGTGTATTACATCTTTATCCATTCATCTACTGGTAGACACTTAGGCTGCTTCCAGATCTTGGCTATTGTGGGGATATGTATATACTTTCATCATTTTGAATGTAGTTCTGCTCTGTATATGTAATAGATACTCTTCATCTGGTTTCTTTTACTCAAGCCAGTGTCCATGTTGTGTATATCAGCATTTGCTCTTTTCTTATTACTATGTAGTATTCTGTATGAACAGATTACAGTTTGTTTATTTTGCTGTAGAATGGATTATTTCAGCTTTTGGT
Organism: Canis lupus dingo; assembly: GCF_003254725.2. Taxonomy (NCBI): domain Eukaryota; kingdom Metazoa; phylum Chordata; class Mammalia; order Carnivora; family Canidae; genus Canis; species Canis lupus. The sequence goes on along the minus strand of NC_064244.1, from coordinate 63,106,292 downwards.
TATTCTGAATAAGGCTGCTGTGCACATTTTTGTACATGCCATTTGGTGAACATATCATGCTATCTCTCTTAATATCTCTTAAGCAGAATTGTTTTAATCTCACAGAATTGTCTGCTGGATGTATTCATTGTTTACTATTCCATACTGTTCTCACTTTGGCAGCATTTATACTTTCCCATACTTAACCTTTTCTTGTGGTGTGGTGATCTTTTAAAATTCATTAAAGGTAGAAGGCTTTGGTTTTAGATCTTGAACATAGTAGTGACAAAGAAACAAAATGGATATGTCATTGCTGGAGGGCAAGTTAAATGTGGCATGTGACCCATCATCTGCATAGAATTCTGTAGGAATATCTATTCCTCAAAATTAGCATTTGACATTCCCTCAAAGTCTTTGGCAGAGGATAACCACTGTTTACAACTCCAGTGCTCTCTGCATTCTCAGTCTTTGGAGCCCTCCCCTAATCACCAGCAGAATGGTCACCAGAGGCTTATCCATGTGGCCCCCTGGTACTGCTAGGCTGCCTCAGTTAAGACCATTTGCTGCCTTTGTTATAATCACCACTAACTGCATCGCATATGTAGGCTATAGTATGCATGTGCATATCTTTTTAACATGGACTTACATGTAGCTAGTTACAGTTAATAGTGGGAATTGGTTTTCTTTAGTCAACTTATATGCTATCATTTGAGAACTTTTACCAGTGACTAAAAAATTTTACCTTCCACAATAACTGTCATCTATACCTGGAGACACTTGAATAGCAACATCATTAAAGTATTAGTAAATAGCTTAACTATTATATCACTTGGTTGCAATCATGGTTACTTAGTGTAATTTTTTAATTAAAATAATTTTTCATTTGATCATATTCTGACACATTTAAGATATAGTTTGACACTGCAATCTTTTTCCCCTCCACCTGTGATTTATATACATTACCAAGCATGATTTATATATAATTAATTCAGTATTATTTCCTTTTTCTGAAAAAGTAGCCTTTTCCTTGTGTTTAAAATGTAAAAATGTTCCTATTTTTTTCCTTCTGTTCTCAAAAATCCACTGTGGGTGCTATCGTTTTTGCTGATACACAGCTTTATCAGGTATGATTTCTGAGTGTCATGTTGGACTTTATAGATGTGTTGTTAAAATTTCCAGGGGAAAAACATTCCAGATTGACTTTCCACATTTGCTTGATCAGTATTTGTGAATATCTTACAAAAATTGCTGGCCTTTAAGGTTGAGAGTGGTCTGTATATTAAAAACAACTCTGCCAAATTTATTACACCTGTATTCCAAAAAGAAGATTTGAGTGTTTTCTTCAGAAATATTACTCCTTCATTAATCTATGCATAGTTCTCTGCATTTTTCCTGTTTATATGTGTACATGTTTGTATACTCGTCAGTGTTATTCTTAACTTACATGATTTTTAAAAACTGCTACATATTTCTAAATAGATTTTTTCCAGACTGTGTTCCATGAAATACATTAATCTGAGATGCTTAGGAGAATGGGACAAAAAATATTATAAAATAAGTTTACTGTATTCCTCTTTGAGAGGTTCATAATGCACATTAGCATATTAAAGGATCTGGTATTATGCAGTAAAGAAATTTGTGTACCTTTGTCTATCTCAACATCTTCTGGAAATATGAGTGTAGAACACTTATAACCCCCTGGGTGTTCTCGGGATACCAATTGGGAAACTCTTGCAAAAGGCTGAGTAGAGTATTCTCTGTAGTGTTTTAACACATCAAATAATGCTGACTAAAAGTGATTAAATTTTCAAGAAGTTAAAATACTTAGCTGAATTGTATTCGGGTTGTATTTTCTTGTAGAAATTACATTTTAAAGTACAGCATTGATTTTTTTTTTTCTTCTGGTATACTCTCAATCCTTGGGTTGACCTTTAAAAATTCATAAATCTACTGTGAAAATGCTGCTTTTTTGTAGGAAAGAGGTTTTTTTTGGTTGTCGTTGTCCTTGTTTGCTCACTTGTTTCTCTTCTATAAGAATTTGCTTTTATCCTTAAAAAATATGTTTACTGTTTCAGATAGCGTGACACAGGAAAGGAGGCCTCCCAAACTTGCCTTTATGTCAAGAGGTGTTGGGGACAAAGGTTCCTCCAGTCATAATAAACCAAAGGCCACAGGTATGGGTCAGTATATGATATGAGATTTGCCATAGCACTGAAAGAAGGTTGAAAGGCTTTACTCCTTAATGTAGATGTAGGCTTTCTTCTTCCATACAGTTCTAGTATTTTACTTAAAAATTTTTATAGGTGCTCTGACTTAAGTCAAAAAGTTCCCAACCATTTGCAGTTGATGAAAAGTTTTCTGTAAGGACCTGTGTCTTTTGTTGGTTTGTATCAGCTGGTTTTTGGACACCCCCCCCCCCCCCCCCCGCGAATTGCAACATTTGTATGTAAAGTTTAGAGTTCCAACTGTGCAAAAGAATTGTATCTGGATAATGTTATAGAGGGTTAAGTATATAGAGAGTAATTATGTGGATTTTGCTAACAAAATATGGCACAAGATAAATTCCAAACTGCTAAGCAAAAAATTCTGTCTCTCTTCCAAAAACTCCCTCACAATGCATGTGGAGTTCTTAGCTTTTTTTCTTTAGCTTCTACATATTTCATAGTTTTAACGGATGGTAGTTATACAAGCTAAACAGCTCATTTAAAAAACTGTAAGAATGTTTGTTAACTCAGATGTGGGTTAGGAGCAGGATATTTTTTCCTCAGTTATCTGGTGAACAAAACTACTTTGGCTCGTTTTAAAGAAAATTGTATTTTAAGAAGTAGTTTATGTGACACTGGACCCTGGGAGATTTAGGATTAAATAGGATACACAAGTAAAAGTTATGTTTTATGTTAACTTATGGATCTAGCTAGATAGGGTAGCTCACACTTGTTATTCTCACTTAAATATAAATAGCTTACAGATTTTCTGAAGACATGTACATTACTTGTGTTGTAGCAGATCCTAGTTATAAGCATAAAATATAGAACTATCTACTTTAAATTGGAAAAATAAATCAGATTTTGTATGGGTTCTAGAAATCCCCTGTTTTCACCTACATTGTGTCTTCTTAAGTACTGAGGCAGGGTAAGGTCTAGAAATGTCTGTGACAGGGCTACACTAACTCTTTCTTACTTTAATAAGTCTAATGTAAAAAAAAATAATACTGCTTCATGTTTTAAAAGACATGAAACGAAGCAAGAAATTTGATGACCAAGAATTCCAAACTCTTTAAATTTTTTAAACTTAATTTGTGCACTGATTTATGCATACAACATTTGAAGATTACCCTCTTCTGAAAGGAACTATTTTAAAATAACAGGTTAAATTTGGGAGCCAACAGGTTCATCACATGAAATTGGGGAATGCTGATGTTGAACATTTGGAAATAAGTCATAATAGATGAAATAATTTTTAAAAGCTGTTTGTCTTTTAAAAAAACAACAGCAGACTTTTCTTTTTGTTTTTAACAGACTTTTAACTTCCTCCTGTTCCTTTCCTATATTGATTCTTGGGTGGAAGAATTTTTTCACATTGCCAAAATGGTTATCTATTTTTTGGACGTTGCCAAAGTGGTTGAAAACGCTAATAAAATACATCGTGTTTTATACATGTGTTGCTTTCTTAAGCAATTGTTAACACTGTATGCATGTTAATTTCTCTTAGGGAAAAGCTTTCACACCATATTGACTTTATTTTTAAAAGGAACTTTTCTTGATCCATAGGATCTACCTCAGACCCTGGAAATAGAAACAGATCTGAATTATTTTATACTTTAAATGGATCTTCTGTTGACTCACAACCACAATCCAAATCAAAAAACACATGGTACATTGATGAAGGTAATCTATAATTTTAGTGCTCTTTATAATGATCCTCTCCCTTTAACTCATCAGGAAAAAAAAGAAAAAAGGCTTTTCACCAGAATATCTAATTTTTGGAAACAAAATGAGTATGCCATTTTTTTAGTAATGTGGCTGAACTAAAATATTGTATACAATTAGAACTGCACTGCTTGAATTAAGATAACATTCAGAAAATGTATTAGTAGCTCGTTTTCTTCTCTTAGCTGATCTTTAGGGTAGATCTCTCAAATCAGTTGAATCATTTAAAGTCTTTCCTGTCTGGGTCTTTCTTACCTCTTTAAACACTCCTTTTTTGCCTTTCCTTGGTTTAGGAACATCTTTTTCTTCTGGTTATTTTCTTTGTTCATCTCTTCAGTAAATATTTATTGAGTGCTTACTATGTGCCAGACAGTCTTCTAGGCACAGGGGTTACGATGGTGAGTGAAAAATAGATACGGTCCTTGCCCATTCTGAATTTACGATCAAGTTATTAAAGCAAACATTAATCAGACCATGACAGAACAGAGAATTGCAATCAGGATGAGTGCAGTGAAGTCACATGATGCCATTAAAGTGTATTAAAGGTGGATTTTACTTACAGGGGCTCAAGGATGTTTCTCTGAGGAAGCAGCACAGTTTCAGTTTTCCAGAGGAGCGTAGGATAACACAGTGAAAAGGGACAAAGAACCTTTTCGGCAGAGGGAATAGCATATGTAAAGGTCTTGTGGAAAAATGGAATCTGTGTTTGCCAAGGACTAAAAAGAGCCAGAGTAGCTAGAACAAAGAGAGAAGCATAACATTTTATGAGAAAGGCTTACAGGGCCAGGGCATGTGGAGCCTGGTGTGCCCTATTTAAAGGGAATGGGGAGCCACTGAAGGATTTTCAGCAAGGGGTGACATGACCAAGTTTGCCTTTTGAAAATCATTCTGGCTGCATGGGGGACAGTGGCTTGAAACAGGGACCATGTGGGTATGAGGGCACCATTGAAGGTTGTTGCAGGGCTCAGAAATAGATTATAGCAGCTAGGGCGAGGCTTGTTGGGGAAGGGATGGGGGGAAGTGGATGGTGTCAGACATCTTTAGGAAGTGAATTGATAAGACTCAGGCTGAAAGTGAGAGCTGAGGAAGAAAGAGGCATTGATGATACTCCTGGTTTTCTGGCTTGCAGACCTCAGCAATTGTAGTGGAAGGTAATGAATTTGATTTTGACAATGTTGAGCTCCAGGGACCTCTTAAATATCCAGAGTTGATCTGGAGTCAAGTAGATAGTTGGATATGTAGGTCCAGAGCTTAGAAGAGTTAAGAGCTGGAGAAGTAAATATGCAAGTTGCCCCCACATATCTGGTGATTAAAGTCCTGTGAATACTATGGCCCGAATAGAGAGTGGTGGGGGGCGAGTGTGGGAATGAGACTGAGTCCCAAGGAATTTAGTGGCTGGGAGACAGAGGAGACAGAGAAAAAGCCACTGGAAGGAACTGAGGAAAACCAGCAGGTTGTTGGGTCAAGAAGCCAAGGAGCTAGTGGACAGCAGTATTGAATGCTCCTGGGAGGGGAAGTAAGAGGAAGACCATACAGGTACCCGCTGGATTTAGCCAAAGGAAGCTATCAGTGACCTCGGTTGGTTATGCTTCTGTGGAGTGAGGAAATGGAGACATGTTTGGTTGCCAAAAATGGAAGTTTGGGTTTCATCTTGGACTTCTCTCTCTCATTAGTCACATCCACTAGTCACCAAGTTTCCTGGAGCTTCTCCTCTTCAGTATCACTAGAATCTTTCTCATATTCTTCATTTATGTAAGCACTGCCTTAGTTCAGATCTGTTATTGCTGTCTAGTTAATATAATGGCCTTTCAGCTGGTTCATCTGCTTCACCCTTTTTCCTTCTGAGTTTATTCTGAATAACTGTCATCACCATCATCCTTATCATCACTACCATCATCACTGAAGTTGACGTTTCTTGATGACTTACAGTATACACTAGACATGGTGTTACATGCTTTGTATGCATTACTTTGTCCTCATACCAATTTTGTGAGGTAGATATTTTTGCTTTTTATTTTGTTACAGTGGTTAGATACCTTGCCCAAGGCCACACAGCTAGTTGTAGTGGTGCCAGTGTTCCAACCCAAGTCTGCTTGACGCCAGAGCTGACACTTTTGATCACTACACTGTGTTTCTCTTCACATTACTTTCTGGTTGATTTTTCTGCAGATGTATCTGCTTGTGTCTCTCCTTTGCTTTATGTCTATTAATTTTCTCCTAGCCCTTGAACATAAAAATCCATATTCCTTACTTTAGCTTGTTGGACCCTTTTATGGCATGACTTCTTACTTGTCTCTGTCATTTGTCCTGCATCCCTGCTCTAGCCATGCTTGGAGTGGGGCCATTTTGGAACGTGCCATACTTTCTCTTTTCTTGGCGCCTGTTGTACCTCTTGCCTGGAAATCCTTCTTCCTGTTCCTCCCACTCCGTGCTTAGGCTTACTTGTATCCATCTGTTCAATCTCAGCTTGGGTATTATTTTCTCCTGGAAGCCTTTCCTGCCTCTCCTTGGTTAGGTGAGGTGCCATCATAATTGTTTGTCGCCTGTTTCCTCTGCCAGACTGGAGTTCCAAGTGCCTCGCACAGGGCTTGGCATGGAGTCCATTTAGTAATTGTGTGCAAATTAAATCTAAATAAGAAGTTACAAGAACTGTAGGACTCTATAGTGACTTTTAAGCTATTGCCTGGATTATTTAGGTTATATACACACAAATGTATATTATACATACACCAATGTCCAAGTCTACTGTTTCATCACTTGGGCTTAAATACTCATGGGAAATGATTTGAGTGAGATCTCTGATTTTGTCTTCTTGTACCTTCGTTTCTGCTTGGGTAGGATGTTGTGAGGGTAGACAGGGCCTTATCCCCAAGAATTCTTTCTAGCCGTAGAGCAGGAAGCTTCCTTAAATGGTGCTTCTTCAGGAGATTCTGTCTCCCAGTAGACTAGTTGTGTTAAGATTTGGCCCATATGTTAGCAGGTACCAGCTCTCTCAAGTATCTTGGCAGGCAACCATCCACAGTGGCCGTGGGGCAGCCCCACTCTGTCCCCCTGTTGTTACTGGTAGCTTTGTGAATCCTTTTCCTATGAACTGCTTTCTTTCTAAGGAAAGGAAACTAGTAATACCGAGGGTTTGTCATAACCTAGGTGACATTAATTCTTCAAGTTTAGGCAATAACTTTACTTTCATACAGTTTCTGTAGTAGTAGAATATTTTTAAGGTCTTGATTCTAGTCTGATGTTGTATACTAAGTGTTTGTAAGTATGTGGGTCCTAAATGGGATCTATAAAGTCATGAGATCTATATGGAGTAGGCCTTCATCTTTAAATTAGAAAATAGAAGTAATTTCAGTGTGAAAGAACATTTCTTTTCTATAATTTCATTGATATATTTAAAAAGCTTTTTTTCCTACAACATTTGATTTGTGTATTCACTTTTTTTCTTAAACCTTGAGTATTTTCTTGTGTTAGCGGCTATACCAAGTGCTGCAGATTCACCCGTGAAGCCTCATGAAAAAACATGAAAAAGCCTACCGAATTCCTCCTCTTGCTTATGTTCTGGTTGGTATGACAGATAGTAAATATATAGACAAGATAATAATTGATTGTGACACATGCAGTGAAGGAAATGAAGCAACCGGTGGGGAGCCAGCTACCATAGTGTTTTGGAGAAGTCCCTTTGAGGGAAAGGTATTTGGGTTGAGATCAGGATGATGTGAATGAACCTGTCGGGGAAAGAAGTAGGAAGAGCATTCAAGGCAGAGGAGAGAGGAAAAGCAAAGACCTGAGGAAAGGAAAGTAGGCCAGAGTGGCTACAGCATGGTGAGCAAGGAAAATAGGTGTGGAAATGAATTTGGATCGGTAGGTGGGAGCTAGGTCATCTAGGACTTTGTTGATATCAGTGAGAAATGTAGTATTTATCATAAAAACTCTGGGAAACCATTGGAAGTTTTTAAATAGGGGAGTGATATAAGATCATGTAAAATCTTTAATTTTAAAAAGATCTCTCTTAGAGTTGTATGGTGATTAGTTTGGAGAGGGACAAGGGGGGACAGACCAGGAGAGACACTGGTTACACGGTGAAAGACAATGGTGGCTTGAATTAGGGAGATAATAGAGGTGAAGAAGAGAGGATGGATTTGAAATATGTTTTGGAGATAGAACCCAATGCTTTACAGATTTGGGTTTTGGGCTTGAGGAGTTGAGTGTTTAAGAAAGAAAAGAATAACTTAAAATCCCTATATTAAATATCACTTCCAAAGAATTTTAAATAGATGAAGTATATAGAACAATAAGGTACAAAGCACAGCAAACACCCATATAGTCACGACTCACTTGAAGAAAAAAATCATTATTATTACCTTTGAAATTCCCTTGGTGCTGCTTCCTAGAACCCTTTCCTTCATGCTCTCCTCTGAGCTTCTGTCACCTTTAATTTACTGTTCATCATTCTCTTGGTTTTCATGATAGTCTTATGAGTTTGTTTATTTAAACAGTATACTGTTAGTTGTGCATGTTTCTGAGCTTCATATAAAAGAATCAGATTCTATGTATTTTGTGATATCCCCTCAGTGTTATGTTCTAGAGATTCACCACACTAGTAATAGGTTATAATTTATTTGTTTTCATTGCTCTATAGTGTTCCATTATGTTTCATTCCATTACTGTCTAAATATACCATAATATACATCTCTAATCAACCACCAATGGGCATATTTGAATTCTTATTTTCCTGCCATTATTAACAGCCCTGCTATTAACATTCTTACGTGTCTAGGCTGTATACCTAGGAATGCATTTACTGGGTCATGTCATATGGACATCTTTCCTTTACTGAATCATGCTACATGTTCCCAGAGTAGTTGTACCAGTTTATACTCCCATCAACATTGTGTGAGGGTATCAGTTGCTCTTCATCCTTACCATTAGTTAATGTTCTAAAACCTTGAACTTTTGAAATGGTATCTCACGTTGCTTTTGACTTCTTTTATCCACTTGTGAGGGCAAGAATCTTTTCACTGATGTGTCAATTATTTGGGTATCTTCTTCTGAGTTTCCTTTTCAAGCCCTTTATTCATCTTTCCTAGTTTTTTTAATCTTTTTTATATTGATTTATAGCCTTTTGTCCAATTTTAATCCTTTATCAGATATATATAAGTGTTTTCTATTTGTTCAGTTCATGTTTTCACTCTTGCTAAGGTGCCTTTTAATGAATAAGTAGCTCCATTTTAATGTGGTCATATTCGATATCTTTTCCTTTACGGCTTATATACTTATGTTCAAGAAATTTCTCTCTGCCCTAAAATCATAAAGAACATTCTTCTATATTGCCTTCTAGAAGTTTATGGTTTTACCTTTCACATTTGTCTTTAAGCCACCCGAAAGTGATTTTTGTATGGAGCATGCAGTACAAGTCCAATTTAATTTTTTTTGAAGTACTGATAACTGATTATCTCAATATTATTTATTGAAAAGTTCATTCTTTCCCCACTGATCTGCAGTGCCTGCCTGGCATCTGTTTTCATTATCTTAAGGAAATAAATTTTGGCTTTGGTTCTCTTTGTGTGTGTGTGTTTTCTTTTAAATTATTTTCTGCTTTTGTAAATTTATTCTGGTTTTGATCCTCTTTACTGTGTTTATCTTCTCTTTAATTAATTTCTGTTTTGTATTTATTCTTTCCTCTTGACTGCTTTTTGGGAGGTTACTCTGTTCTAACTTCCTCAGTTGTATTTTGAGTTCTTTAATGTTCTTTCCTAAACTATTACATCTATAAATTTCCTTTGTAAGTACTGTTCCACAAACATTTGTTGCTTCTTTATTTCTCTCTTTTTTTATTTTAAAAATTTACATCATTGGGGCACCTGGATGGTTTAGTCGGTTAAGCTCAGGCCATGATCCCAGGATCCTGGGATTGAGCCCCACATTGGGCTCCCTGCTCAGCAGGGAGTCTCCTTCTCCCTCTATCCCTTCCCCCTGATTGTACTCTCTCTCTGTCTCTCTCCCAAATAAATAAATTTACGTAATCATTTCTGTTTTGATTCTTTAGTTATTTAGAAGTGTCTTTCTAAATCTTTTGGTATTTTTATTTGTATTGTTTTCTAACTATTGTATTATGGACAAAAAGTATCACCTATTTAATACTAATCAATAATAGTTTTTTGGTTTGAGCAGTTGGGTGCTATTTACTGATGTAGAAAAATCTGGAGGTGGGAGGAGAATGTAGATTACTGCTTTGGAGAGATTAAGTATGCAATGCTTATAAGAATCCTAAAGTCAAATGGACAGCTGGTCTAGATGTGTATATTAATTCTTAGAGATGTGGATGTATTTAATATTCTTGAATACATTTCTCTAAATAAGGATAATTTTTTTATAGTTGCTGAAGACCCTGCAAAATCGCTTACAGAGATATCTCCAGACTTTGGACACGCTTCACCACCACTGCAACCTCCTTCTATGAACTCATTATCCACCGAAAACAGATTTCACTCTTTACCGTTCAGTTTGACAAAGATGCCCAATACCAATGGAAGTATTGGCCACAGTCCACTCTCTCTGTCAGTTCAGTCCGTGATGGGAGAGCTAAACAATGCACCTGTCCAGGAGAGTCCCCCCTTGGCCATGACTTCTGGGAACTCACATGGTCTGGAAGTGGGCTCTCTGGCTGAAGTTAAAGAGAATCCCCCTTTCTATGGGGTAATCCGTTGGATTGGTCAGCCACCAGGACTCAATGAAGTGCTAGCTGGACTGGAACTGGTAATTTAATTTGACTTAAAAATCACAATTCTTCTCTATCTGGAGTTTTGTGTAGTTTTTTCCCCCCTTTTATGCTTTTTTTTTGGTCAAAATGTTTTATTTGTCAAAAAAGGCATCACTAGAGAAAAATGTTATTACCGTGTCATCTGGCTTCTTTGCCACCCCTGAAGCAGCTGACCCACTTGTTCCCCATGATAATTGATCTATGTTCAAGTAATGGAAACAGATTTTTAGGACACTGTGTTTAGGCTCATTATATTCAACAGAATACAGTAAGGAAAACAAATCTATTATTGACTGTCTTTTTCTTCCTCAATCTCTCTCCATCAGTCAGTTCTAATACTTATTTCATCGGTTTTAAGATTAATTGCCATTTTTAGAGATTTTTTTTGAGATCTTTTTAGAGGGAAAAGTTTTCCCTTTGGAGATTGGGAAAGCGTATCATTTGGCCTTTCATGATCTGGAGAGCATAATTTGAGTACAATTAACTTTTACTTATAAAATATATTTCTTAAAAATTCATTTGTCTGCTAGCAAAGGCTACTTTTGGGGAAGGGGGAGGTTGTTAAATAAATCACCCGTGCCCCTTAGTTTTTAGTACTTGTGGAAATGGTGCAGGAGAGCCTGTTAACCAGGGAAGGCATAAGCCTACATTCTGGAAGAAAATACATTGAGGACTTCAGGCTGGATTAAAGAATTAATCTCTTAAATGATGAGTTGTGAGCTGAAGCACTGGTTAGTTGATCTCCTCTTTCCTGATGGAGTTCTTGGGACGAGCGTGATGAGGGAATTCTGAGAAAGAGTGAGCCATGGAATAGAAACCTCTATTCCTTGTGTACTCAGGTGCATGGTGCAGAATAGCACATCCTGAAGCATTTCTTTTTCAGGAAGATGAGTGTGCAGGCTGTACAGATGGAACCTTCAGGGGCACCCGGTACTTCACCTGTGCCCTGAAGAAGGCACTGTTTGTTAAACTGAAGAGCTGCAGGCCAGACTCCAGGTTTGCGTCTCTGCAGCCGGTTTCCAATCAGATCGAGCGCTGCAACTCTCTAGGTATGGGACACCTTTCATTTACTCACCTGCTTCTGATCTCAGGCCATTCTGCAGTAGGCGGCAGTAACATACATTAAAATGTATTTTTCCTGGATGTTCATTGGCCAGTCAATCAGCAAAAATTGCTACTTAGTAACAAGAAAGTTACAGTTGTCCCAAGAGGGGACTTTTGGACAAAGTATCAGGCAGGAAAAAAAATGAGATTTGGAAAGTGAAAAATAGTGAGACTTACTTTTTTCCCTTCTTATTGGCCACTAACATTTAATTTTTAAAAACACAGAGGTAAAAATTGAAATGGGGCCTTCCTTGGGCACGGACTACCCTCTCTTGAAGGATTAAGTACACCAATAAGCATATCTTACAAAATCAGCATTATTATATGATGTAGTCCTAGATTGATTGATAGAGGACAGGTCCCCTCAACATTCATAACGGGTGACAGTTTCCTGAAGTTGTCTCTTTCCAGTTTTGGGTAAGAGTTGTGAAGCATTTTGACAGTTAAGTGACTATCAACAGGAAAGCCATCTTTATGGAAAATATTTTTTCATTACAGTTGAAGTAGTATGTGAAATTTTTTGTTTTCTGACTTAAAGATGAAACATCTCAGACAAATAAAATATTTGGGGAACAAAGTATTTTAACTTGGCAGATTCTTTTTATACATTACTTAATACTCTAACGTCTTTTTTAAATGGTGGAGGGAGTGAGGTTGAAATGAACATTTTTACAAGCCAAGCTGAAGAGCAGTGAACCCAAACCTAGTTTTAACTTGGTTTTAAGTCATGAAACAAGTTTCACCTCAGAATACAAAAATGTATTTTAAAATGATGAAATACATGGGAATACATATTGTAATAATTAAAAAGGGAACTTAGCATTTTCATTTTTATGTTTGCAGCATTTGGCGGCTACTTGAGTGAAGTAGTGGAAGAAAATACCCCACCCAAAATGGAAAAAGAAGGTTTAGAGATAATGATTGGAAAGAAGAAGGGTATCCAGGGGCATTACAATTCTTGTTACTTAGACTCAACCTTATTCTGGTAAGTTTCAAATAAATGCAATAAGACTATAGTTCTGTGGGGGCAGAGATGTGTGTATGAGCATCCATGTGTGTGCCTGTTGCATGTGCATGAAAGAAACTGCTAATTGCCTTTGAATAAAGAAACTGGGTAGCTGGGGAACAAGAAAGAAAGGGAGATTTACATTTCATTATAGCCTTTGGCAGCTTTTGAACATGGTCGGTCTCATGTGCTCATATCCAAAAAATTAATACAAAAGTAATGTGGTGAGTAAGGAGTAACAGTGATAATGTTATGGGGGCAGATGTTTTGAGGGTGTCTGGGAAATCAGGGATTGAATGAATTAAAAGAAAATAATTGCCGTCGTATATGTAGTTTATTCCAAAGTTGAATGACTTAACATGGCAAGAGGCTTTACATTGAGATCAAGCCACATACGCTGCCAGTTGAGTGTAACTAGCCAGCTCTATACAGTCACGTTGTAAGAGTTAGGAAGTTAATGGGGTGTTCAAATTTTAAAAGTGGGGAGAAGAATAAAAATGGTGGGCCATTCTTTTGGGCAGGATACTGTACATCTCTTAGGTGTGTGGACAAAAACAAGCCCTACTGAACTGATATGAGACTTTGTAGATTTCCTGATAAAAATTTGTATTAGCCAAAATTCCTTGGTCTTTGATCCCAGCTAGTCACCAGTGTTAGTCCTTCACAAGTGACTTTGGCATTTAAAGAAATTTCCATCTCTGTAAAGGGGTGTGGGGAGAGAGAAGTATGATATCTGGAGTGGATTTTATATTGTGTCCTGTGTCTGCATTGGGAAGTAGTTTCAAACTTCCTCCTCTGCTGTCTGCTTGTACTTTGACTCAGATTTGTAGGCCCCTTTTCAGCTTTTGCAAAGTTCTCTTGATATACTCAAGGCTTATTTTTATCCTTTAACACTGTCAATCTGGAGTTTGCTTTCTCAGTATTGGTCTTTTAATCTTGAAGGAGCTCTAGACCCTGATGATTCAACCATGGGAACCTTAAGAGGGGTGTCTCTGGTACCTGTGTTAGCACAAAGCATGCGTTTGTATGTTCCTTGTTCTGCAGACTTTGTGTTTTTTCTCTTCTCATTCTTTTTAGTCTTCTGTTTCCCAGAAACTATCATTTTAGTATCTGTTTGGTATTTTTGTAGTATTCTGTTTAGTGTCTGTAATATGTGTACAGCATGAGGAAAAATATTCCTTTTATTTTACAGCTTGTTTGCTTTTAGTTCTGTTCTGGACACTGTGTTACTTAGACCTAAAGAAAAGAATGATGTAGGATATTATAGTGAAACTCAGGAGCTACTGAGGACAGAAATTGTTAATCCTCTGCGAATGTAAGTAGAAGATCTATCATTATTTTGCCTTTAGATGATGTCCTATTTATGGTTTTTCGAGGTAGTAATTAACTTATACCTGTTTTCATGGGTGAAAAATTGTTCTCTTGATGAAGTAGGATGACTGAACCTTTGCTGCCGTAACTTTTTAACCTTTACTGCCTTTACTTATTTAATTTATTAAATCTGGTTAAGGTGTAGTATATACTGTATGCCATAAAATGATGAAACCATTTTGGTAGAGTATTGTCCAATTTAGTGATTGCAGCAGGTTTAGAAAAGTTGATAAAAAGTGCAAGGTACTCTTATTTTCTATGATAGTTCATTCTAGCAGTATCCCTAACAACGGTCATGCTCTCTGGTCTAATTGTGGAGTTTGGCTTCTGAAACTTAATTTTATCTGAAAAAAAAAAGCAAAAGAAAATTTTAATTTGTAGAATAGCTAGTATTTAATAGTCTTGCATTAGAAACAGATGAAATATATTTTATTAACACATTTCTTGGTTAAAGGAATATAGTTAGGCCTCCCTGCACATTCCTTTAAAAATGATATTTTGATCATTTCTTAGTTTATGAATTACAAATGTGTTGTTCTTTGGTCACGAAGAAGTGATTTGTGATGATATAAGGTTAAGTTACGAGACCTCTAGTAAAGACATTTCATAAGTGGTAGTAGTGAATGTGGGATAATATCACAGTTTAAAATTTAAACTATGAAGAGTTAGGTCCCTAGACTATGAAAGAAATCTGTTCACTCAAGAATATAGAGAGCAAACTATGCAATTTAAAGTCCACATTAAGTCTGTACTCATTTAAATCTTGAGACCCTTTTCTTATTTAATGATTAAAATTTAAAAATAGTTTGATGTGAACTTTTGATGACAGAATGCAGAAGATTGAACAATAAAGGGCATGCAGAATAGCCTACTGTATCACATGGCTAGGAAAGTCAATTATAAGCAAATAAATCTCCCTCCTTATATCTTTTCTTTACATTCTGTAATGATGAAAATGACTTGAGTTTTCACCCCATAAGATAATTATGAGTCTTGATTTTGACATCAGTTATTTTATCTGATGCAGATTTTTAAATTTACTGTCCATTTCTTCCTCCAAGTAATTGAAAATGGAATAAGATAGATCAAATTCAAAACTCTAGGCCATGTGACCACTTCCTTCTTCCTTCCCAAATACCATCAGACCATTAATAGACGTTATTTGGATACTGTTGTCCAACCAGTTAAGAATCACGATTAACCGGGCTGTTGTCCTGTCCACAACAAGGACCTTGGCAGATTCCCTGTGTCTGCAGCATTCCTATCTATTAAAGCTGACTGGTTTTATTTGGTACTGAAACCTCTGTTTTCTCTGTCTCAAACTCCTCAAAGGCAGAGACCCTGTTTTATCACCTAATTCATTTTTGTATTCCCAGTGGCTGACAGGTTAGATTACTGTGTAAGTGGTGGATGCTCAGTGTATGTTGGTTGCAGAGAGTTGATGAGTGAATGAATAGTCAATATACAAAATGGATATTAGATTAGCTACTTTTGACTTGCTCTTGTTAAACCTGCGTGGACTTCTCATGTTTCTTCCAAAGGCATTTTTAGCTTTAGAATTTTGTCAGGGATCACTGTGGAACGTACTGAATGTGTCCTGTATTCAAAGATGAGAGACAATGTCATATACGTGATGACTGTTTTGATTGTACCTTTTCCATTTTCAGTTTCTTATCAAGGCCCTTTAGCATTCCCTTTGGCGATTTTTTTCCTCCGTTAGTATTAAAATGACTTGTTCTCAAAGTTTTTTTTCTAAGTAAATAATTTCTTAAGCATATAGAATCAGAAGACTAGTCATCGTAATTTAAAACGTAATTTAAAAATGCTTTCTCTTAGATTAGTATATGACAGCTATTACTTTGATGTAGTAGTGTCTAGGGTAATTCTGATGCTAGATTTTTAATTTGCAAACCTCAAGCAGCCTATAACTGTGATTTTCAAAATGATTGGCTAGCCTATTAATTTATGTATGACATGTTGGGATTATATAAGAATTCTGTGATTATCAAAATGTGTTATACTAATGTAATATATATGCCAGTATTAATTAATTGTTTTTTGCTAATGTAGATATGGATATGTGTGTGCAACAAAGATTATGAAACTGAGGAAAATACTTGAAAAAGTTGAGGCTGCATCAGGATTTACCTCTGAAGAAAAAGGTGGCTCCTAATTTATAGGATATGCATTAAAAATAACTTGAAAACATATGTGAAATTATTAGAAATGTGTGTCTGTGTAGCTTGGGGGGTTTTATTTTAAGCTAGAAATTCCTTTCTGTGTGACGTACAATTTTTTTAAGTCCTTTTTTTAAAGTTTTCATTTAAATTCCAGTTAGTTAACATACAGTGCAATATTAGTTTCTATGTGATGGACAATTTTGTCCCCTTTTTGTAAATGCTTTATCTCTTCTAAAGGTGAGTGATATGTGGGAAAATGAACCCCTTTAAGAAGCTGTCTGGTAGTAGTACATTAAGTGAATAAATAGTTTTTGTCTTTCTTCCAGCAGTGGTATTTGGCATTGTTTTCCTTCTAGGGGTAAAGGGTTGCATTGGGTTCATCCCCCATTTTCCAGTTAGCTTTCCAGTTATAAAGGGAGCTAACATGGGCAATTAGAATTAAGTTTATGATCAGAGATCATATATTAATCTATTCTTAGCTACTGGATTTACTCAGAGATTCAGCTCCTGACTCTGAACATGCGAGCAGCATATCATAACCAGTAATGGTGTTTAGAGACTTGCTAATTATTCAAAAACAGGAAAAAACAAGGTTTTATTTCCAATTTTATTCTACTTAACCCCCTCAGAAGAAATTGGAATTACTTCATTATACATGAATTACTATATCTTTTCAAAAACAGTTAAGTTATAACAAAATTGGACTGTCCTTTATCATAACTTTATCATAACTATGGTTTTCATTAGGCAGGAAAACTTGAGAACTATGCTTTTAATTGAAAAAGTGTCAGTTATGAAAGTGAATTCAGAATAAGAATGTAACTATTATAAATTTAAAAAATAGAATGATTTAAAAATTTTGTCTGTGACTTACTTTTCAATTTTCTCCTAGATCCTGAAGAATTCTTGAATATCCTATTTCATCAAATTTTAAGGGTAGAACCATTGTTGAAAATAAGGTAACTTTTAAATTGTTACAGAAGCATTGGAAAAAATAGGCAATCTTCATATTCTCTACCATCATTGGATAGAAAGATGTCTTTAGTGATTACATAATATTGTATTTGTTTAGTTAATATGCTAGGTTCCAGTGCCTGGGTGGCTCAGTCAGTTAAGGGTCTGCCTTCAGCTCAGGTCATGATCCCACAGTCCTGCTCAGCAGAGAGTCTGCTTCTGCCTCTGCCTATGCCCCTCCCTTTGCTTGTGTGTGCACACGCTTCTCTCTCTTCTCTCACTGTTTCTCAAATAAATAAATTTTTTTAAAAATCTAAAAAAAAAAGAAAAAAATGTGTTAGGTTTCTACAATGCAAATTAATTAAGCTATTTAATTACATGATTAATTTAATCATTGTCCTCGCTAGAGTATTGTACTTAACTGGAACACTGAATTTGGTGTAAATTTGTGCTTTTAATTTTAACCCTAGTTGTAAATATTATTGCAAATCATTTTCTTATAAAACTGTACATAAATATTCTTATAATTTAATTAATGAAAGCTTCCAAGGGAAATTAAAGAGTAAGAGAGTCTTATTCTATGGGTGCTTGGGTGGCTCAGTTAGTTGAGCATACAAGCTCTTGATTTTGGGTCGTGTCAAGGTCTTGGGGTCAAGTCCCATATTGGGCTGTCTGCTCAGCAGGAAGTCTGCCTGAGATTCTGTCCCTCTGTCCATCCCTCTGCTCGTGTGTGCACTCTCTCTCTTTCAAATGAATAGATTAATCTTTTAAAAAAAGAGAGAGAATCTTATTCCAACCCGATTAAATACCTTGAGAACACTGTTTTTTTTTTTTTAAGATTTTAGTCATTTATTCATAGACACAGAGAGAGAGAGGCAGAGACACAGGCAGAGGAAGAAGCAGGCTCCATGCAGGGAGCCCAATGTGGGACTCGATCCCGGGTCCCCAGGATCACATCCCAGGCTGCAGGTGGCGCCCAACCGCTGCGCCACTAGGGCTGCCCGAGAACACCGTTTTTGATGATCCATCACTCAGAGAATCACTTAGCCTCACATTAGCTTTTTTTTCCCCAGTTTTGTGATTAGCCTTTTTTTTCTCCTCCATCTTAAATGAAAGTCTCGAATCTAATGCACTGAAGTTCTTAGGGAGATATTCTAAATGGATGAACTTTTCAGGTAGTTAAATGTTTACAGTCTAAATCCTGGACCCTTTTACACTTTACACTTGGGTTTCTCTATTCGAAATCTTGCCAATTTACCGTTTGCTTTCCTAAGAGCTATTACAGACAAATATTCTTATTATCTTGTGTCATAAGTGAGGTGTGATGCCAGCATTGAATTGACGGATAGAAGGAAGGGAACGGAGAACAGTACCACAATTACAGTTTGATATTGTTTTCGATGTTCTAACTAATGAAATAAGACATGATACATAAACATCAAGAATACATACTTATTCTCTGTTCAAAGATGATGATAGCTGTATGTATACCTAGAAAATCCTGGCAAATTGTTCAGAAACTACTGGATTACACAAGAATTTATAAATTGACCACATAGAAAGTAATCATGGAGAAATCACTAGCATTTCTATATACCTTCTAACAAATATGTAAAAGGGATGCTTTCATACTTCATGACAGTATAAAATGCCAAGAAATAAATTTTATTGAGATGTGTTTTTTAAAAATTTGTGCAGAGCTCCAAAGGCGATTTGATTAATTAGTGAGAAAGATTGTGTTCCAGGTAAGAACAGTAAATTACTTAAAGATGTTAATATTTTATAGGATTACTTACATGGAAGCAAGATCCTAACTTTTTTTTGAACTCTATAAAGTGATTTTAGAGTTCTTTATAGGATGAAATGGGTGAAAACATTGAAGTTTGAAGGTTTTTTTTTAAAAAAGAGTTCTATTATAAGCTATAAGGCAAAGCTATAGACATTAAACAGTGTGATACTGTATAAAAGTGGATCAACAGACTTGAATAGAAAGCTCAAAAATAGAATCTCAGTATCTTATAAGTCAACTCTCAGACACAAATGAGGAAAGAAAGCTGTGTTTAATACATGTTGTAGGAAATCTAACAGGCAATTTGGGAGAAAAGAGTCACTTTTGTATTTCCTCTGGAAGAGATAAATTTCAGATGATTAAAAAAATTTTCTTCTTCTTCTTTTTTTTTTTTTTTTTTGTAGCCCAACAACCCTTGGCGATGTCCTAGACTCCCAGTAATAACATAGGATGAAAACAGCTGTGATTCTCAGGGGGTGAGGAGGGCTGGACAGATGTAGGAGTGCATCTCAGTGCTTGTAGGTCTTGTGGGTTTTGGAGAGGGCCCTGGGAAGTTCTGGGAATTTCTGCCACCCCTTGAAGGGGTCACTGCTCCCCAACCCTTTCAGCAGCCTCTTCATATGGGGAATTTCTGATTTAAAGATTACAAGAAGATATAAAAAGATACTTCAAACGTTAACTTTTCTTTTTCAAGTGTCATTCTTCACCTGCATGAGCCTTGCTCTCTCAGAGAGTCTGCCGATATAAAAACTAGGAGGAGGAGTACCGTAAACTCTGAAATAGTGGAACAGTCTGAGAGACTGCACTGAAGTCTTACAGGACTGATGAGACAAAGGACTAGCCACCTAGGAGGATAAATGAGAATTTGATAACAGACTAAATAGAGTAAACAAAAATTGAATTCCCAGAAATAGAAGTTAAAAAGGTCTATCTCCATGTATATGCTGTACAGCTGGGAGAGGGAGCATCACTAGATATAGTATGTAGAGCTGAAGAGAGAATTGCTTATTTGGAAGATAGATTGGAAGAAAGTACCTGAAATGCAGCCCTAAGGGAAGAGAAGTTGGAAAACAAGAGAAGGTAAGAGGCGTGGAAGACCAGATTCCTAAGTGCAGTTCTAGGAGATATTGGAAAGAATAGGGAAGAAATAATATTTTGATTGATAATAGCTAAATATTTTCCAGGCTTTTTGTAGACTTAAATCCTAATAAGAAATATGCACAGGATTTCTGAGCAGGAAGAACTGGGACTAAATCACCTAACCCAGAGACTTATTACAGGATGTACTTTACTTTAGAAGGACAAAGGTGAACTTAAAGTAAGAAAGTAGTATGCTAGGAACAAGGAAGAAACAAGGTTTAAATGTGGGTAAATTAAAGCCTTCATTTTCTAAAAACAACAATAATGATAGTACTGGTAATGAAAGGTGAAACTGAAGTCCCAGCCACTAACTTGAGAGGATAGTGCTCAGGGGCAAAGATGGAAAAATTCTAAGAAAAACAATTGAATAAAATCAGCAATCAAGAAGCAAAGACACAGGGCAATTTTCAGGTTGTGTAAACTGAGTACTTCCCATTATAGAATATGGTCTGGGTATTCTTATTACATGGGTATATTATATTCCACAGTGCTAGATAATCAAGAAATCTGTAAAGAATTTTAGTGGCTACCCATTCAGGATTGTATTACAAAGGTAGACAGACCAATGTTACACAATTCCATGAATGTTTTGATCTTCGTAGATGTATGTTTTCTTCTAAGGTTAATGCAGCATTTGTACTCTTCTGCTTCTAGATTTTCTTAGTGGGAAATGGCAATCTAAATTGTACAGTTCTCTACCATAGCACCAGCTTTGTTGTGATTCTTGTATATGTGTGCCTTCATGACCAGCTAATTTGCTCTAGGGTTTAAGCCTTCTAAAATTGTAGTCATCAGATTGGAGTGCTTGTGTCCCACCCCTGCCACCCAAGCTCCTAATCCCTCTGCCTCAATATCACAGAGGTGTTGGTCTTCATCCTTATTTCTGGTTCTCTTCATTCCATGTGTGCCACTTGGGTTCGCATCAACTATGATTCCCTTTCCCTGTCACCATTGTTATTTCTAATTGTTGCAACTAGTGACCTCTACCACTTTAAGCTTTCTTAGTTTCCTATCCTATTTTTTTTCCTGTTACCTGTTAAAGATTTTTTATGCTTTTGCTTTCGCAGAAAAAATGCTGGTCTTTTGCAGTCATCAACAACCATGTAAAATATTGATAGAGCATAATCTTCAGGCTTTTTGATTATCATTTGTTTTTATTTGTTGTGAGTTCTCCTGAATCTCCTGGTTTTATTAAGTAAGTTTTGTGTATTTCAGGGTATAAGTTGCTTTGGAAAGCAGAGGGCTTCTGAAGGTTGGTCTGTGAATAGCTGTTTCATTATGAAAACTGTTAATAATTTTCCATAAAAATCTTGAAATCTGCCTATAAATAGGCTGATTCTTTACAGAAATTCTGCCGAAAAGGTAAATATTACACTTAAACATTATTAATCCTTTTGGCAGAGTTAGTTTTAAAGATTAATGACATTCTATAGTAAAATATTTATTTTAAAATTTTCTTTATTTATTTTAGAGACAGAGAGAGCACATAGGTGGGGGGAAGATACAGAGGGAGGGGCAGAGTCTCAAGCAGGCTCTGCCCTGAAGTGTGGAGCCTGATGCGGGCCTTGATCTCACCATTCTGAGATCATGACTTGCTCCAAAATCAAGAGTCAGACTCCCAACCAAATGAGCCACCCAGATGCCCCTGTAGCAAAATATTTATGGTTTAATATAATGGTAACACTGTGATGGGTATATAGTAGGAGCTTACTGGTATTTGTTGAATAGATGACCATCTAAAGAGACAGCATGCTTTCATGGAAAGAATAGTAAGTGATTAATAGGATACCTGATTTCTGCACCTAGCTCTGCTTTAAGTTGCTGGGAAGCTATGATTATTCTTCCCTAGAACTCAGGGCCTTCATTTCAGAAGTGAAAAGTTGGGTCTGGAAGGTATCTAAGGGTCTGTCCCATGCAGAGACATAAGAATTCATTCTCCTTTTTCAAGCATTAAATGCATTTTGGATTTTGAACAGTCAATCAGTATTTTAATGAATTGTTGATTAAAAATACTTTTTAGATTTGGACAGTGACATTAAACCAAGTGATTTTAGCTTCTGGTATTGTTCACATAGTGCTTCTTGACTGTAGATTTTACTCCATTATTTTTCTGCTGATCATTAGGGAACTTTTGGATATAAAAACTAAAATAAGAACTCATTTTTAAGGTCTTATGCAAAGTACATTTAATGAATTAATCTACATTATTGTCTTTCACCCATTTTTCTGATGACCAAGGGGTACCGTCCATGTCATCTTTTTTTTTTTTAAGATTTTATTAATTTATTCATGAGATACACACACACACACACACACACACAGAGCAGAGACACAGGCAGAGGGAGAAGCAGGTTCCATACAGGGAGCCTGACGTGAGACTCGATCCCAGGTCTCCAGGATCATGCCCTGGGCTGAAAGCAGCACTAAACCACTGAGCTACTACTGGGGCTGCCCTGTCATTGGTTTTTCTGTCCTCAACTACTGCTGGGTTAGCTTCCCGTTCTGACTTTAGCATTTCATAGAGAAATCATGTGTTTTTTTCTGCATATTTTTAGATCAGCAGGTCAAAAAGTACAAGATTGTTACTTCTATCAAATTTTTATGGAAAAAAATGAGAAAGTTGGAGTTCCTACAATTCAGCAGTTATTAGAATGGTCTTTTATCAACAGTAACCTGAAATTTGCAGAGGTTAGTGATTATTGTATTTTATGTGACAGTGCTTTGGAATCTTGAGACTACTACTAGATTCAATAACTGTTAATTTTACCCCACTGAGAACACACTGACTGTTAACAAAACTCAAATTAAAAAAAAAAAAAAAGTTCAGTGTTTCAGTTGTGTCCATGTAGAAAATGCCTTAGAATTAAGATTGAACTGTTTGAATTTTTGGTGCCAAAGAAAATATCAAGCAGATTTGTAACTTGAAAACTTAAGTAGTATTTGAGCAAAAGGAAGAAGTACTAAAAAACACGAAAACAAAACAAAAAAACCCCGTCATTTTAGCAATTTTAACATTTTACCTAAGCATATTAGCCAAACATAGCAAAAAAAGAATGTTTATTTTTCCTTCAACAAGAGACAAAATAAATTCACTTATTTATATTCATTTGTTAGTGAACAAGTGATAGAAATTATTTTTCTTTTACTGTTTACTGTGTCTTCATGATCTTAGTAGTACACGCTTATGGTTTATTTTTATTGTATTTATTTCTGAAGGAAAGCTTTTAATGGCTATAATTATTTGTTGAAGTATAAGGAATGGTGTCCTTCAGTGACCACAGTTTCTTTATTATACTTGCCAAAACAATTTTTCTAAAACGTTTATTTTAAATATAAACCCACCATGGAGTGTTACTCTAGATTGTCATCATAGTTTAGAGACCCAGGGTTGTTGACCTGCCTGACCTCTGGGTGTCCATGGAATGGATCCTGGACCACTTGAAAATTTGTGGCTCATTGGTGCTCTACCTCCCTGCTCCATATTCACACTCAGATTCTGCGTACAGGCCATTAGTGTTACGGCAGAAACACAGCTTGGTGTGGCAACTGTCACTGCTTCAGTTTCATAGGGAAAATTTTTTTCAGCACTTTGATTCTAAAAATATATGTATCTTGTTTTTAGGCACCATCGTGCCTGATTATTCAGATGCCTCGATTTGGAAAAGACTTTAAACTGTTTAAAAAAATTTTTCCTTCTTTGGAGTTAAATATAACAGATTTACTTGAAGACAGTAAGTATAAGATTTTTTAGTTTGTTTTGTTTGTTTTTCACAAATAAGCCCATCTCATTAATTATGAGTCAGAGTCTAACAGGATATGGTTCTTCAAAAAGGCAATTGAGTATCTGAAGGGCCTGGCAATATTAAGCTGGTACTTTCAGTTCTGAGTATTCTAAGAAAATAATCAGAGATGAAAATAAATATTCTATATGCAAATGTATTTATTGTCACATGATTAAGAAATTAGGAACAATCTCTATGAGAGGAGAGTAGTTAAATGAATTATGGTGTATCTGTACAATGAAACTACTGCCATTAAAATTCATGTCTGTGAGGACCAAAATGTACAAAACTGGTTATGACCTAATGTAAGTGAAAAGGTATTTGGTCCTTTCTCTAAGAGGACCCCTCCCCCACACGCACATGCAAGCACACACACACAGGGTTACGTAAATCGGCAGATATAAAATTTTTGGAGGAAATTCACAGCAGTACTGACAGTGGTTATCTCGTACTAACTGAAATTGTAGATGCTTGCAGTTTTCTTCTTTATACCATCTTGTATGTTTGAATTTTCATCTATAGACATTTTGTAATTATGTGAAAACACTCGAGAATATACTGTTTTTTTAAAAAATTGTCACTTGATCAGAGAAAATGTCTTTTTAAAGATATCCTGAGCCCACAGAGATACAACATAACATTTATGGGGATGGGGAGGGATGCACATGTTGAGTCCAAGTTCTCAGTAAAGCTTACCTTTTCCTTTTAGTCATGTTAATGGAAGAATGCATATTTAAAGACCCCATAATCTCTCCTCCCCCTCATCGTTTTAGCCCCCAGGCAGTGCCGGATATGCGGGGGGCTTGCCATGTATGAATGTAGAGAATGTTATGATGACCCTGACATCTCCGCTGGAAACATCAAGCAGTTTTGTAAAACCTGCAACACTCAAGTAAGCCTGATGTTACTAACTGGATATTCTCTTTTTGAATAGGAAATAATTTGTAGTTGAAAATATTTCAGGTTTTGAAAAGCTTTCAAAACCATTATTAACTTGAGTTCATAATCAAGTGGTACTGCTTATGTGTCTTCTGTGTTCCCTGGTGGACTGTTGAGAAGTACTCAGTTACTGTTTATAGGGTTGAATTCAGTTAGAGTAACTGGGGCTGCCTCACCAGAAACACAGTGTTTGGCTCGTCAGTGACATTCTCTCCCTGCTCTGTTTCAGGTCCACCTTCATCCCAAGAGACTGAACCATAAATATAACCCGGTGTCACTTCCCAAAGATTTACCTGACTGGGACTGGAGGCATGGCTGCATCCCCTGCCAGAAGATGGAATTATTTGCTGTTCTCTGCATAGAAACAAGCCACTATGTTGCTTTTGTGAAGTATGGGAAGGACGACTCTGCCTGGCTCTTCTTTGACAGCATGGCTGATCGGGATGGTATTTTATTTTATTTTATTAAAGATTTTATTTATTTATTGGAGAGAGAGAGAATGAGCAGGGGGAGAGGCAGAAGGAGAGGGAGACACAGACTCCCCGCTAAGGAGGGGGCCTGATGGGGGGCTTGATCCCAGGACACTGGGATCATGACCTGAGCCGAAGGCAGATTCTTAACTGATTGAGCTACCCAGACACCCTCAGGATGGTATTTTAAAAACTTTTCTTCTATGTATAGCACTGTTTTAGTTTGTAGTAGCATAGTTCATAGTGGATAGGCTGTTCTGAATAATAGAAGAGCGTATATGAAAAGCCTCCCAGGTGTATCTTGGTGACCCCATCTTCACATCTTAAAATGCATATACATCCCTGTTACTAAATTAAGGAATAATATCGTTGTGATATTTTGACACACATGTGGGTTTTATTAAAAGAAGAATCCTTTTTAAAAATCCTTATTTTAGGGCTCAGAGGTTTTCCTTTCAGCTTTTGTCTTCTCTTACTTTCAAGGTCCTCTCCTTTTCTATATGATCCATAATCACTATTTATTAAGTGCTTATGCATGCACCGAGCTCTCTGGGAAGCACACTGAGTCATTATACTGAAATCCCTGCAACATGGAGATTACTGCTCTTTTCCCGTTATTAAAGCTGAAGTTGAGGTGCCTGAGGTCCCATAGCTTGTATTTAACTCCGTCTTTCTGACCTCAGTGCTTATGTTTTTTTATACTACACTATGTTGTCTTCTAAATGACAAAGCAAAGAATAGAAATAAGTACCTTCTTGGAAAAATAAGCCTATTCTGCATATAATGTGCTTCTTCCTGAAATGGGGAGGATGCTGCACCTGCTAGGCCACATTCGAAGATGCTTAGGCATTATTTAACAAATATGTAACGAGCACACGTGCAGTATCACAGGCTCTCGTGTTAACTGAAAAGCATCTGGGGGTCGGACACTTGGAAAAACGATTGAGAGGCTGGACCAGGAGAGCCTTTCTGGGAGTGCCCCAAACCATACCAGCATCCTTATTCAGTCTGTGAGGCAAAGCCTTGCAAGACTTGCACAAATACACATTTAAAATTTAGAGAAGTGAAAATAGTACTCATTTTGCTAGGTGTGCTCTAAACTGAACGATCTCATGGTGAAGGTGTACAGGGGTGCTTCTGTCTGGAAAGGGACATGGGATATGAAGAGATGGATATTGTTCGATTACGTATATGGAACACTATTCCCTCACTGAAAACAGAGAAGCCTAAAAATCAGGGTTTGGATTTTGCTCAGGATATGCTTTCTCTTACCGGTTTTATTCCATTGGCCCCAGAATCCTTTCAGAAACCAAGAAATGAGAACACTGTCAAGACTTAAAAAGAGGCTTGAACTTCTAGGAATCAGAAGTGACATAAGGTCCTTCAGATCTTGGAAATCAGCCTCCTCTAAATTTAGAGTTGTAAAATCGCTTTGGTAGGGCAGGGCAGCAAAGGGGGTTAGATCTCAACTGCCCTAAATAGAGCTCGTCCTCTTTTCTTCAGGCGGCCAAAATGGCTTCAACATTCCTCAAGTTACCCCATGCCCAGAAGTAGGAGAGTACTTGAAAATGTCTCCAGAGGACCTGCATTCCTTGGACTCCAGAAGAATCCAAGGCTGCGCACGAAGACTTCTTTGTGATGCCTACATGTGCATGTACCAGAGTCCGACAATGAGTTTGTACAAATAAACGGGGTCATCTGGGCAGGGGCAGCAACCGATGGCAAGATCTTAATGTTGCATTTTACCCGAGCTGGCAGTTTTGTTCAGCGTCCATTGCCGGCAATGGATGTCTTTGTGGTGGTGATCCTTCTGAAAAGGATTCCTATGTTTAAAAAACAAATTGCTTTTGTGTTCCTGAAGTATTTAATAAGAAGCATTTTGCACTCTAGAAAGTATGTTTGTGTTGGTTTTTTAAGAAGTCTAAATGAAGTTATTAATACCTGAAGCTTTAAGTTAAGTGCATTGATCATATGATATTTTTGGAAGCATAAAATTTTAATTGTGACAGTTTAAAACCTCTTCTAGTCCATTGAGAATGTAAATAAATGTGTCTTCTTTATGGACCAAGGATATGAAATCATTTCTCCTTTTAGCTAATGGTTGCCTTGAGGAAGAAATATGTTGGTTTTATTAAGAGTCTACTTTTAATCCAGTTATGAAAATTGTACTGAGTTTGATTTGTTAATTCTCTCCTCTATAGTGCCAACCCCTGCATGTCTGCAACCCGCTGAGCTCCCGTGTTTCCGCAGTAGTGGCCAGAAAAGTACTTAAATTCCATTACTGGTGTTGTTTTCTATTTGTTCTGGTTTTGAGATATCTCAGTGATCTTGTCATAAGACGTCTATTTTTGATGTAATTTTCCTGGGGGATTCGAACAGACAGCAACTGAAGCTCTTCATTCACATTAGTAACTGTCAGCTGAGAGGTTTGTTTGTTTGTTTGTTTGTTTTGTTAAGGCTCTCTAACTATTTTACGGAACAGGGCATAATGAATTTTATTAAATGGTTGGGGTGATAAATAGATTTCTATACAAATATATGGCCCATCAGAAAATAAATTTGAATCTGCAATACTCATTAAAATCTCCCTGAAGAGATGTTGGCTTTTCTAAACCTCTCCCATTGTGAGGAAGACCGTCCAGAACTTCAGTGAGGTCAGCTAGTCTGCTCACTAAAAATCCAGCTTGATTTCACAGGAGATCATGGCAGTTACAAATCAGACACTTGATTGACATGTTTGCAGCAGCTTCATCCTCCTCTAAATAAGTAAAACATGGATGTTTCCTTAGCTCATGTCCACAGTGCGTGTCTGGACCACAAGTGGATGTTGTAGCCTAGAACCACAGATTATAAATGTCAGTGACGTGGAATGTGCCGTGGCCTGTGTTTTCTCTGAGTGTCCCTTTGTGGTATTGTTGTCCTTCTGGAAAGACTTCCTAACCGTAGAGAAAGACAGAAGAGTTGTCATGTGTATATAGCATATGACTTCATAAAACATTCAATGTCAAAAAAAGCGGAGAGAATCTTTACAAACCCTGCAATTAGTTGTTTTAAAGTCACATTTACCTTTGGTTCTATCATTCCATTTTGCTAATATTTATTAGTTTTATAAATTATAGTAAGGTATAAAAACTCAGCTTGTAATTTTTTCATTTTTAAAATGAGAAAGTACCTAAATTTTGCATGAGGTTTTGCTAAGTGCTTGGGTACAACAGGGAGGTGGACACGAGATCAAGGGTTGAGGGTGAGGAACCCAGGCTGTGGGGCTGGCACTGCCCCTGTCTACCTTGGGTAACAAGGGAGGGGCCTGGGTTGCACGGTACCTGAGGTCTCCTCTGGCTGTGAACTACAAGACCGGTCACCCCTTAGTAAAGAGGTGTTGAGTGAATAAATGGATGAATGAGCTTATCAGTGTTTTTTAAGAGATCTGGAGGAATGACCAAGAATCTCTTTTTAGGTAAGACTGTATTTAACAGTTAAAAAAGAAGGGAAAGATCCTTTTCTTTTGAACAAAATACAAGTTCAAGGTCTGTCCTGCCTGGCCTCTTATGGCAGAAGGCTTGAAGAGGACCCATCTGGATGCATGCACAGGTTTCCTCCCAGGGTGTGGAGGCTCTTTGGGAGGGATGGGGGGGGGGAGTCACTTCCATAAATTATTTCTGAGGACATTTCCTTCAAGTAGAACCTTCTGTCCTCTTTCTCAATAAGGGGTTGCCAGAGCCAGCCGGGGTGCTCTCTGTGGAGGCGTGGGGCTCTTCCCCTGGCCCTGGGTGGTCCCTCCTTGTCCCCGTCCCAGGAGAGCTTGTGTGGCAAGTGGGCACCCTCAGGGCTGGGCTGTATGGCACTGGTGGCTCATGTACCTGTTGACTTATTTATTTTTTAGCCGTAAATTTCCTTTAATATTTTCCTGTTGGCTTTTTAAATGTTTTGGTTATCCCCTTTTCCATATTCTAGCTAAAATCAAGATGGCAATGGAGTAGAATTATTTATAACATGGCTTATGATTCATCGCTACAAATAGAAAATATAACCAGTCCTGTTCACCCACCTCCCAACTAAATTCACACTTGTAAGTGTGTGTGTGTGTGCATGCGCGTGCGTAGGGGGAGGGAGGGAAGAAGTGATGTAGAGCCTAAGTGTGTATAGTCCCTCACAGTCAGCTTTATAAAGGAGTTATAGTTTGACTCCATCCCTGAAAGAATGTTTTCTAAGACTGAGAAAACACATGGGAAACCAAGAGAAACAGTAACAAAAGTCAGTAATATACAGTTGTTACAATTGCTAAGGATGGTCTCCTTAGAATAGTTTAGGATTTTTGTAATTCACATTTGCCAAATGTTATAGGTAAATGGCTTCTTTCTATCCCTTGGATTCACTTATTTTTTTCATCTAACACATAATTCAGGAACAAGAAGAAGATACAGTGATTAATCTTATGCAACTTGTATTGTCACACAAAGTCCTGCTGTTTGAACGTGGCGTCTTCATAAGTTCAGGCTTTCCTCCCTCCTCAGGTAGATCTCCACATGCAGCTAGATAATTTCATACCCACTTGGCTAATCAGAGACAGGTGAGCTGAGAATACAGTGTAGGCCTCAGCTGAGCAACTGCCCACCGACGAGTATTTATTGGACATTTATCACCAAGGACTATGTCAGAAGGAATAGGAGACGTGGTCCCTGCTTTTGAACAGCTTAGCACCTACTTCTGACAGCAGAATCCCTACTAATGGTTGCTTCAGCGTCAGAGCTTCCAGTCTCAGGGAAAGCTCTGGGACTCAGTAACAGGAAAAGTAGTGTAGGGGATGAGAGACCTGGTTCCACCCCTCTCTCTGGCACTTGCTCTGTTGGCCTTAGATGACTTCTTTGCTACTTTCATGTCCTCTGTATAAGAAGGGGGTTGGAATGTCAAATTTTATAGAAAAAAAATATAAGCTTCTGGGTCCCAGGTCATACCTGCTGGATCTGAGTCTTCATGAGTGGAGCTTAGGAAATTTGTTAGTAAAAGGCTCCACCAGGTGAGCCCGATGACCAGCCCGATTTGAAAACTACTGAACTAAAAGATCTCAAAAATATCTTTTATGTGATTGTGTGATTGTGTAATGTTATCGCATTAATTACTTTACATAAATATGGGTAATTGGATGTTTATTACATTATTTATCTGTGTTTACATAGGAATTTATATAAGGAATGCATTTGAGTATACATACCTCAACCCACTGTTTCCTAGAGGTTTTAGCAGTCTTTGGAACACATACAGATCTTAAGAGGATATTTGATAATATTTACCTGGATATTTGTCTTCCATTTTCTTTCTCTGGGGGAAATTGAGGCTCGCCCTGGGCACCAAAAAAGTGGAAAAACAAAACTGTTATGCAAAATTGAAGCATTATTTCATACTGTCTGCTACTTTATGATGAAAATTTTAACATCATTTGAGAAGATTTTCCTCATGAAGTAAAATGTCCTTGTTATAGTAGGTGGAGTATATGTTTCAAATTAAAAATAAGATCTCCTTCTCTGGCAGTTAGTGATGTTAACAACACACCCACGATTCCCCTTCAATGAAAATAATACTTGAATCCCCCAAGGCGAGTGGGGGGAGTGGAGGAGGAGAGTGTATGAAAATGGAAACCCGTGTGCGGAGGAGAGGGTAAAGTCCTCACAGCGGATGTGGTGTGGGGTGTGGGGGGCTCCATGAAGGCAGGGTTTCCGTGTGCCCCCTGAGGTCATGTCACTTGGCCAAGACCAGGCTCGTAGTGGTTGAGGCTTCCTGCAGGGAGTTTCCATGGCACTTGTCTATCCTTCCAGAAGTTTTATTGGAGGGAAAAGAGAAGAAAGGACTCTTCATCTTATTCTGCACGCTGGGGCAGCTGCAGGGTCTCTGTCGAGTCAGGGAGCAGTGTTGGACCCCTACCCAGCAAATGTGGCCAAAGAGTGGAAACGTGGAGAGGGAGCTATTCCTTCCTCCCTATCACAGTCAACGCCAGCATTTGCAGGAGGTCGCTTGGGAGCCCTGCTTGATTTCCTGACCCGCGTTGTTGGGCCATTTGTGTTTGACCATATGTCTCTCATTCTCTCATAGAGGTCCAGGCCTGGGTGGGGTTGGGGTGAAGAAAGGCCAGTTATGGGGAGGGTGGTCCTTCCAGGCACCACAAGCCTCAGATCTCTCTTGCAATCTTAAACACTGTCCACTTTTGCTGTGTACTTTTTCTGGAGAGATTATGTTGGAGACTCCACTGTCTTTGGTTTTATTTTGTGAAATGGCCTGTAGTACTGTCAAAGTTTAATTCCACAAAAGTCTAGTGTCCTGTCACAAACATTCACTTTTTTTTTTTTTCCCAATCCCATTTGAAACTTCCCAGGGAAGTTGTGGTTATTCATAAATTGGTATAAAGGAGCACATTTTGTACTGCATTTTGCATATCTGGTATCTTGTTGAGTTTTTTTTTTTTTTTTTTTGGCCTGAAGAACATCCTGTATTTATGAAGATATTCTTTAAAAATAACACCCCATAAAATAACCCTTTACTATCAGATTGCTCTGATTTAGCCTTAATTTTGTTAAATTTTTTAGAGATGAATGAAGTGCTGCTGTGGAAAGAAATGTACTATATACTATTTCTGTATCATTAAAATTAAATTTTTATGGTTCCTTTTGCTTGATTTCTTTGGGGAAGGGTTTTGGCTTACAGGAAAACTAGGATTGAGTACAACTTCTTGCATTGTCACAGGTGCCAGGGAAGAAGGTACCTTTGTGGGAAAAGCCTTACCTGAAAGCACATACGTTTTGTCCAGCCTCTGCCATCATTACGAGCATTCTAGAAAACCTCGCAGAATTCTGCTCTGGGTGATGTGCCAGTGGCCTCTGGGTTACCTCCCGGCATCGTGGTTCCCTGTCGTTTCTTGAAGTAACTGGGCATTTCCAAGCTCTGGCCCTGATTAAAGCACAGTTCTGCATGTCTCTAAACCACTCCAACTAGAAGTTGCCCTCCTGTGCTCCATCGTCTCTAGACATGGGCACAAAGCTGTCAACTAGAATAGTGTGTCCCAGTCCCCTACAGCTGCCAGGGAGGCAGTTCAACACTTTGCTGTTCTGTATAATCCAGAGAAGTGATTACAGGATGTTACAAGGGCTGACACTTCATCTTCTTCTAGATACTGATAAAAACAAGTCTTCCTCAAGAACTACTTGGAGTTCAGGTCACTTTATGCCAAGGTAGGGAATCCAGAGTGGTTTAAGCGATACTGATGATAATAGTACATTCAAGGGGCGCCTGGGCGCATGTGCCTACGGCTCAGGTCATGATCCCGGGGTCCTGGGATTGAGCTCAGCGGGGAGCCAGCTTCTCCCTGCCCCTCCCCACTGCTTGTGCTCTTTCTCAAATAAAATCTTTTTAAAAAGTATATTCGAGAACCCTTTTGTTTCAAAAACCTACAGCTGAACCAACACATTGGTGATAAACATTGCTATTTTCAGACTCAAGGGTTTGTGTCCTTTCTCATAGATGTCATTCTTTGGGAGTCTTACGTTAATGTGGCAGTGAGGGTTTATGTTCTTGTGTCCACCTGTGGCTGGGGACCACCCAGTGAAAATGAGTCCTGGTCAGAGGAGAGCTGACCGGCTTGGCAGAAAAACCACCAGCCCATTCTAAGCCTCCCTTCCTGGGGCCAAGCTTGGTGTTCTTCTGACTCTCGGAGGCACGTCGTCCCCCATGAAAGCCTGCAGGGTGGGTGTACGGCCTAGAGCAACAGTCACCAATCCTGGCTATTTGCTGAATTCAAGCACAGAGACTTCAGACATACAATGCCTGTGCCTGCCCAAGCTATTGGTATCTGCAGACAGGGCCAGCCAGGCATGTGGTATTTTTCGAAGCTCTTTGTCCAATGTGCAGCATGATTGGGAGCCACTTGTCAGGAGGAATGGAGTTTTTTTGAGAGATGTAATCTTGTCATTCCCTTCTGGAACTTTCTGCTTTGGAGAAGACAGAGGATTGTGGACTTGGACAAACTCCCAAGGGGAAGTGGAAAATATATTGTAGAGCTCCTGGCCTAGGCTCTTGAGAAAAGGCCTTGGGGACGTATGTTGGACATGTTTGGCAGTCAGGAGAAGAGCATTTGGAAGCAGAATGAATTTCACTGCTTTTGAAGAGGACTTGAATAGAGATACCAAAGGGCAAGATGAAGATGCTCTTCTCTCCATTCAGGAAATATTCCAAATGGTGTATAAACAGATGTTGTAAAACAAGAAGACCCGCCAGTCTGATTAGGTAAGAAGTAAGAGGAGTTCTCTGGAAGAGACTCGGTTTTGCGGGGCAGCCATGATGCTGAACTGTGGACAATCACGCCTGTGTGAGTTGCCAGCTGTGGTGGACTGTTGTGCAATGCTGAATGTCATTGGAGGGGGAAGAAGTTCCTGAGGCCTAAGCAAAAAGTTCGATGAGTGAAGACTGATCTGGACAGCATGAACAGACTGGAATCCACCCAGTGGTGACCATCACAGATGCCCAACTAAATTTGCAGATTGTGTCCACTATTTGGACCTCACTGCTTTCCTAGGAGTTCATGCAGGCTCTTGAATCTCATGCGTGAAACCGTTCCCTTATCAATAACCCTCAAGTCTGTTTTAAATCCTGCCTTTTCCAAAGAAGTTTGTGGTAACACTCGGGGTTGAAGAGTCGAATTGGAAGGTGACTTTGCCTGGGGTGCATTCTAAGTCCTTGCCCCCAACCCCTCCCCACTTTGTGAGGTGTCGAATGGGACCTCGGAGGTCGAGGCTTGCAGGTGCCAGTCAGTGGCAGGCAGGGTCTTGCCAGCCTGTGGAATGAATGAGATCAGGCCTTGGACCATGATGTGTGGCTTCTTAGCTGCCCGTTCTAAATAGCTACAGAGAGGCAAAGCTGCTCCCTGGAGTGTGGCAAGGTGGGGTTATGATCTTGCCATCTATACATTTTAAACCAGTGTGTGTTTTACTCTTTCTGGCCATCCTGCAAACGTTAGACTAGTAGACGTATTTCCAAACTGTGCCCGGTAGGTCTCCCCCTGTGGGCGGGATGGGGTGCTGCAGGTGGACAGATAAAGTGCAGTTCCAGCTTCCAGCTCAGAGGTCACTTCTCTGCACACCAGGATAGCTGGTGGTGTGCTGGTAAAAGTTTAACCACCAGCTCTCTAGGGAGAAGAAGAGCCGTGATCTGTAGCCTCTGCTGATTTTGTGGTGTAAATACTCTCACCATGGCCAATGGTGAGCCACCAGTGTGCCTTTGCTACAGGTGGATTTGGAAGGAGATGCAAATATGATTGCACGTAAGTATGTAGCATTTCCTTCGTGGGTATAGAGAGACATAAATACCTGAGCCCAGACCAAGGTCAGCTCCGCCTGTTTTTGGAAATACTGTATTGGAGCACTGTCCTTTTTCATTCACATCACATATCTACGGCTGCTTTTGTGCTCTCGTGGCAGAGCTGAGTGGTTACTACAGAAACTTTCTGCCCCACTCAGCCTAAATTATTTACTGTCCAGTCCTTAACAGAAAAAGTTTGCTTTAAAAAAAAAGTTTGCCTACCCCCAGTATAGATAATTGTAAAATATAAGACAATTTGGAAGTGATGAGTTTTAAATAGAACTTATTTAATCAAATTTAATGATAACTTTTAAATATAACCTGTTAACTGTAAGCTTCCATAATTTAAGAATAGATGTGTTTAAGAACTGGCTCTCACAATTCTTGACAATGTAGCAAATCGCCTCCTGAGAGTCCCGGGGTTACCAGTGACGTCATTGAAGATGCACCTGTGCGCACGGTGTGGGCCCTGCACTGTTCATTCACTCCAGGGCCCCTCTGGTGTAGGACCTCATGGTGAATTGTGGTCTCTTTGTGGTAGAAGCAGGGGCTTCCTCTAGGTCCCTCGGACCTTGCCCAGCACAAAGTAGGTGCTCAAACATTTGCAGAATGAAAGAGGGAAAATTTTAGCCTTGGATGCATGGAAGCCACCTCATCACTTGTTGATGTGGCCAGAATTAGGTCACTGTCCCTTCATCTTTTGAGATAATGCAAGAGGTCCCGGCCTCTGGCTCCCCACATAATGTTTCTGCTGAGAAGTGGAGACCTCAGAGAACTTCCCTCATGAATCTCTTGAGATGAACCCAGGCACGCCCGGTGCTGAGCGCACCCTGGTGCTCAGCAGCCCCTGAGTGAATGGTGGCCCCCACAGCGCAAGCAGGAGTGGAGTATGTATAATCGTGAATTTGAGAGACAGGTTGCAAGCCCAAGCCACCCGTCTCTCTCCACCTCGCTTCTCTCTCCCGATCGCGTTTTCAGGTCCCTCTCATGTCTTCAGATTGCTTTTCCAGAGCTGGACTTGCCTGTGCAAACGTGTCCTCTTGGCGCAGCACCGCCATCCTGTGGTCCTAGTGGGTTGTGGCATCGTCCCGGCCCCTCACGCCCAGCTCGCAGCCGCAGGCAGGCCCAGGTTTGGGAAGCCGCAGGTGATTTTTGAAAGCCAATGCGGCAAGGAGTCAGGGCTACACGGCAGGTCCCGGATTACGTCCAGGAGGGTGCAGGCTTCGTCTGTGTCATTTCAGGACAGCTGGCCGGTGTGGGGCGTTGCTGCTTGTGCCTGTCCTCTGCAGCTCTTTCCCTCTCCTGCCGTCTCTCCGTCTACCTTGAGCTCTCAGGTGGATTGGATTTCTGCTTATTTCAAACGAGTTAGTGCCATCTACTGGACGAAGGCTGTAAGGTCGGATGTGAGGTCTCCAGGATCTGCGGAGGAATGAATTACAAACCCGTGGCTTTATGGGAAGAACGCGAGCAAATAATAGGATCATGATGTCAAGCCCCTTAATTGTTGCACATTTCTCTCTTCACTAGAAACATTCTTCTAAGAGGGAAGGTGGTGCGAGGGAGACTGTTCGTGTGGGCCTAGTGGCTACTGTACTAAGGTTAGTACACCTACAATTGCCAGCGTCTCCGTGAAAACTGGTCACACTCTCATCAAATTTTCCTAAAGGGTGGGCTGCAGACCACCTGCATCTGGGTCGCCCGGGGCCTTAAGAAGGCAGGCTCAGGGTCGCCTGTGGCCCCAAACCGTACAGAACCATACAGATTCTCAGAGCCGGGCTCTGGAATCTGCATTTTGAGCACCTAACCCTTTTCTTCACCAAGTGAATCTTATATGCATTAAGTTTGAGAACCACTGCCCTAGACCCTGCCTTTGGAAAAAGACTTTTCTTTCATCAAAATCTGGAAAGAATTTGCACTTGGATTAAAGCTTTAATCAGCTGCTTTTTGTGCTAGGGAGAGCATGCATCTCTTACAGAGCCGCGGTTCCCACCTTCGCTCATCCTGTGCGGTGGATGGTTGCAGACCCAAAGCCCCTGGGCCAGCACCTGGCATGTCACAGGTGCTCACACCGACACTGCTGCCCCTGCCAGCCGCGTCTCGCCCACCCCCTCTCACTCCTGCTCTGCTCCGCAGGCGGGGTCAGGCCAGGCCGCACACCTATACCCAGGCTCAGCACAGGGCTGTTGGAAAGATCCTGGCACTGGTCGTCACCACCTACCTGGGTGGCTTCTCTCTGAGCCTCGTTTCTCCATCCCTAATACAGCAGCAGCGTGCAGGACCGTGTGTCCTGGACAGCCAGAACAGGGAACCCGGATGGAAGTGTGGGGTTGATTGCATTCCTGTGGGTGGCCCAGTGGCCTGGGGTTGGGGGACTTGAGGGTGGGGGCTGAGGTGCAGAAGGAGCCTCACAGACCCCTGTAGCCATGGGTCCCGACAGGAAAAAGGCACGGCTCTGCCCTGAGTGAAGCACGTCTGCACCCTGGGCCTTGGTTTCCCCACTTGGTGACCATCCGGCCCTGGGTTAGGTGCTTCCTATGTGCACTCTCTTGTGCTTACCAGAGCCTCCTCCCCAGGTCCCAGATGAAGACCTCGAGGCCCAGGCGGGGCCAATGGGACTTGAACTCGGGGCCGCCTGGCTCCAGAGGCCTGGCAGTGACTCTAAAGTGGGGGTAGTGTTGGGGAGTTGGTCCCAAGACAGTTCCCATGCTCCTGCTGCATGCCTGTGGGATGGGGCTCCATCCAGCTGCCCCTCCAACAGGGTGCCCCTGTCTGCCAGATGAGGGCTCAATCTGACGCTCTGTAGGTGCAGCCTGAGGTTTGGAACCATTCTCCGTGAGGTGCAGGGAACCTGCCACCACGCTGCCAAGGACAAGGGGGCCAAGGACCACCCCCCCTTCATGGCAGCTCTGAGCTGGGGTGGGATTTCGGGATCCCCAGGCCACCTGCTGCAGGCAAGGCTCTGCGTGGCAGCCGAGAGCGGGAGCCCAGGCCCCCAGACCTGTGCGGGGCCCTGGAGACACTTTGCTGCCCGCCCCACCCGCTGGGCACGTCTCCACGGGCTCCGTGAACATCACGTGCGGATGCATCATCCTTCCTGTCAACTTCAGGGAACCTTCCAGCACCAGGCCGCCTCCCTCTGCTCCACCCAGTTCCTCCTCCTGACCCCAGTGACAACCACTATTTTGACTTCAGTCCCCGTGGCTTCATTTTGCCAGGTTTTGGACCTCATGTAAAGGGAGACGCAGCTCCTGTACACTTAACGTAGCGTCTGCAATTTTCACTCATTCTACGTCATGGCCAGGGAGCAGCCCGTTAGACAAACACCCCATCATTTGTTTATCGGGTCTCCTGCTGGTGGACTTCTGGGGTGTTTCCAGTCTGGGGCTACGATGGC
The DNA here is from genome assembly GCF_003254725.2 of Canis lupus dingo. NCBI lineage: Eukaryota > Metazoa > Chordata > Mammalia > Carnivora > Canidae > Canis > Canis lupus. The sequence continues at coordinate 63,068,153 of NC_064244.1, read as the reverse complement.
TACGTGGCTGTGAACTTCCCGAGCATGTTGTTGGGGGGCACTCACGTAAGTCTTTCCTGTGAATGCCTGGTGGGGGATCCGCAGGTCGCGGGAGACAGGCGTGTGTTGAACCAGCAGACCCTGCCACACGGCTTCTCAGGGTGACTTTCCCATTGGCACGGCCTCATTTCCTTATTTTCTTAGCCAACATTGTGGCAGTGAAACAAAGAGGCCATTAGACGGGGACGGCTCTAAGCCCTGGCGGCCTCAGTGAGCAAGCCAGAGCCCAAGCCGGACACTGTGTGCTGGGTTTGGAGGACACGAGACCCAAGATGTGACCTGTCGATGACAAACAGCCAGAGGCTCCCCCAAACAAGGCAGCTGCCCAAGCTAAGCTCCAGCGATCACAGCAGGTCCCCTGCTCTGCCTCTGCACCGTCTCCAGGAAGCTCTCCTGGGTTGGAGCGCCCCTAACCACTTCTGTTTTGGCGCGGCCAGATTCGAATTGCTGGACGCTCAAGTAAACCCTTCACAATTGTTATGTGCCTCAGTTTACCACCTAGCACCAACTTCACTGAGCTACTGTTTACACACAGTATTTTAAGGGAACAGATGAGTTTTGATAAACTTTGTGTTAAAGTTCAGTTCCTTTGTTCAGTTACCTCCAGCGCAAAGGGAGATGGGGGGTGTTTCTTCCCTTTTTTTGTAAACCCAGGCCCAGCGCAGAATGAGAAAACTCTTTAGAAGTTCAAGTTGGCAAGCATGTCTCGTCTTCAATACCATTAGCATCTGGGGCCCGGGCCTTTGGAGCAGTAGAAATTGGGTCCAACCCTTCGTTTTAAAGCTGGGGAGCCTACAGCCTACGCCACGGGGCCTCCCAGTGCTCCCAGGGGCATCGAGTTCATGCGGTGGGTTGGAGACAGAGCTGGATTAGAACCTAGACGTGGACCAGGCCCTTTTACCCTGGGATGCTGTGTTTGCACCCAATGGTGGGAAAAGGCTGAGTGGGGTGGGTGTCTGATCCCGGCCCTGCAGGCTGTGGCCGGTGGAGGCCGATCTGCCCCTGGGCGCAAGCTGGCCTTCCCCATGTGGCAGGGCATGGGGTGGCCTGAGTGCTGACCTTCCCTGGGATTCTGGGGCTGTCAGGTTTCCCAAGCCTGACAGAGTGGCCTCAGAGGCTCCCCTGTGGCCAGGCCGTCTGTCCCCAGCTCCTGGTTTGATCACACTATCCTTCATCTGGAGCCTCCCACGTCCTCAGGAGCAAGGCCTTCCGGGCTCAGACCAGCCGCATCCCTACCCTTCTCTCCTCACCCACCTGGTGCTGGTCTCAGGTTAACACAGGCAGGAAGGATTCAAGACTTCTGCTGAAAGGATGCTGTTCCCACTTTCCTGAGCGAAGAGGAAGGCCCGGGCTCCCCTCTAGGCCTTCAAACGGCCTTACCCCCCAGGTGACCACACCCCCAGACACCCCAGTCTCCTGGAGCTGTCCTCAGCTCGAGTAGTGAGGCCACCAGAAGGTGTGTGGCGGCCATCCCTGAGCCCCCTCACAGGACGCCCCGAGGTGGCTATGGTCCCTGGAAGACTGAGTGATTCACGGAATGTCATTCTTCACGAGCACGTCCCAGCCGAAGGTTCTTCTGTGCACCGTCAGGATGTTCGGTTGTCAGGACCTTCCTCCCTGGTGTCCCTTTATCCACAGGCCCATGTGGATTAGGGAATTTCCCCCAACTTTCTCCAGCCTGACCCGAAGAATCTGGGCTCAGCAGGACTCAGCCTGTTGTTTTCAACTGCAAACATCACACCCGGGGGTGTGGGTCCATCAATATCCCAATGTTCCAGGGGCCCCAGAGCCTTGATTAGTCGCACACGGTCTCCTCCTGCCAGGCCTCACCCGGCTACAGCAGGGAGAGTGTCCCCTCGTGGACAGGTCACCACCCCTGGGGCCCCTAACTCGGCCTGGGTGCTCTGCAAAGCCAGCCACCCTCAGCCTGCTTGGAGCCTGTTCACCCTATGCGCCTTGCTGGGCCTCAGTTTCCCCACGTATACAATGAGGAGGTGTCCCAGACCAGGGCTCCTCAGGGACCAGGCAGGTAACAGGAGGCAGGGCAGCGGGTTGGTGCTGTGCAGGGAACGTGAGAAGCAGAGGCAGGCCAGGGTATTCAGATTTTCCAAATAAAGGCAGGAATTTCCCAAAGCAGTGAGTTATCCCAGTTTGTGAAATGCTGGCAAAAATTGAGTTTTGGGGTTTGTTTCTACAACGCTTTATGGTGCACGATATGGGAGCACTGGCCCAGACTCGGTCCCAGCCCCTCTGGATCTACCGCGTTCCTTCTCTACGGGGCACTGGCGGCGGTGGCGGGCTGCAAAACCCCGAGACTGGGAGCTTGAATCCTGACCGTCCCTCGCCGCCCCGCACCCCCAGCATGCCAGCTGTCACACCATAGCATCCCCGGAGCAGGATCACCTTCCTCTCAGGGCGCCTGAGCTGGCATATGAAATTTTGATCAGATTGCCTTTTGAATGAGTTGACTGTCATGAATAATAGGGCAAAGGGCGCCAGCATTGTGTCCTAACTATAACTGTTCCAATTAATTATGGGTTTAATTAGCATACAGCGGGAACAGCCCTGGAAAATCATACTTCATGCGTTACAGATGCCCTGGCAGCTGTTACATGAAGGGTGATACCGGGCTGGGGTAGAGATAGTTATTAATAAATTACTCCCATTGTCAGAGACCCTTATTTATACAAATTAGCAGGGGATACATAATCAACTTTAACTGTATAATTTATAATAATTGATTTCGTTTTGACTGACCACTAGTCGGTTACCAAATACCCTCGGAAGAAAAATTGCCCTATTAGGGTAAGTTTAATCCTAAACATAGCTAATGAATCCTATTACTTTAAGGTCATATTTGAAGCTTTTGTTAATTGTCAGAACCATTTTAAATTGATTAGAGTTAAATTAAATCAATGTAATGTTTAGAAAAACAATATTTCTAATGGATGAGGCCAGGCTGACCTCGAATAAACATATTTATCAACCGATTCCCGGTGACGAGAAGGGGAACAGCTGGCCCCATAATTCACATTTGTCTATAATATGGGAAATGTCACCAGGCAATTAGTTATGTCAGGTAATGAATAGGGAGCGTGGGGACTCCCCTCTGGCAGCTGGGGTGGATGGGGGTAGAATGTTCCGGACACAAGCGGCTGCTCACCTCTCGATGGCTTCCTGTCCCCCTACCTCAGCGCAGTGCTTCCTAGCTTCCTCAGTGGCTCATTCCCCAGAGGTCGCCTGGCCCCCTGGGCCACTCCATCCCCTCCACCTCCCACTCTGCAGACTCTCTGGTCTCCCTCCAGGAGCTGGGATGCTGCCCTTGGCCTGGACCACACCTCTCACCCCTCCTCACCCCTTCCCACCCCTCAGGATTCACTTAAGCGTTGTTGCTGCAGGGAAACCTCACTTGACCCCGCAGACTCCATCAAGTCCCCCAAGTACGAGCTCTCAGGGCAGCAGGGGCACCCGTCCCAGCTGTCAGACTATGTGACTCTCCAAGGGCCGTCTGGCTCCCGCACCAGGTTGCAAGCCCTGCAGGAGCCACCGTGTGGCTTCCCTTGCACGGGGCGCCCACATGCTGCCTGCTAAGAGGTATCCGTGAGGACTTGCAGAGTCAATGAAGGAATGAATGATACAGGATGCCAGCCTGCTGCTCTGCAAGTCTTGGCTGGAAGGAGGAGGGTGCCATTGAGCACTCTCTCAACATTGACCAAGGCCAAGTGCTTTCCACGCATGCCACTGGCTTTTGTGCCTTCGCACCAGGTGGATGCTGGTTCCCATGTTGTACAAAGTGGGCAAGTCACCCACGTTGTCTCGGCCAGAGATCCAGAGCCCTTTCTGGGTCCAGTCAGCAGGGCTGCCCGCAGAAGGTGGTGTGGGGAGGGTTGAGGTCCTGAGGGGCCGGAGGATGCTCTAAGCCCATTCCTGAGGGAACAAGATCAGGTCCTGGGAAGAGCAGAGGTGGAGGACAGGAAAGAGATGGCTTATTCCCAGCGGCCCCTGCGTATTTGCCCAGCCCTGAGGGATGGTATCCGAGGTGGGATGGTGGGCAGGCTGGAGATCCTGGGTGAGGTCCAGACCTGGAGTGAGTCCCTGATCAGAAACGTATTCAAAGTGTTGACTTGGGCCGTTCACTCTGGCCTCCGTTTCCAGGGCGGTGGAATGGGCTCCTGCCCACTCACTGCCCAGAGGAAGGGCCTGGAAGGCAGCCTTGCTTCCGCCACCCTGGCCAGACAGATGCCAACCACAGGCCAAGCCCGTTGGTTGGGACGGTGGGGATCTCCTGCTTCGTTCGGCTTCTGCTTGGGACCCTGGGGCAGAGGGGAGGATGCAGGCAGGCTGGGATCCTTGGAGCCTGCTGAAGCCTGAAAGAGGCCAGAGACCCTTGGATACACAGGGGTGCCGGGAGGCCGAAGCACCCAGACTCCCTGCCTGGGGAGCCCCCCGGCTGCAGAGCCAGGGATGGATGTGCCAGAGGTCAGCCTCCTGCCTCCCATCTTTCTAACACTGCCAGGGCTTCCCTCTCCTCAGGGTGTGGCCAACTCTGGCTGATGGCCAGATTCACGGGGGCAGGCCAGTGTGCAAGGCACCCCACAGCCACCCGGCCCCCAGCAAGCCTACAACGTGTACCCCACTTGTGCCAATGACAACCACAACGGGTGGTACCGAGTGCTCTCCTTGGGCCAAGCAGTTTTTTCTAAATGTTTCCCAGGGGCACCCGGGTGGCTCAGTCAGTTGAATGTCTGCCTTCAGCTCAGGTCATGATCCCAGGGGTCCTGGTACCGAGCCCCGTGTGGGGTTCTCTGCTCAGCGGGGAGCCTGCTTCTCCCTCTGCCTCTGCCCCTCCCCCTGCCTGTGCTCTCTCTCTGTCTCTGTCTCTCTCTCAAATAAACAAATAAAATCATTTTTTAAAAAAAGCTTTTCAGAGCAGCCCTGGTGGCCCAGTGGTTTAGCACCGCCTTCAAGCCGGGGTGTGATCCTGGAGACTCGGGATCGAGTCCCGCATCAGGCCCCCTGCATGGAGCCTGCTTCTCCCTCTGCCTGTGTCTCTGCCTCTCTCTCTGTGTCTGCCATGAATAAATAAATAAAATCTTAAAAAAAAAAAAAGCTTTTCAGATACTGTGGTAATTAATTCTCACAAAAATTAGGAAGTAGGAAGTGTTTTTATTATAACCATCCCGTTTTTTGGATGTTCCGACTGAGGCACCGACAGGTTAACACCTTGCTGGAAGTGCCACAGCTCATAGGTAGCAGAGTTGGGATTTGAACCCGCGGTCTCGCTGGGGGGCCTGAGCTCATCCTCACTCTTTCTCCTCTGGTTGGGAAGATGGAGAGCCTGGAATAATTTCCGATGACCTCCAGCAACCTTATTTTCGATCACAGCTTCCTTAAATGGCTGTAGATTTTTATCACTGAAATCCATTTTTAAAAAGCTAATACAGCTCAAGCTGGAATAATTCGGCAACAAACGAATCCGCTGCAGTGTGGGGATTATAACCCAAAGAATGAAGTCAATACCCTTGAGTCCAGACTGATATACAAAAATGATCGAAAAAATGTAAAAGAAGGGACAGATCCCCCTTTGTGAAAGTGACCAACATCATGCAGCTGGGAGGTGGAGCGTCCGTCCCTCCGAGTCGGGGCTGGACTCAGGGACTGGCTTCTGAGGAGCAGAGTGTAGACGGGAGAGAACAGCAATCCCAGCGGGAGGCTGGCGGACACTGCGGGCTGTGACCAGGGTCGCTATCGCCCGTGTTGAGTCTCGGGCTCCCGTGTCCCCGACATGGTGTGGGGGGAAGGCGCGTCACCTCTGTGCTGTTCTTCCCTGATACTTGGCCTCATCTAATCATGAGAAGACATTAGAGACGCAAACACCCGACTACTACTCGTCGAAAGTGGTCATGTCACCAAAATACAAGGAAAGTCTGAGAAAGTGTCATGTGCATAGGAGACACGCTGATTCAAACGCCCTGGGGGATCCCGCCTGGGGACCCGGAGCAGAGAGAGGACATCTGTGTGACACCTGGTGACCTCTGGTTAAAGTCTCCAGTTGACTTAATAGGATTGTGCCCGTGTTGATGTTTTCTCTTGCACCAGTGTACCCTAGTTATGCTGACGTCCAGGGAGATGGGATGCAGGGTATGTGGGAACTATATTATCTTCACCAACCATTTGTAAACCTAAAAATATTTCCAAACAAAAACGAATTCATTGAGAAATTACTGATACAACCATATGGTTAAAAAAGATGTTCAAAAGCACCAAAGTAGAAAGTGAACCTCCCTCCACCTGTGCTTCTCAGTTTCTAATTCCCTTCCCTAGGGTTAGGACATTTTTACCGGTTTCTTCTTTTTTTTTTTAATTTTTATTTATGATAGTCACACAGAGAAAGAGAGAGAGAGAGGCAGAGACATAGGCAGAGGGAGAAGCAGGCTCCATGCACCGGGAGCCCGACGTGGGATTCGATCCCAGGTATTTTTACCGGTTTCTTATTTCCTTCCAGAAATCTTTCCATGAATAGACACAGGCAAATATCTCCCTGCCTTTTCGGGGCACAAATGGGACACAGTCTGTCCTTGGTCCCGTGCTTTGCTCTCTTTGCCGAACCACGCGGCATCTTAGTCTCTGTACACCTGCTGCTGTTTTCTACTGTTTGGTTGTCTAGCATTATCTTTGACTTTTAGGTTGCTTCCAATCTGTAGGGGTATTTTTTCCCTCCTTTTTTATTTTTAAAATTTTATTTATTTAGTTTTTAAAGATTTTATTTATTCAAGAGACACACACACAGAGGGGCAGAGACACAGGCAGAGGAGAAACAGGCTCCCCGCTGAGCAGGGAGCCTGATGCGGGACTCGATCCCAGGAACTCGGGATCATGAGCTGAGCCGAAGGCAGATGCTCAACCGCTGAGCCATCCAGGAGCCCCTCTCCTTTTTTTAAAAAAATAAGCACTGGTATATGGTAAGACAGAAACTTTCTAGGGGCATTTATCATGTAATAAGCTGTCTCCTGGCTGTCTTGAGGGCCTGGCCAGATGCCAAGTGGTCATTGAGGGGAGAGAGAGCTTTCCTTTATGGGCTCCGAGTCCTCTGCCCCCGCACCTCTGTCACTGGACGGCCCGAGTGTCGCTCTGAGCAGAGGTGGCTGCGTGGCCAGGAGTGTGACTGGTGCGCGGGGCTGTGGGCAGGTGGGCGGCCTCGGGGGACGGGGTCCCATTTGTTGTAAGTGGCTCTCACACGTGGCAGGCGCCTGGTAGCCCCGTATCGATCTGTGTCTCCGGCAAAGGAAGGGCACTTTGATCAACATACTCCAGAGGCAGAAAAAGCTGGAGTCTGACATTTCGTTCCGGGGGAGGGAGGGCGTGCGGAGCGGTGGCAGACGTAAAGGCAGACCGTTGAGGACTGACGGCACTCTGGTGGGTGTGCAGGGTGGGCCCCGGCCGCTGCGGGGTGGGTGGGCTTGCTCTGTGTCTCTGAAAGCTCTACACCTGGGAGGTGGGGGGGGGGGGGGCCTGGCGGCTGTGAACCGAGGCCTTTTCTCTGCTTTGTGGAGGTTGCAATTTTGCGGGCTGCGTGTCGTTTGGAAACAATCGGGAAAGGTTGCCAGTGTTTTTTTTTTTTTTTTTTTAAATGGAAGATTTCACATAAAATCTAGATATTCAGCTTTTCTTGAAAAACTGGAAGAGCAGGCATGTTGGGGCCTGTTTTCCAGAACGGCGACCAGGGGCTGGAGCGGACAGCGGAGGACTCTGGGTGACAAGCCCTGTGCTCCGCAGTTCTGCATGTCCTGACCTGGCCCCTTGTCCGAGGCCTGGACACCAGAGATAACGGAGTTTGCAACCCCGCGCATAAAGAGAGGGGCCTCTGGGGTCCACGTATCCTACCTCCAGGGAAGGTTAAGACTTGTCTTACTCTAAGCAGAAGGAGATCCTGCTGTCTCACATGTGAATAGGAAGAGAAGGAGGCAGAGAAGTGGCATTTCCTGGGCACTGACTCTGTGCCAGGCACCACCCAAGGCACTTCAGAGACACACAACCGATTCTCCCTACGACCGTGTTGGTAGGTTCTAGTTCCATTTTACAGATGGGAATACAAAGGCTCAGAGAGGTTACGATCGTGCCTATACCTAACACGTGGCGCTGGGTCTGGCCCTGGGCAGCCCTTCTGGAAGCGCTTCTCGGGATGAGCGAGTGAATGAATATCTGAGTGCATGAATTGTGTGGCAGTGGAACACGTCCAGTCCTGGGACCTTCCCTCTGCGCCTGTGTCTGTGTCCAAATGTCCCCTTTTCGTAAGGACACCGGTTGTACTAGATGAGGCCCAGCCCCAACCTGATTACCTCTGGAAAGGTGCCACCTCCAAATAAAGTCACATTCGAAGGTGCTGGGGGTTAGGAGTCTCACAAATTGTTTCGGGGAAGGCAGGATTCCACTCCCAACAGGTGGCTTTAGGACTCCACTTCATTTGGCCAAATGGATTCCTGTTCCCTGGCTTTCTCCTAGGCGCCACGCCATTCTGTTGACGATTCTGTTGACCTCCTAGGTCAGGGATGACTTGCATGTCACTGTCCTGCTTTCCTGCTCTATTGATTAGAGAACTTTTGCCTGAGCCCGGCTGGGTCTCAGAATCCTACCACGGTTCTCCTGGTGCTGCTCCTGCTCTATTCATTAAGTCTGACCTCGGCCTTCAATTTGCTTGATTCCATTCCGCCTGCTGTGCTTGGATGAACCTCAAAGCCCAGTGCAGACATCTGCCCTCCCCTCTGTGAAGCTTTCCCTGATTACCCATGCAGAGAGTATCTCTTCTTCCATGTGCCCTAGCAGCATGAGTTCTGGAAGATTCTCTGCAGGTAAAACTCTTGTTGGGAGGAGGGGACCTGGGGATGGATTTATACCACCTTTGCTCAGGAATCAGAGAAGCTCCATCGTTTACCTCAAAATAGGGGAGACAAGTTGATTGGGATGCAAGGAGGGCCCACATCCCTCGTTCCTTTGTCAGTCCTGGGTTTGCATAACTTAGTACTCACCTCAGTTACTTCCTTCATTGTGTCTGACAATGATCTGTTTGCCTGTGTAGTCGATGAGAACGTCTGTGTGATGGACAATGACAAGTCAACCTGTTTTGCCTTTGAAGGAAGACTGTGGCCTGTTCCGGGGGAGGGGGACGGGGGGGGGTTGAGGGGAGGGTGGGTCTTATCCAGGTTCGAAGGGGAACATCCCCTTCTCCTTTAGGATCTGCAGATCCAGGAGTTAAGACCAGGTCCTCCCTGCTCTGAAGAAATGAGGGGATCTTAGCTTTGGCTTGCTAATGTTTTAGGCTCTAGGTTTCAGTATCAGATGGAGATTCTTCCAGAATGGCTATGCAGAGGAGGGGTGGACAAAAGGATGGGGGGGGGCAGATCCCTCTGAGCCCATTCAGCAAAAGTAGAGCCTGGGCATAAAGAGCTCAGAGGTGGCTCCCCAAAGAGCTTTTCCACCCTGAACCTTTTTTGGAAAAAGGGTCTTTGTAGATGTGTCAAGGTAAGGCTTTGAGGTGAGATTGTCTTCTATTAGAGAGGGACCTAAATCCTGTGAGGAGTGTCCCTTAAAGAGACAGAAAAGAGAAGACACAGAGAGCCACCCAGGGAGAAGACCACGTTCAGGCAGAGGCCAAGATGAGAGTACAGCGTTCGTAAGCCAAGGAGCGCTGGCTGCCAGAAGATGCTGGAAGACACAGGAAAGTGTTCTCCTTCAGCCACAGAAGGAGCATGGCCCTCCTGATACCTCCATTAGGACTTCTGGCCTCCAGAACGTGAGAGAAGACATTTCTGCTGTTTAAGCCACTAAGTCTGGGGCAATTTAGGCAACCTTAGGAAATGAATAGCACCAGCAGCAATTTTTGTTGCCCTGAGAGTTGTTAAGACCATGACGGGAAGACTTCCTGTGAGGGAGAACATGAGATTCATAGCAGACGTCTGTAAAGGGTGCTGCATTGTATTTTGTGTCTCTTCACAGCTTCCCAAGAAGACCTGGACCCCAACTTGCACCAAGCCTTCTCTGCCACCCACCGTGTCAGCCCCCGGCGTGGCCTCAGTCTAAGGACCTCTGTGAGAGAACATAAAAGCACACCCCTTTGGCAGAAGGCTTGGGGTGGGGGGCAGTTCAAGGAGTTGGCAGGAAGCAGTGGAGTGGTGGTTGGGACGAGAATAGAGGGCTGGAGCTCTGAAGCCTGGGGTCCCCCAGAGTGAGGCTGCCATTCTTGTGGGGTGGGGTGGTAGGGCCCGGAGAAAATCTGTGAACTGGTGCTGCCTTGAGACTGGTTCGATGGGGAGTTCCCTGGGTCGGCCACAGACCCCAAAATCCCACTGTTGAGTCCTCAGAAGAGCTGGGAGGGGTGAATCCTCCAGCAGTTACATCCCAGGTCCTGTCTTCCTCTTATAAATTGCATCTGTGATGGATAATTGGCGACATCCAATTTCTTTTAAAAAATATTTTATTTATTTATCTAAGTGGGGCAGGGTGCACAGAGGGAGAGGGAGAAAGCAGACTCCCTACTGAGCAGGGAACCTCATGCAGGGCTTGATCCCAGGACCCTAAGATCATGACCTGGGCCAAAGGCAGATGCTTAACCTAGCTGAGACACCCAGGCGCCGACCCCCCCCCCCCCAATTTCTAAAGGCACAGTGAGAATGGAATTGCTTGTGGAGCCCTCTGAATAGACAAACCTAGATTTCTATGAGATTTCCTCTTAATCTTTCATAGTTGCGTTGCCAGCACCCATTCCCACAGCAATGTTTACAGCAAATCACCACTATGGAGTCTTTGCATTAGTCACATTCAAATTCTGTTCAAAGTTTTTTCCTGCTCGTCTTTCATGGGTTGGATACTGTGTAAGTCCTTTTACAGGAACACCGACATAATGGGTTTGAGAGCAGACACAAGTGACAGTGACAACCCAAACTGGGGGGGGGGGCGGAAGCGCAAGTGAGTGTGTGACCAGCTGAGACCTTCTCACACTTCCACGTGCAAAGGAATTATCCGGGGGTCTGGTGAGAATGCAGGTCTGACTCCGAGGGAGGGCGTGAGCTGGGGTGTGGGATTCCTCATTTCTGCCTGGCCTCCCCACAGGCACGCTGATCCTGCCGGCCTGGGGTCGATGCATCCAGAAGGCGGAGAGAGCGGCATCTCAGCCTTGGCTGACAGTCACTGGGCTCCACGGTGCAGAAAGAGCCTCCACTACCCAGACAGGCCTGGGGGGACCGGGGCTGCAGCACGGAGCTGCTTTCTGCACTCCTATGCGGCCCCATCCACGGAGTCCAGTCCCCAGCCGGCAACCAACCACGTGGGGTAAATCGCTAAGTAACTGTAAGCTTCGTGGGAGCCGTGTCAGCTCAGTGCTTAGCATGTACTTGGAGCTCCTGAAATCTTTTATTTTTGTCAGGTTTATTGAGATATAACATATGGTAAAAAGCACTTTAAAAAGTGAGCAGTTGCATGAGTAGTTTTGACAATACACAGTCATGTATATCAGCCACCACCGGGATGCGGAACATTTGCTGCAGCCAAAAACCTTCCCTCATCAATTTCCTCCCCAACCGTAGCTCCTGGCAACCGCTGATTTGATTTCTGTTCTTACACTTTTGTCTTTTCTTGAGAATCATATAAATAAAAATCTTACAAATTGGGTCTGGTTTCTTTCACTTACCGTAATGCTTTTGAGATTCATTCCTATTATTGCAAAGAACAGTGGCTCATTCCTTTTATTCTATTACATCCATTCATTGGTTAATAGATTTTGGGGTTGTTTCTAGTTTAGGCCAATAAAAGTAATACTGCCACAAACATTTGAATATAGGACTTTGTGTGGACGTGTTTTCACTTCCTCCAGGCGTGGAGGTGCTAGATCATAAGGTAAGAGTACGTACCATGACCTTATCAAAGGCTGGCAAGAGGTTTTCCAAGAGAGTTCTGCTTGCCTCACATTCTTACCACCACATGGATCGTCAGTCTTTTTAATTTTAGCCATTCTAGGAGGGGTTAGTAGTATCTTATTGTGGTTTTGTTTTTTTAAGATTTTGTTCATGAAAGAGAGGGGAGAGAGAGAGAGAGAGAGAGAGAGAGAGAGAGAGAGAGAGAGAGATTGAGAGTTCTAGCAGAGGGGAGAGGCAGAGGGAGAGAAGCAGATTCCCTGCTGAGTAGGGAGCCCCATGTAGGGGTCAATCCCGGGGTCCTGGGATCATGACTTGAGCCAAAGGCAGATGCTTAACCAATTGAGCCACCCAGTTGGTTAAGCATCTGCCTTATTGTGGTTTTAATTTGCATTTTTTTAATGAGTAATAATCGTGTGTATCTTTTCATGAGCTTATTTGCCATCCATATATCTTTCTTGATGTAGTATCTGTTCTTATTTTTGCCCATTTTTTTTCTTGGAATTTTTTGTCTTACTGAGTTGGAAAAGAGTTCTCTGTGTATTCCAGACTCAAACATTTTATCCAGTGTTTCTCAATGTATTTTAGTATTGTCCACCCCACACTTCACTTCTCAGAGGGCTTCTTAGACATTTTTTTCTTAACACCACATCAAGAAATGGACATATTGTGGGATCCCTGGGTGGTGCAGCGGTTTAGCGCCTGCCTTTGGCCCAGGGTGCGATCCTGGAGACCCGGGATCGAATCCCACGTTGGGCTCCCGGTGCATGGAGCCTGCTTCTCCCTCTGCCTATGTCTCTGCCTCTCTCTCTCTCTCTCTCTCTCTCTCTGTGACTATCATAAATAAATAAAAATTAAAAAAAAGAAATGGATATATTGTATATTTGCTTATGCACTATTGCTATTTGGAGGGCCACACACCATTGTGATGTTTAAAAGTTTTTTAGTTCCCCAGAAACCAATTTTTGCTTCCTTGAAGGTGATATCTCCTCAATTTAAGAATGTGTGCTGTAACCAGATATGTGTTTTGCAAATATTTGCTCTTGACCTGTGGCATGTCTTTTTATTTTCTTAACACTATCTTTTGAAGAGCAGAATTTTTAATTTTGAAGAACTCCAATTATTGCTTTTTATGATTTGAGCTTTTTGTTTTCTAACAATGATTTGTCTAAACCCAGATCACAAACATTTCTCTTATATTTTCTTTTAGAAGTTTTATATTTTTAGCTCTTACATCTCGGTTTATGATCCATTTCAAGTTACTTTTTGTATTTGGTACAACAGTTGAGGCTTTTTTCTCTTGAAAGGAATGCCCAATTTTTTAGCACCATTTATTAAAAATACTATTATTTCCCCATTCCATTACCTCTGGCACTTTGTTAGAAATAAATCGATCATTATGTATTGGTCTATTTCTGGACTCTTTGTTCTGTTCCATTGATCTATCATTATGCAAATACAATACCATCTTGGTTATAGTAGATAGCCTTATAAGAAGCCTGAAATTAGTATGTTTCCACTAAAGATTAAAATATTTGACTTTATTTTCAAAATTGTTTTGGCTATTCTAGGATCTTTATCTTCCATGTAATTATTTTCCATGTAAATATAAAATCAGCTTGACAATTTCCACAAAAAAACCTGCTGGAATTTTGACTGGGATTGAATTGGATGTCTAGAAATATTTGAAGGAATACTGACATTTTAACAATATTGAGTCTTCTGATCCACGAACATGGCATGTCTCTGCGATTATTTTGGTTATAAATTTTTTATCTTTCAGCAATTTTTTATGGTTTTAAAAACACAAGATAGCTAGGTTGATTGATAACTATTTCACATTTTTTGAAGTTATTGTAGATGGTATTTACATTTTTTAATTTCCAATTGTCCATTTCCAACACATAGAGATATAGATTATTTTTTTGTATATTGATTTTTTATCCTGTGAGTGTGCTGAACTCATAATAGTTCTAATAGCTTTTTGGTAGATTTTAGGGCAGAAAAAAATATATGGTAGAATTTTTTTTTAACATAGATGATCATATTGGATGTGAAAAAGATGTATTTTATTTCTTTTGCTTTCTTTATTGCACTGGGCAGCCCCCAATACAAAGTTGAAGAGAAGTGGTGTGGATCTTCGTTATTAGATCTATTGACATGACCGTTTCATTTTTCTTTTCTCAGTCTGTTGATATGACATATTTATACACTTTTGAGTGCTAATCCGATTTTTCATTTCTGGGATAAAACCCACTTAGTCATGATGTAGTAGTCCATATATTGCTGAATTTCATTTGCTTGTTTTAAAAAGTATTTTTGAGTCTATGTTCATGAGGGACGTTTATCTCTAGTTTTCTTTTCTTAAAATATCTTTGCTGGTTTTGGTATCTGAGCAATGCCAGCCTCATAAAATAAGTTGGGAAGTATTATCTCTTCTATTTTCTGGAGCAGTATTATTGTTTCCCTCAATGTTCAGTAGATTTTATCAGTGAAGCCTGGAGTTTGATTATGGGAGGGTTTTAAACTATGAATCAGATTTCTTTATGGAAAATTATCTGTTCCTATTCAAATAAGCTTTGGTAGTTTTTGCATTTGTCCATTTCATCTAAGTTATCAACTTTATAGGCATCAAGTCACTCTTAATACTAGTTTATCATTTTAATTTCCATAGAATCTGTGGTTATGTCCCTACTTTCATTACTAATCTTTCCATTTGTACTCTTTCCCTTTTATCTTGATCATTCTGCCTGGAGGTTTATTGGTTTTATGGATCTTTTCAAAGAATTATATTTTTGTTTTCTTAATTTTTTTCTATTGTTTTTCTGTTTTCTATTGTATGGATTTCTGCCTTAATCTTTATTATTTCCTTCTTTATTCCTTGGTTTAACTTCCTTTCTTCTAGTTCTTTAAGGTAGAGCTGAGACCACAAGGTCTCAGTAATTTGAGACCATGCTTCTTTTCTAATGTCAGCACCATGGGGTCTACTGAGTCATATGGCTCCCGATGCAGGGCTTGTAGCACAGACTGGACTTGTCCATCAAGCCCTTTTTTGCTTTGAGTCTCACTTAGGACTGGCAATCTTCCACATAACTCAAGGAATAGGCAGGAGCAGTCCTCCCTAATGTGGGAGTATCTGCCTCCGAAATCTAAATGGGTCCTGCAAACATTGGGCTTCTTTCTTAGTGGTAGGAAGTGCACAATATAATCCTTTGTGCTTTATTTTGGAGGAGATGTTCTACTGCTCCAGATAACTGGATCCTTCTTTTTTGAAGGAATCATTTTTCTGAATCATTTACTGACCATCCTTTGGAGAGCATGGATCTTACCGAGACATCCAGAAGACTTACCTCTTCTTGTTTATCTGGTCCAATTAACATGATGTCATTGAGACAAGGAACTAATGTCAGGTTTTGTAAAGTGTCCAGATGGTCCAAGTCACTTCAGATTATATTATGATATAAACCAGTATTACTGTATTCCAGAGCTGGTTGCAAATGAATGCTATTTTCCATTGGATGTAAATGCAAACAACTTGTGATTCTCATTTGTGATGGGCATGTGTGGTGGCTTGAATGATGGGGTCCCCCCGCTTCTAAAGATATATCCATCTGGAACCTATAATTGTGATCTTACTTGGAATAAGCGTGTTTGCAGATATAATTAAGTTAAGGATTTCAAGCTAAGATCATTTGGATTAGGGTAAATCCTAAATCCAATGATCAGTGTCCTTAGAAAAGAAGGGAAAACTGACACACAGGGAAGAAGGCATGTGAAGAGGGAGGGAGAGGTTGAAGGGATGTGTCCACAAGCCCAGGATTGTGGGCAGCCACCAGAATCTGAAGTGGCAGGGAAGGATTTTCCCTTAGAGTCTTCAGAGGCAGAGTGGCCCTGCCTGAACCTTGATTTCAGACTTTGGTCTCCAGAACTGAGAAAATATGTTTCTATTGTTATTAGCTACCCAGTTTGTAGTTGTGCATCATGGCAGCCTCAGGAAACCCATCCAGTATGGACAAGGACAGTTTTGCCAGATCAGAAATTGCAAACCACAGCCTGAGGCTGGATTGATCTGCTCTAGTAAATGTACCACCTCTGGCACAAGGACCGAGGTTCAGCTACTGCTTGGTTGAAACTTTCCTCCACCTTCTGCAGCCAGAGCTCTGGCATCTCATCTCTACTTCACTGAATGTAAGCAATCATTTTCCCCATTCTGCTAGGAGCCATCCCAGCTATGTATTGGATCCATTTCCTGGGTATTAAATCCTGTGTCAAAGGAGAGGGCTTCCTTGTCAACAAATGTTGCCTTAGCCAGCATCTCATTCTGTCCACCTTGGCCCAGCACCCTCAGGATCCGCCCCTGGGCAGACTCTCCCAGTCTTGCGGGATGTGTTCACCAGGTCCTGTGACTTCCGTGCCTTATAAACCCTCCGGTCCCTTAGCAGGCCTAGCACAGCTGACTCATGCTGAGATCTGAAATGTGCCTGGTGGCTGGGGGGGGCGGGGGAGATCCTGAGGAGGGGCCAGCGCTGCGTCAGAAGCCCCAGCTGAGGCTTCTTGGGTAGTCTTCTTCAAGGCAGGGAGGGCCACATCTGCAGACCCAGAGAAAATCGGAGCTCTCAAGGGCACAGAATCCACTGACTCCTTCCTTCTCAGGGCCCCGACTTGGGTGTAGAACACTTGCTTATGCCAAGGATTGAGATTCTCGATGGTTCTGTTCCCAGTGGTCAGCTCAAACACCAGAGCTCTGGCATAAGGCAGTGCACCCCTTCCACCTGTATTCCATGCCACAGGTGTACCACAGGTAGAAGTCATAGCAACCATGCTGCTACTGCATGCCACAGATGTATCCACCTGCCAGTGATGGGTTGTCATTTCTAGCCAGCAGTGACTTCAGAATCCCATCCCCTGTGTTTGTTTCCTGGGACCACTCCTGGTACCAACTATATTAGCTCAGGTGCCCTAGAGGCAGAGGAGTGCATGGTCTGGAAAATACGTTGCTAAAAAAAATTCACTATCAGTATGGAGTTGTGCTTTCCAGGAATATAATATATACCACCTCATGGAAGATTCGTCTTGAATTCTGCTAGTTTTATGGGGTCCTCTCCCAGTGCTCCTTCCTGGACCTCTGCTGCACAGTTGGCTGGTAGTGGCCCCCAGACACCCCTTCCCTGGTGCAGTGCCCTCAGCTGATAGGGAGTTAAACCCCAGCACATGGCAAGGGCAGCCCGCAGCCCATGATGGGCTGATGAGGGGCTCCAAGAGACTCTGGCTTCAAGGGGACAGCTGCAATGTGAGATTTAGGCTCCAGAGCTCCCTACCTTTGCCATGGCTTAGACAGAACTGGGCTCTGCTGGGGTGACATTTATGCCCTGCCATTTTGTCTCTCTTATCCTGTTTTATTCTCTCCCTTACGGCCTTTCCCTGAAGAGAGAAACTTCTCAGTTAAGCACGTGTTCCTGATGCACATCATGGTGGTTGTTTGGTCTCCTCCAAAATAACTTTACTCTCTACATTCTCTGGCCCAGAGTTATGGGCCAGATGTGTAGGGGCGGGTGTGTGCACATGCATGTGTGCATGAACGTGCATGGATTTTGACACAAATTCTAACATTACTACCATCCTTGGATACATCCTTGCATATTATTGTTAAAAGATTGAAATATGTTTTGAACCACAAGATCAGGTAATAATAATGCACATTAGCCACCAAACTTACTGTGAGAATCTGTGATGAGGAAGCAACTGCATGAGTCACCCGGTAATGACAAAGGACAGAAGACCCCTCTTTCCACTGGCTGGAGAGGCATTGCCATGTTGTGGTAACAGAAATGCAGTCTCAGCTCGCATGGCCTACTAGCTTTGAAATTACACAATTCCTGAAGACTTGTTTTCCTTTTAGGGGGGAGGGGACCTTAAATTTTTCATGTTACATGGAGACATTGTTCTTATGTGACATGATTTCAAAATCACTTCATTCAATTTCACATCAAATACAACACTCGGTATCTTCTAATACTTTTCTACATTTGTCTTCTCTATTTAGCTTCTTGATCATGTAGGAATTTACTTTTATATGTGATGTGAGGTAGGGATTGAGTTTTTTTTTTTTTTTTTCAAATGGAGGGCCCGATGTCACAGTTTCATGTTTCGAAAATGCCATCATTTCCCTTATTTTTCCTACCATCACGTGTCTCTCTCTGGACTTTCAATTCTGCTTTTCTGGTTTCTTTGCTTAATCCTATCTACTTCATGTGATTTTAAATATTTTATGGTCTGTTTAATATTTGGCAGAACAGATGCCCAAGTAATTGTTTTTCTTTTTTGAATCTTTTTCTTGGCTATTCTCCTGCATTTTGTTTTCTGGGTAATACCGGACATTGTCTTGTCTGGTTCCACAAAAAATCCTGTAGAGATAGTGATTGGGGTGGTAGTGAATTTATAGTTTAGTTTGAGGAGATTTGACATCTTTACAATACTGAGTGTTTCCATCCAGGTCTATGGTTGTGCCTTCCCATTCATTCAGGTCTTCTTTTATGTCCCACTGTAAATTTTTATAGTTTTCTTCTCATAGATCCTGAGCATTTCTTGGTAGGCTTATTCCCAGGTATATATATATATATATATATATATATATATATATATATATATATATATATATTTTTTTTTTTTTTTACCATGAATGAGCCTGGAGGGTTTCTGGAATTGTGCTTACATCACAACAGGATTCTTGAGGCTTGAACGATGAAGAAATGTTTCTAGCTCCTGAGCGAAGGAGGCTGTATCTCCACTCAACGAGTCAGAAGATAAAAGTGACCGAAGACGTGGGTTTGCTTTCTTTGGCATGCAGTCAGTCCTTGGGTTCTGACTTGGGTTCCACTGCAGCCCCCTGTCTGGTGTATGGCGGGGGTGGTGGGGTGGTGAGGGGGCGCGGGCAGGTGGTCTCCATCGGCGCCCATGAAGCCTGATGCTGAACACGGTTATTTTACTCATCCCTTTGCCAGGCGCTGTGAACACAAGGTTACTTTGGGTCTTCTCTTCCTTTCTCAGCAGCTCTGGCTCTGGTGGTTTTCACTGTGATTTCCTCTGCTCCTGCCAACCCCTTCCCATCTGCTCCCTGTCTTCCAAGAATCCTGGGCAACTTCTCCAGCATGGTTCACTCTGTCTCTTTCAAATACGGCTTCTCTTTCCAGAGGCCTGGGGCAAGAGGACAGGGAGATGGGAACACCTAGTGATGTTGTGTGTCTTCATTTCTCTTAGGTCCGGAGAGTCTCAGATGTGTTTTTGCGGCAGTGCAGGGAAAGCTGAAGATCAGGTAAGAGGGTACAGGGAAAGCTGAAGATCAGGGAAGAGGTGCTAAAGAGATGCGGTGCGGTCCCTGGAGGTGGAGCAGGAGGGGCCGGGCCCAAAGGTCGGGGGTAGGGCTGGCTTAGACAGCAGCCCAGATCAAGGGCAGGCACAGGTGCAGGTGCATTCCCGTTAGAACATGAACCGTGTTCCCATTTGTCCCTTCTGTGTTCTCACGAGGCAGGACAGATGTGAGGTTACCATGCATTTTTGTTCCAGGCAGGGAAGGTTCCCTGTACAGGCTGACTGGAGGACCACAGATTCCACTTGTCCCCAGCTGGGTGGGTGCCTGTGCAGGGAGTGGGGGTGTGCCCCTGAGCGTCCCCAGACAGGCCCTGGCTGCGTGTGGACCTCGCTCCCAGAGAAGCGGGAGCAGTTTGCACAGCAGTGGTTGTCACCCGCAGGGGAACCAGGGATTTGGGGCGGCCCACGCCTCGGCTTCCCCCGCTGGCTCCGAGCTGGTGCCGCTCTGTCTGCGCTGAGCCGGACCACGGGGAGGGCAGGACTCCCGGGAGCGTCCCACGGGAGCCAAGGCTCCGGTTAGAGACTCGAGAAACCTGTTCCCAGGGCGGGCAAGTTGGGGAACTTCAGTGTGTGACTCGTTCTTTTCCAAAATTCCTCTTTCCCTCTTATTTAATTTTTTTTTCCAGAAAACGTGTGATTTTATATGCTTTTCTCTGCATGTATTAAACAAATTGCACAGCTGAATAGCTTTTCTTAAAACCTGGACATTCACCAAAAAGAAGTTTGCCAGCACAGACAATTAAGCTTTCTTCTTTGAACAATGGAGTGACTGACTGGCACATTTGAAATGCAAGCGTGTTTTTTTATTCCACTGTTCATCCTTCAAGCTGATAAACAGCAACAATGGGGAACAGCTGGGACAGGACAACATTTGAGTTTGTATTTTCAAAGCAAGCAAGAAAGAAACCCGTCAGTGTGGGCCAGATCCCGTCTTCCGCCTGAGGGCGAGCCGGCATTTGGGGAGGGAAAAATACTATACATATTTCTAATCAAACATTACATATTTATTAATGTGCAGCTGGTGCATTGTATTCCGAGGCTTGGGTGTGTGTGGGGGGGTGTCTTCCCCCACCCCCACCCCATCCGCCTTGTTCTTATAATGTGTCTTGTCTGGCAGCCTGGCATTGTTCTATAACTGACGTTACTTTATAAGAACCCAGAGCCGCGTACATTTAATAGGAGTCATGGAGACAATTGCTCTCGAAGCGGCTCGGGTCCCTGTGATGTAGGTGCCATCTGAACCTCAGTTACTGTCCTGAGAGCAGGACGGGTGGACGATGGAGGTCGTTTTGGACAGGCGCCCTGGGGATACGGTATATGGGCAAGTCCCCGGCACCTTAGCTGCCACCCCCGCACCGCACACTGGGGCCCTTTCGATGAAGGACACGCCTCCTGCCCGTGCCCTTTCGGGACGTGGGAGCAAATTTATTTTGATGCTTATTGAGATTACACTTGCCGTGCATTTCGTTGGGAGCAAGGGTTGCATCTGTTCATTAGGTGGGGAGGCTCACCTTGTCAATTTCCATCGAGCGCTGGCACGAGCGATCACTTTATCATCATTTGTCAGCAGCCTGGACAGGTTTTACTCAGCTCTGATTCCTCCCGGGCCCTGCTGTCATAACTTCATTGGCTTTATGGTCGCAGCTGAGCTCCCCTGTGCAATTGTCTAATACATCTACTTTACCTTAATATTGGTAATATGTTAAATGTGAAAGAACGCAGAAGAGAGACGGAAAGATCAAGCTTCGGGCAAAGCCACACAGTCCTGCGACGACCCCAGGCCCACCCTAAACTAGTGTCTCCATCCGTCTTTGGAAATCCCATTATAATGGGGAAGGGACGGGATCCGTCTCCTAGAGCCTGGAAGAATTGGAACCGAGACTTCAGCCTCCCTCAGGTCCTGTGGACCCGGAGTGTTTAGTGGGGGAGGCTGGAAAGGGTGCTGGGCCAGAGAGTGGGGGCACTTGGCTGCTGGGGCAGAGGATGAGGCCTGCGTCCCTGTCGGGCTTCAGCCTTCCCCTCCTTTACTCAGGGGAGCAGGCAGGAGGCCAAGGCTTTCACACCCAGGTTCCCCCTGGGGCTGGGTGAGAATTGAGGAGCAAGCGGGCAGACCCAGGCATATGGATTTTTTTTTAAAGAGAATTTGTATGTCAACCAGTTTCACTTTTTAAAAAAGATTTATTTATTTATTTATTTATTTATTTATTTATTTATTTATTTATTTATGATAGACACACAGAGAGAGAGAGAGAGAGGCAGAGACACAGGAGGAGGGAGAAGCAGGCTCCATGCCGGGAGCCCAACGCGGGACTCGATCCCGGGACTCCAGGATTGCACCTGGGCCAAAGGCAGGTGCCAAACCGCTGAGCCACCCAGGGACCCCCAACCAGTTTAATTTTTAGTGTTGGCACTGAATTACATTTTTAGCCCCCTTTGTTGATAAAATGAAATGTCTGCTGACTTTGATTAATGATGAAGATGAGGAGGAGGAGGAGGATGGTTAATGATGGCTAACATTGCTGAGTGCCCATCACGGACCGGGCACTGCTGGGGCAGGTGTTACCCTCACAATGATGCTGTAAGACAGGTACCCACGTTATCCCTGTTTTACAGGTAAAGAAGTGGAAGCCTCATAAGTAACTTGCCCAAGGTCACTACCCTTGCTGTCCGCTAGTCAGGTCATTTACTTCCAGGACTTTGGAGATCTGCTGACAAGGGACTCTGGGCCTCTGTGGGAAATGTGGCTCGTGTCTGAAGATAGATTTGCCAGCAAAGGCCAACTTCTTGCAACCTTCTGTGTAGAAAAAAAAAATCTATGCTGCATTTCAAAATCCTGGGTATTCCCTAAGTAGCCGGGAATAATCCTGTTCATGTCTAAGTTATAAGGCAGAGGTAAAGGACGTGGCTTGGATTTTCTGACTTTTCCACAATGACCTTCCTTCATATATATATATTTTTAAAGATTTTATTTATTTATTCATGAGAGACACAGAGAGGGGGACGGAGGGAGGGAGAGAGAGAGAGAGAGAGAAAGAGAGTGAGAGAGAGAGAGGCAGACTCCATGCAGGGAACCTGATGTGGTACTTGATCCCAGGACCCCAGGATCACGCCCTGGGCCGAAGACAGGTGCTAAACTGCTGAGCTACCCAGGGATCCCCCCCCCCTCCTTCCTTCATATATTAATGAAATGTGTGAAAACCCAAGCTATGTCCTCCACTCCCTACAACTCTGCCCTCAGGCCTCCAGACTGGGAATTTACCTGAAACTTATTAGCTCCTTAACAAGCATTTGTGAGATGAATGTTTGGTGAATTAAATATTTGAGAGTAGGGTGTTATGAACACCTACTTTCCTTCTTCTCCCCTCCCTTCCTTCCTTTCCTTCCCTTCAACTGTGTTTGATTTTTCCCGTCATTATCTCTGGTTTTCACAGACTCTCAAAGACCAACACACACTATGTACACACTTACCTGTTACATGTACCTGTGTACATGCAATGCTCATCTGTGGCCCAACATATACCTGTGCACACGCTTGCATATGGTCCAACACAACTGTGTGCACACTTATATATGGCCCAGCACACACACATGAATGCATATACTTACATATGCAAATGCACACACATGTGGTTTGACATACGTGTGTACACATGATGTTGTGGTTCAGACACCCTGCGGGGTGGGAGCTGCATTGTGCCCCTGAGTGATCCTGAATCCCAGCCCAGGCTTGGAAGTGACCAAGTATGTTTCCTGTGCCCTAGCCTCAGGGAGAAGGATGAGGATCTGTTCCTGCTTCCCACCTGAGCCGGGATCTGCGACTGCCCCAGTGAGGGCTGACATTGGCACCCAACATCCTCAGGAGGTAATGGACGATGTTCACTGGTCAGCGTAACATTCCCCAGAGACCGTTGGCTGAGGCAGTTCCACCCGGGGAGTCCATCAGGGAAGATCTGTCCCGCCTGCCCTTGCAGGTGGGGTGATAAAGGGAGGTGGTTTTCTGGGGTGTAATGCACAGTGAGTGTCCTCTGTGCATGAATGTGCGTGTACACGCAGGCACCCAGTGCAGTGGGTGCTCCCGCAGGTGTGCGGGCCGTTATGGGATGTCTCAGGTCCCTGTCCTGCACCTGCCCAGGAGCAGTGTGCCCTCTGCTGGCTGGACCAGGGAACGGCAGCTCCTGCTGAACCTGGGTCGCCCTGTTCCTGTAAACCCTGGGGAAAGGTGTTCTCTCCTGGGGGAGGTGGAGGCCCAGCATGGTCAGGCCCAGGCGTTAACCTTTCACCCGGACTCGGGCTGGTATTTCATTCCAGGGGCTTTGTGGAGGTCTTGCCCTTTTGTGGAGATGCGGTGACTATTCGGGCAGGTGGCGGGAGAGTCTGGTGGGGCCCTGCAAGGTCACCGGGTGGGGAGTGGACGGACTCCCCCTGTCCCTCTGAACCCACTTCCAATGCAAGGATGGAGAAACAGAAGGAGGGGCGGATAATAACAAAGCAGCCCGAGCACTTACTCTATACCTGTTTCCGCGCTAAGTGCTTTTCATAGATAATTTCTAATCCTGACAACGACTCCGAGGGCTGATAGCTGTACCGTCTAAGCCCATTTCTCAGAAGTGATAACTGAGGCTCAGAGATGCAAACTTCCAATAGCATGTTCGTGCCCAGTGGCTCCTGAACCCGGGACTAAATGACCTCAGAGCCCCTTCCTGTCCCCACAAGCACACCAGCCCCCAGGCTCCCCACCTCTGAGAGGGCTTGAGGCTGTCCCCCCGCCCCCCCAGGGCCGGCCACTCGGGGGCCAGGATGCCCAAGGCCCAGCGGAAAAGGAAAGGTAGCTGGGTGACCGGCCTGGCCTGCGGGCCCAGCCGGAGCCGCGGCGGGTGGGGGCGCGGGCGCACCTGTCGGGCTCTCGGCCGCGGTCAAGGTTGCCCGGAGGCGCGGGCCTCGTGCGCAGGCGGCGCCAAGCGAATGCCAAGCAGGCGGCCGGGGGCGCGCAGATAAGGTCTGCAGGCCCAAGTTTCGGGTTGTACTTGCATTATCACGGGCTTCCTTAAGCTCGGATGAATATGTAAATCTCTCGCCGCCGCCTCCTGGTTCCGCAGTAATGGGGGCCCGCCTCCGCCCCAGCAATTCCGAGGGTAAAATTGATTAATATTTGTTTTCAAAATGACACGCGGTGATGTATGGGCCCTTTTACAACTTAAATTAATACTTTAAAGAGATGAATGGTCTCTACAGAGGGTGTTAAAGTTCAAGCCCAGGGAATTTGCATATTTATATTACAGCCAACTGATAGTAATTGTGGGAACGGGCTGTAATGCTGTTCGTTTGTCATTTTCAGCAGGGTTGCTTCAGCCTGGGACCTCATTAACTCCCGGAGCCTCAGCCCCTCCACCCCGCAGGACACGGGCTGGGGCTGGGCACCGGCGGTGTCCAGGCCACACTTCTGCCTCTTGATCCCCAGGAGGCTGAACCTCCCCCCGCCCCGGTCTGGGCACCTATTTTGTGGGGGGCAAGGCATGTGGGCAGGGGTGCAGGCAGATGCCTTGAGCTTGCAGACTCCACATTCTGTTTGTCTTCAATCCCTCTCTCTTACCATCGGTGAAGCCCCTCCCAGCCCCCTCCCAGCCTCACCAGGGTCCCCCCATCCTTCTGTCTTCCTGAAGGTTGTCCCCCATCTGAGACAAGGGTCCGAGGGCAAATGGTTTCCTTAGGAAGTGATCCCAAGAGGTAATGGTAGAGAAGAGATGGGAGACCAGAGAGGGGCATCATCAAGCAGGTGGGGCGCATCCTGCGGGAGACCTGGGGCGAGGCTGTAGGGCGGCTTTGTCCTACGCAAAGGTGAGGAAGCTGGGGTACTTCATTTTCTTCTTCTTTTTGATTTTATTTATTAATTTGACAGACAGAAAGAGAGAGCACAGGCAGGAGGAGTGGCAGGCAGAGGGAGCGGGAGAAGCAGGCTCTCCCCTAAGCAGGGAGCCTGATGCTGGGCTCGATCCCAGGACCCCGGGATCATGACCTGAGCCATGAGCCAAAGGCAGATGCTCAACTGACTGAGCCACCCAGGTGCCCTGTACTTCATTTTCTTTTTTTTTTTTATTTTTTAAAATTTTTATTTATTTATGATAGTCACACAGAGAGAGAGAGGGGCAGAGACACAGGCAGAGGGAGACGCAGGCTCCATGCACCGAGAGCCCGACGTGTGACTCGATCCCAGGACTCCAAGATCGCGCCCTGGGCCAAAGGCAGGCGCTAAACCGCTGTGCCACCCAGGGATCCCCCTGTACTTCATTTTCAACTGCATTTGTCATTGGCTGAGGGCTGCTCCTTGGGGGCTAATCCCAAGCACCTGCTGCAAGTGCCGGCTGCAGAAGCCTACCAGCAGGAGTCACACACACTGCCACTGGGCCGGATGGCCTGGACTAGAATGGCGTGTGGTGCGGGGAGGCCAGTGTCTCCTAACCAGCCTCCTGCTTCTGCCTTTGCCTCTGTAACCTCGGTCTACCTTCCCCTCAGCAGCCAGACCAATCCTTTTTTTTTTTTTTTTTTTTCAGACCAATCCTTTTGAAGCGTAAGTCAGGCTGAGTCATTATGCTCAAAACCCTGCCCTGGCTCCTCCTGTCTCTTTGGAGACAAACAAACTCCACACCACGACCAACAAGACCCTACAAGTCGGACCTGCCTCTTAATCTCACCTCCTTGCTCCTTCTGCAGCCATATGGCTTTCTGTTGTTCCATGAAGATGCCAGACATGTTCCTGCCTCAGGGCCTTTGCACGAACCATCTTCTTTCCCTGAAATGTCCCCCACCTGTTCTCTGGGCATGACTCAGTCCCTCAATTCCTTCAGATCCTTAATCAAATGTCACCTTCTCAGTGAAGCTTTCTCTGCTCACTCTAGTTGTTATTCCTCCCCCTTCCCAGTTCCCTGGGCCTCTGTCCCACACTTGGTATGACTCTTCCTGCTTTGTTTCTTCTGGATAGCTCTGCGCACTCTCTGACATATGACATACCTCTACTGTTTATTATTTGTTTTTTCACTCTAGAATGTAAGCTCTGTGAGGGCTGGGACTTGTCTGCTCACAGCTACACCCCCCCAGCACTTGGAACAATTCTTGGGGTGTAGTAGACACACAATAAGTCCGTATTGGATGAATGAATGAAGGCAGGCCCAGGAGCAGCCACATGGTGGGTCCCACTGCCCAGGTGGATAGCTAGGGTCAGTCCAGGTGAGGAGGTCCTCAGGCAGGGAGGGCGAGCCTCATGAGTTTGGGACCTGTTCAGCCCCCTGCTTAGCAGGGCTCCATCCTTGGGCTAATGCTCTGCTGTAGCTGTCTTGAACATTTTAATTATCTTAGGATAAGGAATCCTGCATTGGGTCCCACGAATTATGGAGCCAGCTCCACTGGCAAATTGCCAGAGCTTAATTCATTCTATAGCTGCTGGCATGGGGTCTGGGCAGGGACTCTGCAGGGAGTTTTTAGGTAATACTGCCACCAGTGATGGTGGTGTGCCCCTCAGAGGTGTTTGGGGGGACAGAGGGCCTGGAGTTACCCATCCCCGAGCGAGAGAAGCCTGCTCTGTGGTAAACACAGAGTTTCTTTATTTCTCATGGGCATGCACCCTCCACAGGCCCACGTGTTCAGACAGGCGCACATGGACAGACCCAGGAGCATGCATTTTAATATAGATGTATTTTAAAATATTCTACATTTTTGGGTAGATTACTTGCAAAATTGGCCCGGTTCTCCACCCCTCCCTGTATCCAGGACACTGTGAGTTTGCAGCCCCTCCTATTACGGAGTGGAGTCTGTTTATTCCCCCAACCCTTCAACCTGTGCGTTGCTTTGGCCAGTGAGTGGAAGTGCCCAGTGCTGGTTCGGATCCTGTCTGTCTTTTTTTTTTTTTTTTTTTGGATCCTGTCTGTCTTGAGTGTTGTCCCCACAAGAGAACAAGCGTGGGCTGGTGGCCTGGAGGGTGAGGGGCCAGGAGAGTCGGCCAGGCTCTTCTAGTGGAGATCTCAGGAGGAAGCCCAGGCGCGGCAAGCCAAGCAGCCACCCTGCAGAGGACGCCAGGAGCGTCCGGGAGTCCTGCCCTGCCTGGCTTGGATCAGAAGTGCCCTTTTGACCTGCAGAATCATGAACAATAATAAACGGCTGTTAGATAAGCCACTGCATTTTGGGGACAGTTTGTTGTAAATCAGTATTGTGGCAATGGGTAATCAATACGCAGCTCGTACTTAACTAGGCAATTGCTTGCACGGGAGCAAATGGCCACGTGCTTGTGCATCCTTACTGAACCCCGGTGGGTGGTGTGGGCAGATTAAGGGGCCAGAGGCGAGGGGGGGAGGCTGGTCCCCCCCTGTGCTTGCTTTTCTAAGGGGAAGAAACGCATAGAGTGTGTGTGCTGTTGACCTCTGTCCCCTGGCCCTGGGGCCTGGGGCATCCGCGCAGAGAGGGATGGGCTGCTTCCTGCCTGAGGCATTGGCAGGGTGTGTGAGGCAGAGGGGCTCCAATGCAGCCCCTTCCCAGTTCAAGGAGAGGAAATGCAGATTTGGAAAAACAGGTGGGGAGCAGGTGGGAGAAGGCAGGCTAGATTGAAACCTGGAGCTTCCTGGACAGGGGAGCCTGGGCGCCCACAACCCTTAGCACCTGCCAATTTGGACAGGATGAGCCAGTCGTCAAAGGGGTGGCTGCTGGGTGAGGACTGCACATGGCACTAGCCAGGTGGTGCACACACACACACACACACACACACATCATGAACAGGACAGAAGGTAGATGGCACTTTTATTAAAGAATTACTTTTTGGGAGGCGGCCTGAGTGGCCCAGTGGGTTAAACGTCTGCCTTTGGCTCAGGTCAGGATCCTGGGGTCCTGGGATAGAGCCCCACATCTGCTCAGCGGGGAGTCCGCTTCTGCCTCTGCCCCTCCCTCTGCCCCCATCTTGTTCCCTCTTTCTCTCTCAAATAAATAAATGAAATCCTTAGAAAAATTAACTTTTTTTGCGGGGGAGAAATTTCCAACTTAGACAAAGTTGCAAGAACAGTGCAGTGAATGCCTGTTCACCGTCACCTCTGGTCACCAATCGCTAGCATTTTGCCCCATTGGCTTTATGTCTCTTCCCTGGTGCATATAGTATAGCTAGGATTCCTGCTGCCTGCTTTGAGAGAAAGCATGACCCTTCACACACCTACATATTTCAGAGAGATCGAAAGATAGATGTTTACCCTGACATCCTGTAGTATACTAATCACATTTAGGAAAGTTAACATTGACACAATACTATTATCTTTTTTTAAATAAAGATTTTTATGTATTTGAGAGAGAGATTACTAGTGAGGGGACTGGGGTGGGGGGGAGAAGGGAAGAGGGAGAGGAAGAAGCAGACTCCCCACTGAGCAGGGAACCTGATGCAAGGCTTGATCCCATGACCCCAGGATTGTGACCTGAGCTGAGGGCAGACACTTAACCAACTGAGCCACCCAGGGACCCCTAATATTTTTATCTAATATACAGTCTCCATTTAAAGTTGACTGACTGCCTCCGTAAAGCATCCCCCCGGCGCCCCCCCCCCACCCCCCAGAGAGATAGTATCCAGCTGAGAATCCAGGGTTGCATTTCCATGTCCTCTCCCCTTTAATGAGGGACAGTGCCTCAGGCCCCTGCCCTGTCTCCCCCTTTTGCCTCTTATAACACTGATGCTGTCGGGTCGGGTCGTTCATGGCAGTTCTAGAGAATGGCCCTCCATCTGGGTTTACATGACAGTTTCCTCCGGATTATGTTTAGGGTTTAGGCAGCACACTCAGCATCATTTATGATTACAGAATGTGTGTCTTGACAGAGGTCAGGCTTTTTGACCTCCAGCTCAAACATCACCCCTCCAGAGCTCCCTCCTGCCCCCAGGTCCCCAAGAGGATTTCTTCCTTTGAGTTCATTCAGTGGAGAGACGCAACGAAGAGACTAGAGTCCAGAACCAGTGTTCTGGGCTCAAACTCCAGTTCGAACACTTACTCTGTGACCTTGGGTATATTATTCAACCTCTCTGAACCTCACTTTCCTCACTGATATATATAACGGGATCATAGTTCCTACCTCTTATGTGAATTAATGAGTGAAGGTATGGGATGCATTTGGACAGTACCTGGAATAGGGTTTATGGCAGTGATTAATATGGCTTCGTAAATAATTTTGGCTCCCTGTCTTGCAGAAGCGTGATAGAATTGCATGTCCTGCCCTCTTGAAAGTGGGTGTATGGAAGTAGCCTTGGCCAGTGAAGTATTTGCAGAAACTGTGGGTGCCACTTCCTGGGCCAGAGTGGTGGATGGCGGGTGTAAGACTCCCCTGAACTCTCTCTCTGGCACAGTGAGCAGCAACTTTTGAGATGCTGGCTGCTTCACTTGCCAGAGGCTTTTAGTAACTATAATAAGCAGAATCTCTTTCTCCCTCTGCCTCCATGCCAACCTGCAATGAACAGTAGCATGCTCAGGCAGTAAACCTCGGCCGTTTTAAGCTACCGAGATTGTGGGCTTATCTGTTACTACAGCGTAGCCTGGCTTATCCTGACTAGTACGCTGGTACATGAATGTTGGACATCATCCCCACCATTATTCTTCTTAATATCATCATTATTATTTCGTGTGTGCCTCTCTTTCAAAGCTTTTCTATTATGTTGTGATGATGGGTTTAGATTCTAGCTCTCTCTTCTCACCCCCAATTGTGAGTTTCTCAAGCATAATTATTATATCTTTCTATCTCTGGAACCCTAAAATCCCAGCCTAGGGCCAGTCACAGACTTGGCACTCAGTGTTCAGTGGGTGATTGTTTAAGTATCACTAGAGAAATCTGAGTTTATATGTAGCCTTTGACAACTTGGCTTCGATTTCAGTGGTTTTAATTGCACAAACAATATTGTAGCACGACCATAAAAATAAAAGGCAAAAAAAAAAAAAGTCATTTATAATCCCTCTAAATTTAAGGCCTTGTCCATGTTTTTCACGTCCCTCCCCATAAATGTATGAGTTTTGTAGAGGCATTTTCAGCCAGAGAGCATTTGTTTACTCCCTGCCCCCTCCCATCTAAAATCCTACTGTCAGGGGGACACATTTCCATAGGGTTTTTAAATTTTTTTATTTAGTTTTAGAGAGATAGATGGGGAGTGGGGAGAGGGGTAGAGGGAGATGGACAGAGAATCTCAAGAAGACTCTGAGCTGAACCCAGAGCCTGACTTGGGGCTCAATCTCACAACCCTGAGATCATGACTTGAGCCGAAACCAAGAGTCAGACACTCAACCAATTGAGCCACCCAGGTGCCCCTCCATATAATCTATGAGACCTTTACTTTACAGTTCGCATGTATTCCATGTGGGCAGATGAGCCCTGTAGCTTACTTAGAAAGGCTTTAACATTTTGGACATTTAAACATTTTCCAATACTTTGCTGGTTCAGCCAACCCCTTCTTCCCCATTACAACTCCAGGAAGGAGGCGCCTCAAGATCCACTCGGACCCCCATTTAAGTACAACATCCGAGCACATTATGCTGCCCCCTCCACCACCATAAGAAAAAAACAACAGAGGCACTTATGTGATTGCTCTGGTTGCAAAACAACTGAATAACAGTATTAAACCAAGTTCTGCCACTTTTAAACTTTGCCTGAAGTTTTCCTTCTCATCTGATGAGCCATCTCCCCGTCTTTTGAGCCCTTCACAAAAAACAGTCTTGTGATTTGTTTTCCTTGTTCCCATTCGGAGGGATGGGGACCCCACCGCTGCTTCCTGCCCCATTAATGAAACGTTGTGTCTTTCAAAGTTCCCCATTCTTTGCTTTCTTAAACCGCTTCTTGCTCTCTCTCCGGCATTAGCAGTGGGCTTCTTTTCTTGGGACTCTTTGTCATGGAGAAACAAGCTTTTATCTTTTCAGGGGCATTATCTTGGGGGTAAATGGCAAGTGTCCTGGGGGTGCCTGCTGCTTGCTCTGTCCCCCTCCTGCTCTGCCTGCTGGGTGACACAGGAGGCCTCTTTGTGACTCATCCAAACGGCAAATCAGCCACTTCATGGCTCCTGGCCGATCACCCCAGTGGCAGGTGGTGAGTCGTGCTGCCCTGGAAGCACAGAGCAGAGCATGCATCGTGGGGGGAAAGGCGAGGCCTGCTGGACTATGAGCACTCTGAGCCCAGGGCCCGTGTTTGTCCTGCTTTTTACCATGTCCCCAGCACCCAGCTCCTCGCTTGGCCTAGAGCAGAGGCTCAAAGATTGATTGTTGAGTGGATCCTTGAAAGATATGAAGAGGCTTCTGGAAAGAGGGGGGCCTGGGTACTGGGTCTTGTCAGGTGGAGTCTGGGGAACGGGGTCGAAGGGGGATGAAGAGAAAAAGGGATTGTCAGTAGGAGCTTTGTTCAGCCCACAGTAGAGATGGTTGTGCATGCGTGTGTGTGTGCGTGTGTGCGTGCGTGTCTTGGTTGCAGTTTCACTTGGGTTTGCATAGAGAGATCATTCATTCATTCATTCATTCATTCGGTATATATCATTGAAGTGGCTAATATGTACTCGGCTTTATCCTAGGCAAACATTGCAGCCCTCATGAGGCTGACGTTCTGGGGCGGGGAGGAGGGGAGCGGATTAAGGCAATAAAAATTCAGCATAGATAAGTGAAATAAGTCAGCCAAAGAAAGACAGATACCATATGATCTCACTCACACATGGAATTTAAGGAACAAAACAGATGAACAGAGGGGAAGGGAAGGAAAAATAAAATAAGATGAAAATTGAGAGAGAGGCAAACCATGAGAGATGCTGAACTCTAGGAAACTGAACTGAGGGTCACTGGAGGGGAGGGATGGGCATTAAGGAGGGCACGTGATGGACTGAGCACTGAGTGTTGCAAGCGACTGATGGGTCACTGAATCCTACCTCTGAAATTAATAAAACCAATCCAGCATAGAACATGTTAAGTAATGAAAAGTGCATGAAGATAATGAAGCCGACACTAGCCATGCTCCCACTCCTCACTTCGTTTTCTTCTTTGCATTTTGGTTTGTTAAAAAAATTATACAGGAAAGAGAAAGAATCCATTTGCACTGTAAAGAATTCATACAATACAGAAAGAGTATAGAGGCCACTCAAGGAAAGCCCCTTCAGCATCCCTTCCTGCTTCGATCCACCCTCTGCCCCAGAGTTCAGGTGTATGTGTCCATGTTTCCAGACTCTTCTTTGTGCATATGTAGAGAGTTTTTATTTTAATTCCAGTTAGTTTACAGACAGTGCTATATTAGTTTCAGGTGTACAATATAGTGATTCAATACTTCCCTACTTCACACGGTGCTCATCACAAGTGCCCTCCTTCATCCCCATCACCTATTTCCCGCATCCCCCACCCAACTCTCCTCTGGTACTTACCAGTTTGTTCTCTATTTTCTGTGCGTTTGTATCAGATCTATATATGTATTAACCATCTGTCTTCTGTACATATGTCCCTATTCTTCCAACACAAATGTGATTACGCTAGATGTATTGTTCTTGCTCTTTTTTCTAACATAACAATACTGCGAGGATCTCCTTTCGGGGCATATGAACCCACCCTTTCCTTGTGAAATGCTGCAGAGGGTTTCAGAGCGGGATTGTTCTGCAACTGACTTAACCACTTCCCCACTGAGGGACCTCTAGGGTGTTTTCAGCTTGCTGAGACTACGGATGATGATTGTTGCAGTGAACACGTTGGCTGCGTCTTGGTGGGCATGTGAGAGCATTTTGGTAGGATGCTCAAAAGGGAATCAGTGGGTTCCAGCTTCAGGGGGTCTTACATTTTGACACATGCTGCAAAATCGTACTCCAAGTGAACTGCTCTAATTTCCACCCAGAGGGTCTGTTTGCCTAGACAACAGCCTGTCCCTCTTCATTCCCCCGTGAGTTGTCCTGCCAACTCAGCTTTGTTTCTCACAGGTCAAGGTGGAACAGTCCCCTGCTAACAGGGACTGCTATGTCCCCAGTGGCTTATGTGGTCTTGTATGTACCACACAGAAGGTCAGAATAGAAAAGCCCCTGTCAGACCACCCAGCCCAGCCTGCTTACTTTTGGGATGGGGAAACCGAGTTCCAGAGAGGAGACAGGACTTCCTCTGAATGCGTAGCATGTTAAGGGCAGCTTGGAACTGAGCCTGGATCTCTTCTCTTTGCTCAGAGGATCCTTGATTCCTCCTAGGACACATCTAGACAGTCTGTCCAGATTAATATTTTTGTGAGAAGTGGTTAGAATATAATGATCGAGAGAGCATGGGCCCCAGAATTAGATGGCCTGGAGTCAAATTCTGACTGTCCTTTAGAGCTGTGCTACCTGGAGCAAGTTACTGAACTCCTCTGGACTTAAGTGTCTTCAGTGAAATGGGTCCAACTGCAGCGTCTATCTTAAGGGCTGTTGTGTTGGCTAAGATCACATGTTGGGGCAGGTAGATGGACACTGTAGGTTCTATTAAGTAATCTTCTTCCTGGAAGGAAAATTCTGTTCATTCCATATTGATCCTCCTGGTACTTATCCCATGTCATGCACTGTGCTAGAGCACAGCTATCAGAAATTGTGAGATGGTGAGAAAGGCCAGGAAGTGCCAAATCCAAGGTTCTAAGTATTTATCCCATATTTTCTTCTAAGAGTTTTATAACATTAGCTCTTACATTGAGGTCTTTGATCCATTTCCAATTCATTTTTGTATGTGGTGTGAGGCAAGGGTCTAATTTCATTCTTTTGCATGTAGCTATCTAATTGTCTAACACCATTTGTTGAGAAGACTACTCTTTTCCCATTGGATGGTCTTGGCACCCTTGTTAAAAATCAGTTGACCAAAAAAAAAAAAAAAAAAAAAAAAAAAAATCAGTTGACCATGGATGTGTAGATATTTCTGGATTCTCAATTCTATTCTGTTGATTTATAGGTCTATCCTTGTACCAGTGTTACACTCTCTGGATTGCTGCTGCGTTGTAGTAAGTTTGAAATAAGTAAATGTGAGTCCTCCTACTTAGTTCTTCTTTTTCAAGATTGTTTTGGCGATCCATCTTGGTCTCTTGAAATTCTACAAGAATTTTACAATTGGTTCATCAATTTATATAAAGAAGGCATCTGGGATTCTGACGGAGATTGCACTGAATCTATAGATGAGTTTGAGGAATATTGCCATCCTAGCACTACTATGTCTTCTAATCCATGAATATGGGATGTTTCCTCAATTATGGAGATCTTTTTAAATTCCTCTCAACATACTTTGTAATTTTAATGTGAAAGTCTTGCATTTCTTTAATTTATTTCCATTTTGCTCTTTTTTGGTGTTATTATTAATATAATTGTTTTAAAAATTTCATTTTCAGATTGTTCATTGCAAGTATATAACATTACAATTGGTATATATATATATATATATATATATATATATATTGATCTTGTCCCCTGCAACCTTGCTGAACTTTATTAGTTCTAAGCTTCTTAGTAGATTCCTTAGGATTTTCTATGTGCAAGATGATGTCATTTGTGAATAGAGATAATTTTCTTTCTAAATACCTTTCTTTTCTTTCTCTTTCTTTTTCTTTCTTTCTTCTTTCTTTCTTCTTTTCTTTCTTTCTTTCCTTCTTTCCTTCCTCCCTTCCTCCCTCCCTCCCTCCCTCCCTCCTCCCTCTCCTTTCTTTCTTTCTTTCTTTCTTCTTTCTTTCTTTCTTTCTTTCTCTTTCTTCTTTCTTCTTTCTTTCTTTCTTTCTTCTTTCTTCTTTCTTTCTTCTTTCTTTCTTTCTTCTTTCTTTCTTTCTTTCTTTCTTTTCTTTCTTTCTTCTTTCTTTCCTTCCATTTCTTGCCTAATTGTCCTGGCTAGAACCTCCAGTACAATGTTGAATAGAAGTGGTGAAAACAGATGTCCCTTGTTTTTGTTCTTGATTTTAAGGAGAACATAACCAATCTTGTACCACTTTAAGTCTGTTTTTAAGAGTTGTGTTTTAACATCATTTTTAGATGCTAGCAGTGGAGTTTTTATAGATGCCGTTTAGCAGGTGAGGAAATTCTCTTCTCTTCTTACTTTGTTGAGTGTTTGTATCATGAAAGGGTGCTGGGTTTTGTCAAATGCTTATCCTGTGTCAATTGAGATGATTATGTGATTTTTCTTTTTTATTCTATTGATACAATGTATTACATTAATTGATTTTCAGATGCTGACTCAACCTTGCATTGGGATAAATCCCACTTCGTCATGCTGTACCATTCTTTTTTTTTTTTTTAAAGATTTTATTTATTTATTCATGAGAGACACAGAGAGAGAGGCAGAGACATAGGCAGAGGGAGAAGCAGGCTTCTTGCAGGGAATCCAGTGTGGGACTTGATCCCCCGACCCAGGATCATGCCCTAAGCTGAAGGCAAACACTCAACCACTGGGCCACCCAGGAGTCCCCCACACCCCTTTTTTAAAAAGATCTTTACAATTCTTCTTATATGTTGCTGTGTTCCGTTTGCTAATATTTTTGTTGAGGAATTTTACATCTATATTCATATGAGGTATAAGTTTGTAGTTTTCTTGTGATGTTCTCTTTGCCTCTAGCCTTCTGAAGATCCCTCAGAATTTGGATCAGCATCTGGGCTCCCATACTTGGGCCAAGTTATTGGCTACCTCCTGGGAAGGGCACCAAAGCACATCTTCACAAACATTTGTACAAATGCCTGGGGAGACAGGACCCATTGGACATTGGCTGAGTACTGAGCCTTTGCACACGTATTCTCTCCTTTGACCTTCTCAAAAAAATGTTGTGAGTACTATCATTTATGTCCATTGACAGATAGGGAACCGTCCCTGGTAGATCTATGGGCTTGACTTCCTCCAGAACAGATCCTTGATGATATCACATTTTATCATGAATGTGCAATGGACTGAACATTTATGTCCTCCTGCAAATCCATGTGTTGAAATTCTAACTTCCAGTAATGATATTAGGAGGTGGGGCCTTTGGGAGGTGATCCTGGGAGTTGGAGCCCTCAGGAATGGGATTACAAAAGAGTCCTCACGAACGTCCTTATCCCTTCTGCCAGGTGAAGAGACAGTGCAAGGACAGCCGTCAGCGATCCAGGAAGCAGGCTCTCTTCAGGCACTGAATCTGCTGGTGACTTGATCTTGGACTTCCAACCTTCAGGACTGTGAGGAATAAATTTCTGTTGTTTATAAGCCACGAGGTCTATGGCATTTGGTTGTAGCAACCTGAATGAACAAAAACAAAATGTACAGTCAGATTTAATTCACTTTCTTGTTTTTATTTCAAAGGATAATGTAATAAATATCCCTACTCCCCGTCCTCGGCTCTTGCAGGTTTTCATATTTGCTTCCAGTTGGTTTTTCCTCAAAGAAATAAAGCATTAGAAATTAAACTAAAACCCATTTAACCACTTCCTCCTCAACTCCACAGAGACCATGACTCACACTAGTTTTGGTGGTTAATCTTTTAGAGAGACCAATTTAATACTTCTTTATGTGTAATCATGTATCTAAAAATTGCATATACCTTTTCGCACGTATGTTTTAAATATTTTTATTTCAAACATTCAAATATTTACATAGCTGCATGAATTTGGAGTTTTTAGGCTATTATTTAATTTACAGAAATGGGATAGTTTTATACATACTTTTCTGCTTTTGCTTTTCTTACTCACCGTCGTCTTAAGGGTAAATTAGAATTCAGAATTAGAATCCTTCCAATTCTGGTATGACTCTAATTCATTCTTTTTAATGGCTGCATAACTTGGATATTATCCATCCATTTGCCTTTCGATGGACATCTGGTGTCCTGTCACAGTGACCAATTGCATGACAAGCACATATGTATTCTTAGGTAACAGTGTTTTTATTTTTGTATGATATATTTCCAGGAAAAAGAGTGCCAGGTCAAAGAATATATGTAATTAT
The DNA here is from genome assembly GCF_003254725.2 of Canis lupus dingo. Classification (NCBI taxonomy): domain Eukaryota; kingdom Metazoa; phylum Chordata; class Mammalia; order Carnivora; family Canidae; genus Canis; species Canis lupus. Next base: position 63,030,934 of record NC_064244.1, on the reverse strand, counting down.
ATATATATAATTATATAATTATATAATTGTAATTATAATTATAATATAATAATTATATACAATGACTATTTCTTAAATGCACCCCCAAAAGCCTGAAATAATTCCCATTTCTTTTAGATTTGAACAACAGTAACCACTTCCCCACCTCTCCCCTGGCAGCAGATATCACCTCACTTCAAATTTTTGTGAGTTTGGGACACCTGGGTGGCTCAGTGGTTAGGCACCTGCCTTCAGCTCAGGTCAGATCAAGTCCCACATCAGGATCCCTGCATGGAGCCTGCTTCTCCCTCTCCCTATATCTCTGCCTCTCTCTCTTAGTCTGTGTCGCTCATGAATAAATAAATAAATCTTTAAAAAAAATTTTTTTGCGAGTTTGACAATTGAAAAGTATCTCATTGTTATTTCAGTTTGGGTGGCCCTGAGTTTGAACATTATTTCATACATTTATTGACCTTCTGGATTTGCTCTTCTGTGGTTCATTTATTCACATCCTTATTCTAATTTAAAATTTAAAAAATAATTTTTTCTAAAAAAATAGAAATAAAAAATAATTTCTTCTATTTTCTTCTAACAAAAAAAGAATGTTATTTATTTAACACACAAAAAAAAAGGGGGAGAGAGAGAGGGCACAAGCAGGGGGAGTGGTAGTGCTGAGCAGGGAGCCCATGCGGGGCTTGATCCCAGGACCCAGGGATCAGGACCTGAGCTGAAGGCAGATGCTTGACCAACTGAGCCACCCAGAAACCCCTCATTTCTTCTATTTTTAACAGCCCATTAGTATATTGTAAATACTAGCCTTCTGCTCTTTGGATGGCAAATATTTCTCTAAATCTATTACTTGCCTAAACTGATTGTGTCATCTAAGCCAAAAATGAATTTTAATTTTTATATCATCGAAAGATTTTTGATGATAAAAATTCATTTTTCTTTTATGGCTTTGGATTTTTTCAATTTAAGAAAATTGCCGATATTTATGTTTGCAGTGGTTAAAAAGCCCAACCGAGCAGTGGACTGCTGGGTTTGTTATGTCAGCAATTACCAATCTATTTTGATGTGTTAGGGTCAATTCAAAAATAATAATAATAACGCTAATAATTCCTTGGTAAATATTCGGGCCTTGGTATTTATCAGGCTCCATAGAACCATACATACATTATTTGGCTGACCCTCAATACACACAGTGAGATGGGTGCCATTTTTATTTCCAATGTATAGATAAGGAAATTGAGAGGTACAGAGAGGTTGAGCATGTTTCCCTAGATCACATAGCAGCTACAAGGCAGAGCTGGCTTCCAGATCCTTGCCCCCCTCCTCTGGAGCCCATGCTCATGACCACTGGGCATGTTGTTACAGAGGGAAGTTGGGTTTGCACAGGGCTCAGAAACAGCCTCTGGTAGAAAACAGGCCTGCTGTGGGCACAGGGACCTGGAGGGTGGCCAGTGTGGGCTCATTAAGAAGCCTGCCCCTCCCAGGGAGGCAAGCTGTACCTAGGATGTGTATAGCTAAGCCCAGATAGGAACTTCCCCTATGACATGGGACACAGAGGCAGGGGTGGTGGTTGGGGGCATATGTCCATACAGATCAATGGTCCAGTGGTAACTATTGGCTGGTTAGCTAGCAGCCCACACTGTACCTGCGTGTGCTGACTAAAGTTATACATCAATTCTACAGGGCCATGGGGGTGACCAGTTATTTGACCATGAGTTATTCTGGGTATTTCTAGGAGGATTTTTTTTTTTTAATGACATGAACATTTTAATTGGTAAAGTAGATTGCCCTCTATAATGTGGGTGGTCCACATTCAATCAGCTGAAGGCCTGAACAGAACAAAAAGACGGATGCTTTCCCAAGTAAGGTGTGATTCTCCAGCAGAGTACCTAAGGACTCTGTACCTGGGCTCTACCTGCTGGTCCACACTGCAGATCCGGGCTTGCAGTCCCCATAATTGCACGAGGCAATTCCTTATAATAAATCTTTTTCTGTATATGCACACCAGTCCTTTTGGTGCTGTTTCTCTGGAGACCCCGACTAATACACAGTGAGATTGAAAATATTTGCCATGCTCCTTGCATAGTATGCAGGGGAATACCAACTCTGAGGGGGAGAACATATGTGAAGTTTCTTCTCTGTTGGGCAGAGGCTACTGATACATGGAAGCAAAGACTTTTTCTCTGGCAACAGCATGAGAGATTTGGACTAGACGTGTGAAGAACTTCCAGAAGGTGAAAGATGCTAAGACACATTCAAGGGGAAGGATAAAAGGAGTTCTGTTTCCTTGAGGACAGGGGCATTGAGACTAAAGAGTAGAAGAAAGAGTTTTCCAGAGCTTTTCTGGGTCTTTGAGAATGACCCAGAAGGCGTAATTGTTGTCCCTAAAAATGTGGCCATCTGGAAAGGATCATGTTTTCTCCCAATGCTCAAGACTGAACACTCCCACTAAATTCCAGGGATGGTGAGGGGTTTCCAGGGTGTGATGTGTGGACCTCCTGGGGCAGACCCTTCCTTAGTCTTCAGATGCTGTGGACATTGGGACGGACATGGGGCTGCAGAGGGCCTGTGTCTTTTGTTTCCAATATCAACCCTCTGGTAGGCTGTTCTGTAGACCTTAGAGAATCTCAGGACAGGGACAAGGGAAGGAAGGGATTTGCTGTTCCTAGAGGGTTCCAGGCCCAAGAGAGGTGCTTTGCCTTTAGCGAGGCTGTTAATCCTTACATCCTCTTTGAGGTGGGTGCTGCTGCCTCCATTTAAAAAACACACATTTGGGGACGCCTGGGTGGCTCAGTGGTTGAGCGTCTGCCTTCGACTCAGGTCATGATCCGGAGTCCAAGATCGAGTCCCACATCAGGCTCCCTGCAGGGAGCTTGCTTCTCCTCTGCCTGTGTCTCTGCCTCTCTCTCTCTCTGTCTCTCATGAATAAATAAGTAAAATCTTTAAAACAAACACACATTTGGGGGCACCTGGGTGGCTCAGTTGGTGAAGTGTCCAACTCTTGATTTTTGCTCAGGTCATGATCTCAGGGTCATGAGACGGAGCCCTGTGGTGGGATCCACACTCAGCAGAGTTTACATCTCTCTCTCTCTCTCTCTCTTTCCCCCTCTGCTCTTCCTTCCCACATGCTCGCACATGTGCACTCTCTCTCTCTAAAATAAATAAATAAATCTTAAAAACCCCTCAATTTGTATTATTGTTGCAAATTTACTGCTGTTCTTTGTGCGATGGTTAAACAACACATAGGCATATAAAGTAAAAGGTGAAATCCCTCCTGCTCACCCTTTCTTCCCATCCTTGACAGTGTAGAAGGTGTCCTTTTAAACTTTCTGTAATATAGGTGCAAGCATACACACATGGGGTTTAAAAAAATCTTTTGGTACAATCTCTCTAACATAAAATTCACCATCTTAGCCATTTTTGAGTGTACAGTTCAGCGGCATTAAGTACATTTTGCAACCGTCCCCACCACTCATTTCTAGAACTTTTTCATCTTCCCAGACTGAAGCTCTGTCCCCATTGCACACTCCCCTTCCTCTCACCACTGGCAATCATTCTACTTTCTGTCCCTAGGATAGAGATTTGATTCCTCTAAAAAACTCATGTAAGTGGAATCACATAGCACCTGCCTTTGTGACTGGCTTATCTCACTGAGCATCATGTCCTCGAGGTTCATCCTTGATCTAGCAGGTGTCAGGATGTCCTTCCTTTTGAAGACTGGACGGCATTCCCTTGCATGGGACAGGCCACATTTTATTTATCCATTCATCTGAGGGTGGACACTTGGGCTGCTTCTCTCAGCTATTGTGAATCATGCTGCCATGAACATGTGTCTACAACTATCTGCTCCAATCCCTGCTTTCAGTTCTTTTGGGTCTATACCCAGAAGAGGAATCGATGAATCATGTGGTAGTTCTATGTTTAATTTTTCAGAGTGGCGGCACAATTTTACATTCCTGTGAAGAGTGCACAAGTGTTCTAATTTCTCCACATCCCTGCTAACTCCTACTCCTCCCCCTGCTCCTCCTCCTCTTCTTTTTGGATAATAGCTACCCTAATGGGTGTGAAGTGATACCGCATCATGGAACACATCATGGAACACAGAAGGTTTTAATTTTATAAAAGTGACATCTCACAATGCAAATCAGTCATCAGTCATCACATTTTCCCTTAAAAACAGCATGGCACCTTTTAGGGGGCACATACCCGTTGCTTCTTTCGTTGTCACTATTCTTCTGTCACAGATGAAGAAACTGCAGTTTGGTGAGTTCAGAGAGGATAGGGGGTTCCTCTGGGAAAGGGCTGGAGAAGCCTCCCGTTCCAGCTACGAGGGCTGCATAATAACAAACCACCCCAATGGGGGGCCATAGAACAACCCTCTCTAATGGCTTCTGTGGATCAGGAAAGGGGACATTTTGTCTCTGCTCTGTGATGTCTGGGACCTGAAGTTGCTGTATTTTCTACTGCTACGGTAACAAACAATCACGAACTTCAAGGTTTAAAATCACACATATTCGTGATCTTACAGTTCTCACAGGTCCTAAGTCCAGCGGGCCAGGCTGGATCTGTGTTTGGAGTGTCACAAAGCTGACATCAAGGGACCCGCAGGGCTGTCTGTGATCTTGGGAGACTCCAGGGGAGAATCCGTGTTCTTGCTCATTCAGGTCGTTGAGAAGATTCAGTCCCCTTTGACTGTAGCACTGAGGTCTCCTTTCCTTGCTGGAGTTCCCAACCTCCAGAGGCAGCCTGTATTCCTTGGCTGGTAGCTCTGTTCCTCTACTTCTAAAGCCAGCAACAGGATTTGATATCTCTCCTGCCTCTTCCCGTGCCGTGTCTCTCCCACAGTCTCTGTCTGATGGGGCTCCAGCTGCCGGGGAAAGTGCTTTGCTGGTACAGGTGCATGTGATTACAGTGGGCCCACCTGCGTAGTCCAGGCTGCTCTCCTGTCTCAGAGTTCACACCCTTGATTCCACCTGCCGTCCTTTATGTCATGCCACAGACGTTTTCCCAGGCTCTGGGGATTAGCATGCAGAGACCTTTGGGGGCCATTATTCTGCTGGGGCCTGGACTCACTGGAAGGTTCACTCACACATGTCTGCTGGTTGATGTTGGCTGTTTGGCAGACACCTTACAGGGGCAGCCAAGTAGGATACCCCAATGATCCCCCATGCGACCTGGGCTTCCTTACAGCATGGTGCCCACATTCCAAGGTTAAGTGAGGAGAGAGAGAGAATGGTGGAGGGGCCTGGGGTGGGGGAAGAGGGAAAGAGTGAGGAAGAAGGGGAGGGAGAGAGAGAGAGAGAGAGAAGGAGCCATATCATTTTTGTGTCCTAGTCCTAGCAGCCACTTCTCTGTCCTCCATCCCCTGATAAGAAGTGACAAGGTTCTTCAAGAGCACGGGATTGAATATATTTTATAAAATCTGGCCATACTCTCCTAGTTAGCAGTAGTAGCAATGATGATGATGATAATAATAATAATAATACAAGTAGTGGTAGTATTTATTGAGTTCTTACAAAACCCCTGGCTGTGTTCTAGGCATTTTACCTGCATGACGTCATTTTAATCGTCACAAGCACTCTGTGATATAGATACTCTCATTATGCACATTTGCAGATGGAAACTGAAATGGGACTCCAGGGGAAACTGAGGCACAGACGGGGACTTCGAGAGAGCTCAGGTAATAGACAGGTTTGGGGGAACAGATCTTTGAAGCTATAGAATGGGTGCTGGGAGCTGGGCTCAGGAAGTAGAGGGAAGAAAAGACCTGGGAGAGTCTGGGTGAGAGCGCCGGGTCAGCCCTGGCGGCCCCACACTTTGAAGGCTGGCTCGGGGGGACAGCAGTAGTGCTAGTGCGAAGGATGTCCCGCATTTGGGGCACAGGCTCAGCAGAGGTGTGGAGGCCAGGCATCCCACAGTGACGGGGGAGGTGTGGGTTCTTTTGCCTGGAAGAGAGGGGGCGATGCGATGTTGGGAGAGGCGGGGAGGGCGTGAAGTCAGCTGGGACGTGCAGATTTCTGCGGGGGACTGGGGAGCTCTGGCAGGTGTGAGAGCAGGGAGGACGGCAGTAGGAGGTCCCATGGGAGCATCACGGACGGCCCCTCCTCCACGGGATTCTGCTGGGACAGCAGAAGGATTTAAGACAACACGATGGTGCCGCGTGGCTTCGCCTGCAAAGTGCGGCCTCCTCGCTGGCTTCCCAGGGCCGCCTGGTCCCCTGACCACTGCCCTATCTCTAAATAATGCGCGTCTGCCACGATTTCCTGATTCATCAGTTTTAGACATTATCTATTGACTTTCTGCTGTGATAGATGAGGATGCCCCTCACATTCACCACGGCCTCCCCTCACTAATGCTTCCGCTAGTTCTTCTTTCCAACTTTGAAGACTCTACCTCCCCTCTGTTTCCTGAGGGGAAGCATTCCGCAATGCTGGCTGCCCCCTCCCTGGACTCCCAAAGCCCTCCCTGGTCATGCAAGGCTCCCCGGCCCTGCCTCCCCTGCAGCAACGCGGACACCCGTCTCCTGATGTCCCAAGTGCATACCTGTGGGGACCTGTGGGTTACCAATGTCATAGGATCCTGGGTCTTGAGTTCCTTTTCCCATCACTCTGTTCTTCCTCTTGTGTTCTGTCCCTCAGTCTTGGCTCTGCCACAGTCCCCTGCAAGGAGTGGGGCTGTCAGCCTAGCCAGGAGTCCTGCAGCCTTCCTGGCGACATTCAGCTTCCTGGGGTCCTGTGGCTACCTGTCTCAGACACCACCCCCCATCTTCCCCATCAGCACTTTGAAACAAATGGGGGTCTCCAGGGGTTTTTCTCTGATTATGAAATTGGCTTCATTTTTTAAAAAAGATTTTATTTATTTATTTGGCTTCATTATGTCATTAGAAAAAGAGAGCACCAAAACACACCCAGGCCAGACAGGCAAATGACAGGTGTCAGCAGCCAGAGCCCGAACATGCTCTCTGAGTTTGCAATTGCTTAGCACCCACCCCTTACCTTTAAAATATGAACAATGGGGCCTTTTGTGAGGGTTGTCGCTTCTGCTGGGCTCTTCTGAGTCACTGCATATTTTTATGCGTTCAGTAATATACAGTGTGAGTCATTCCCCAGCTTGGGGGTATTTTGGGACTTGTGTTGTTTTCCTTACAATTGCAGAAAAATCAAATATTACAGAGGTGATAAAAAATACAGCAAATTCATATGACCCAGCTCAGCGTGCGTACAATCCCAGGGCTGGGAAAGGAGCTGCGACATGAAGTCATTGTGAAGGGTTCTTTGGGGAGGGTGGGTAAGATGGAAGGCCAGGCATGACCCCTTTTTGCTGAAGTCAGAGAAGACGCTGAGTATGACACCCTAAGAAATCTTCTTAGGCCAAAGCCAGAATGTGCCAGCCTCTTGATCCAGTTCCTGAAGGTCTAGGGAGCAAGGGAATTCTTCTCTCAGTGGGAACTGGTGCCTTGAGAATTCTCTACTCTTTAGACTGGGTGTGTTGGGGTGCACAGCGGTTGGATGGAGGGGGGATGGGAGGGACAGAGCTGATGTTCCACTTCCTCCAATGGGCCAACACAGTGTGCCTTGACCCAGCCCTCTTCTCCTGGAGTTGGGGACTAAAGTGGCTGGCTCTAGCTGGGGAAAGGGCCGAAGTGGGTGCGTTTGATTGGATAAGATTGATAGGGACAGGAGAGGGTGTGGAGTGGACCCACGGGCCTCTGCAATAATGGAGAAACCGAGTCACAGTGTTGGAGGCTCCTGAGAGATGTCCTGGGGGCAGCATTGGACACCGGGGTTAGCCTCACCTCCCTCCACCTCCATGTCCTTCCTGTTGCCCTACTGCCTGTTTCGTGCCACTGACCTTGAGGAAGTCACTTCCCCTCTGTGAGCCTCAGTTTCCCCCAACCTGGGACTTAGATGATCAGTAAAGGCTGATTCAGCCCAGACCTCTGCTTCTCTGAGGGGCGTCTGCTTATCAGGCTCCGGCCCACCGAGGTCAGGGCCCCGGTCCTTTGGGAGTGTGAGTCTGCAGGGCGCGGGCAGGTCCTAGGGAGCCAGGTGTGGCCCAGGTACCAGGGGTTCCAGCATTAATTGCATTCTGAGCACATGTGTACCTCTCCGAGCTGCGGGGCCTGTCTCTTTCTATTAGTTTAACAAGCCCTGGTATTAATGAGATTGCTCTATAATTGAACCTTTTCACGGGTCCCTCGGTAATGAAATTATGCTAATTTGCATTCAGCACCACCAGGCATCCATCACGCGGGATCAGCCGGGAGCGGCCGGTGAGGCGGCGGGAAGGCGCCGCTAATTATCACCGAAATGAACAAACCCGGCAGTACTATTATTTCATCTCCTGCCCCTTCCCTGCCCGCTGCCCACCTCCCGGCCCCAGCCAGTTTGGTCTTCGCAGCCACGTGACCGCGGCCGGAGGGCTGGGCGGGCGGGCGGGCGGGGGCGCGGGAGGACGCCGCGTCTCCACTGTGTGGCAGCACGGGCCCGGGAACCGAGCTGCGGCTGCCGCCTGCGTGTGTGTGTGTGTGTGTGTGTGTGTGTGTGTGTGTGTGCGCGCGTGCACACGTGCGGGGCGGAGCGCGCGGCTGCTCTGCGCCTGGGATGCTCGCGTCTGCGTGTGCAAGCACCTCTGCTGGTGCGCTCTCGAGTCGGCTCCGTGCCCGTGAGTGCCTGCAGGTCTGGCGCGCGTGCAGGAGTGTGCGCGCCCGTGGCAGCCTGGTGGCCGGCGGTGAGGGTGGATGTCTTTGAGGTCTGGCTGAGGACGTGTGTCTGAGTCCCTGCGTGCACCTACCAGAGTGGGAACCTCAGCAAAGATCTGTGCCCGCGCGGATTGCGTGTGAGCGTGTGGGGTCCACATCAGTATACGTCTGTGCATGGGTCCAGGGGTATCACCGCGTGTCCAGAGGTGTGTGCGGTGTATGCCTGGTGTGCAGGGCACATGTATCAGGGTGAATGGGGCCGCCCTGTGTGTCTTTCTGTGCCTGTGCCAGTGTGTGAATTTCTGGGACTGCCTAGGGGTGTGTGAACGTGTGTGTGTGTGTGTCTCGGGCCACGTGTCTGGGAGCTCCCAGCTTTTCCTGGGAGACCCAGGGGCCTGGGAATGGTGGCTCTTGAAGGATCTACACCCAGAGCGGCTCACAATGAAGCTGCCCGGAAACTATGGGGAGGAAGAGACAACAGGATGGTTCTCCCCATTTTCTGGGCCCCAGGAACTCCTCCTGCGCTCTTGGGTGAATCGAGAACGAGTTGAGACTGATTTTCAGGCCAGGCCTCCTGGATGGCGGCTAGGAAGAGGAGTTTGATTTGCTTTAGAGAAAAGGATTTGATGTTCCTTGCTAACCTAGGCCTGTGCTGTAAGACCACTCCAGCTTCATGGGAAATATGACTCAGGTGTCCCTCTGTGCCAGGCCCCCTGGCCCGGGCTTGGGGGCTAGTGGGCTGGGAGGGGAGCAGTCCACTGAGCCCCTCCCTCCCCGTCTACACGGGCAGGCCATGTTCAGCTGTGCCACCAATTGGTCATCCACTTTGGGTGAGACTCTCTCTTCTCTGAGACTCACTTTTCCCTGATGTAAAATGAGAATAGGAGAGACATTGGCTAATGTGATTTCTGAGATCTTTCTAGAAATGAAATGCTATGGCTCTAAGAGATTATGAACTCTGTTTCATAGCAGAGTGCTCTTACTGTGTGATGGATAAAGTCCAGGCGTTGGAGACAGTCATCTCTGACCTGCAGCAAGTTACTTAACTCTCTGAGCCTCTTCTTTCCTTGAAAAAGATATACTAATATTTCCATCTTACATATTTGTGTTGAGGCTAAAGGAGAACAGGAAATGGGCTGGTAAATGTTTAACAACTAGCTTGATGAAAACAATTGTGTGTGTGTGTGTGTGTGTGTGTGTATCTGCATATATATGTAAAATAGGATTTACTTATACCAAGGACTGCAGCACACAATTTACAAATAATAATAGAACATATGGTACCTTTATTGTAAATTCCAGATAATCAATTGATTCTCCCCGAATGCTCTTGTTAGTTTTTGCCAAACTCTCCCATTCACAAATAACCTGTGCTTGCAATTGACAAATGATTTTAGTTCTGGAAAGTTGGAACAACTAAAATGTGTATCAAAACCTTACTCCTTTGTCAATGACTCAGCTGACTTCTTGCTGAGTTGAGTAACAGTTTTTGAGTATTTGAAGACTATGTCTTCAATGTTTTGTGCTACTAGAAATATAGGGGCTGCAAACATGGCACACTTTTAAATTTAATGTGCATTAACATTTTCTTCATCAGTTCCTCAGGTTGAGGCAATCAACAAAACGACAAATCAGTCCCTGCTTTGTAGTGTTTGCCAATTCCCATGATATAAATAAATATTCCCACTATGAAAAAAAAATTCCCACCATGGCCCATCCCAGACGTGACGTTACTAAACTGCAGTTGGGAAGAGGTACACATTAGCACACACGTGTGTAGCATTTTCACCATAAAGATCCAATAGAGATGAATAACCTCAAAAGCACAGACAACAGTAAAATTATTAGAAACTGATTAATTTGAGTATGATTATCTCTGTTTTTAGTTTAAATATAATATATAATATAATTCAATATAATTTATTTATATTTTACTATAATTCAATATAAATTTTTAACTGTAAATTATTTTAATTTCGTTGTAATGATGGTGGTGTTGAACAATCTGCTCACAATTTTGGGGCAAAGTTTAATAATTGACTCTTAAAAGCTAGTGTGAGCCAGGTCCCACACGAGTAATGAACGAAATAAAATAATGCACAGATGGCTGTATTTTATTTTTTTTAAAAGATTTTATTTATTTATTCATGAGAGACATAGAGAGAGAAGCAGAGACACAGGCAGAGGGAGAAGCAGGCTCCCTGCGGGGAGGCAGATGCGGGACTCGATCCCAGCACTCCAGGATCATGCCCTGAGTTGAAGGCAGACGGTCAACTGCTGAGCCACCCAGGCATCCAATTTATTTTATTTTTGTAAAGATTTATTTATTTATGGGGGGCAGAGAGAATGAAGGAGGGGCAGAGAGGGAGGGAGAGAGAGCATTTCAAGCAGACTCCCTGCTCACCGTGGAGCCAATGTAGGGCTTCATTTCATGACCCTGAGATCACAACTTGAGACAAAACTAAGAGTCAGGCTGTCAACCTACTGAGCCACCTAGGTGCCCGCAGGTGGCTCTATTTTAATCACCCATTTTAAAGCAGCCAGCTCTAAGTATTAACATCTCTGCTACTGCTGCTTATTAGCCACCCTCAGATACCTTCACGGTAGCACGCTGATTTTGTCACTAGCTCTTCATTTGTGAAACAGAGTTCACGATCTCCTCTATTTTCTAGAAGTCTGAGTGAAACCTGTGGATTCTATGGTTCTGGAAACTGGGGAGGGCCACGTAGGGCCACAGAAAAGGTAGCAAGCATAGGTAGCTTATACCCCTGGTATACATGTGTGTTTAGTTTAATAAATGCTTTTAAAACATTGAGATGAAATTTCTAATACTGAAACGCATAGATCTTAAGTCTACAATTTGAAGAATTTTCCCAATCAAGACAGAACATCTCCTTGGAAAATTTCCTGATGTCCCCTCCTGGTTCAATCCCCTTTTCTCCCACCATAGGCAGAGTTCACATTCCTATCAACACAGATTTGTTTTTGCCTGTTTTTGAACTTCATATAAACGTAATCGTATATATATATATGCAGTCTTTGGTATCTGGCTTTCTTTGCCCAGCATCGTTTTGTTTGAGATCCATCCGTGTTTAGAGACAGTGTTTACTTAGCTTCGCTTGCTGCATATTCCACAATACGTTTATAATTCACCTGTTAATGGACATTTGAATAGTTTCTGATTTGGGGCTATTATGACTAAAATTTCTATAAACATTCTTATATATGTATTTGGGGGGCATGTATCTTCATCTACCTTGGTTAAGCACTCCCTTGGATTAGTATTCCTTGGTCATTGGGTAGTATATGCTTACTTCAGACATTCATCTAGAGTGGTTGTACTGGTCTACACTCCCCACCAACAAGGTGTGAGACTTCTAGTTGTTCCAGATTTTTACCAGATTTGGTGTTGTCAGTCTTTAATTTTAGCCATTACAGTGAGTGTGTCATGGTATCTCATTGGGCTTTCAGTTTGTATTTCCCTGTAAGTCAGTGATATCGAGCTTTTTAGTATACTTTTTAGTATGCTTATTGGCTGTTCATACACGATCTTTTGCAAAGTATCTATTCAAATCCTAAGTCTATTGTTTACTGGATTGTTTATATTTTTATTACTGAGCTGTAGTTCTTTATATATCATGGCTACCAGTCCTTCATTGGTTATGCTTTCCAAATACTGTTCCCAGTCCATGATTGCCTATTAACATTCTTTTTTTTTTTTTTTTTAAGATTTTATTTATCTATTCAGGAGAGACACAGAGAGAGAGGCAGAGACATAGACAGAGGGAGAAGCTGGCTCCATGCAGGGTGCCTGATGTGGGACGCTGCCCTGAGCCGAAGGCAGACACTCAACCACTGAGCCACCCAGGCATCCTGCCTATTAACATTCTTAATGATACCTTTTGGTGACCAGGTTTTTTTTTTTTTTTTTTTTTTTTTTTTTATGTGATGGAGTCTAAGTTATTATTCCTTTCTTCTAATGCTATTACTTTCTGGATCTTGTCAAATAAAACTTTGCCTACCCCAAGTTAGTGAAGATATTCTCCTATGCTTTCTTCTACATTTTTATGGTTTTGCTTTTACATTTAGGACTATCCTCTCAGTTTTTGTGTGTAGTGTGAGGCAGGGGTTGGAGTTTTTTTATTCTATGTGTTTATCCTATTGTCTCAGCGCTCTTTGTTGAAAACATTTTCCTTTCTCCATTAAATTGCCTTGATAACTTTATTGAGAATCAAATGATGGTATATGTGCAAGTCAATTTCTGCACTCTATAGTCTATTCCACTGATCTATTTGGATATGCTTTTCATGACCATTCTGTCTTGATTACTGCAGATTTATAGTAAATCTTGAAATGACATACTATGAGTTCTTCAATTTTGGTCTTTTTTCCTCAAGATGATTCTGGCTATTTGAGGTCCTTTGAATTGCCATTTAATTTCAGAATCAACTCATAGATTTATACGAAAATAAACTTCCTATAATTTTGATTGATATTGTGTTGAATCTTTATATTAATTTGGGGATAACAGATATCTTAGAAATATTGATTTTTCTACCCCAGAACATGGGGTATATCTCTCCACTTACTTAGGTCTTCTTTCATTTCTCTCAAAATTTTTGTACTTTTCAGTTCAGAGATTTTGTCCATATTTTGTTACATTTATTTCTAATTGTATATGTTTTTATATTACTGCAAAAATATGATATGACATTTTTATTTTACAACTGCAGTATTTTATTTACTGCTATATAAAAATATAATTAGTTTTTATATATCAATCTTACATCTGGAGCCTTACTAAATTCCTTTATCAGTTTTAACAGTTTTTGGTGGATTCCTTAGGGTTTTTCTATATAAACTATTATGTAATCTGTAAATAAATGCAGTTTTTCCTTTCCAATATGTTTATCCTCCAATTATTTTTCTTATCTTATTGTACTGACTAGGGTCTCCAGTAAAATGTTGAATAGAAATACTGACAGCAGACATACTTGCTTTATTCTTGATCTCAGGAAGGAAGTATTCAATACTTCATTATTAAGTATGATGTGTGTTCTAGAGTTTTTTTTTTTTTAAGTTTCTCTTTATTAGAGGACGTTATTTTTGTAGTTTGCTACTTTGCTGCAAAACTCTTGAGTGGGTATTAAGTTTTGTCAAGTGCTTCTTGTGAATCTATGATTTTTCTCCCTTATTTTATTAATGTGGTATGCATTTCAAATACTAAATCAATCTGGCATACAGAGATAAATCTTACTTCTTTGCCATGGTGTATCATCCTTATTAAATATTGCTGACTTCTATTTGCTAGCACTTGTTAATTACTTCAGCGTATAAGAAGGAGATTGTAACATTGCACAATTTTCTTTTATTGTAATAACTATGTCTTGGTATTTTGGTGCTTATTTATTTATTTATTTATTTATTTATTTATTTATTTATTTGAAAGAGAGAGAAAGTGCACAAGCAGGGGGTATGGCAGGAGAGGAAGAAGCAGGCTGCCTAGATCCAGGACTCAATCTAGGCCCTTGGTATTATGACTGAGCCAAAGGCAGATGCTTAACTGAACTGAGCCACTCAGGCACCCCAATATCTTATCTTTTTTAACTATTAAAATGTACATAGCATAAATTTCATCATTTTAACCATTTTAAGGTAAACAATTCAGTAGCATATACAATGTTGTGTGACCATTACAACTATCTAGTTCCAAAGTATTTTCATTACCCCAAATGAAAATTCATATCTATTAAGCAGCCACTTCCTATCCCCTCCTGCCCCCTGGTCCCTAACAACAAGTAATCTCTTTTACGTTTCTATGGATTTGCCTATTCTTGATATTTCATATAAATGGATTAAACAACACGTGACCTTTTGTGCCTGCTTTTCCTACTTAGCATAACATTTTCAAAGTTCATCTATATTCTAGTGTGGCTAAGTACTTCACTCTTTGTTATGGCTGAATAATATCCATATTGTATGGATATCCAGTATTGTATGGATATGCTATATTTTGTTTATCCATTCATTGGATAAATGTCCAAATTAATGGACATTTGGCTATTTCTACACTTTGGCTATCATGAATCATGCTACTATGAACATATATTTACAAGATTTTGTATAAAGACCTGTTTTCAATTCTCTTAGTATATACATAGGAATGGAATTTCTGCATCATATGGTTATTTGATGTTTAACTTATTAAAGAACTGCCACACAGCTTTCCAAAATGGCCCTTGTTACGTTCTCACCAGAGATGTGTGAGGGCTCCAAATACTTTACAACATCACCATCACTTGTTACTGTCCACTTACAAAAGAGTTGTAGTCAAGCTAGTGGGTATGAAGTGCTATCTTACTGTGATTTTGATTTGCATTTCCCTACGCTAATGACACTGAGCTTAATTTCATGTGATTATTGGTAACTTGAGTTCTTTGGAGAAATGTCAATTTGAGTCTGCCCACATTGGAATTGGGTTGTTTATCTTTCAGTTGTTGAATTATAAGATAATAGATATTGGAAACCAGATCCTAATCAGATATATAATTTGTAAATCTTGTCTTTTATTTTGTAGGTTGTCTTTTTCACTCTTTTGATAGCGTTCTTTGATGCATGAAAGTTTCTAATCTTTTTTGTGGATTCTTTAGTTTTCCATATATAAGATCATCTCAGCTATAAATAGATACAGTTTTACTTCCTCTTTTTAATTTTGAATTCTGTATTTCTTTTTCTTGATTAGAACTATTTTAGTGTTCAGTAGAAGTGGTGAAAGCAGAATCCTTATCTTGTTCCTTAGGGAAATAGTTGTCAGTGATTATGATGTTAGCTGTATGTTTTTCATAAATGTCCTTTCCCATGTTGAGGAAGTTCCCTTCTCATTTTAGTTTGTATCATGGAAGTGTGTTGGTGTGTTAAATGCTCTTTTCTGTATCATTCTATTAATGAGGTGCATTATATCCATTGATTTTTTAAAGGTTGAATCATCCTTGCATTTCTGTGTTAAATTTCACATGGTCATGGTGCATGATCCTCTCAATGGGTTGCTGGATTTGATTTTGCTAGTGTTTTATTTAAAAATTCGCATCTATATTCATAAGGTATTAGTCTATAGTTTCTTGGATTATTTTTGTCTAGCTTTGGTATCAGGGTAACACTGCATAAAATGCATAAGGAAGTATTCCTTCTTCACATTTTTGTAAAAATTTAAGAAGATTGTTATTAATTCCTCTTTGTATACTTAACAGTGAGTCTATCTGGTACTAGACTTTTCTTTGTCCAGAGGTTTTAATTACTCATTCATTATCTTTACATGTAAGTCTACTGAGATTTCTATTTCCTCTTGAATCAGTTTAGATATTTCATATGTTTATAAGAATTTGCCCATTTTATCTGGATTTGCTGGTATGTAATTGTTCACAGTATCCTCTTTTAATTCTTTTTATTTCTGTAAGTAATAATGTCAGTAGTAATGTCTCAACTTTCTTCTTTTTTTTATATAACCTCCTCTATTTTTTTGTTAAAGATTTTTTATTTATTCATGATAGACATAGAGAGAGAGAGAGAGGCAGAGACACAGGCAGAGGGAGAAGCAGGCTCCATGCAGGAAACCTGATGCGGGACTCAATCCTGGGACTCCAGGATCATGCCCTGGGCTAAACGTCCTGGGCCAAAGGCAGGCGCTAAACCGCTGAGCCACCCAGGGATCCCCCTCAACTTTCATTTTTAATCGTAATTATTTATATGTTTTCTTTCTTTTCTGTCATTCTAGCTAAAACTTTGTCAATTTTGTTGATCTTTTTAAAGAACCAACTTTTGTTCTTACTGATTCTATTGCATTTTTATTTCTTACTTAATTTAGCTGACTCTAATTTTTATTATTTTATTTCTTCAGCTAGCTTTGGTTTAGTTTGCTCTTTTTTTTCTGCTTCCTTAATGTGTTAGTTTACGTTTCTGAGTTGGGATCTTTCTTCTTTTTAAATATGGGCATTGAGGGCTGCCCAGGTGGTTCAACTGATTAAGAGCCTGACTCTTGATTCAGCTCAGGTCATTATCTCAGGGTAGTGAGATTGAGCCTCACATGGGCTCATCCACTGGGTGTGAAACTTGCTTAAGGTTCTCTCTCCCTCTGCTCCCCACTCTTAAGAAAAAAAAAAAAAAAAAGAAAACAAAACAAAATGTGGGCATTGAAATCTATACACTTCCCTCCAGGCTGCTTTTGCCACATCCCATAACATTATGTATGCTGTGTTTTCATTTTCACATGTCTCAGAATATTTTCTAATCTCCCTTGTAATTTACTTTTTGATTTATTAGTTATTTGAGTGCATTGCTTCATTGCAAGATGTTTGTGGATTTCCACTTGTCCTTTGTTACTGATTTGTAGTTTCATTCTCCTTAATGGATGGAGCCTTTTACTAATATATAGTGTCCTTTGTTGTCTCCTGTAAAAAAAAATTTTGACTTGAAGTCTATTAAGTCTGATGCTAGTCTGGTCACCTCAGCTGTCATTTTGTTATTATTTGCATAATTTTCTTCCTTTCACTTTTCACCTATTTGAGCATTTGTATTAAAGTTAGTGTCACATGCACAGCATAGGGTTAGATCATATTTTCTTAATTGATTATGTCAATCTCTTCCTTTTAATGAAAAGATTTCATCCATATACATTTATAGTGATTATTCATAAGGAAGGACTAACTTCCAACAACTTGCTATTTGATTTCTGTATGTTCCTCAATTCCTCCTTAATGCTTTCCTTTCTGTTTATTTTTCCTAATTATTCTTTTGATTTCCTTCTCATTGCCTTTTGTGTAAATTTTGCAAGTTATTTTCTTAGCAGTTACCATGGGGATTGCAATTAACATCCTAGACTTAAAATAGTCTAACTTGAATAGATGCTGACTCAGCATCAATGGTATACAAACCTCTTCTCTTATACAGCTCCATCACCTCTCTCCTATATGCTGTTATTGTCAGGAAAATATCTTTATGCATCATGTACCTATTACCATAAATTTATAATCATTGTTTTATAGATTTATCTTTTAAGTCATATAGGAAAGAAAAAGAAAAAGAAGCATAAGTCAAATATACAATAATATTGACATTTATATTTTCCTATGTAGTTACCTTTACTGTGGTTGTTTATTTTTTCAAATGGCTTCAAGTTACTCTCTAGTGTCCTTTCATTTCAACCTGAAGAAATCACTTTAGGATTTCTTGTAAGATGCTTTATAAATGACATCATTAACTTTTGTTTATCTGAGAATATCTTAATTGCTATCTCATTTTTGAAAGGTGTCTTTGCCAGGTATCGAACCCTATCTTGGGAGACAGAGTTTTTTGTTTTTTTTTGTTTTTTTTTTTTTTCTTTCAGCACTTTAAATATGTTATTCCACTGCTTTCTGACCATCAGGGTTTCGGAAAGAAATCTGCTGCTAATCTCGTTGAAGACCTTTCATATGTGATGTCACTTTTTAAAAAAGATTGTATTTATTTATTCATGAGAGACACACAGAGAGAGGCAAAAACATAGGCAGAGGGAGAAGCAGGCTCCCTGCAGGGAGCCTGATGTGGGACTCGATCCCAGGACCCCAGGGTCACATCCTGAGCTGAAACCAGACAGATGCTCAACCACTGATCCATTCAGGCACCTCAAGTCACTTCTTTCTTATTGCTTTTGAGTCTTTTCATCTTTTGACAGTTTGATTATAATATGCGTTGGTGGATCTTTTGGAGTTTATCCTATTTGGGGTTTATTAAGATACTTGGATGTGTAGATTCCTGTAGTGTCATTAAATTGGGGGAGTTTTAGATCATTCTTCCTATTCCTTTCCTTTCTTTCTTTCTTCTTCTGAAGCACCCAGTATGTGTTTGTTGATGTGCGTGGTGATGACCTACAGGACTCATAGTCCCTGTCATTTTTCTTCATTCTTTTTCCTTTCTGCCCTTCAGACAGAATAATCTCAATAGACCAATCTTCAGGTTCACTGTTTTTCTTTTGCTTGCTCAAACCTGTTGTTGAATCCCTCTAGTGAATTTTTTCTTTCAGCTGTACTTTCAGCTTCAGAATTTCTGTTTGGTTCCTTTTCCAATCATTTAAATCTCTTTATTGATATGTTAAAACATTATTATCTTGGTTTCCTTTAGCTCTTTGAGCATATTTAAGAGAGTTGATTTAAAGTCTGTCTATTAAGCCAATGTCTGTTCTTTCTCAGGGAGAAAGTCTTCTAATTTCTTTTTTTTTTTTTCCCCTATCAATCAGCCAGATGTTCTTGTTTCTTTCCACATATATTTCATTGTTGTTGAAACCAGACATTTTGAACATTAAAATGCATACCTCTGGAAATCAGATCCTCCTGTTCTCTTGAGTTTATTGTTGCTGCTTGTGGTTTTAGTTGTTTGTTTAGTGCCTTTTCTAAACTATTTTTATAAAGATTGTATTCCTTGTCCTCTGCAGTCACTGAAATCTTTGTTCTGTTAGATTAGTAGTCAGGTAGTGATTTGACAGAGATGTCCTTAAATGCCTGGAATAAACAAACATACACACATACTCACGCAAATTCATAGATTGGATCTGTGTTGGGGCATTTCTTCATTATTTAGTCATGTTTTTTCCTCCCTCTCTGTTCATTTCTAATTCTTCAGTAGCCTTCAGGCTTCTATGGAGCCTAAATGTCAGCCAGAATTAAAAGCTTTAAGTCTTATCAAGTCTTTTCTAACATGCATCCAGCCCTGGGCATATGTGTAGCCTTCTAAATGCTCCAGTATAATGCTTTTATTCTCCCTTGTAATACATTCCTCAGCCTCTTTGTTCCCAGGCTATTTGGTTTGTTTGCCACTTTATCTGTTTGTTATCCTTTGTCCTAGGATGTATTTGCCTTTAAGTGCTTTTGATGGTACCACCCTGAGAAAGTTTTGAGTTGGGCATAACAAAGGCAAGCCCCTGAACTGATCCCTCAGGGAGTCACAGGATAGGTCAACACACATAACAACAATTTTTTGAAAACCAAGTCTGTATTTCCCTTTCTGGTACCAGAAAGCCACGGCAGAATGTGGGCTTGTGTCCCCATGGCGGCTGCTGAGTTGGTGATTGCGGGGGGTGGGGAGTTGGCAAGTGAAACTGCCATAATTTCTCTTATTAAAATTTAGCAGTTTACTTCTTCATTAAGCATTCCTCTGCTTAAGTTTTTATGTCTGGTTTTGAAATTACAATAATCTTGGCCTCATAAAACATCTCGGGAAGTATTTCCTCTATCTACATATTCTGGAAGATTTTGTGTAATATTGGCACCCTCCTTCCCCTCCACTGTTTAATAGCATTTATCATTGATACCATCTAGGCTTAGAGTTTTCTCCGTGGAAAATTTTGGTGATGAATTTAATTTAGTTAATAGGTAAAAGGATATTCAGATTTTTTTCTATTTTATTTTGTGTCCATTTGGATAAGTTTTGTTTTTAAAGAAATGTTTGCATTTCACTTAAGTTGTTATATTTATTTTGCATAGTTGTTTATTCCCTTATTAGTCTTTTAATGTCAGTAGGATTTGTAGTAATGTTGCCTTTTCACTCCTGATATTGGTTGTTTCTGTTTTATCTCCTTTTTCTTCTTAATCATTCTGCTAGGGTTTATCAATTTTATTATAAATCTTTTCAAAGTGCCACCTTTTTTTTTTTTGTTTTGTTTTGCTCTATTATCTGTTTTCTTTTTCAGTAACTTTTGTTCTCATTTCTATCATTTCCTGCCTTCTACTTATTTGGGGCTTAATTTGCTCTTGTCTACCTATCGTGTACATATGTTACGAAGTCCATGAAGTACTGAAAAGCCAATTGTCTATTACAAAGCCAAAGAGAAGAAAAAATTTATCTTTTATATTTATTCATACGTTTATCATTTCCAATCCTCTTCATTTTTTCTTCCAGATCTGAGTTGCTATCTTACTTAATTAGTCCTTAGCCTAAAGAATGTCTAAAAGCATTCCTTTGTGGGGGTTTAGGGCTGAATTCTGTAAATGTTTGTTTTACCTTTAAAAAATATTTTTGCGGGATCCCTGGGTGGCGCAGTGGTTTGGCGCCTGCCTTTGGCCCAGGGCGTGATCCTGGAGACCCGGGGTCGAATCCCACATCAGGCTCCCTGTGCATGGAGCCTGCTTCTCCCTCTGCTGTGTCTCTGCCTCTCTCTCTCTCTGTGACTATCATAAATAAATAAAAATAAAATAAAAAAAAAAAAAATAAAAAAAAAAAAAAAATAAAAAATATTTTTGCTAAATATATAATTCTGGATTGATACTTCTTTTTTCCTTTTAGCATCTTCAAGACATCATTCCTTTTTGTTTTTTTCTCATCTCCATATTTTCTGGTGTGATGACCCATCAATTATATCATTATTCCCTTGCATATATTGTCTTTTTCTCTGACTGCTTTTTTTTTTAAAAGATATACATCTCTGACTGAACATCTTTTTTTTTTTTTTTAAAGATTTTATTTACTTATTCATGAGAGACACGGGCAGAGGGAGAAGCAGGCTCCATGCAGGGAGCCCGATGTGGGACTCAATCCTGGGTCTCCAGGATCACACCCTGGGCTGAAGGCAGGCGCCAAACCACTGAGCCACCCAGGGATCCCTCTGACTGCTTTTTAGATGTATCTTTTACTTTTTTTTTTCAGTATTTTGACTAAAAATGCCTACAAGTGGTTTTCTTTATATTTATCATATTTATCACAATGTCTGCTGAGCAACTTGAATCTCTCAGATGATACTTTTCATCAAATTATAGATATATTCCTTTAAATATATTTTTCTCCCTCTATTCTCTCTTATCCCTCTGAGACTCTAGCAGCACCTATTTTAGATCACTTAATATTGTGCCACATTGGCTGAGGCTCTGCAAATTTTTTGTCTACCACTCCCCCCCCCCCGCCCCGTTCTTAGAATTGGGTAATTTCTACTGACCCATCTTCAAGTTCACTGGCTTTTTTTCTGCCACCTCCCCTCTGATTTTAAGGCCATCTAGAGAATATTTTATTTCGGTGATGATGCTTGTCAGTTCCAGATTTTCCATTTGGTTCTTTTTTGTGGTTTGTATTTGAAACTATCCATTTTTTTCATTCACTGTGTTCATGTTTGCCTTTAAGTTCTTTAACATTTATGAACGCTGTCGTAAAGTCCTCAGTTGTTAATTTCAACTTGTGAACATCTCAAGGTCTGTTTCTATTATCTGCTTTGCCCTCCCCCTTGGATTTTATTTGATTTTATTGTTTGTTTGTTTTTGAGGTTTAGAAATTTTTATGTGTCATATTCTAGATATTCTAGATTTTTCTGTCTTCTTTTAAGTGGTGTTGACTTTTGTTCTGGCAGGCAGTATAATTACTGGTGAATTCTCTTGATTCTATGAGGCTGGATTATATTTTTTGCTGAAGTAGCTTTATTAAGGTTTTGTCCTTAATCTGAGGACAGGACCCTCACTCTAGGTTATGGTCCTTTCTTTTAATGCATAAAGTTCCTTTTTTCTCAGTTGAATGCCTGAGGTGCCCAATGAGGGTCTCTTCATTCCAACTGCACTGGATCCTCCTCCATATTATACCTCTGCTATCCAGCAATCAACCTTCAGCAGCAGCTCCCAACCAGCCTTGCAGAATCTCACTCCCCACATGTATAGCACATCAATTGGCCAAAGATCTTCAGGGGATCCCAACAGAAATTGCTGGGTCCCAGCTTTTAAGCAATCCTCTGTACTCTAATACCCTTCCTTGAAAACCTGGAGGCATTCAGGCAAGTAAAGTGTTGAAGGGAAGAACTTGAGAAGAGACTTCTACAATGTGTTCCTTACTACTTTTCAGCTATGTGATCAGAGTGACTTGCCTAATTTCCCCTGCCTCAGTTTCATCATCTGCAAAATTGGGACAACTAGCAGTTCCCAACTGATAAGGTTAGATTGAGGATTAAATGAGGTAATAACATATAAAGTGTTTAGAACAGTGCCTACTATGTGGTGGGTTTATATAAGAATCATCTGCTATTTTTCCTCCTAGCTCCATAGAGCTGGTATGTGGCTCAGGCCTAAGGTGGCAACACTTAGAATATGGTGAGAGAAAGGGTCACTCTCTGCTCCTTTGCCAGAGAGCAGGAAGGTGATCACATTCTAGAAGAATCCTGTTGCATATATGTGTTCTTCCAAAGAACCAGCTACAGGACTGCCTTTGAGAGAGAAATACCACCATTTATAAATACTCTACACACTGACACTGCTTCTGTGAAGCCCTCTATGATTTCATCAACCCAGGAATGACTTGGCATGGGTGGTGGCTACCTAGAATGGAAAAGTGAAGAGTCTAGGTGCTTTGTGGTACTTGGCAGCCACTGCTGCCTCAAGGTATCCGTTTTCATGAGGGGCTATTGATGTCCAGCCTATTCTTGGATTATCTGAAGATTCTTCTTTAAAACCTGGAATGGGGAGGCCTGGGTGGCTCAGTGGTTTGGCGCTGCCTTCAGCCCAGGGTGTGATCCTGGAGACCCAGGATCAAGTCCCATGTCAGGCTCCCTACATGGAGCCTGCTTCTCCCTCTGCCTGTGTCTCTGCCTCTCTCTCTCTCTCTGTCTCTGTCTCTCTCTCTATCTCTCATGAATAAATAAATAAAACCTTTATAAAATAAAAAAATAAAACGTGGAATATTATGAAGGCAATAAAAGAATGCATTGCAAATAATTCATCAAAGTGAAGCAAGGGCTGTCAACTACCCATCCCTTCTCAAGAGAATAGAATGGGAGCTTCTGTTTGAATCCCATGTGGATCACCTTCTCTTCCTGCTGACTCCACATTTTGCATCCAGGTGGACAGGCTTTTGCTGGTGTGTGCTGTCCATCCCCCTATTCCTGGGAACACACTCATGATTAATCTTCATTTCTTGCTGGACCACTTGAAAATATTGTCTTTCCTGAAGCCAAAGTCAGGCAAACTCATGGCAATTTCACCAATGTTTTGCTAAAAGCTGCTCAAAGTTAGGCCTCCGATTCACTAGACCTCATTAACGAGGTGTCTGTATACCTTTGTCTGGTCCAGTCTGTGCTTTGTCGACCACTAGTTCCAAAGACTCTCAGTGGAGTTCTGCGGTCAAAGAGCTTTGAGAGCTACAGGTTAAATTGGGTAAAACAGGATTATGGGTTGCAGGGATTATTTATTATGGGATTATTTTACTCTGCTCACTTGTGACTCTCCAATATGCAGGAATTGGTGTTCCCTTGTGTATCCATATTTTCACCAAGCATCTTCCCACAGAATTAGTGTTCTTGCCCAACCCACCCGGAAAAATGCTGGATTTAAGCACAACAGTAACAGGAATTGCCATTTACCTTTGGGGAAGTTGAATGCTGGTGGCTTCTGTGCATGTGTGCGCACATGCGTGTGTGTGTGTGTGTGTGTGTTGCTCTTAAACCCTTTTATTTCCAATAAATGGTTCCCTGTTGGTTCCTAAAGTACTTTGAGGGCAAGGAGCAGTTAGTTGTCTTCCTCTTATGCTTTTTATTCTGCAGCACTGGGGCCAGGCCTGCACACATAGGAGCGGATACAAACATCGTTTGGCAGAGAAAAAAAGGGTAGAAGCAGCCTTGCTTTCCCTCATGCTTCAGACACTGTCAGCGTGCCAAGCTCTGGAGTGATTCCAGTCCAAAGGAAACAGAGAACTGGGAGGGCCTTGGAGGCCGCTGCTTTCAATGCTTTCATTTTGGAAAATAGGGAAACTGAGCCCCAGAGAGAAGAAGCCCTTCCACCAGGCTGGGCATAATCTTAGGAGCCCGTAGGTAGCCCCTCTCAACTGTGGCTGCACTTTAGCATCACTCAGGGAAATGTAAAATATCCTGGTGTCCAAGCTGCCTCCTGAGCCAAGGAAATCAAGACCTCTGGAGTAGCACTCAGGTATCCACTGTTTTTAAATCTCCCCCATGAATCCCTGGTGGGGCTGAACTGGAGACACAGGCAGAAAACCTAAAAGTTCACAGAGGTACCCTAGAAGGTGCTGGAGAGGTGGGATAAGGCAGGGGGCCTTCATCAAAGCAGCTCTGCTGTGTCCCTTTTATCTACTGCTCCCCTGTAAACTGTCACTTGAGGGAAAGCCCCCATGACACCTCTGGAAGTGAACTCTTCCAACGGCACAGACAGCAAAGGAGGTGACCTGCTCAGAACCACCGTAAGCCCTGACATAACCAGGATTCAGACCCCATGTCCTGACGCCCAGCGCCTGATTCTTCAGCCACCCTGTGCCCTCAAATTCTTTTTAAATGATTCGACACCCCGCAAGCTGTCCTCTTGAGAGTCCACATGTTTCCTCTTAATCCCGAGGCACAGCCATCCTCTCCTGTGGACCAAATCTTTTGTTTTGGGTTCTGCAGATTAATCAAGGATGGCCGGTGGTCATAGGGCATTTTGGGTATAGGGGGCCGTGAGTTGGAGGGGGGAGCCTCTGACATCAAATTAGCCTTCATTTTAAGTCTCGATGCAGCAATTATGACTTTTGAATAGCAGTGGTTGTTACCGAGGATGGTCGCCTAAGCAGTGCACATAATTATTATAATTACTGTGTACCTAATGATGCCTAATAAGGAGCAACATCACAGAGAGGCACGGTGGCTGCTCAGCCTGGTGGTCTGGGCTCCAGGAGGGGGGCGGCTGGGGTTCTAATGCCTGCGTGGGGCTG
Organism: Canis lupus dingo; assembly: GCF_003254725.2. Taxonomy (NCBI): domain Eukaryota; kingdom Metazoa; phylum Chordata; class Mammalia; order Carnivora; family Canidae; genus Canis; species Canis lupus. Next base: position 63,005,553 of record NC_064244.1, on the reverse strand, counting down.
TTTTACAGGGACGCCAGGCTGCCTGTCTCCTGGCGACCAGGGGCTGCAGAGTGTGCAGGAAGAGAAAACTCTCAGAAAGAATGTGCTGGCATCAGCTCAGAGACAATGAGTGTGGAAGTGGTAATCCGGAGCCGTCCTTCCTCAGCTGTCAACTTCAAGGTCTCAGGTTCATGCTAATTCCAGGCCCTATGTGGAACTGGGTCCAGGAAGACGGAAATGGATAACACTTCATGGACTGGGCATGTGGATGTGTTGGTGTGTATATTTATAAAAAATAATCACTGATATTTATAGAGGGCTATATGACCAGCAATTTATATTCATCATCTCATTTAATTCTTGCCACAACCTCATTTCACAGATGGAGAAATTGAGGCCCCATAGTCATCCCAAAGCTCAACATACCTGCTACGTATTAAGCACTTCAATATCTACCAGGTACTGTACATGGATTATCTCATCTGACCCCCACAACAATCTCATCAGATAGGTATTATTATTATTATGACATTCTTATTTATTTCTATTCTGTAGATGAGAATTTGAGACATGGGAAGGGAAAATGATTTGTTCAAGGTCAGACAACTGTTACATGGCAGAGCCAGGCAGCCTAACACCTGTTTTCCTTCTTTCATCAATACATATTAAATCACTAGTAGATGCCAGACACAGGTCAAAGCCTATGACATTCTATTTGGGAAAGATCAAACAAAAATCATATAAGCAGATAAATATATAATTCACTGTCAGTAGCAGGATAGATAGCAAGAGAGCAGAACAAGGGAATAGGCAGGAAGCGGGAGGCAAAAAGGAATCTATTCTAAGGACAATAGACAGTGAAGACTTCACTAATCACGTCAAATGAGAATCAAGGCTTGCATGCACTGAGAGGAGGAGCCATATAGATCTTTCCGGAACAGTGGTCTAAGCAAGTGCCACAGCCAGTGCAAAGGCCCTGAGGCATGACCGCCTGTGCAGAGTCCAACAAATAGCCAGGAGGCCAGGGTGGTGGGGCACAGTGAGCGAAAGGGGGTGTGTTTCAGGAAGAGAGCAGAGGAGTGGTCAAGAGCCAGGTCTTGTAAGGCCTTTTAGACCTGGTGAAGGACTTGGTATTTTATTCTAAATATGATGGAAAGCCCCAGGAGGGTTAGCACGGGAGGACTTGGCCTGAGTTGGTTTTGTTTGATTGTTGTGTGTGGAGAAAGGAGCATAAGGGCCCCAGAGACCACTGTGGCTTTGGGCAGGGGGAAAACAGTGAGAAGCCTGCGGGGTCCTCCAGGTATTTTGAAGGAGGGGCCGAGCTGCTCCCAGCCCGGGTGTGGGGCAAGAGAGTAAGAGAAGCATCACTGATTCCTACGTGTCCTAGTTGGGTTCAGGAGCTCCTGAGAGTAGGATCCCGGTGTCAGTGGTTCATGTGAGAGGCGCTCCCAGGAGGTACCCACAGGGGACAGCAGTAAGTCAGGGAGGCCCTGGAGGTGCAACCTAAAGGAGTGACCATTGTGGGCATCTTGAATTTATTCCTACGAGGACTTGGGGCAGATAGGGTGCAGCGCACATCTCGGCTCTGGGGGGCGGGGGAGCCGGGGCCCCAGCTGGCCGCACCGTGCATTGGGGGGCAGAGCCGCTCGACTTTGTCACAAGCAGCCTCCAGGGCCAGGGAGGACCAGTGCCCAAGGCAGAGGGGTGGGGCATTGCCTGGCCAGCGACACCCCAGGTTTCTGACCAGACACCTGGGTAAAAGGCCCTGCCATCTCCTGAGGCACAAGAACTTGTGTTTGGGCAGATGCTGGACACTGGGCCCAGGCTTTATGGGAATCGGGGTGGGGGGGGTCAGCGGACACAGCCCGTGGGCCAAATTCTGCTTTCTGTGCCTTTTGGCCTTTCAAGCTTTCTGGGCCCCAGTCACGCTCCTTCATCTCAGTGTCTACAGCTGCTTTCCTGCCGCCGCCGCAGCCGAGTCACACGGTTGGGGTGCAGCCTGAGACCTCAGAACCCTCAACATTCACTATCAGACCCTTTACAGGACACGCTTGCTGACCTCAGGTTTAGATGCAGAGGACAAAGCCACACCCGAACTCGGAGGCTCCAGGGTTCCATGGCAGCAAGGTGCAGGGAGTGAGGCCTTGGAGGACCAGTGGTGGCAGGGACCGTCACTCCCTCCAGGGCTGTGCGGCAGGTCAGGGGCTCCCGCCTCCATCTGGACTCAGTGCCTCTCCAGGTTTGCAGGGTTGGACCTTCCCTCACTTCTGACTGCCCTTGGCTTTGCCTACCAGGTCAGACCAGGATGCAGCAGGATGCAGCTCCCCGGGGGCCCAGCTCCCCACGATCCCACCACACACTTTCTGTCCTGATTTCCAGTTCCTTCGAGAGAGGTTCTTATTGGCTCATCTTCCAGCTATAAGTAAGCGGCAGATGCTGACAGGAGGGGTGTGGCAGGGTGAGGGGGTTCCAGCAGGTTCTTCAGGGGGCTGGGAGCCCCTGAGGTTACCAACTCCCTATCTGGCACTTGCTCTGTGCTTTGCTCACAGTAGGTACTTAGTGAAAACCATACTTCAGATAATCGGAGTTCCTGCCTCTATTTCCCCATCTACCACCTGGATGACCTTGGGCAAATCCCCAGATTTCTCTTAGCCTCAGTTTCTGCACCTGTGATACCAGAACAATCCACCATCCCCCAGAAATCGGCAGGAGAGGCATCTCAGCAGGGATGCGAGTAAAGCATGAGCCCTCGCGTACTGGGCATCTAGATGGAGAGACTTAAGTCCGTGTTGTCTTAATTATAACAATTAGTGCCAAGAACCCCACTCCCCTCCCAGGATGGCTCTGGCCCCGCCCTGTTTCCCGCCCTCTCCCCCCCCCCCCCCCCCCCCCCCCCCCCCCCGTTAATGGCATATTGTCCCTGCCTGGGGGGAACAAGGCGAGCTCAGCTGGCCTTAGTCACAGGTCAATTGCTTCATACAAATCCTCAGGGACTCACGGATGCAGAGATGAAGGGCAGGGTGCCGAGGGCTCCACTTGGGGTGCGGCCGCAGCTCCAGGTGCTGGGATCTGCAAAGGTGGGGGGACGGACGCTGGTCAGCCGTGATTTGTGCAGCCCTAGGAGCCACATTATCTGGGACTGCAGAGCTCACCCTCCTGGAAAAACAGGTGTCTCCTGAAAGCATGGTTTCTCTCCCTCCGCACTGAGGATATTTTGAGCTAGGTAAGTCTTCCTTGGAGGGGGCCCTATGCATTGTGGGGTGTTTAGCATCCTCCCTGGCCCCTACCTACTACATGACAGTGGCACACTGCCCACTACTCCTCTTGCGACACCAATGATGTCTCCAGATGATGCCAAATGCCTCCTGTGGGGACAGGGAGGGGGTAAAATCACACCCACTTGAGAACCACTGTCCTAGAGGAGCTGCCTCCTGGAGCAAATCCATCAGAGAGCCCGCAAGCACACCAAAGCAAGGCTATGAAAAAGGGGGAGTGTTTAGACTTAACCAAAGAGCACTTCACCCCGGGCAGAGGAGATGAGCCCCCTGAAAGTGGTGAGGGGCAGCCACTGTGTGGATGGTGGGGCACGCGCTAGCTGTGCCCAGGGCTTCCTGGAGGAGGTGGGCAGTGGGCTGGCACAGGCTGGATTAGGGGGCGGCATTGAGGGGTACTCTAGGTGGATGGAGAAAGTCCAAGCAAGGGTCCTGGGGGATGAAATGAGATCCTCAAATACCCTTTGTGAGGTGGATTTCATGACTCTTCCCACCCCGTAGGGGAGGAAACCAAGGCGCCATGTGTCGTGGGGTTTGTCTAGGTCACACAGCCCGTGTAGGCAGGTTCAAACTTCAAGCCCGGGCTGTTGACCGTCTGGCCTCACTCAGCTCTGTTCTTCTCTGTCCCTGGAGCCACCACCATGCTGGGTGGGGTTGAGGGATGAACACAGAAGGCTGCCCCAATGCCTCAAAGGTAGAGCCAGGGCTGTGCCACCAAGTGAATGGGTGGGACACAAATAGATAAATGAATGCACAGAATAAGGTCTGGTCCACTGAGGCAGAAACCGCCTTCTCGTGGGACTCCTGGCTTGGCCCACCAGCCCCAGGCCCTCCCTGGCTGCTCCTTACCTTTGGGGGCATCACGTGGCACATCCTAGTGGGCTCTTGCTTGGAGGGTGCTCTGGGCGTGGGTGCACCATAAGATGCTGGGCCCCTTTTCCTCCTGGGCCAGAGCATGTTTGAAGAAAGGAGAGAAAAGCAGCCAGACATTGGGAAGAACTTCCAAGGGATATGAAACTGGGGTGGGGGGGGCCTCAGTGAGTGGCTGGATGCCTGTGAGGCCTGGAGCAGGGGTGTGGGGCCAGAAAGAGCTTTGCCACATCCCTCAACCCGCTCCCTGGCTGGGCCTAGGTCCCTTGGCCCCAGGACTGGCCCCATGGGACATGCTTTCCTCAGCCTGGAGGCTCAGGGACAGCAGGGCAGGTGCATGAGGTTCTCCTGTCTTCTTGCCCACGAGCCTTCTATTTTCTCCTGATTTACCCCTCGCCGCCCGCCCTGTGCCCTTGGCGGCTCTGGTGCCTGCGTGCCCTCCGCATGTGGGGGCCCTGCGTTCCCCTGCTTCTCCTGCAGATTCCGGCCCGTGCCTCCTTTGGGTCTCCAGGGAACTTTCTGATTCAGATTCCATTTGATTCAAATTCTGCGAGTGTGTCTTGCCAGGACCCTGGTCTGCAGTCCTATTATGCTTAGACGCCAGGAATGGTGGCGGGAGGGGGGGGGGATGCTCAGAAAGTCCCAGGGGTCTCATTTGGTGACAGATGCTGCCATAAGCCTCTGCTGTGTGCCGCACTTCCTATCACACCACATGAGAGCTCTGAGTCGGGTCTTCCCAGGCAGAGCCATACATCGGGCAGCATTTTAGATCTGAGCCCCGGGGTGGGGTGGGGGAGCTGGCCTCAGTTTCCTCATCTGCAGAATGGAAATCACAGGTAGTTTTATCTCCGGGATGAAGAGATGCTTTCATGCGTTTCTCAGACTTTAGTCCATTGCTACTCTTCATGAGTTTTCCTACAGCCACATACCACCTGTGCGGTAGTTATTTAGTATTTTTTAAAAATTTTTTATTTATTTATGATAGTCACACACAGAGAGAGAGAGAGAGAGGCAGAGACATAGGCAGAGGGAGAAGCAGGCTCTATGCACCGGGAGCCCGACGTGGGATTCGATCCCGGGTCTCCAGGATCGCGCCCTGGGCCAAAGGCAGGAGCTAAACCACTGCGCCACCCAGGGTTCCCCTAGTTATTTAGTATTAGTTATTATTTATACAGTCATTTATTTAGTCTGTTTTAATAAAAATATTTATTTATGTAATTATTCTTTCTTTAAATTCGCCTACCCTTGAAGGCCCTAGATCGATCTATTTCAAAAGGAGACTTTTACATTATTCCTGCAGGAGGAAAAGTGATTTCTCACCTATCACAAAGGCAAAGCAATAAAAGCAAACTGAAAGGGCCGTACGATAACTATCCTTACGCGTACCAACCAAGATCCTCATGATGAAAAGCCACTGCTGTGCCTCCTGTATTTTTCGAAGCACACGAATGTGTGCTGGTCTGACATGTGATAAGTACTCAATAAATGATCTGCTAGGGAGAAAATGAAGTCAACGTGGCATCTGCCCCTTGGGAACGTTCCTCTGAATTGGTCAAGGGGAATGATTTTGCCCCCCAACAGCCCTATTTCTTCCTCTCTGATAATTACAGCTACGTGGTCAGTCATTGTGGTAGACTGCAAAAATAGCAACAATCCTTTATCCTCCCAGTTAAGAGCTGAGGTCTGTTTCCCCGCCTCTTAAATCTGCGCTGGCCTCATGACCTGCCCTGGCCCAGGGGATGTGGCAGGTGTGGTGGCATGCCAGTGGACTTAAAGGAAGAAGTACTCCAAGAGAACTTGTATCTTGCATTCTCTTGGGTCTTAGACCGTGTGCCAGGTCTTAAACGGGTCTCCATACATTAAAAAAATTGAAATCATGCCACTGCTTGGTGAACAAGACCAGGCCAGCCAACTGGAGGATGAGAGACCTCATGGAACAGGGTAGAGGTGTCCCAGTCAAGGTCATCTCAGAGCCACCAGCAATGTGCCAATCTGACCCCAGATGCATGAGTGAGCCCAGCCCAGAGCAGCCTACCTGGCCCAGAGCCGCGGAGGTGTCCAGCTGAGCCATCGATCTGTGAGGAGTAACAGGTGGTGCTTTAAGCTACGTGGGGTTGGGCTGGCTTGTTAGCCACGGTAGACTTCCCTGACCCATCTGTTGGGGGGGTTAATGGGGGTGCGATGCCCAGGCATGGCAGCTCTGGTAATTCTTGGGTTCCATTGCTCCTGTTTTCTCTTAATTCTCTTTGCTTCCCTTTTTATTCCTTTGTGTGTGCATGTGTGCGCGCACACCTGTGCATTTTTAAAATACATCTTTGGGAAAGGAGCAGAGAAGAGATAACGAGTTAAAAATCCAGCAGAGACTTGGCCTGAGTGTCCCTTACATTCTTGAGGTCAGCCGAAGGGGGACAAGGAAGCAGAGAAGATGGAGAACATTGGAGCCGTGAGCAGTAAAGGAGATCATTGCTCTGCGCTGCCCCTCTTTGCTCACATCTAGTTGTGTCTCCGCCACGACGGGCCAAGGGAGGTGTTATTATCAACCTTATGCTTCAGGGTGAAGAGACCAAGTCTCAGAGAAGATACGTGACTTTCCCTGGGTCACACAGCAGGTCCCTGTTAGAGCCAGGACCAGAAGGCAACATTGGGATTCCACATCTCATGCTTGCTCCACAGCGTGATCAGCCATCGGCAGGGGCAAAGTGGTTTGTTGGGTAGTGATCATGGGGTGGCAGGATGGGGTCGGCTCCCAGTGAGGCCAGGCTTTTTCTATACCCTGTGCACAGATGGCCTCTCACACCAAGACTCAGATTTCCCTCTTAGGATTTACCCACCTTTCTTTCCTGCAGCAGCTTAGACTGACGTGCTGGGGTTTTCTCCACGTCCCACATCCACTCCATCAGCAAACCCCTTAGCTCCACAGCACCTCACCTGTTCCACCTCTGTTCCCTTAATTTCTCCTGGAAGGCTGACATTCCATTACCTGCATGGAATCCCTGCTTCTGCCCTTTCCTCCCTGGGAGGCCCTTCCAGGGCTCTGAGGTTGGCCAAGGAAAAGCCCAAGTCCCTTACTGTGTCCTACAAGCTTCCACATCCGGGGCACTTGGGGTTTTCAGGCCTGGCCTCCTTTTCCTCTTTTTCTTTTTAAAATCATGCATACATTGAAATGCTCCTTACGCTGGGCTGAAATGTAATTCATAGGTAATACAACCTTTCTATACCTACAGTTTAAATAAATCCATGTAAGTCATATAATGTCCTAACTATACCCTAGAGGAGAAATAAAAGGAAACTAACTTATAATAAAATAACAGTTACCTGAATATGTAAATACTGCAGCCCAACTCTTCCTGCAAGGCACAGTGAGGTTGTCAGAGCTCACACCCAGGCCGGTGGACTCTGAGAATATGAGGCTGCAGATGCAGGTGGATACTTTGGCAGTAAGTCGAGCCCCCCACCCCAGTGGTGAGGTCCCCCCAGAAGTGACCAATTCCTGCTAAAGTGCCCAGAAGAATAGAGCATGACCTCCCCTTGATTTATACACAGGCAGCAATCCTAGGAAGTCCAGTATTTAATAAAATTGTCCAAAGATAAAATCTTTTGCGTTGAATATGAAATAAAGTTAGATTCTAGTCTCCAAGCATTATAACTAGGTTTTCACGTTGGTTTGGTAGATGACTCTTTGTGTGGGGGGCTGTCTGCACATTGCAGGGGGTATGCTGGGCCTGCTGGGTCCTTTAGAGACCGAGTGCAGTTAACACTCCCACCCCGATCTTTGTGATGAGCAAAACCATTACTGTACAGTTTTAACCTCCTCTCTCCCCAGCTATAGACTGGCTGCTCTGGGTTCCTCTCGGGCTTTCTTCTGTGCCACAACCCTTCTCATCTACCATACTCCAGCGACACTGGCCTCCCAAACTGTGGGCTTATCTAGAAGAATGCTCCAGGCAGAGGGAATGGCCACTGCAAAAGTCCTGGGGCAGGAATGGGTCTGGCACAGTCTCCAAATAGTAAAGAGGCCAGTGTGGCCAGAACAGGATGAGTGAAAAGTAGAGAAGTAAGAGACAAAATCAGAAACAGTGGAGGTCAGAAAACAGAACCTTTGAGTCATTAAAAAGACCAAACTTTTAAAATCCTTATTCTAAATAAAGTTTGTTTTTTTTAAATGACTGGCTTCTTCTGAAATGTCAGAACACCTGGCAACACTGGGCCTCCATTCCTCCATTCCTGCATAATAACCATTAGCCAGCTTTGTCCCCTGTGGGAGGACATTTGCTCCTCAATTTACCACAAGCCTCACCCGTCCCTATTGCCTCAAACATCCACCTGTGTTGCACATTACATTGCCCAGCTGCCTCTATAGGCATTTGAGTATGTAACGCTCGTGGGGAGAGGGTGCCAGGGAACACAGTGGGGGTGGCGGTGGGGGCAGAAAGTACTTTCTCCCTTTCCTACTCCAGGGAAAAGGACCCCAGGCTTCTCCGGGAAGGGGCTCTGGGAGCCTGTGGGTGAGGTTCCCCCCACCACTGCTCTGCATGCTCTCTACTCTCAGGCCGCCTGCTGAGAAAGCGTCTCAGCAGGGGAGGCCAAGGCAGGGGCACCCGTGGGGACGCCTCGAAGACATAGTGAAAATATTTTCCCAGGGAAAGCCAACACTGCTATTTGTTTTAGTTGCTTAAATTATACGTGTTATTTATTTTTTATGTGGCCTGTCATTATTGGTGAATGGGGAAGGCACCCGGCCTCACAATGCAACCAAAATTTTAGATATTGCTATGTAGTTATTAACAAATGGGCTTTTCATCTTTGGAAAATGTGCTGTATGAGAAGCCCTCAGGGGTCGGGTTTCTTGATATTGGGTAATTACAGCCCACGAGGAGGGGGTGGCCTGGATCTGGGGAAGCAGACGGGGTGGGGGGGTGCCTTTTCAGACCCCCTGCCTCTTGGCTCATCCATCCATTTGTATATTCATTCAAAAATATGTATCAGGTGCCTGCTGTGTACAAGACGCTGTTCCAGATGCTGAGAACAAAGCAATTGATGATCGTATGAATATAAATGAATATAAATGTAAAACCCTTCGTGTATATGGTACCTACTATGGTGCCATCACTGTTCTGAGTGATGTCTTCTACACCTGTCAACTGATTGAATCACTCCAAGAGTCTTATGAGGGGAAACAATCCCAATTTACAGTTATGGAAACTGAGGCACAGAGAGACACAAGAACCACTTCCTTCAAAAGAGACGATATACAGGAAAACTCAGGCTGTGGAAAGGAGCAGAGGTACATGGCAGAGAGCACCTGAGAGGGGTCACCTGCAGGTAAGACAGTCAGAGAAGGCCTCAGTGAGGAGGTGGTTGTTGAAAGGATCCAACTTCTGAAGGACCAACTTCTGTGGTAAGAATAAGCTTGGCATGCATGAAGAAGCAAAAAGAAAGGGGCTGGCAGAGGGAGTGTGGTTTTGCTGCACACCCAGACCTTGGGCTTTCCAACAGGCCCCCTGAGAGTCCTGGGCTGGGGGCCTCAGCTTCCAAGGCATGAGGTGGGAGGACAGCTGGAGGTGATGGAGAGAGGGTCTCCCAGGGTGAGGAGAGGACACATGGGTATTTGAATCGACTCTCACAGGGTGGCTCAGTTGGTTAAGAGTCCAACTCTTGATTTTGACTCAGATCATGATCTCAGGATTGTGAGTTTGAGACCTGCATTGGGCTTCGTGCTGGGTGTGGAATCTGCTTGGGATTCTCTCTCTCCCTCTCCCTCTCCCTCTGTACTCCCACTTGCTCTGTCTCTGTGTCTCTCTCTCTTTCTTCTTTTTTTTTTTTTTAAGATTTTTATTATTCATGAGAGACACACACACAGAGAGAGAGAGAGAGAGAGGCAGAGACACAGGCAGAGGGAGAAGCAGGCTCCCTGCAGGGAACCCGACGTGGGACTCAATCCCCGGTCTCCAGGATCACGCCCTGGGCTGAAGGTGGCGCTAAACCGCTGAGCTACCCAGGGATCCCTCTCTCCTTTAAAGCAAAAACAACCACACTGAACCCTTATAAGTGGGTGTCTGGCCAAGAAAGTGCTAGAATCTCAGGCTGTTTCTCAAAGTAGAGTCGAGGGACCTCTTCCTCCACACTCCTACCCTTTCCACTTAGAAGTCACTATTAGAACTCTTTCCACTTAGAAGCTCTTTCCACTTAGAAGCTCACTATTCTTCTCACATATGCAGATCCTTGAGTTTATCATGTCCTCCTAATGCCAAATGTGTGGATGTGGAGCCCAGGAATCTGCATGTTTGACCTAGAAGAATCTGAAACATAGAATTTCAGGAATGATGTAGCCAAGAATTCTTGATTAGAGATGGAGTATCCAGGAAGGGTAGAGACGATGTTCTTCCTTCTGCCACAGCAGCTTGCTCTGTGTATCAGGTGTCCCTGTTGAGAGGGCTTTCACATGCTGGGGAGAGCCCAGAGGAGGATGACAAGGGTGGAGGGAATTCCTTACCTCATGGCCTAGGAGGGTGCAGAGGGAGAGGGAGAGAGAGAATCTCACAGGTAATGGCATTTTCAGGATGGAGGCCAGGAGCAGGAGTAGGGAGAGGGAGGCACCCACCGGCAGGGGCGTCTCACTGGAGGAAAGATGACTTTGTCAGAGAGGCTGCTTAGGGGAGAACCAGGGTTGAGTGGCACCAAGTCCAGGAGAAGGATTTTAGTTCAAGACAAGAAAGAACTTTGTAATGGCTGGAGCTGTCCAACAGCTGGAGAGGTAGACTCCAGGGTCAGACAGACCAGGGTGGAGTCTTAGCTTGGCTGCCTCTTGGTTGTCAGGCCTTGGGCCAGAGGCTTCGTCTCCTGCTGTCTAAAATGGGATTGATTTTTTCTTCAGAAACATGGGAACAATAATAGCAGGCCCTCCTGAAGACGAAATAAGTTAATGCATGGACAGTGCATTCAGCAAGCACCCAGTAAATGCCAGCTGCTTATGTTCCTACTACTGAGAATGGAAGGACTTGCCTTTGTGGGCTGACTAACCTCCTGTGATGACATAGGTGGACTGTAATACTCTTATGATTTGGGGGGCATCTGGAAGACTCTTCCACCCTGAAATAAAGGTTCCACCTGCCTACGATTGTCACAGGTCAAAATGGCAGTGGCTGGGTTCTGTTTGGAGGCTGCAATGGCAGTTTAAGACCTGAGAATGATGATGAAGATGCAAAAGAAGGAGAAGAAGATGATGAAGACGGTACCATCACCACTGTTACTGCTTCCTTAATGGATACAGCCTGCGCTGTTCCACCACATTCTGCCAGCAGAGCCTTGAAGAAACCATGGGAGGGAGGGGTAGTGCTGCCAACCCTACTTGGCTTCCAAGGGAACCAAGCCTCATAGAGTTGAAGCTCCATTTTCAAGGCTACCAGACAAACAAGAGGTAGAGGCAGGACTAGAACTTTGAAAGTTGTTCTGGGTGTCTATGCCCTTAACCAGTGAGCCACCCCAGTGACCTTGGTCCATTGGGGAGGATCATTGGTAAAGTGATACCGGTGTGGCATTCATGCTTGGTGCCAATGGAGTGAGCCTGAGAGAGAGGCCCCGGAGAAAGAAGGGAAAGCCTTCCCAGTGCAGGCTGCCTCAAAGGAGAGGCCCCTACCTTATCAAGATGAGACCAAGCTATATCCTTGGCATTTCACACTCCCTCTGTATTGCAAGACAAGGCAGTGGTAACCACCCGATTTCAACTGAAATCACTTGTTTTTCGCCCCCTTCCCAACCGGGCTCTCCCAGTGAGACCCAGGTGTTAATGAAATCAAACAAAATGAAAATGGGTAAATTATTGTGAAGCTATGAACACCTCTGCCGGGCCATGCCTCACTAGTTTCCAATACCACCTCATTCAGGAGGCTGCCGGAGAAGCTGAAGCAATTTTGTCCCATGGGCGAGGTAGTGGAAGGGAGGGACAAAAGAGACAAGATATTGCAATCAGGAGGTCGCTGACCCAGGCTTTTGTATAATTATAGAATTTCATTTCGGGCCAACTGGACTGACGGCTGAGCTTGTTGGCAAATTAGTGGCGAAAAATAAAGCAATTTTTAGCATCCTCAAAAGAGTCACCACTCCAATGGGGTGTCAGGGGCCCAGGGTGGGGGAGGACGGCAAGGATGGGGAAGAGAGGCCCAGGTGGGAAGCAGCTAGTCAGCTGGACTCACAAGGCAGATATGTTTTAATTTGGGACCTGGGAGAATGTGTCCCTGGTGGGGATGAGCCTTTGGGGTTTGTCTTGAAAGCAGAAGGGGCTGAAGCAAGACTGTGGCCCACACTGTCCTCTTTCTAGAATGATTCTCCCAGAATCAGAGGGTGTGAGGTTTTTGTTTGTTTGTTTGTTTTTGTTTTTGTTTTTGTTTTGCCAAAGAGTGTCCAGACCAGTGTGACTTCTGTTCCTGCCTAAGCCTTAGTTATTTCTGCCTTTGTAAAATGGGGAGCAGGAACATTCACTTTCTAAGGTTATTAACAGCCCCCTCTATCATCATTGGGCATGTACTCTGCACATTTAATTGAAATATGGTATTGCCTGCTCTTACGCCTCCCATGCTTTCATTATGAAGCTTGCCTTTAACTTTTAGTACATACATTCAGCACTGAATACTGCTCCTCACCCTTATTACATATCACCTTTATTATTATTTTTTTTGCTACATCTGCTCAGGTACCAAATGTACAATTATTTTATTGCCATTCTTCTTTAGATGACCTTACATTTAAGGGTTTTACTTAAATACCCTTGCTCACTTCATGCTACTTCAAAGCATCCATGAACTCGTAGGTTTAATGGGCCAGTCTTTTATTTTCTAAAATAGGTAAAAATAAGTATTATTATTAAAAAGTACTCTTCATTAAACTTTTTCAAATACCACTCAGATCCACAAAACAACATTTGTTAAGTTCTCTGGGCTGAGGAACAGTGTCCTTCCTTCTCCCTGGGTCACCTTGGGTCGATGGCTGGCCTCTTGCAGGAGACTTCCATTCAACTCCTGCCACGTACTACGGGACACCCAAGTGGTGCAGCTGTTCACAGAAGTGGGTCCACCGACTGTGCATGTGGATATTGTGGCAATTCCACAGCTGCTGGCACCTCCAATAACATTTTCTAAACATTTACCCTCCATTTCTATCCTTGATGCCAATTCATAAGGAGTAGTTCATGGACCAGCCCTGACAGTGAGCCATACTTGGAGCAGCCCAGGTGTTTGAACACCTTGGAACATATCAACCATGTAGAACAAGGATAAAAACAAGATTCTGTCAGTGGGGATTTACAATTTCTTGGCCTTAGTTTCTTGATCTGTAAAATGGGTCAAGGTCATACCCTCATGCTGCTCCCAGACAACCAACTGACATTCCCTGTTCTGTACGAAAGGGCTTCACCCATCCTGGCAACACCTCTGCTTTGGGCCCAGAATAGGGGAGCAAATGAAGCTTCGGGTGAAGTCCAGAATATTAAACAGATGCACATAACATTTAGGAGGTAACTGCACAGTATCTCTGGCTGCTCAAGAAGCAGTAGGAAGCCCAAAGCTTGCTTTCAGCCCATAGCAATCTGGGGGTGCCCCTGACAAACCCTGGGACTCCTTGGAACTGCTGAGCAAGTGGAGAGACATTCCAAGGTCTTCCCCCCTTTAACAAAAAAATAGTATAAGTGGGTATGGCACAGGAATTCCCATTCTACTCACTTATTTGGAAATACTGAATCATTGGCAGGTCTTGGAGGGTCTCCTGGGTTGGGATGGTGGACAGCTCCTTCCTTTACCTGGGCACCAGGTGAGAGAGTCATGGTGCTCTGACTCCAGCTCCTATAGGGATGGTGATGGAGGCAGACTTGAAAGGTTTCCCTTTCGGAGGTGCTTGGTGTGTGGCTATAAGAGCGAGGATGAGGGAAGCTGGGGTTTGCTTAATCAGCATGGAGGTTTGGTGCTCCTGAAACAGGATTACAAAGAAAAGGCTGAAAGCCTCAGGATGTAGAGGAAGTCACAGTCTACAGAGCCCCATACCATATGACATCTTCCTTGGGCCTCAAAATCCCACTCACCTTGCAGGGTTATAAAGTCCTCATCTTAAAGTAAAAGTCTGCAAGGACTGGACACAGGGCAAGACTTGCCTGAAGACATACAGCCAGGCACGGGCAGAGTTAGGACTTGCACCCAGAGCCGTGGGAATGTTAAAGTGTTGTGACCATGAATGATTCAGTCCACGGTAGCTGGGACTCTCCTGTCATTTACTGATTTGGAAGGTGAAGCAGACAGCAAAGCTGGACCAGGCACCAAGGGTTTACATTGCCCTTAGCCCATTCCAAGTTTTCTACTCATATCCATTGGTGAGGACACTGGGTGACCCCCGAGAAGTGATGTGGTTCTTAATGTTTCCAGGAAAGTCTAGAAGGGGCTTGTGATGTGTCTGGATTTTAGGATAAGACTGGGGAGAAAATTGTAGCTGTGCTTATAGGTCTCTAGAGTAGTTATGTGTGGACACCTGGGATTAGGAAGATCACCTGTTGTTAGCCTGATGATGGTTTGATCAAAGATGGGAGGGTCCCAGAGTCATTTGGGACATAAGAACAACCCCAAAAACATTCTCAGGGAGCATCCCTGCCCTCCAGAAGTTGGACTATCATGGGGGAAACCATGAAGTGTTTAGAGAATATTATGAGATGGCATGTGAGAGAGTAATAGAAAATGTTCTAAAATCCTGGGTGCAGCTGGCATTGTGAGGAGGGAGAGATTTCAAAGTTGGAGTAATCTGGGAGGACTCCCTGGAGAAGATAAGACTTGATCAGGGCCAGAAGAGGGTGTATCAGCCAAGACTCTGAGCTGCAAATCTCAGAAAGCCCATCTCAACCTGGTTAAGGCAAATTAAAAAAAAAAAAAAAAAAAGAATGGGGGTGTGGCCTCATATAACCAAAAAGTTCAGAGTAAAGCACAGGAACCCAGGTGCTCCAACAATGTCGTCCCAGCCATATTTCTGTCTGCCCATTGCTCAGCTCTGCATCCCTCTGTGTTGGTGTCTTTGCTTAGTAGCTCCCTACATGGGGCTGGAAAGGTGCCCCTGGCAGCCCCAGGCTGTAGGGTCCTTGTACACTGTGCCTCAGAATGTACCTGTAGGATTTTAAGTTATGGAGGTGACAGGAGAGGTCAATGCCATTGAAAGAAGATGTTTATTATTTACAGTTCTTAAAAGGAGGGGGCATGCCTCGCCACATGGGGTCACAGAGGGAAGCATGTTTTGATCAGGAGGCAGAAGGAGTGAGAAAAAAACCTAAGCCAGTGCCTTTACTAGGTTTTCCACAGGAAGGGCAAGGCAAGGCAAGGCAGGGAACCAGCTTGGGGTTAGTTACTTTGAATAATTTTAGTGGCTTTGGGGTGTCAGACTGCTCCTACTTTTCTGATTTAGGGCAGGGGAAATGTTGGCTTGGTGGCTGCGAGTTGGATGAAGGTGGTATGAGCTTGGGATTGGTTGGGTATATATGCAAGGTGTATTTGCAGGTTTGTTCATTATCTCTAGGAATAATAGAGATGAGCCCATCTCTCCCCAATCAGTGAAGAAAAATGCCAGACTATCAAGAACATAGAAAATAACATACAGTGTTCTATCAGTTTCAGGTGTACAATATAGGGATTCAGCACTTTCATACAACACCTGGTGCTCATCACACAGGTGGACCCCTCCATCCCCGTCACCTATTTCCTCCACCCCCACCACCTCCCCTCCTGCAACCATCAGTTTGTTTTCCATGATTAAGAGTCCATTTCTTAGTTCATCTCTTTCTGATTTTTTTCCCTTTGCTTGCTTTTGTTTTGTTTCTTAAATTCCATGTATGAATGAAATCGTTAAGCCCTTCTCTGGTGGACTTACTTTGTGTTGAATCACTGTATGTACACCTGAAACTAATCTAACACTATTGACTAACTGGAAAGAAAATTAAAACAAAAAAATGGATACCAAAAATGAGTAAATATTAATATTTATATTAATACAGTTGGCTTTGTGATGAACGGATGTTCAGTCAACAAATATAGAATTTAAGAAAACACAATGAAATGCCCGGGAGCAGCTTTTTCTTGACGGCTCAGTGAAGTGACCTCAGACTGGTGGGGCCCGAGAGACGTGCGTCTCCCTGGGAGGCCAGCTGAACCCCATCGGGACTCAAGAAGGAGCTGCTATGATAGTTGGGACCGATGCCTCCCGAGATGGAGGACACTTGGGGTAAAGCAGCAGGGGCATTTCTGACCCAAGGTTGGAGGAGCAGGACCACAGTGCTACCAGCTTACAGAGCAATCTTCACCCAGTCCTGCTTTCCAACTCTGTTGTAGCTCCCTTCTCCTGTCAAAACCTCAGGTAGATGGTTTTGCTTTCGTGTTAAATTTTGTAATTAAGACTCTTTTTCAGGTATGAAGCTGTCTAGCCCTGTTTCTATAAAATTTAGCCTCACAGCTAGAATTTCTTCCCTGTTGGGAGCTAGAAACCCCACCGTAGGGAAAGCTGGGGAGCAGCATCTATCTGGCCCTCTCTATCCCTTGGGTGCTGCTTTGGATGTCCTGTGTGGGGCCCTGGGGTGGAAGGACAGATGTCATACTCCATGGGCTGCTATAAAGCAGTCACCGATACCATCAAGTGAATGGTACATAGTGCAGGCTTTTGTGGGGCATTGTGGCTTTCTTGGGAGGGATCTTGGCATGATGACGCTTCTGGATTTGGGCTGCTGGCTCTCTGACTGCCCTCATGGGGCCTTCCTTTTGCTCCTTTTCCTCAAAGGACACCTCACAAGTGGCAGACATGGTACCATCAAGACCTATGGAGTCTGGCTAACTGTCAGAGCATAGATTTGACTCACAGAAAACTCATACCATCCTGTTGCAGCAAACCGAGGTGGGGTAGATTGCTTGCTGCTGCTCTTTCTCCTCATCTTGCTATTGAGGGCTGCCCCAGAGTGACCCAGAGTTTTTTTGGGGTAAGAGGCAGGTCTGAAAAAAAAAAGAAGCAGGTCTGAGCCTCTGGGTACATTTATGGTGTCACAGGCAAATACGTAGTCTTGCTGGAAACTTTCTGCATCTATGGGCTAGCACCTTTGACCAATGTTGGTAGTGTGCCAGGGGAATCCACACCCCTGAGGGCAGACCTCAACCAGAGGCAAATAGGAGATAAATCTCCCAGCTTCCTTGCCCTCAGGTGGGGCATGGCGTGATGTCAGGTGGTCCTCAATGGCATTGAGCTGAGGCCCACAGCAGTAAACTGCTCATTAATGCATCTGTACTGGCTGCCTTCCCATTCCTCTCTCATTTCCCCACTCCATTCCAGTGCTTCCTGGGATCATTTCTCAAACTGCTTCTGGGGGCGCCCAGCCTATGACATGTGTGTGTAAATTCCCAAGTACACACTTCCAGGATGAGGTTAGTAGGGGGTTAACATGGGGCTCTCAGCTCCATGGCTCAACCAGTAGCCAGCCAGATGTGTAAGACTGGTCTCTGCACCCAATCTCTTGAGCAAACTCCCTGGCTCAGTGGCTGGTGGGCCCTCCATGCCCCATCACTCTTCACGAGTCAAAGCTGATGATTCTCCTACTTCTGGATGATCTTCCCAAACAATTAATCTTCTCCTCATATAGACTGGACTGAGACATGCTGATGCTCATAGGACCTATTAAGACTCCCTTTAAAGAGTCTGAAGAGGTGTGTCCTGCTGCTCTTCTATAAAATATGGGAGCACTTATCACCTCTTATAAGATAGCTCAGCTCTGGGGCTTTAGTGAGAGAGAAAAGTCCTATTTGCTAGCTTGTTTCAAAAATATAGTTGATGTACATACATCTTCTCCCATGACCTGGGAATTTTGCTCCTGGGTTGGCACCTAGCAGAAATGTGCTCATATGTTCACCAAAGGACATGTACAAAAATGTTCATGGCAACATAATTTGTAATAGCTCTAAACTGGAAATAAACTTATGTCTATAAGCAGTAAAAGAGATATAATCATACTGTGGATACTACACAGCATTGAGAATAAATAAACTACAACCTCACTTAACAATATGGATGAAACTCATGTAGTGTTAAGCCAAAGAAGCCAGACATGGGGAAGACATACTGCATGATCCTACTAGTGCCATGCCCAAAATCATGGTGTAGAACTCAGGCTCTTGCTTGTCTTTGGGAGGCTGACTGTGACTGGAAGCTGCCAGAAAGGGGATTATGAAGAACTGGTCATGTTCTATTTCTTGATCTGGGTGCTGATTGGCTGTGTTCATTTCTTGAAAATTAATTCATCTGTACATTCAGGATTTGTGCACCTCTATTATGTATGATATACTTCAATTTCTGTATAAATATATTAACATCATCCCAATAAAAACCTGCTGGGGGCATGCTGGGCCTCATAAAAGAGGGCAAAGATTGCATTCTGAAGGAGCTGCATGAGTTAGCAAGCATTTACTGGCAGGAGTTAGGAGGGTACTCCTGGAATAGGATTTCTGGAGTTTTTGATCAAGGGGGGACCAGAACATAAACTGAATAAGCAAGAATTCATTGAATTAGGGGCATTTTCTTGGGATGTAGGATTTTATGCCCTGGCAAAGGCCCTGGGAGGTGGGGCAAACTCACTGCTAAGGAGACTTTTAGAAGTCTGGGGAAAGGAATAGCCCATGCTGAGGTAAAGTAGAAATACTTAGTTGCCCTGGCAAAAGGCAGAGAAAGGAAAAGGTCGAGGGAAACGGACATGCATGTGAGGCCAGAAGAATACTCACCAGAAATTATGTTGCACTGGGGGGCCCAGAGGACACACTGTTCACATGTCGTCAGGAATGCACTACCAAGAAAGAAAAAGAAGGGCATTAGGATCAGTAAGAAACTCTGTGAAGGTTCTTCTCTGCAGACCAAAACTACTGGCAGAAATTAGTTACTGGGCTCTCTAACAGCCACGGGAGTGGTGGATTTCTGAAGTATCAGAAGCCAGGGGCCTGCAATTATCATAACAATTGACAAGGCCAGGGGAAGTTGTGGTATCTGGATCTGCAGGGAAGTGTGAAAATGAATTACAGAACATGATGTCCTTAGAGGCAAAATAGGCAGCCAATAAGGCTGCTGCTTAACACCTACAAGTAGAAGAAAGCTAAAATAAAGGAACAGGTCTAGAGAATGCTTGCTTCCAGCCAAGATGGAGTAGCAAGTCTCAGATTTTCTCTTGGGTCTGAAACAATAAAAAAAATGGACAAAATATATGAAACAATGATTTCAAGACACTGGACTGCAGGAAACCAAGAAAAACAAACCCTGAGAAATGGGAATCAAATGAAGTGAGCCTTGTGGATAATTTCCAGCCATGGCATAGGAAGGGGGAAGTAGGGCAGACCCTTACACTGAGAAGACAAAGTTGAGAGTCTAGGGAGATTAAGGAAGCTGGGGTTTGCAGGATTGAGTACTGGAGAGGAGAGGTGCACAAAGGGAGAACTCCAGACATCTGAAATGGACCTCTCCAGTATTCAGCACAGATCTAATTAGCACATGTGTGTGATGAAATACCCCCATGCAGGGGATGGAGCCATCTGATGGGATTATAGGGAACCCACTCCATACTCAAACAGGGTTGGAAATAGTGCCTGCTCCTCCTAGTCAGAATGGAAAATCTCAAGATTCAGAGGACATTGGGTAGAATACATAGAAGGGTCTTGGCTTAGTAGAGTGGAATAATCAGCCCTAGACTGAGCATTGCCCTGGCCCTGCCTCTGAAATCTTAAAAGCAAGACCCAAAAGGATCAAACTATTCCAAGTAACTTAACTATATCCCAAACAAAACTCGATAATATTTTTTAGGAACACAATAATATCCCGCATACTCTAAGTAAAATTCATAATGTTTGCTATCTAATCAAAGACTATGAGGCATGCCAAAAAAGGCATGAAAAGAATGTCCAACATGAGATTAATAAATCAAAAGTAATTGAATTGAACTGACACAGAACTTAAAGTTAGCAGATCAAGATATTAACATAGTTAATATAACTGTATTCCACATATTGCAAAAGTTATGTAGTGAAATAGAAAATATTAAAAAAGATCCAAATTAAACTCCTAGATCTCACACTACAATGTGTGAGATGAAAGATGCATTGGGTAAGAGAATGGCAGACTCTACATTGCAGAAAGATAGATGAGAGACACAGCAATAGAAACTAAACTGAAGCACAAAGGAGAAAGACAACAACAAAAGGACAGGATATCAGTAATCTGTGGGGCAATTTCATGTGGTCAAATATATACAGTGTCCTCAGAGGACAGAGGAGAGGACAAAAATTTTTTGAATAAATAATGGTTTAAGTATTTTCCAAATTATGATTTAAAAAAGCATAAATCTACAAATCCAAGAAACTCAACAAGACAGAAGCACAGGAAGCATGAAGAAAAGCACACCAAGGCACATCAGAATGAAACTACTCAAAGACAGTTATAAAAAAGAAAATCTCAAAAGCAACCCATGGCAGGAGGTGGGCGGTGTGGGCATGTTACACACAGATGAAGTTAAGGATGAGAGTACATTTCTTTTTGAAATGTTTTAAATGGGAAGACACTGAAGTAACAACATTTTTAATTGAGCAAAAGATTGAAAAAATCAATTTAGAATTCTATACCCAGCAAAATTATCCATCGAAAACAGTAGCCTGAGTTGAGAGTATATGAGGTTTCCTGGGTAGAGGCCAATGGCCTGACTGATTGGTCAGTGTTCTGGAAGGAAATAGCCTGTAGGATCAGAAACAAGGATGCCTGGGGTAGAGGCATGTAGATGAACATATGTGAGTGGGCGTGAACTCTGAAGATTTTCATACTGCACATTAATTGCCAGCAGAAGCTATCCACCACAGAAGAAGCACTGAACAACAAAGGAGACAAAGTAGCTTAGCCAGTTGACTTTAACCATCGTTCATCATTGGCCACCCCAGAACTGGCACTCTGAGCAAAAACTGCACAGAGTAGCCAAAATGGTAGAGATGAAGGTTAGTATGGGCCGGCATGGACTCTCAGTTAGGGAGGCTGACTTAGTTACTGCTGTCACTGAATGTCTAACTTGCCAGCACCATAGAGGAAGGCTGAGTCCCTTGCTATAGCCATGTTCCTCAGAGAGACCAATCGGCTACTTAGTAGCAAGTTGGTTACAGTGGGCCCCTTCTATCCTGGAAGGACAAGGTCATGTCATAAGAACCCCTATTCCAGATATGAGTCTGTCTTTTATGCCTGCAGAGTCTCAGCCAACACAATTGTCTGGAGGTTTAAGTAAGGATTGAGCCACAGGCATGGAATCCTACATAACCCTGCATCTGTTCAGGGGACCCACTTCATAGTGACAGAGGGGTGAAATTACACCCATGACCATAGGATCTACTGATTGTATCATATACCACACTATCCAGAAATAGCTGCCTTATAGATGTTAGAAGGGCTATTAAAATCACATCTGAGTACCAGGTTGGAAGCAAGGATCAGGTGCCATCCTTCAGAAAGCAATATATGTACGATGGCAGAGATCTCTGATGGTACTGGGTCCTTGATAGGAAGAATATGTGACCCAGGAACCAAGGGATGGAAGCAGGAGTAGACTCCACTTACCATTACTGTCAATGATCCATCAGGGGAGTTTGTTCTTCCCATTCTCCCAACTCTAGGCTTTGTTAGGATTAAAATTTCTGTTTCCCAAAGATAGGATATACCCTCACAAGAGGACAGAAAGAGTCCCATTGAATTATAAGCTGCAGCTTCCAAAAGGATGCTTTAGATACCTCATGTCCAAGAATCTCGAGTCCAGGAACAAACAGGGCTAACTGACCCCATCACCAGGAAGGTCTAGGGCTGTTGCTGAGCAGCGGGACAAAGAAAAATATGTGTGGATCCCGGTGACCTACTTGAGAGTCTGTTAGTATTCCCTGCCCCACAGTAAGCCTTGCAGGAGACTCCTCAGTGGTGATGAGTAGAGTCATACCACCAAGCAAGGGTTTAAGACCTACCAAAGATGGAGGGAATTTTGAAAGGAGAGAGAAAGAAGGAGAGGATGGGTACCATCGTTAGCACGGAGACCCAATTGCGGTGATGTGACTACCTTCACGCAGAAAGGAGGCCCAGTGGACCTATGCTTGCTGCTCCACCAACGTTCATGGAAAAATGAATCTGTGGAGCCAAGGAGTGAACCGTGGTGGCCATGGATTTACCTCCATCTGTCTCCTCAAGGGGACCTCTAGCTGCCACACCATTCATGTTGAGTCCATGCCCCCCTGAGGTTACTCTGAGCTGTGACTGGACACATGATGGTGGAGGGTCTCCAGTGCTGGACCATTCCTGCCTAATGTGCATGCTGCTTTGTTCAGAACCTACCCATCAACCTAAGCAAGACTTTATCTGAACTCTGCAGCAGGCTGAGACACCTCCGATGCATTCCCTCCCCATTCTGCTTTCTTAGACTCAGACCCACAGCAATCTAGGTTCTCCCCACCTCCTCCTCTTGCTCCTTCCTCCTTTATCCTTCACAGGCAATTTGCCTGGTAAATCTCCTACACGCCTGCTCCTGTCTAGACACCTGCTTCTCAGGAGACCTAACTGGCATGCCTTCTCTTCCCATCTCGCCTTAAACACCTTCCTGTCTCTGTTTCTGCACTCCAACTTTCCCTTTTTGCCCATTCATGGCTCTGATCTGAATTTGTCATCATTTTATGTTTGCATTTGATTGTTTGTGGTCTGCCTCTCCCTCTGGGCCAGGAAATTCATGCAGGCAGTGTGCTGTGAAAGATCCCTGTAGAGTTTGCTGCTGTGCTCCAGTGACTGGCACATGACGGACACTGTACGGATTCTTGTGAAATGAACGTTCAATAAGTTGTGGGGAAATTGGGCAAGCATTAAACATATGAAAATGCTTTGGAAAATGCCAAATAGTCCACTTTTCAGAATTGCCTTCTTATGGCTTGATGTTATGTGCAGTGCTGGTCAATGGGGACTCTCCATAGCTGTTGGGAGCGCATGCCCAGTCCCCGCACAGACAAGCAGATGCTGAAGCATCCTGGCTGCATCCCCCTGGAAGCCAGGTACAAGTTCCTAAGTTTGGCATGATGAGTCACCATCTCACGGGAGTGGGCACTCTAGTAACATTACTCCT
Source organism: Canis lupus dingo (assembly GCF_003254725.2). NCBI lineage: Eukaryota > Metazoa > Chordata > Mammalia > Carnivora > Canidae > Canis > Canis lupus. The sequence continues at coordinate 62,982,273 of NC_064244.1, read as the reverse complement.
TGAAAGGCATCTCACTGGGATAAATACTGAACAGGATGTTTATCTCCAAAATGCGAAATGTATGAAATGGTGTAATTAAACCAGCAGGGGTGGGGACAGAGCGCTAGCTCCAAACGGTTTCTTTGAAGATGAAAGTCATTAGATTTCAATGAAAATCTAGGATGCAACATCCCACCGACACAAGAATATTTAACCTACATCCTAGAGCGGGGCAAGCAATTGATAGTGTGATTGATAATAACTTGATTGCAGTAATTGTAAAGGGGAATTTGAAAATGGTGAGATTAGCAGGAAGCAGGCAACGAGTCGATGGTATCTTTGTTGAGCCAAATTTCCTTAGAATGTTGAAGTTTCTCCCATTCCTTTTTTTTTTTTTTTTGGCCAGGAAAATGCTGAAATTGCTCTGTGAGTAGGCATGCCACGAGCCAGAGTCATAGAATCCCCAAACAAACCATCCAGAGAAAACATAGCCAGAGTGTCCTCCTTTTGGTAAATCTCTGTGATTGGGGGTACCCAACCACCTGGTAAATAATTTTGCCATGCCACGCACTGAGTTTTCACTGTGGCAGCAGACTTTGTCAGCACTGCCCACCCCTGCAGTGGGTTGCTCAGTGCACACCACCAGCTTCCTGCTCATGCGCCTCTCTGCCTGCCCTGTAGACTTCCACAGCTGAGCACAGGACAGACCAGAAGTGCCAAAGAGTCACCGCACCTGGGAGCAGCCCTCTACCAATGACAAATGGGAGTCTGGGGGGTAAATTCTCAGCTTCCTCTGCTCTCAGGTGGAACAGCTCTCAGATGAGTCCATGCAGTCTCTTGGGAGTGCCCGAGGTAGTCACCTGTTCGTTAACATGCTGTGAATTGCCTTTCTCACTCTCTTATGCTTGCTTCCTATCATTAGATCCAAAATACATGACCTGTACCAGGTCAAGCCCTGCTTTGGGGGGAACCCAAAATAAGATAGCTTCTGAGGGTTTTCAGGGGTGAAATATGAAGTTTTGACAACTGGTTACATGTGTGTGCGTGTGTGTGCATATGTGTGCATGCACGTGCATGCAACAGGGGAAGGCAGGCAGGCAGCTGACAGTTACCCTCAAATGTTCAGCTGGGACACTGTCCAATTAGAATGGATGCCAACCACAGGGTCAGGCCTTACCCTGACTTACCGCATCACTCTGTGTGTGTGTGTGTGTGTGTGTGTGTGTGTGTAAGGGTCCCCCTGGCCTGCATCATTACAGGCCAGGAAGTGCAGGCACACTCAGTGGTAGGGCATCTATGGAAGTACTCAGGGGCTCAGAGCAGTGATAATGAACAAAACAGTACAGAATTACTTCAATATTTTATCTGACCCAGCTACGCCAGTGATTGCTAACGGTATATCAACTCAGAAAATATTTGGAATTTATAAAACTTATCCCAACAGCTTTCGAGATCAGGGAGGCAATGTAAGTGAGAGAAACAGACCAAACATGAGAAAAATCATGCAAACACACGGATCTCTATTTTCCTTTTTGATAGGCAGGGGTAGAGAGGAGTCTTCGTTTCCATTAAAAAAAACCTCTACAGCGCGAGCATGAGCATAAATGGCAGCAGTGGCAGGGTGTTGGGAGCTAACCATGTGGCCAGGATGGAATTAGGTGCATGTGCCCTGTTTATAGGAACAGCCACATCTTCCTCCAACCATTCCCTGGTGAGATGTGGGTCCAGGGGTACCAGCTCTTTGTCAAGAGACTCCGAAAATTTGGATTCTTATGTGACATGTCTCAGTTCAAATAATGTAAAACCATCACGTGGACCAAATGAAATCCATGTGTAGGCTGCGCACAAGGAGCAGGTTGCCAGTTGGTGAACCCTATGCTAAAGGGGGGTCTTAATTCAAAGTTGCGTCTGACTGGCTGCTCTGCTTGGGTGATGTTGCTGACCTTGACTTCAAGGCTCCTGCCACGACCTTCCTGAGTTCTTTACATCTGATCCCTTGCACTTTTTATATGTGGCCATATTGAAGGCAAAGAGCTGGAGCCTACTTTTCCTGGGTGATCTGATCATGCCCCAGCTGCTGGAGGCTCACTGTACACTCAGGGCATTATGTCCCAGTGGCATGCATAAACACATCCTAAAATCAGTGATGCTGAGGGTGGGGGTGGAGGTTGGACTGAGCCACGGAGTTTAACTTGGAGAGGACTCTGTATGTGTGCATGCACATGCATGTGTGTGCACATGTGCATATAGCAGGGGAAGGCAGGCAGCTGAGAGTTACCCTTGAATGCCTAAGAGAAGAGGAGGATGGGGCACTTGGGTAGCTCAGTCAGTTAAGCGTCTGACTCTTGATTTCGGCTCAGGTCATGATCTCAGAGTTCTGAGACTGAGCCCCGTGTCAGACTCCACGTTGGGTGCGGAGCCTGCTTAAGATTCTCTCTCTCCCTCTGCCCCTACCGCCTGCTTTCTGTCTCTCCTTCTCTAAAAAATAAATAAATAAAATAAAATAAAATAAAATAAAATAAAATAAAATAAAATAAAATAAAATAAAAAAGACGAGGATACTTTTCTTACCAGAACCCAGGATCAAAAGGGAGGGTGCAGAACATGCTGCTTTCTTTGTTTTAAATATTTTTCCTTCTGAGTTAGTCCAGACTCTCACAGTTAAAGGTGATTTAACTTTAAAGATTTAAAGATTTTAAAGATTTGCCACTCAAGTTGACTTAAGCAGTAAAGAGAGTTTATTGGTTTATGCCGCTACAGGGGAACATGGAGTTCAGGAATGGCTGGATACAAGTGCTCCGTGGTATTAATAGTCTCTCTCTCTCTCTCCCTCCCAATCCCTTCATCTCTCTGCTCTGTTTTCCTGTTTTCCAGCTTCAGTTTTGGGCAAGATTCTCCTCTTGAGGTGATAAAATGGCTTTTTAGTAACCCTGGATGCTTCTCCTCTAAACCTTCCTCTCTTCCCTAATGGCTCCCAGAAGTCCCAGAAGTGAATTCACCCATAAACCATCCCTGGGGCTGGGGATTGGAGGGTGTGGGGCAGGTGCCCACCTCTGCAACTGGAGGGAACGGGCTTAGCTCCACCAAACTACATGGGGTGGGAATGGGCATGGCTGGTTTTGAAAGGAAAATCGAGATGCCCTTATGGGAAGGGGACATGGCTGACACATTGGCAGAGACCACAGAAATCCCCTACAGCTATCAGAAAAGTAATGTGACATTACAGAAAATGTGGAAAAAGAGACAGCCATATTCACCTCTCACCTTACTATTGAAATTCAACGTTGGATAATATTTTAAATTAAATTCTGCCCACACTTTCTCCCTTTGCAGTGAATTTTAAACTTCTGTGCCGAGCACAGTGACATAATTGACCTGATTGTGATCATCATTTTACGATGTAAACACGTATCACATCACCACGTTGTATACCTTAAACACACACAATTTTGTCAGTTATACCTCAAAACCCCACAGTGACATACGTTCGTTACCTTGCTCTTTAACAATGTTCTGAATTTATTTGTTTTCAAAATTCCAGTACAGTTAACATACAGGGTAGTATTAGTTTCAGACGTACAATATAGTGATTCAACACTTCGTTACATCACCCCGTGCTCATCACAAGTGACCCCCGTTATCCCCATCACCTGTTTCCCCCATCCCCCGCCCCCTCCCCTCTGGCAACCATCAGTTTGTGCTCTCGAGTTAAGAGTCTGGTTTTTTGTTTGTCTCTTTTTACTTTTGATTGTTTGTTTTGTTTCTTTAATTCCACAAAGGAGTGAAATCATATGGTATTTGTTTGACTGACTGACATCTTGCTTTTTTAAAAAAAATTTAACACTACTTTGCAAGTCTTTCTTCTAGGTTGCTAAAGACTCCCCGTAGACACGATTCTTAATGGCTGCATAAGAATAAAGACCTTTCAACAGTCGGAACTGTGGCGTATGAGGAGGTAGTGACCAGCACCGGAGGGGTGCCAGCAGGATCTGCACAGCAGCCTGCCAGGAGTGCCCGCAGAAGGGGATCCTGTGGTGGGTGTTCTGAGGATTTGGTGATACCAGGGGCTCCTTCTGTCTCGTCACCATGGAAGGCTTGGGGAAGAGCTTTGGCAGCCTGGGCAGCTCCAGCTCCAGTCCTTGCCTCTATGTAGAGTCTGAACCTTGAGGCCTGGCAGGTGCCAGCTGTTTGCAGGGCCCAGAGGTTATGAATAACTCTGGAGAGTCGTTACCTCCTGAGGATGTCACACCTGGGAAGCCTCCAGACCACCTGCTCCAGCCCTTTCACCGAACAGGGACTCCAAGACCTGTGGCAATGCCTTAGTCCTTAGGAAAACAGAACACCCCACTAGACAGTTTGGAGACTTTTGGCCTAAATTTAGAGGACTGAAATTTTGACAGCCTGGTGATTTGAGGAATAACATTAAAAGCTTTGCTGGCCAAGTGTCCCATACTACCTTGCAATTTGGGGGGCCAGGTGAACCTCCAAAGGTCATCTGGTCCAGGAATGACAGAGTTCATCTTGTGTGTTCATTTTGATTAGATGCCTGGAGCACAGTGTTAAGAAGGATTCTGAGGCTGCATTTTGGTTTAGGGGAAATTGATGTGATTGATTAGTAATGTTTACCATGATCTTGGGATCCCAAAGTGATAGTATGCAATTCAAAGGCTCAGCATTCTCAGCAGGGCTCAAACTCTTCCCTTACGCCAAGTCATTGCTCAGGCCCTGCTCCAGTGTCTCTAGACTCTTCATCCGTCCATTCCTTTACTAACACAAGTTTTCAAATGTAACCTGTGCTAAGGATACAACAAGGAGGAAGGAGAACACCTGTTCTCAAGTAATTCAAGCAACCTGCCAGGGCTTCTGGGAATTCCCATGTTAGAGATTCACTCTTGCTTAGGGCACTCATTTGGGTGCTGTGACCACATTTTGGGCACATACTCCTTACTGATATTCACTTAACTTTATTCTTAAAGTTGGCTTGTTACTTCCCTTTTTAATGTAGACTTTTAAAAAAGAAGTTTCCTAGGGGCGCCTAGGTGGCTTAGTCAGGTAAGCATTTGACTCTTCATTTTGGCTCAGGTCATGATCTCAGCGTTGTAAGATCAAGCCCGGCATTGGGCTCCACGTTCAGTGCAGAGTCTGCTTAAGGATTCTCTCCCTCTCCCTCTGCCCATCCCTGACTTGAGCTCTCTCTCTCCCAACTAAATAAATAAATCTTTAAAAAAAATTTTAAAATGCATAAAGTTTCCTATAATTACCTTTAAAAAGAAATCTTTGTCCTTCAAATTAACCATAAGTAACTATAGAAAACATTACATAACTGTAAATGTAAAATATATTAGGCTACAGATTCAAGACTTTAAAAATAAGACTTTAGGGGCACCTGGGTGGCTCGTGGTTGAGCATCTGCCTTTGGCTCAGGGCATGATCCTGGGGTCCCGGGATTGAGTCCCACACTGGGCTCCCTGCATGGGGCCTGCTTCTCCCTCTGCTTGTATCTCTGCCTCTCTGTGTGTCTCTCGTGAATAAATAAATAACATCTTTTTAAAAAATAATTAAAAAATAAAGCTTTAGCATAAAAACAACATCGCTGGAAAGAAGGAAGCAAGCACTCACTCATTTCTCAACATATCGATGCTATAAACTTTCTTTTATGTGTGGTTAAACCTAACACAGCTCGGGGCCAGCATGGTGGAGGAGGCCGCTAGAACCTCAGCCAGTGGGGATGAGGTCCTGTGAATCCCGTGTGCTTTGGAATCATACATTAGCAAACTTTCCAAGAGCCCATTTGAGGGGCCCCCAGTGGTACAGGAGGGCCCATCGTTTGTAAGCCTGGGACTTCCTTTCTCTCAATACCAATAAGTGGCACAAGCTGTCTTGGGGCCTATGGTCTGATTTCTTCATCTGAATCCTACCCAGGGGTCTCCAGTTGTATGGAAGGGTTGTCCTGTCTTTGGTATACAGTGTGTGAGGGCCTTGGCGGTTCTGGTCCACTGTGCTGGACTGGCCACTGTGCCGGGGTACCAGCGGGCTGCGTGCCATGCTAGCATGAACTTAGAGACCTCGCAGGCCCTCCATCAGCCTGTTGCCCTCTCTGGCACCTGGCAGCCACGGAGACACCCCCCCCCCCCCCACCACCACCACCACCACAAGGCAGATGTGCAGATGCAGGAATATCTGGACTTTTAGAGGAGCCGGGCTGCCCAGGGCCACGCTCTCCTCCCCATGCTCAGCCTCTTTGCCTGCTGTTTCATTTTTGGTGGATTATCAGAAGAACTCAGCCTCAAAGTTAATTCTCTTAATGAATTGTAAATAACCAAGCCAGTATGGAAAACACTAATGATCCTCCTTTGAAATTCTAAGCATGTCTGGTTCCAGTTTATAGGCAATTCTCTGAAGAGGTTAGGGGTTGCGGCTGTCACTGTCTTATTGGTAGGGGGGAGTGGTGCTCTGCCCGGCAAGGCCCATGGAGGCCCTGCAATGCCAGCGGAGCCCCAGCTTCCAGAGCTTTCTGCTCTGCGTTAGGGATTCACGCCCTGCACATCCTGGGGTAGGATGTGCATGCCCAGTTGGCGGAACTGTTGGAGCCCACCCTGCCTCTCCTGCACTCCCCTCTGTCTCCGCCATGCCCACCCCAATTTTGCCAGAATTCCTTTCTGAGCAGTTTGTGAAGCCAGAATGGAAAATACTTGGCTATGACTGCAGTTAATGTGAACTTGGGGAGGCCATTTTCTTGCTCCAAGCTTGTTTCCCTATCTCTATCTGTACAACGAATTCAACCAGGGGTTGCAAACTCAACAGCCAAAGAGCTGGGCAGGTGACACAAAGTGCTGAGCACAGACACCGGGCTGCACCACGTGAGCAGATGTGGCCCGTGTGCCTGGTCAGCTGGTACCAGCAACAGCTGGCGGCCGCCAGGTGACAACGCCAACCAGGTGTGGCTGGTCCTTCTGAGTTCTTTTAGAGAGAAACTGAGATTTTTATGCAACCCCCCCCCCATTGAAAAATATTGACAACTGGTTTTTAAAGATTTAAATGCTGCATGGCTGCGGACTGGATGCTGCCTACAGACCTCTGAGCCCCCTGAGCTGCAGCCCGGCCCATGAGAAGCCTCAGGATTCATTCAAGAGCCAGAGGCCTCATTCTGCTCCCTGACCCCAGCTCCCCGTCACCATTCCTCCTGCCCCAGAGTGCTGTGTGGGTCATTAGGGTTGATCATAGATATGTGGTTTCTCCTGCCCTGCCTCCTAAACACACGTATAGTCATGTGATTGCTTTTGGCCAGTAAAATGGGAGCGGATACAACACGTGGGCAGCAGCCCAGAGAGCCAGCACAAGCTTCCCCATGCTCATTTTCCTGTGCTGCAGTGACTGATGTTGTTCCAAATGCCGGCTGCTGCATCCACCTGGCTCCCAGAGGACCCATGCAGAGTGGAGCAGAGTGGGTGAGAATTCACGTGTGCTTTTTACAGCAGCATAACTTAGCTGATCCCGTTACTAGTGCCCTTTTACCCACAGTCAATGAATTATTGGTCAGTCTTCCAGATCCCAGAGAGACTGCTAAGCAGTAGAACCAAGGATCCCTGCTGTGTCTATAGGGTAATGCACAGGGTCTGGCACACAGTAGGTACTCAATAAATATTTGTTAAATGAATGAACACACTGACACACAGGAGGGTTTCAGGCACCAGGGCTGATGGCCTTGAAGCTCAAGAGAGCCTGCAACCAATTGTAGTGTTTGAGGGAGGTTGGCTGGATCCCTGAGCAGTCTTTCCTTGGTTACAAATGATTCCCAAAGTTCTAGGGAACAACAAGCCCTGATTTTGGATTTCATGTCCTTAAACCCCACGCTATGGGAAAACCGGAAAGTCCCGGGATGTGACTTGGGGGCAGCTCTGCTTTTTGCAAGCCATGATGCTGTGGGTAAGACCCTCTGGTCTCTGCCTTCTCATCCCCAGCCAAACTCATTCAGGTGCTGCCTTCACACTGTTATTATTACGTATGCATCACCTTAGTGTGGCTTTACTTAGTGCTTTCTGCCTCTTGACTTACATACTTTAGCTTCATCCTAAGCAATATTTCTAAATCAATAGTAAAACAACTCTATAGCCAGGCAAGACTTCTGCATCATTCTGGAATCCCCCGTCTCCCTTTATACCGCCTTCAATCTCAAAGTTCTGTCAACACCGCCTCAAAGACCCATCCCTGCGACCCGCCTGTTGCAACTCATTAGCTTCTTGGCACTGGCCAGGGCAGGTCCCCAACTACAGCCACCCTGGCCTTCTTCCTGCAACACCAGCTGGCCAAGCCCTGTCCTGCTATCCCATCCTTGAACAAACTGTCTTTTCTCCACCTGTGCATGACAACCTGTTTGTGGATTTTCTCTGGGCCAGATGCTTGTTGCCTGGTCTCTATCTCCCTGCCCTGTTTTATTTTCCGTTGCCTTTATTACTGCCTACTATTTCCTTGTCCATTTACAGGCCATTATCTCTTTCGGGAAGATCGGGGGTTTCTCACCATCCATCCTATTGACATTCGGGGCCGATAATTCTTTGCTGTGGGAGACTGTCCTGTGCATGGGAGGACCTTTAGCAGCCTCCCTGGTCTCCAGCCGTGAGATGCCAGTAGCACTGTCTCCCCAGGCGTGACAACCAAAAATGTGCCAGGCCAGGGGTAGGCAAAATCTGCTCCGCCTAGCCCCCACCTAGGTCACCGGTGGTTGAGAACGGCTGCTGGCAAACAGGATTGTGGGAAGAGCAAGGCAATTGTCCTGGGCACTCATGTCACGCGCCCAGCAACCTGTAATAGCGGAGCTGAATGAATGGGTGAGAGAATCACTAAAATTAGGGGAGAGTGGGATTTGGAGTAGCTCTGGAAGTCCTCCGGATGCCCTCAGGGGTCCACGAGCTGCGTGTTGGGCCATGCAGACCGCGCGATGTCTGGGGTCCCCCGGCTTCAGGAAGAGCTCCCGCTCCTCTCCCAGGGCGAGGGTGTCCATCGGGGCCCCCGGGTGCACCCAGGACGGGAGGCCCTCTGCATCCTGACCGCCTGTCAGCTTCTTAATGCAAAACCGAAGGAAAAGTTTGCAGCCACGACACGGCACAATCTGAAGAAGATAAATCACAGTTACCCGCGGCCGGCTGACAGCAGTTTAAGCCGCTGCAATCATCGGGCTCCAAGGGAGAAGCTTCTTTTATCTTCCTAAATGCAAAAAGTAGAGCTGAAATTGGCAATATCGCGGCCCTCTCGGCGGCCGGGCTTTTTACATAAATATCAGCAAGCAGTAAGTAAATTCTGTTGACGAAATGTAATAAAACAAAGACTGTTTCAAATATGACCATTCCCCGATGCATTCTGAAGCCTCGTCCCACTCACTTATTACTCGCTGCTGAGATTATAAGGTTTGCTTTTATCTGTCAGAAATCAATATTTCAAACATCGGATAAAAGAGGAAATTGAACTGGGAATAGGCTGAAGTGCCGTAAAAACTACAAAGCACAATTATCAAAAAGCACTTAAAGCGCTTAATAGGACACACATATAAAAATGCTCAAATTAATGTCAGAGAGCCATAATGAGAACTTTTCCTATGCTTTTTCATCCCCGCGCAGTGCAATTTGAAGGCTGGCCAGTCCATCAATACAATTTTCAATTTCTACGATGCCCTGAGGACCCCGAGCTGGGCATTTGTTAGGCATGAACCATTACATATGATTGGTTAATATTTCAGTTTATTGAAGATGCATTATTTTGTATGGAGTGTTTACGTCGTAGAGACTTAACCATTACAAACAGTTATGACAAAAATAGATCTCAGGGTAAACAGCCTCCACAGTCATGCTTTTAATAAGCACAGCTATAACTAGGAAATTGGATTTCCGGGAGCGAGTGGTGGGGGCTGGGAGGGCAAAGTCATGGGGGGATGTGGGATGAGGTGGGCAGGGGCCTAGATTCTTCTCTGCACCCATAATAAGCTGGGGACAGTTGACCAGCGTGTCTTTCCTTAACCGAAAAGTGGTTATTTTATCATCTTCCGCCTGAAAGAGAAGAACATATTCCTCCCCTCTTGCGATGATAAACATATTTGCCAGCTCCTAGAGCCAAACTGCTTTATCTGGTATCGTTGTAAGCCAGGGATCAGCAAACTTTTCTGGAAAGAGCCAGACAGTCACTCTTTTAGGCTTTGCAAGTCAAGAGGCGAAATCAGCGATGCTGTGGAGGCAGTCTTGTAAGAATCATTAAAAATGTAAAAGCCATTCGTAGCCTGCGGGCTGGACAAAACCAGGTGGTGACCCCTGTTTGCTCGCCGATTCCTCTTCTAGGAGGAAGCGTGTGCTCACATAACTTTTATTCGCTGTATGTTATGTCGCCGGGGCAGAAGCGTATGATAAAATCCACAGCCCCTTGGTCTGGCCTGGGAGGCCCCGTGACCTGTGACCTGCCCCACCAGCCTCCCTCCGTCTACTCTCACGCTCCCCTTCCCGCCCCATACCACCCTGCTCCAGACACGGAGCCTTCTGTCTGCTGTTCCCCTTCGCACAACTTACACTTGCTCTTCCTTCTGCCTTGACTATCCTCTCCCTGACTGATGCTGGGGCGGCAGGCGGCTTCTCACACTTCAGATCTCGGTCCGCAGGCCCCCTCCTCAGGCCATCTGGGCTCTCCCTCCAGCGCACTCCAGCATGGATTCCTGTTTGGGTTTTTTGTTTATATGTTTGTTTGTTTCTTGTCTCCCTCCTTTCCCCTTAGAGGGCAGAGGCTGTGATTTGTTCACCTCTGAACCCTTGTACAGAGAATAAAATGGTTCTGAATGCAGTTTCCAATTTCTATCTCAGTGCTCTTGGGTGTGGTTTTACCAGGCTCAATAAATATGTGCGGAGTGAATGAATGAATGAATGAATGAATCAAAGAATGAATGATAATTCATTAGCTCTTCCCGGCAGCTGGCCCCAATTGGTGGACAAGAAACACTGCGGTCTTGGTGACATTTTTGTTCCTTGGCCTAACGTCTCTCAAAAAAGGATGATATCCTTTCCTTTGCTCATGGGGGTCCTTTTGCCTGGGGTATGCTTTCCACTCATCTCCCACCTCAGCCATGACTATCCAAACCCTCCTCATCTCTTGTCTGGCTACATGACCACTCCTCCAGGAAGCCCTTCCTGATCCTCAGGTCATGCTGATGCTCGGCTTGCCAGGTGCCTCTTCTCACGTGCGGGCTCAGTTAATACTAGTAGCTGAACAGCCAGTGGGGATAGCACCAACTTCCAGAACTGGGATGTGAACTGAGATTTATGCCAAATCATACTGCCTTATATTCCTAAAGTGCCCAAACCATACACAGGGCATCAGTGAATGATCTTTGGACCCTGCAGTCCTGTTCAAGATGTGCCCAAGGCTCTACAATGGGGCGCAGTGCCTACGGGGTAGAGGAATCAGGAGTCCATACAGATGTCTGGAAGGGAGGCATGGAGGCTAAGGGGTACCTGCCTGTCTCTGGTTGACACCTGGCCACCCATCAGCCAGGCCTTCTCTCTGCTTACAACTCTGTGAACATCCTTCATTTCATCTTTTTAAAAAGATTTTATTTATTTATTTGACACAGAAAGAGAGTCAGAGAGCACAGTGGGGGAAAGGGCAGAGGGAGAGAGAGAAGCAGACTTCTTGCTGAGTAGGGAGCCTGATGCGGAGCTGATCCTAGGACCCTGGTATCATGACCTGAGCCAAAGGCAGATGCTTAACTGACTGAGCCACCCAGGTGCCCCTCATTTTTTTAAAAGTAGGCTGCACGCCTAGCATGGAGCCCATGTGGGGCTTGAACTCATGATGCTGAGATCAAGACCTGAATTGAGATTAGGAGTTGGAAGCCTAATTGACGGAGCCACGCAGGCACCCCTGAACATGCTTCATTTTATTTGTATGTCCTTGGATTTGAAGGTGTCCCTCTTAGCACGTAAGATCAAGAAGGAAGAGGCTCTGTAGCTGCTGGAATGAGGGGATGTGGAAGGATGGAAGTAAAGTCTTTTCTTGTTCAGTGGTACATTTGGACATGGAAGCTGAGCTTGGGTCCTCCTGGGTTCCACGTCTTCCCCACAGGGAGGTTGCTCTGGCTGGGAGAGAGAAAGCTTCTATCTAGAGAGTGAGCAGAGGAAGGGGACAGATGGCATGTGGAGAGGAGCATGCATCAGGATGCTGGTGCAATGTGAGCCTTCCTCAGGAGGCCACCAGTTCTCAGCAAGGCCCTGGCAAGTCCTGTATCATTTATGTTTTCCTTAGGATGGGAAACTGGAGGGTGGACGCTCCCATCCCCTACCCTGGTGCACATCTGCTGGTATGAGGCAGGAAAGGAGTGTGCACACTGCTCTGTGGGTTACAAGTGGCAGAGATTGAGGTCAGCAAGAAGAAGGCTGGAGTGGCTGAGAAGAGCAGGACGGTCAAGGATGCAGAAAGACAGAAATACATCTGGGCCTCGGGGCAATGGAACCTGGGGCTCACACTCTCTGTCTTCCATTATCCCCACAATGCCACCAGCACTTGTTTCCTCCTACATGCTGGGTGTCCTGCCAGGATCTGGGTAAATAGGAGTGAAGAGAACCAACGTGGCCCTTTGCCCTTGTGGGCTGATAATAAGCAGGCTTCTCTTGACAGCAGACCAAGTGGGGCATCTCACAGCTGCACCGGGCCCTCTTGCTCCAAATGCAAACATCCAGGGGAAAGAAGCCAGAGGCCCATTACTGGACCAATCTCTTAAGACCAAGAGGTAGAGTCCCACTGTACGATCGTGGGGGCTGCACTACCCACGGTGGTTAGTATCTCCTTTGCAAAGGTAGAGAAATTTAGGCCCAGAGAAGATGATTAACTCACCAAAGGCCACAAACCAGTGAGTGGGAGAGGCGAGATTTGAACTCAAGTCAGCCTCGCCTGCATAGCCTGTGCTGTCTCCATAATGATGAAGGACGTCTGATGCTGGCAGGCCACGGGAGGCATGGGCTTTGGAGCAGACAGGAGGGGATCCTCTAGAGTCATCCGCCATGGCTCCCCAAGTAGGCAATTCAGGGTGGGGAGAAGAATGCTGAGTGCGGCTAGCAGGGGCAGAGGCCTGGCACATCTTTGCCCAGTCAGGGAGGGCAGGTTGTAAGTCCAAAGGTGGAAGAGGATGTTCCTCCAAGTATGTGGCTCCTTGCCACATTGTACTCACCCAGACGATGACCCTGGGGACGCTGATCTGAGCCACCAGCCCCTTCCAAAGTTGCTGTGGCCCTTGGGAGGGTGAGAGGGACCATCCTGCCAGGACCATTGAAATGTTCACTTTTCAGAGCAGCAAAGTGCCTCTCAAAGTGGAGATAATGAGAGAAAGGAGATGTCTGCTCCCACAAAGGAGGAAGATTACTCTAAGTAGAGGATTTTGTAATTATATTCATTTGAAATAATCAAGCATTTCCACCTATTAAGGAGCTCGTAAAAGAGGTGCTGGAGAAAGTGATCCAGCCACTTCCCGGGGCTGCTCCTCATTGTTCATGCGGAGAAAAGGAGCTGAAAATATAGATTAGTCTCCTCTGCGAAGGGAGGCAGAGGCCCCGGTGGAGCGGAGATGGGGGCCCCGCCCCGGTCACTGTGTCCTGGCAGCTCAGCAGCTGCCGCTGCCGGGCCACAGGGCTCGGTGCGGGATTTGGAGCAGACCCCGCCAGGGAAACATCACCCCACGGCCGGCGTCGTCTAAACCAGAGGGCCGCCCAGCACGGTTGCCACGAGCCCTTTGGAGCGCTTTAAATGTGCCTAGTGTGCCCGAGACACTGGAATCTTAGTTAGTTCTACTTACTTTTAATTAATCTAAATTTAAACCCAAGTAGCCACATGGGGCTAGTTGTCCTATACCGGACAGTACTGAGGTGCAGAGTGTCCCGGATGGCGGGTTCTGGGAAGGCCAGCTCCGCAAGGTCTGGACAGGTGACATCAGATTCGGTAAGATTCACCGGGTCCACGAATCCAGATCCCATCTTGCGTTTTTCTTGCAACATGCTGCCCTCCTGGCCCTTCTTTGCTTTTCCTACTCTTGAGAGACAGCAGAAAAAGCAGAGCCCCAGTTCTCCCAGTGAACCCTCCGGGCTGTTTCAGGGAGTGATTTTCCAGCTTTCACTTTCTGCTGGAATCAGCGAGTCCGCTTCTGTTGATTGCAACTGAGATCCTAAGTGTTAATGCTTTCCTGCAAGGTGCAATCCAAGCAACTTTGTCCAGAAAGTGTAGGAAACGTGTCCCTGGGATCCTCTGTGATGTGACTGCTTCCTGCCCACGGTGGTGGTGGTGGGGAGGTGGAGGGGTGGGGGTGGAGGGAGGACCCCCTACAGAGGTAAGCCAGCATGGTGAGAGCACAGGGAGCTAGTCCTTTACGAATCCACCTTCTGTAAAATTCCTGTCCCTCGAACAACCCCTCCTCTCCTTGCTAGTGACACCTCTATGTGTGGCCAACACTCAATGTGAAAACGTTAATTGATCGCTAACAGAAAGAACTGATCTGGGGCGCCTGGGTGGCTCAGCGGTGGAGCCTCTGCCTTTGGCTCAAGTCGTAATCCCAGGGTCCTGGGATCGAGTTCTGCACGGGCTCCCCGCAGGGAGCCTGCTTCTCCCTCTGCCTATGTCTCTGTTTCCCTGTGTCTCTCATGAATAAATAAAATCTTTTTTTAAAAAAGGGAAAGAGTCGATTTTGCCAGAGATGCGGGGTTTCATTTAGGGTGCCGAAGTGCCTTCAGAGAATGGCTGGATTCCCACGACAGGCCACTGGCAAGCGTCGACCCACTGGAAGGGGAAAGCAATAGTCACGGATGGCACGAGGGCAGTGCTACAGTATTTTGGTGCTTGGTAATTGGTAGTCAGGCCCTTTAAGTGTCAGAGATGAAGAACAGACTTCAAAAAACTGGATGCAGCCTTTGAATGGTTTTCCCCAAATTGCTTTCTTTATGCCTGTGCTGGGAAAATCTATCATGAGGGGAAGGATCTTATATAGTGCTATTAAATACTTTTGACTAAAAACTAATCCCCCCAAATCAATACTTGAGTCATTCCTTATTCTAAGAATTAACACTGTGTTGTATAATTGCCTTTATTTTTTTTTCCATAGAACATAAAGCGAAGAAGTCATTTTTTTTTTAAAGATTTTATTTATTTATTCATGAGAGACACACAGAGAGAGAGGCAGAGGGAGAAGCAGGCTTCATGCAGGGAGCCTGACGTGGGACTCGATCCCAGGACCCCGGGATGACGACCTGAGCCAAAGGCAGATGCTCAACCGCTGAGCCACCCAGGTGCCCACAAAGAAGTCATGTTTATAACATTCAGCTCCCATTTTCAAGATAAGGCTCCCAGCAAATCAGCAAATCTCTGATCCACTGACTCCTAAGAAATCTTGCCTCCCAGGACACCTGCACCCCAATGTTTATAGCAGCAATGTCTACAATAGCCAAACTGTGGAAGGAGCCTCGGTGTCCATCGAAAGATGAATGGATAAAGAAGATGTGCTCTATGTATACAATGGAATATTCCTCAGCCATTAGAAACGACAAATACCCACCATCTTCTTCAGTGTGGATGGAACTGGAGGGTATTATGCTGAGTGGAGTAAGTCAGTCGGAGAAGGACAAACATTATATGGTCTCATTCATTTGGGGAATATAAAAAATAGTGAAAGGGATTAGAGGGGAAAGGAGAGGAAAAGAGTGGGAAATATTAGAGAGGGAGACAGAACATGAGAGACTCCTAACTCTGGGAAATGAACAAGGGGTGGTGGAAGGGGAGGTGGGCAGAGGGATGGGGTGACTGGGTGATGGGCACTGAGGGGGGCACTTGATGGGATGAGCACTGGGTGTTATGCTGTATGTTGGCAAATCAAACTCCAATAAAAAAATACAAAAAAAGAAAAAGAAAAAGAAATCTTGGCTCCCATTTTAAGCCTTCAACAGGAACTGGCTCCTCTGGACCACTGATGCTATTCGGGAACAGCATCTATCCTGTGCCTAGCACCCTGCCAGGTGCCCTAGCCATCCTTGCATCCCTGCGGGCTGCAGTGCCTCCAACTGTTGGGCTCCCAAAGCATCTTCTCCAAGGTTGCCCGGCCCCAGCTCAGTGCCCCGTGGGGTCCTGGGCTGTGAAAACCAGAATGCTTGGGTCTCTGGCCCCCTCAGCAACTTCACCATTCCCGCCCAACTCCCCCTAAGCAGGCAGGGGCTGGGTAGGAGGATGGCCGCAGCTGCTCAGCAGCCCGGGGGCACCCAGGGATTCCGGTCACTGCGGCTGCTCTAATTGCTTTTTCATTTGGCCTCCTTCTTGGGCACTCTGCATGCTGATGGTGCGGAGCCCGGTCTCCACTGGGTTGGAGTGGTATTTTTTTAGTGTCTCAACCAGTGTCCGGTTGACGGAGACATTTCGGGGAAGAAGCAGGTGCATTTACTTTTCAAGTATTATTTTACTAATCAATTGAAAAATTACCTTCATGAATGACAGAAGTGCAGACCTTTGGAGTATTTCATTAAAGGGAGCAAACATTAATTACAAATCCAGCCCAACCTTGCACAGACATAAATTATGGGCCTGATCTATTTTCTCTGTGCTTAATTGCAAGCAGTGACTAGTTCTTTAAATTATTATCTGCTAGGCCTCCAATGAAAAGAGAATTTATGGAGTGGTATCCCGAGGCCTTACTGGTGCCTGCGCTGCTCTGTGGGGATGGATAGAGAGGAAGGCCTCATCAGAGGACCCTGGGTGGCAGAGGTGCTCCAGGGAATGAGTCCCCTCCTTTCAAAGAATGAAGAAGGGCACATTTTCCACCTCCTGAACTTCTAACAGCTTTTCTGGTCTGGTGTCTCAGGACTCGGCTGAGGTCCCACTGAAACAGGCGCAGGGACACGGCATCCCTCCCTCCTCTACCTGGAAATAGTCATAATAGGCATGCCAAGCCAGGGGGACCGTGCGGAGAATCATGCCCCCTGCCGGTGTGCAAGGGGTTGCACAGCCATCCATGGAGGCCCTTGGGGGATGTCAGCCATCAACGTGAAGCTCTCTCTTTCAGAAGTGTTTGTCTTTCTTTCAGATTTCAGAGAAAGGTCTAACCCTCATCCTTGCTTAGTTGACACAACTGATGGGCAAAAGTCCCTGAGCAGGTGGGTATTCAGGCTTTAACCTGGAACACATGGCCTCTTTCCAGGGCCTGAACATCATAAGGGCCAGCAAATTTGACGAGAGTACCTATTTAGAAGCAGGGCCTGGCCCCAGTGGCTTCCACTGGGGACAAGATGCTTTCTCTAGAAGTTAGTAGTTCCCAGTCAGGCACCCCAGAGACTACCACAGAGGCTCAGGCCATTCCTGGAAGAGGAATACTCCCAGCAGACACTCCGGGCAGAGCTGGAGATGTGGCAGGAAGGAAAGCTGGCCTTTGCTGGGGAGGAGATTCTGGGGGCTGTCGTGAGTCACTCCTCTGTAAACCTGGGGTGGGCATATCTGTGTCCTAAAAACAAGCATGACAAATGTGAGCTCATGGATTTGAAAGCACATTCGAAACCCCTTTTCCTTGACAGAGGTGGGAAGATGTGAACCGTCCTAGGCTGGCCCCTCCACCACCTGCCCTGCTCAGCCTGGGGTCCCTGAGCCACTTGGATGCTGCGGAGATGGTCACATGCTGCTGAGCTGCAGGTGGGGACCGGGGTGGGATCAGAAGCCGCTTCTTGCGTGGTTCAACCTGGGCCATCTGCAAGTGGGTTGAACAAGGGTCAAATGAGGGTCAGATGAGGTGGAGGGAATGGTCAATGGGAGAACCATGGGGGTGGCCCTCTTCTATGTGGGTGTTCAGACATCTGCAGCCCCGGGTACATCATGAAGCCCTTTCTAGACCCAGATCCATCACGTCAGCCTGGCCCTCCTCATCATTTTTGGGCCTTTAAGAACTTGGCATTCTGACTATTCTTGAGACCCTGGAGTAGCTTCCATGATATCTTTCCTCAGCCATTAGTAGGAACTGCCTGGTTTATGACATTTTCCCTAATAGTGACAGATCTGAGGCCAATTGGACAGGACCCCATAGTAACAAGAGCGCTGAGACAAGATCACCAGATGCTACAGAAACCCCACCAACATTCTGGTACAGGCATGTATGACTGTCTGGGGAAGAGAAGAAAAGGAAAGGATGACTGAAAATTCAATACGCTCTTGTTTCTCGAAATCAGGAAGTAGACTATCTCTCCGTAGGATCCATGAGTCTTTATATCAGTTGGCTGGAGAAAGATGGTCACTCAAACTGGGGAATTGGAGGAAAGTTTGATGCTGGGACCCTTCGCAAAGGTATGAGCATGTTGTAGGAATCCCATCTGACATGGAACGGCCCATGGGGCTGGGAACGGCGGTGGCCAGAATATCCCCTAGACTTAAGACAACACAGGATGCAGACAGAGGGCTGTCTGCAGAGGGCCATGTGGCAGGGACTGTGACCCTGGAGGGCTGGGGAGGTGGAGAAGCTACTCCTGGACAGGGATGTGGGGGTAGCAGATCTGCTAGTGTCTCTCATTGGTCAAACCCCACCAGCAGCCAAAAGACAAGAGAGCTTTGTTCTCCATTTTATACCTCTCAGTCCCCGGAGGGAGCAGGGTGGGAGATGTGGAGAGAGGATTTGGAGCACCAAACAGAAGGCACTCAGCACCTTTGCCCTTGACTCAGCCTGTGGGTAGCACTGAAACTCACTCTGATGTTGTGTTCCATTGTCTCCTACCCCCACTTGCTACCCCAGGACTTCCCTGCTCCTGTAAATCTTTCCTTATTCTCATATTTTGCGTATTTTGGACAGTTCTCAGAGGAAGTCTTAGTGTCTCACAAACAGATTTTCTCCAGAACACCGCTTGGGAGCACCACACTGGGCACTACTGCCAATGCACTGGGGTCTCGTGGTGCGAAGCTTCATGGTGGTCTCCTGAAAGGCAGGGGGAGGTCTCATCCCAGGCTACCCCCACCACAGGACCTCCAAAGAGGTGATGTGGACCTAGCACCTGGGGTGAAGTTTTGCCTGAAATACCATGTTAAATGTTTATTTTCAGTCTTCAAGATCATGGGACCCTGACGGTAGTCCCCAAGGCTGACCCATATCAAGAATGAACTGTTTCCCCATCATATCCAGAATCCCAGTTCTTCCCATAGTGCCCTAACCAAGTTTTCTTCTTTGGTCAATCTGGCCATACCCGGACTTCTTCCTCAGGACGAGCCTTCTCAGGAGGTTCTATGGTCTCACACACTAGAAGATCCTGCAGTTGCCCATGAGCATCGAGAATGTCAACAGGCAAGGTGAGGGACTGGCGCCCAGCAGTGTCTGCCCTCACCCCAGCTCCCCCCAGCCGGCTCCAGTTCTATGTCATGAATTTGGGCATTGTTCTAAACATCATGGCTCCCAGTCCTGCTTCTCTCGCTCTCAGGGAGTGTTCGTGAACAGCCACAGTCCTTTTCTTGCATTCCTTCTCAGCTTAAGTTGGCAGAGTTTGTTTCTATTGTTTATGACTTAAGAACTTGGATTGAAACACTAGGTGGATGAATTAAGACCATGGTTATTACAAAGAAGCCCATGGATTTTGGTGGCTTAACACAGTGGAAGGTTACTTCTCATTCACCTCAGTCCAACTGGCAGATGGGGGAGACAGCACACTCCTCCATATGGTCATTCAGGGACGCTGCCCGATGCCATTTTTAATATATGGCTCCCAAAGGCTTCCTGGGTATTTTGACATTGAGCCAGTGGATGGAAAAAGAGAGTGTGAAAGGAGGGTGTTTGTGGCAGTGGTGTTCTTCCCTTCTGCCTCCAATTTCACCGTCCAGAACTCAACTACACGGCGCTTGTAAAGAAAGCTCGGAAATAGTCTCTGACTGGGTAATTGCTTCCCATCAAAAATTCCACAAATCTCTGGCAGCTGTCTCTGCCATACTCTGCCCAACCAATTACAGGGAATTTATTGCCTCCCTTAACTGCAAAGTACAGAGTATTTTGTCTCAGGAATGGCTGCATCCAGGAGTTCAAAAACATATATACCTCATGGAGAATCAGTTTCTCTTCACCTCGTGGCTTTCCCCCCCAATTGTGTTGACTCATTGACAAAAAGGTGTTCCAGCTTTGATGAAGAATGGTGCCCAGAAGCTCCAGAATAACATTTACTGGCTCAGAAAAACCAATGGAAAAGACAGTGCCTCTTTCTCAAGGATTCCAGCCCAAATCCCAGGGCTGACTCTTATTGGACCACCCTGAGTCACGTGTCCTTCCCTGAACCAATCACTGTGCTTAGGGAGACGGAATAGGCTGATTGGCCAGGCCTGCGACAGGTGCTAACCTTCCCTGGAAGCAGATGAACAACACAGTCTAAGCCTCACAAACATTGGGAAGGGAGAGAGTGGCTCCCCAAAGAGAAGTATGGGTGTTTTTATCAGAACAGAAAACAGTGAGAGCTAGTAGTGTCTACCAAACATACGTAGACATTTATTCTTGACTGTCACCTGTGGAGAAATAAATGAACCTGGGAACTTGGGGACTGGTTCTGCAGTGGAGCATTACTTAGTACAGGGAAATGTTTTTTCTCTTTTCTCTTCTCTTTTCTTTTTTAGATATTTTATCTATTCATTCATGAGAGGCACAGAGAGAGAAGCAGAGACACAGGCAGAGGGAAAAGCAGGCTCCCTACGGGGAGCCTGATGTGGGACTCGATCCCAGGTCCCTGGGATCATGACCTGAGCTAAAGGCAGATGCTCAACCACTGAGCCACCCAGGCTCCCCAGAGAAGACATTTCTAATGCTAAGATTTTCCACACACAGAATAACAGCTGCTAGCATCTGTGTACCCAAGACATACCCATTTTGCTGTTAATCTATCATCTATTCAGTTTCCTGGGATTCAGGAAGCCTGGGTTTGGCCCTGGCTCTGCCATTTTCCCCGGGTGTGAGCTGTAATAATCTTTTCCCTGCCTGGGCCTCCATTTCCCATTCTGTGAGGCTGAGGGCAGGTACACACTGGATGATATCCAAGTCCTCCCACTCTGACAGTCCAGAGATCTGTAGGAGGCAGTCTTTCTGCTGATCCTTGTTCAGATCCCACAAACCCAGCCTGTGTCTTGTCAGCACTACCGGCAAACTTGAGTGAGCACTGGGTTGGTGTTGGGGATTCCTGCTAATCCTCGCTTTATTTTTGTAGCATAATTCAATTCAGCAATCCAATTCTACAAATATTTATTGAGTGTCTATCAGAGTCAGGATAAGCCCAGCATTTGGAGAATCACTTTTATGTTTGCACAATCCATTCCTGGTTAACATCCTGTATGAGCTGTACAGGTGGAGAAGCAGGGAGGGCCAGTGAGGACACCCCACTCTACAGGTGAGGACACTGCACAATGTTGAATTCCCTGGATACAGCCTCTCGTGTTCCTCTCTTGGTCATAACTGTACTTTTACATTTCTGTGAGTGATTACTTGATGAAAACTGGTCTTCCCCCCCTGGGGTGTTTGCTCCATCAGGGGAGGCAAAGAGCAGGCACTCAACAAATGTCTACTGAAGGAATGAATGAATAAAGAGAGAGGAAGAGGAAAAGAGAGAAGGAAAAAAGGGAGAGAGGGAGAAAGCAAGAGGCCATGGAAAGATCTGCTTCCAACTCTCTGTGTGATCTTGGCCAAGACCTTTTTTCTCTCTGGGCTGAATTTTCTCCTCTGACCAATGAAAGAGTTGTCAATAGACTAATTTCCCAGCAGGATTTGCATCAGTGTCACGCTTGGCACCAATCATATGGCCATACTGGTTGCACCTCCAAATTTTTTTAAAATCACAATTGACCTTTGAACAATGCACAGTCAAAAATCCCTGTATAACTTCCAACTTCCCCCAAACTTAGCTACTAATAGCCTATTGTTGACAAGAAGCCTTACCAATAATAGAGTTGATTAATATATATTTTGTATGTTGTATGTATTATATACAGTCATCTTACCATAAAGTAAGTTAGAGAAAAGAAAATCTTATTGGGAGAGTCATAAGGAAAACAGTTACGGTGCTCTACTTATTGAGAAAAATCTACGTATAAGCAGAGCCACGTGGTTCAAACCCATGTTGCTGAGGGTCAGCTGTATGCAAGTTTCAGGTGCATGACACATTGATTCAATATCTGTATATATTGTGAAATGAGCACTGCAGGAAGAATAGTTAACATCCATCAGCACACATAGTCACCATTTTGTGTGTGATCGGAACTTTTAAGATCTACTTTTTGTGGCTTCAAATACACAAGACGGGATTCTTAACTATGGTCATCACTCTGTACATTCTATCTCTGGGTCTTATTTATTTTATTCGAAATTATTCAAAATCTCAGAGGGTGAACCCAGTTGTGTGCATTTTTAGCAAGCTTCCAGGTAATCCCGCTGCAGCCTGCTAGGTACCTGACATTTGGAATCATGAGGCAGGAAAACCTCTCCAGGACCCATCCAGTTCTGACTTCCCCGGATTTCCGAATGATGTCCACACCACGGCCACGTCAGTTGCCCTCTCCCTTCCCACCTCCCCGCCACCCACCCGCGAGGCTGACCTCTCTGCTGTACCGGCATGGCACCCACCAGACTCACCCTGGCAGCTCCCACTGCCTCGTTCCACTCCAGCAAGCACCAGGTAATTTGTGTCAAATTTTATTCTCATCTCCCCACCTTTCCCCTCCATCTCTGGGCCTTTTTTAGGGGGCAAGCTCCTGAATTTTACATCGGATCACAGTACTCCCATGCTGTGCAAATTACACGGGGGGCGTGCGCAAGCCAGACAGGCCCTGCCACCTCCACGGGGAGCTGCGTGCTCTAATCAGGGCGCAACTAGAGCTCAGCCATCTCCCCAGCTGGAAGGAGACAATGGGGCCGATGAATGGCAGGCTGCACATCCCATTCATTCCAGTGAAGGGAGAAGGTGCTCAGACATCACAGCAAGAGCAGAGGGCAGTGCTTGCCAAGCCCAAAGTCTCCCACTTTGGACAGACAAGCAGCCCTGGTGGGGACAGAAGCTCGGTCGTGAAATAACAGATACTCTGGGGGAGTGCGAGGCACTTTGCCATGCTGCTTTGAGAGTGGTGCAGGGGATGCAAATAGCCCTGCACTGTGTCATTCCACATTTGGGGCCTCGATTGATCCATTTATGAAATGGGGCTGTACCTCTTGACCTGTCTACATCATAGGACACTGGTGAGAAGCAACAGAGAAAAAAGATGTGAGTGTAATTAAAAAGTCTACAACTCAACAGTGTTCATGTTCCCTTAACTCAATCTCTGTCCCCCCAGGGAGGCATGCCTCGTGGGCCACAGCCTGTCGGTATACAAGTGGCTGTTTGCAATGGTCCTTGGGCACTTGCTCTTTCTACTGCAGTGAAGTATGTACCTTCCAGGGACTGGTCTGCATGCTTGCTTTATGTGTGCTCCCCAGATACACCAAGCAATCCTGAAAAAAGTGACAGAGAGTGAGGCCCTTCCAGGTGCGCAGAGGCGGACCAGCCAGCAGGGCCTTCTTTCAGCATCAGAGACCATGGTTCCAAAGTCCCTCATCTCACTTGTTGACCCCTAGGAAGCAGGCTTCCGTGGATTCAAGGGAAATTGACTTTGGGTTGAGTTTATAGAAAATCAGGGAGTATGAAGAACTCTTTCTCAGAACTCAGATGGAAACACATAACAGAGTTAATATTAAATAAAGGGATTGGGCAACCCTTCCCCCTCACACACACCTTTTCCCTTCTATGATTTGTGCTGATGTGTCCTTGATCAGGGCCTGTTTTGTTTATGATTAATAAATGACTCACCTTGGGCTGAGTTCTGTGATTCCGTACACTCTATGAATTTGAAGAGTGCATATGGAACTTGGCACCGGGAGGCCCAGGGGTTTGAGGGGGGAAATGTGGATAGCTCAGAAGCCTTTCAAGGGTAAATGGATGCCAGCCTGTCAGGTCCCAGAGCAGGATCTGTGGGTCTGAGCCTGTTCCTAAACCATGTATTTAGCGAGCATGCCCAATCCTCACTGAGGGCTTGGGAGAAACAAAGGCCAGCGCTTCCAACATGCACACACAGACGGGACACATTTTAACTTCTGTCTTTTTCCTGCCTGACACTCTCCAGTTTCCTGAGTGAGCTCACTGAGTTTCTACCCCTGGATGGGCTGTCTCTGAGGTCCTTTCAGCTCTGCTACATCCAGATTTCCTGAGCTCCTAGGAACGGTCTGTGTCTCATCCCCACCTGGCCTGTTGGCGAGTCTGCTGATTAAATGACCGGATCAACACAGGATGGTAGTTCAAGTGTGAGCAAAACTGGGTTCTCGTCCTGATGCTGCCCATTTCTTGCCACATGACCCTGGGTGGGCCCCACTCTCTCTAGGTAAGAATTTCCCCTGGGATGACCGGAGAGTTGGATTCGAGGAGACCAACATGAAGCCTGGCCCACCAGGTGCTTGGTACTTAGGACAGCATTACAGGTGATGATGACCACATGCTCTTGGGCAGAGCACCTGCCTGCACTCCACAGGAGTCCACAGGCCAACCCCCCTGGGAGGCACACTCCTGGCCCAGTCACCCACGGTGGCATCCTGTCTGGTCCTGCGTGCGTGAGCAAGTAGCCACCCCTCTGAGATCTCCTTGCTCTGACATTTTGTGGTTCTAGGAGGGTGTAAGGCTGGCAGTGTCTGCCTTGCTGTAGCAAAAGTCTGGATTCTTGGGAAGGACCCCTGTGACGGTTCATTTCATGTGTCGCCTTGCTGCCACACCGAGTGCCAGATTAAACAACGTTTCTGGGTGTGTCTGTAAGGATGTTTCCAAATGAGATTAGCATTTGAATCAGCAGACTGAGTAAGCATAATGCCCTTCTCAGTGTGGGTGGGCATTAGTCAATCCCACGAGGGCCTGAATAGTACAAAAATGTGGAGGAAGAGGGAAAGGGGGAATTTGCCCTCTCTGCCTGCCTACTTTGAGCTGGGACACCAGTCTTCTGTCCTCAAATGGGACTTACACCTTTGGTCTCTCTCTTTCTCTTTATACATATATTCTATTGGTTATATTTATATATATCCTATTGGTTCCGGAGAACCCTAATACAGCCCCAGGCCTTCTGAACACCTCTTCAGCTGTCAGGTCCTCCTCTGTGGTTTCCTGGCTCCTGGCTGCCTTGCTCATCTCCCTTCAGCCTGCTCTGACTACCTCAGGCAAGGGATATGAAAAAAGAAAGCCTGGTTTAGAATGAATGGCATGCTGGCATCCTGAGGGCAGGGGTCCCAGAGACCTGATGCAGGTGTGCAATAGTGCTGGAACCAGCCTCCATAAACACTGTCAGAACATGGCCCTTCCAACTTGGCTCTTGAGCCCAGGACCTGTTTGGTCTCATGCTAGCCTCAGAGCCTCTGACTTCCCGCATGCTGTAGGAGGGACTTAAAATCCACCATTCATTCATTCATTCATTCATTCATTCACTCATCCAACAATCCCGAAGTCCTGATGTGAGGGTAAAAGGGGACTTGAAGGTCCTTTGGCCCAAATATTCTTATCCTAGAGGATCTTCTGCAGCATCCCCACTGAGTGCTTATCCCACTCCAACTCATTAATTAAGCACTTGCCATGTACCAGGCATGTGCAAAACATTGAGCCATGAATTTTCTGCCTTGAGGATTTTAACTGCAGGATGGATGCAAATTATTACTGAAGGCAAAATCTGTATGATACCAGGGGGAGACCCTCTGTATGTCACTGCTCTTTTAGAGAAGAGGATGTAGCATTTGAGGGATGGGTTCCTGGAGTAGGGAACAGCCTGAATAAATGTGTGGAGGTGGCCCTGGGCTAAATGTTTGCCTGGAAAGAGCTCAGTTCTACTGGCACATGGGCCATTTGGGAAAGTGGCTATGAGGCCACTGGAAGGTGATGGGGAGGTCTGAGGGCTTGAATAGGAATCTACTGAATCCATATCACACATTCCAGTTCTCTAAGCTTTTCCCCAATATTCTATTATCAGTCTTGAAGTGAGTCTGTAGGGTTGGGAGCTGGCTGTCTCCTCACTGGGAAGGGATTACCTGGAACCATGTGACCCATCACTCCCAGGACCCGGCTGGCACTGGTAGGTTCAGACCCTGTATTAGTTTCCTAGGGCTGCCAGAGCAAAGTGTCACAAGAAGGGTGGCTTAAAACAATGGAAACTTACTTTCTCATGATTCTGGAGGCCAGAAGTCTGATATCAAGGCGCTGGCAGAACCATGTTCCCTCTGAAATCTCTAGAGAAGAATCTTTCCTTGCCTTTTCCAGTTTGTGGTTGGCAGTCCTTGGGATTAAGTGGCTCTACTCTGTCCTTGCTATGATGTAGCCTCTTGCCTCTGTCTATCTCTTTGTGTTCTCTCCTCTTCTTACAAGGACACTAGTTGTGTTGCAGTTAGGCTTACCTTAACCTGGTGGGAACTCAGCTACAGTAGATCCTCTGTACTTGCTAAGTCACCTACATGCTAAAATTTACTTGTAACCCCTAAATCAATATGCAAAGTCATTTATTTTTATTTATTTTTTAAAAATATTTTTATTTATTTATTTAAGAAGGAGCAAGAAAGAGCAAATGCACAGAAGGAGTGGGAGGGGGAGAAGCTTACTCCCCCCTGAGCAGGGAACCCCATGCAGGTTTGATCCCAGGACCCCAAGATCTCAGGACCTGAGCTGAAGGCAGATGCTTAACTGGTTGGGCCACCATGGCACCCCCAATATACAACGTCGTTTACAGATATGCACAGGGCAGCAAAAAACACGAATCTCCCAATGTGCACATTCCCAGCTTTGGTAGAACTGCTCTGCCTTCTTATTCCAGCTCTTATAAACAAGTTTCTTTCTTTCTTTTTTCTTATTTTCTTTTTGGTTTATTAAGGACTATGTTTTTCTCAAATGTGTGCTTTTTGATGGTGATTTTGCTGTTTAAAACGCCCCCCAGTGCTGAAATGTTGTCTAGTCCCTATGAGCAAGAAAGCTGTGATGAGCCTTATGGAGAAAATATGAGTTAGATTAGCTTTATTCAGGCATGAGTTACAGTGCTGTTGGCCATGAGTTCAATGTTAATGCATCAATTATATATACTAAAGAAGATGTCTTTAAACAGAAATACACATAAAACATGCTAAAAATGTACATGGTTGGTTGATGAAATGTTGCAACCAGAGGCTTCCAGGAACCTAACCCTGTGCTTCCCCTAGGAGCGATGGATTCAGTATTCACTAATTCAGTGTTTGCAGTGACCTTATAGAACATAAGCACTGTGAATAATGACAACTGATTGAAATTACATTTACAAAGGCCCTATTTCTGGAGATGATCACATTCCGAGGTCCTGGATGGTTATAAACCTGGGGAGGGGGACACGATTCAACCTAGTCAGACCCTATACTGAGCTATTCTCTTTCCTACACCAGTAATTTTCCAAATTGGCCCATCACCTTATCTTCCTTGGGGATCTTGTTAAGAAATGCAGATTTTTTAGGTCCTACCCCAGAGATTGTAAGTCAAGATCTGGAGGGGGCCAGGTCAACATGATGACTGCTCGCTCCCATGATGACTCAGTGTGGTAAGAGGAGAACTTAATATTCTCTCTGAACTGGCATCTATTTCTGTAAAATGGGCATATTGCCTTAGAGGGTTATGTAAGGATTAAATAAAATTGGTCAGGTTGTCCTGGCACTGTAGTAAGCTTGCAAAAAATGTTAAGCAGTAACAATAAGCTTTCAATAAATGTTAAGTAGTAACAATAGTAGCATATTCTTTTTTTAGAGATTTTATTTATTTATTTATTTATTTATTTATTTTATTTATTATTTGAGAGAGAGAGAGATCACAAGCAGGAGGAGAGGGAGAGGGAGAAGCAGACTCCCTGCTGAGCAGGGAGCCCAATGTGGGGCTCGATCCCAGGGTTCTGAGATCATGACCTGAGATGAAGGCAGATGCTTAACTGACTGAGCACCCAGGTGCCTCAGTAGCATATTCTTAAATGTCTATCTCTTCACATTGATACATTTCCCCCAATATACTGTCATATTTACTTTCTCATTTGCTTCTCTTAAGAACTCTATGAAATAGGCAAGATGGTGTCTGCTTATGTCCTTGAGGACAGAAGCAAGAAAGGACAACCTACCATGAGAGAGGAGACAACTTAAACTTCCAAAAGAAGACAAAGTAACTCAAGAACTACTTTGGGCCTATCATGTTTAAGGCAACTAGCTGCCCACTTGGTGACCACAGGGTTTCCCTGCACATGTTCTCTAATGATGAGTACTTTAGGATATAGTGGGAAGAGTGTAAGCTTTATGGTGGACTTACCTTAACAGCCTTGTGGTCTTAGGTTAAGCAACCTCATGGAGCCTCTGTTTTTCCATCTATGCAATGGAAAAATAGCATCCATAAGGCAGAGTTGGGTGATCAGAGATAATGATACTTGCAAAGCATCCGTCACAGTGCCAAGGCACTAACATTTTACAATGAGGCATTATGTTAATATAGTACTTAACAATTTCCAAAGTACTTCCACATGTTCTCTCATTTGCTCCTCATGGTAACTTTCCATCCATCCTTCCTTCCACCCATCCATCCATCTATCCTTCCTTCTATCCATCCATCCTTCCTTCTTACCATCCATCCATCCATCCATCCATCCATCCATCCATCCATCCTGTGATTGGCACCAGCTAGTGATACAATAGTGAGCAAAACATACCAAAAAATCCTCACCTTAAGAGCTTAGAGACTGATGAGAGAGACCCTCTCTCTCCTGAACGATGACCCCTGACCCCTGAATGACGAGGAGGCAACAAATAGCTGTGGTAAAATGCAAATTTTGACAGAAATAAACAGGATGCTGAGAGAGAACAAGGGGAGGCCCTAGTTAGGGTGCTCAGAGATGACCTCCCTGACTGGATAATCAGAAGGGGAAGCCAAGAGAGGACTGGGGAAAAGGGCATTTCAGGCAAAGGGAACATACCTAGAGGCCCTGCAGTGGAGTCAGCTTGGACCATGGTGTTCATTCATCATCCATTCTCTTGGAATCCCAGGAGGCAGAGCTACTCTGAAGTATGACTTTCCTTTTGTCTCTGAGGAACCCAGGGGGTTAAATGTGAGCTGAAGTTCCCAGGCCAGGGAAGTATCTGAGTTTCATTCCCTGATGCTGAGCTGGGCCACTGACAAGACATCAGGATTGGCCATCCCAGTGGTTCCAAGATGCCCTGTATAACACAGTAAGGGTTGTCTATCACTTTGGCCGGAAAACAATGAGTTTGGGCACCTGTTGGGGATAAAAGATTCCTTTTATCCTTTGTTCAAATAGCACCTGAGGGGAATGAATGCATTCCTCCCTAGTCCTGCCCTGTAGGTGGTGCATCCCTTTACAGCTGGCTTCCTATGCATATGGAGGAAGCTGAGGCCAAGAGAGACAAAGAATCTTGGCTCAGTCACTTAGAGAGTTTAGGATGGGGTCCAACCAGATTGTAACCAGATTGTTGGCTTCTTGGCTGCTCTCACAGAGCTGTTCCCTTCACTACTCAAGCCACAGGTCACCTGCCACATTCAGGAGAATCCCAGAAGCCCAGCCCACATTGTCTCCCATCTCCAGCCAGTGCAACTTTTACTACATGCTTCTCTGTTGGTTTCTCCAACCTTGACCAACCAGGCCATTTTGGTGTTGGTGTTACCAAGTCCAGAGCCCACATCCATGTCCTGTCTTCCAGGAACAATGCAATGTGGAATTATCGATAAGCCCCGTTGACCATCTTGTGGTTTCCGACTTTCCACCAAATTTGTCTGGAAGGATTTGGGCTTCGACCACTAATCTGTGGCCAAACATTTCCCTGCTAGTTTGGAAAAGCAACCAAAATTACTTATGTACAAAGTGCTAATGATAAAGCCGCCTATCATTATGTCACTTTTCTGGCCTACCGGTGGATGTCAGCTCCTCCTGGTTGCCTCTTCTGGCATTTCCTGAGACCCTGCTCCTTCCTAAGAGGCAGTCTGCAGGGGCAAAGATGTAGAAAAGAGAACCATGGAAATGACCCCCATCTATCTCAGTCAGTCTTGGAAGGAGGGAGAAGGCCAAGTTTTGTGTGCTTCCGACATGCCCGGCCAAGTTCCAGGGCAAGAGAACAATGATGTCCTGACTTGTGGCCTGGTGGCACATCCATAGGTTTGGCATGCTGTGATCTGGCTGTTGCCCCTCTGTCAGAGCAGCTGCCGAGGGCCTGTCGCAACAGGCCAAGGCTCTCCTTCCTTCCTTTCTGAGCAGGGGCTTGCATTCTAGAAGGTAAAGGGAATGTGTAAGTCTGGCATTAACCTTCTTTGGGGGCTCAGTTCGGTGCTGAGTATGGCTCATGGGGAGTGGAGACTCAGGTTAATGAGTTTGATGGAGCAAAGACCTTGGGCTCCTGGCCTAGTCCACTCACCATGGTTTGGGAGGTTATGAGGCCCTCCTGCAGGGGAGCATCTTCCGCAGCTGCTCGGAGCCTGTGCTTCAGATTCAGACAAACCAAGTGTGCTTTCACTATCGTGAGAGCTTGGGCAAGTCATCGCCCCTCCCGGTGCCTCAGTTACTTCACGTTAAAGTGGGGGACTGATCAGGGTTTCTCTGAGGATGAAATGAGACAACATACCCTTTAGCAGGTGTACTAAGCAATGAAGACTATTACCTAAGGATGAATTTCCCCCAATCCCTGAGATGTAAGCGTGGGCCTTGAAAGGGGTGATGACGCGGCCAGGTAGGGGAACATGGGGAGGGCTGTGTGGCCTTGCTGCTATCTAGCGGCCCGTGGCCCTGGTGAAATGGGTCCTCCCAGAGGACACATGGTGCTGAGTCATGACACATAGCGTGAGGTGTCACATGATGGCCCCCCAAGTCTGTGACCACAATGGCTCCCTAGCAAATGCTGTTGATACCCATCCTGTGTCCCATTGGCTCACCTGAGTTGACCGGCATCGCACATAGCTCCTGCTAGGCAAGCACATCCCACCCCAGCCAGATGTCTCCTTCTCTTTCTCTTTTTCTCAGGTACCAAGGGAGCTTGCTGGAGCAAATTCCAGCACAACCAGGCAGTGTATGTGTGCCTGTGTGCGTGTGTGTCTGTGCAGTGATGTCCCTGTCAGCCAATGGGGATGAGAGTGAGTGGATAAATGGCCCGGCCTCCTGTCATCCAGGTGATTATTCCAAGGTGTGTTCTGCACAGTTCCTTAGAGAGCCCAGTGGGATTGAGCCCTTAGCCCATGGCCATCCCTGTTCATTGACAAACCCTGTGTTGACTTCTCTTTCTTCTCTGACTGGCTTTCTCCACTACCTTCCGGGGATCAGCACCCTGAGAAACTGCTGTATCCAGCTAGCATCTGCCCTCAGAGAGACCTGAAATAAGGCCTGAAATGCCTGCTCCCAGATACTGGGGCCCCGTGTGCCCTGATGCCACCCACTGAGGCATCTCCATCTCAGTGGCCAGAGGCTCACACTCATACTTTCTTCTCTTTGAGAAGGCCTTACCGCCCCCCTTCCACCCCTCACCCCTGCACATCATAGACCCAGGCCCCAGCCACCAGAGCAAGGCCACCCTGAAACTCAGCCGAGTGCCCCAACATCGGCAGATGTATCCGAAGATGCCAGGTGGAAGGCATGTCTTCTACTTCCTCCTGCTGAGTGGCAAAGGCTGAAGGCACTGGTCCCGGCCTACCCTTTTCCTCTTTCCATATGTAGATGAGTGTCTTCAGAAGCCTCAATTCCTGAATTTTTAAATGACTGTCAGAAACTACACAAAGCCTTTCAAATCACACAGAGCTACCCTCCAGCCCAACTGCCTCTTCCTCCTGCCTGCATGTCCCAGGGTTCAGGTGTCATGTTACTTGGGTGGCATTAGCTCAATGAAATCTAGAGCTGGAAAGGCCCTTGCATTTCAACTTGTGCGGAGACACCCCACACTCGTGGCTCTGGCTGCTACTCTCCAAGGCCATTCTCACAGCCAACACTGCCCAGGATCCCCATGCTCTCCATATTTCTGAGTCCAAATGTGACATTATGATCACTCCAGGCAGAGGATGGGCAGGCAAGGCCAGGAAACAATGGGCAGGGCCCTGTGGGGACTGGGATGGACAAGACAGCTGTGCCTCCTCTTCTGGTCAAACCTGCAGACTGAGGAGAGTAGATTCATAGCAAATATGCAAGGTGATTTCAGGTAGCAGTGGACGCCACGAAGAAAACAAACCATGGTAATGAAAGTGGGGTGAGGGGAGATTGCTTTAAGGGACAGGTCGGCTGCAGCTGGACTGAGCTCAATGGGTTCCACATCTGGAGAGTAAGACAGGGGGTCTGGAGGGGAGGGCACAAGAGGTCCTGGCAAGATGTGGTACCAGGCAGGACATCAGGGCAGAGCATCTGGGGCCACGACTGGGAGCTCCACAGCCCCGTGTAAGCCAAGAAGATGTCCCTGGAGGAGTCTCAGCAGGGGCGTGACCTGATCTGACTTGTGTTATTTTCTTTTCTCATTTAAAAAAAAAAAATCGAAGTATAAAATAGATTCTGGGGCTGTGTTGGCACACACATCCTGGGAACTCGTTGGTGAATTTTCCCATATGTACACCTGTGTTGCACCCACATCAAAATATAGGACGGTCCTAGAACCCCGGGAGTTTGTGTTTCTGAACGATCCCTCTGCTGCTCGGTGGGGAATGAGCACCCAAACAGGGAGGCCAGTGGGTGCGGTCACCCAGGCTTGGATGACGGTAGATGCGGTGGAAACAGAGGAAAATGGTAGGTTTGGGATGCTCTTTGGTGGAAGAGCCAATAAGAGCTACTGCCAAAGAGACTAGGATGAGAGGCACGGAGAAGACATCTCAGATTTTATCTGGCTTGGAGACCGTGGTAGAGCGCAGGGCAATGGGGACGAGGGGCGGGGGGAGGAATGTGCTGGGAAGTGGGGTGGGGCATTCGGGATGGGCAACCCAGGGCGATCCCTTGATCTGGCGCTAGCAGGAATGCCATGGGCCCCCTCTGCCTCCCCCAGATCCCAGAGCAGAGCCCCCCGGAAAGGAGTCACTGCAGGTGACATCTGACAGCCAGCGCGCCCGAGGGCCCAGGGACGGAAGACCGCAGTCCCCAGCTAGCCTGCAGCTCTGGGTGAGCCGCGCTGGGCTCTCGCCGGTGTCCCTCGTGAAGCTGGGTCACTGGAAGGAGAGGTGGCGAGCGGGAGGTGACATGGGCTTCTCAGGAGCCATCTGCTCACTAATGCAAACAGCTCGTCTGTCAGGCCAGGCGAGGAAAAATGACTGGGGCAGCCCCACGGTGGAGCCCGGGGAGAGGGGGCTCTGGACCCATGAGGTAATCCCCCCGGTGATGTATGGCCCAGAGAAGAGCTGGGTTAATGATCTGCTGCAGGACCCGGGAGTAAAACACAGTAATTTCATAATACCGCGTGTGATGGATTAAGGCGTGTTAATACCAGGAGTATACATTAAGGGAAATGATCTTGCTGCCATACTAAATGGCAAAATGAAAGCACTTTTAGAAACTTCCGTGATTAATTGGTCTGCCCTTTTAGTTCCGTACCATGATAAAGTAAAGCTCACTTCTCCTGGTCACCTCCCAGGCAATTCCTCTACAGCTCCCAGCCCTCTGAGGACCGCACCCCCCAAGCCCACCCCAGGAAGGCCAGCCTGGGGGAGAGCCCAGCCCCGCAGCCCGGGACAGGCCCTGGCACCCCCGACCGTCACACCAGCTCCTGCCCATGCGCCGCCGTTGGCGATCCCATGGAGACGGCCGCCTGGCACAGTTCCACCTGGTGCTAGGTGTGGAGCGGTTCGGGAGTGCTAGGCAGACGGAGCCTGAGAAAGTGGGCTCCGCAACCCTGCTATCCTGTGTGGATCCGGGCTCCTCTGTGCAACAGCCACACTATCTTGGGCGAGTTTTATGACATCTTTATGCCTCAGTATTTTCATCTGTAAAATGGGGATAATAGGAAACCTGAGGTGATGGGGATATAAGGCGGGCACTTATCTCACAAGTGCTCGTGTGGTACTTACCATATGAGGGGCACCGTGAATGCCTGGCCAAGGCTTGGAACAGCACCTGTCACATCGTAAGTGCTCAGGGGATATTAGCTCTTGGTATGCTGGCTGTATTGGTATCACTCAGCCCCACGGAGCAGGTACCGTTCATAATCCCATTTCGCAGGTAGGGAAAGCTGAGGCACAGAGAGTTAAGTGAATTGCTAGAGGGTAGGTACAGATAGGCCTCCCTTTAACCCGTGGGCTTCCCGAACCCCTACCCCACCTAATCTCCTTGAGAACTAGCTGCTATGGTCTGTTCAGAGGCGATGGCTCTAGAGCTGGTGGAGGAAGAGCCTCTCTTGCTGGTTGCTTTTGTTCTTGGAAGGCCAGTTCCCAGCCATCACAGACCCCCATCGTGGAGGCAGCCGTCACACTGTGGCAGAGAGGGCCAGACAGAGCCAGGAGGCCCAGGAGGCCGGCCCAGCCCCGTCCCTTTATTCATCCTAAGACACCGGGCAGGCTGCCTGCCTGAGCTCCTCATCCCCCAGCATCTTGGCGATGAGGCGTTAAAACCACAAGGCAAGAGGACGCTTTGTAATCTGCAAAGTAAAGAACAGACTTCAAGTGGGATGGATCAGCCCTGCCCCTGGCGGCCTTGGGAGAGCCTTGGCTGCAGTGTGGTGGCCCTCCCTCCTGCCGCAGGAGGGCACAGAGGAATCCATTCCTGGGTGGCGGAGACCAAGGAGGGCAGTTGGCTCCTGGCCGGTTCTACCGACCATCTGGGCCTGCACATGACCAGAGGCACAGGGATGTTCACGCAGGCATCTTCACCCACTGGGATGCCAAGACCAGTTGGTTCAGCAGGCTCCTCCCCTGCATCACCCTGGAAACTGCCCGCCTCTCACAGACCTCTTTAGCCTCCTCCTCATTTACTTACCCACTCAACAAACACCTATTGGGTGCCTACGCTGCTTGAGCCAGCTGGGATGCAGCAAGAAGACAACAGCGGATCTTACAGAGCTTATATTCAAGGGGCAGGAAACAGAGACCAATCATTCCATCCAGGGCTTTCAGTCCTCTATCTCCCAGAGATATTTAGAGTGAGGGTGGTCAACTCACGCTTCCCCTGGAGGCGGGCAAGTAGTGTCGATGCACGAAGCAGCTTGATGGTGACACAAAAGGAGTGGTAACATCTGTTGTGGCCCAGCTGGCACCTTCCTGTCTATGGCAGTGGCTGCTGTTCCATTCCCATGGGGGAGTGTGGACCTAGTTGGTCTTACCTTCTGATTTTCCTAGAGAGTGGGGAAAATCCGGATTTTCTTCTCTGGAAATACCCCGATTTTTAAATTTGAGCCACTCATTCAAAAACATTTCGGCACCATGTGGGCCAGATGAAACCCATCTCCTAGCCAGGTCTGGCCCCCAACCTGGCCATCAGCAATCTTGGGTTTAGAGCATCACTGTGCACCATTGTTAGCTGGTTGGCTGGATCCTTTGGCTGTGTACAGCACTCTACAGTGTGTGTAATACTTTCCTAGAGAAGACTTCATGTGGTGCTCCTAACAGTCCTGGGAGGAAGGCTGTCATCCATCTGAGATGGGCTACGGGCTGGCTGTTTTCCCAGGCAACAGTGT
This sequence comes from Canis lupus dingo, assembly GCF_003254725.2. Classification (NCBI taxonomy): domain Eukaryota; kingdom Metazoa; phylum Chordata; class Mammalia; order Carnivora; family Canidae; genus Canis; species Canis lupus. The sequence goes on along the minus strand of NC_064244.1, from coordinate 62,946,635 downwards.
GTTTGAGCACAGGAAGCACCAAAGAAATCAGGCAACTCAGACATGGTGTGGACAGTCAGGGAAGAACTCAAGGATCAGAACTCAGATTCCCTTTGGTATTGAAAAGGGTTGCTTTCTCTATGTCTGTAAGACCTGGGACATAAATCCCGTGGTGACTGGTGGGAGTCAAGGGCTCCAGAGATGGACCAGTGGGGTTCAGATCCTGACTCTCTTGCTCTACCAGGAGCGTATTGCTCAAATTCTACTAGCCCGTCACGGCATCTGCAAAATGGTGACGATGACAGTCCTACCTATGTCAAAGGGCTTTTATGAGGATACACTACCAGAACGCCCATAAATTTCTTGGTCATAGTCAGCCCTCAATAAGTATTGCCCCTATCATGGGGAATTTGGATCTGTGAAGTCTGTTATTTGGAAAATTTAATGGTATGAGACGATGTCTATTATGCAATGTCAAATGAAAAAGCAGGCACCAGACAGGCTAACTTTATTTTTGTATACATAGGCCGAAAGCTGGAAAGAAACAGGGAGGAAGATGTGTCAAAACAGTAGTAATTTTGGGTACTGGGATTATAGGTGCTTTTAATTTTCTGCCTTATAATTTTCTGAGTTTTCTAAAATTTCTAAAGTCAGCATGTATTAATTTTAAACATCATAGCAGGAGAATTTATCGTAAAAAATTAAATTCCCAGAGGCACCCGGGTGGCTCAGTCGGTGAAGCATCTGCCTTAGGCTCAGGTCATGATCACAGGATCCTGGAAGGAGCCCCTCGTCTGGGCTCTCTGCTCCTCCAAGAGCCTGCTTCTCCCCCTTCCCTCTGCCTCTCCCCCTGCTTGTGCTCTCTCTCAAGTAAATAAGTAAAATCTTAAAAAAAAAAAAAAAAAAAGATCAAATCCCTAGTCTTCCAGAAAAGAATTTTAGCTTTAAACTTTCCCTCCCCAGAGCCCAGCCAACTGCTTTTCAAAGAAGTCCCTGCCCTTGGAGGTCCCCAACGGAATGGAATTTGCAAGACTGTCCCAAGAGTAGGGAATCGCTGAGCAGCAGGGGGCCTATGACTTCCTGGTCCAGGCCCCAAACCCAATTACCCTTGACTGCCAATGGGCCCCAGCTGGGCCCAGATCTGTTCTTACCCCCCAGCCCTGAGAGAGAAGAGATACCTCCCAGGCCCATCTTGCCACTGCCCCCAGGGCAGATGTTGAAGAATTGGCCTCCTTACCCTTAGGTCTCAGAAAGTTTCTCGGATTATTTGCTAGTATAGGCAGAAGAGTACAGTCTGATTATTCACTGCCGATTTTTACAAAGCTCCTAAGAGCACCAAGAAAAGGAAAGAGGATGAGAAAGCCCAAAGGAGCCTGTCTGCCTTCGACCTTCAGGGGTACCGAGGAATGAATGGATACAGACTGCTGGGGGAGTTTTTGCCTTTTCTCTGAAACCAGGAGCTCCTCAAAGCAAATTCGTGTCCTCTGAAGTGGAGGCCCATGGCATGGAGAGAGAGAAAAAATAAAATTCACAGTCTGAATGCGCTTCTCTTAAAAATATGGAAGATAATCGTACAATCAGACAAATAAAGCTTTTGAAGAGTATGAAGTTCTAGTCTAAAATTACATTTAATTATTGTTACATTTCAGACTTTGTAGGAAATAACAGTACAGAAGTGTGACTTTCCAATTAGCATGGAAAGTGTCTGTGAGGTAGGTGAGGGTTTTAACAAACCGTGGGGTTTTGAGCCTAAAATTACATGACATTATTTGCAACCACAAAATTAGGTTGATCAGTTATGGTTCGAACTCATCTGTTGGAGAGAAGGACTATTATCTTTTAGCTCCACCCGGTACAGATTTTCCACATCCCCTCCCCCTGCCTCTGCTGCTGCTTCTTTTTTTTTTTTAAAGCCACGCAAATCTGGAGCTTTCCTGTGTGTCTTGTCCCGACACTGGTGACGAGGCCCAACCAGGAATGCACGACATGAGGGAAGAGTCATTTTGCCTCATTATAGGACAACATCAGTGGCTCTTCTTCGGCACCCTAATTCATTTCTTATAGTTTTTCTTGTCACATCCACTTGCTTTATAGCTTACTAACTCGCAAGTTATAGTTGTAATTTATGGTCAAAATTGAGTGGTAGCAAATCAAGGAATATTTCCATTGATTAACCTAAATTGTCTAATCTCCTGTATGTTTTTAGAACTTGATTGGGTGGTATTTACTGATTGCCTTCATCTAATTTAAAAATCAATCAATGGCAACAATGAGTGCTGGGGGATAAATTGAGTCTAATGCAGCCTAACCGAGGCAAATATCCATCAGGCCTGTGCACAATCACATCTGTGGGCGGTTTTAATACATAAACCATAACGGCCCGGAGCTGGGCGTCCGGGGCAGAGGCTCTGAAAATCCCCACCGGCATCTCATGCCTCTTGCGTCGCCCGCTTAGGGTGATTGCCCTCTGCCAGCATGAACATATTTCACTACAATAAAGCTGTAGCAAAGGGGATAAAAAGGGGGTCTGATTGTGTCTCAAGGCTCGCAGATCCATCTTTGTCCCCCACGTCCTCTGAGGATATTAATGGAAATTAACATAACGCCAGCCTTTTCTTAACGGCCTGTGCTATCCTGGAGAGAAACATCCACGCACTTGTGAATCCATCCGTCCGACACTTGTGTGCCTGTTTTTGTTTTCATCATTAGTTTCTGGACATTGGCTACCGATCAGTGATGAAGCACGGTGTTTTGGTATGTTATATCGTTTATTTAGGACTTATGCATACCCTCAGAGGGTGTTAGCTCCATTGTACAGATGAGAAACTGAGGCTTGGGTGAATTTGGCAGCGGGTCCCAGATTGTGTGGCTAGGAAAGCTTGGTCTCTGGGCTGCACACCCCATCCAGGGGCTAAATGTAGGACATCCTGGAGATGGTGAAAGGGACCAAATCCATGACCTTGGACGAACTTGCATCAAATTGGGAGCCAAACATGCACACAATTCACAATAAGACAAAGCAGGAGGGAATGAGTGCTATCACTGAGCTACGAGTTATTATGGAGCTCAATGGAGGCATGGAGACTAAATTTTGACTTAAAGACCAAAGAGGGGATCCCTGGGTGGCACAGCGGTTTGGCGCCTGCCTTTGGCCCAGGGCGCGATCCTGGAGACCCGGGATCGAATCCCACGTCGGGCTCCTGATGCATGGAGCCTGCTTCTCCCTCTGCCTCTCTCTCTCTCTCTCTCTCTCTGTGTGTGTGTGTGTGACTATCATTAAAAAAAAAAAAAAACAATCATCCTAAAAAAATTAAAAAAAAAAAAAAAAAAAAAAAAAGACCAAAGAGTTAGAAATATCATATTATGGTTTTTGGACTATCTGGACACAGTTGGGCCCCCAGTGGAGAAAAAATGGTTTCTAGATCCCCAGCAAGCGAAGAGTAAATAAAATCTCTATGGGTATGATTTGTATTGATATGCAACACGGTAAGGCACCTACTCCTCTCAGAAACCATGCTTCCCTGCCATGCTCATCGGCCCTGAGCAATGCCTGGGGAGTTCTGGGTCAGACCTTTCTATCCATAAGCATCTTTAGTGCCAGGCCCTAGACTTCTAGAAGAAAATCCTCTGATTTTATCATAAACCTCAGAGGTGTTCTGAAGATGGGAGATTAGGAAGAGTCGAATGTGCCCTTTCCTTAAATGAGAAACACCACTTGGCATCACTGAAGGCTTTATAAATTAAGACAAAGAGATAAATATCCCCAAGTGTTGAATTTCACACAAAGTAAAGCTTTGCCCATACCTGGAGCTCATTCCAGGTAATTCCCATTTGCCTCAGAATTGGCATCAAGCTAACTTCCCAGGAAAATTCTCAGAAGCCCTTGAGGACCAGGGAAGCAATAAGCAGAATCTCAACTGGAAGAACTTGCTGCTTCCCGAGAAGCCCAAACCCGCAAAGCTGATTGTCAGATTTTCAGGCCCAAGGAAAACTGGACACCAATGGACAGCCCTGCAAACCAAGAGCTGTCCCGTGCTGCCATTCAAAGAGAATTGCTACTTGGCAGTTAAATGTCTTACCAAACTGGGGTGTCTGGGTGGCTCAGTGGGTTGGGCATCTAATTCTTGGTTTCAGCTCAGGTCATGATCTCAAGGTTGTGAGAACCTTGCACAGCCCGTGCAAGTCTGCTTGGAATTCTCTCTTTCTCCCTCTCCCACCACCCCCAAATAAATAAATAGATGATAGATAGATAGATAGATAGATAGATAGATAGATAGATAAATGAATGAGTAAATAAATAAATTCTTAACCAAAAAAACCATCTTACCAAACTTAGAGAATGGTTCAAGGTCTTTGGAATTTGTAGAACCCTCAGTGGCTCCCACCCTGTCCTATTGGACTATTCACATATCACAGAGCTTCTTCTCAAACAAAATATTGTAAGACTCTTATCATGGGGCACTACAGCTTAGGAGGGCAATGGGCCGTTCCACTTTGTCCCCTGAGATGCTTAATGCATCTTTCTTTTTTTCTTTTTAAAAAAAGATTATATTTGTGTATTTGAGAATGAGAGAGAGGGAGAGAGAGAGAGCATGCACAGGAGCATGAGTGAGGGAGGGGCTGAGGGAGAAGCAGACTCCCTGTTGAGCAGGGAACTCGACTCTGGGGCTCAATCCCAGGACACCAAGATCATGACCTGAGCCAAAACCAAAAGTTGTACTGACTGAACAACCCAGGCACCCCTACAGTAATACATCTTTTTGAATGAGTGAGTGATTGAACATTTCCCTATCACAAGGCTTTTTTTTTTTTCATAGCTCAGTAACAGTTGGCCAAGCTTTTCTTGATCCTTTCAGCGACAGGGAGCTGAGTATGTTCCTCATGTTCATGTTCCTCATACTTTCTCCAGGCTGCTCCTTCCTTCTCCAATATGTCCCTTGACTGAAACCTCTGGTTATGTACCATATCCCTCCTTCCATTTCTTCCCAAGGTAAGAAAACTCACATTTTAGCCAGTCAAGAATTAAACCTACATTTACCAGCCTTCCTTGCAGGTAGATATCCACGGGTGACTACTAACTTTTGGGATATAGGTGAGATTTTGCCGAACTATTTCTGTGAACTGTCTTTAAAAAAGAGTTGGGGTACACCTGAGTGGCACAGTTGGTTAAGCGTCTGTCTCTTTATTTCAGCTCAGGTCATTATCTCAGGGTCAGATCAGACTTTATCATTCTTTTACATAAAAGATAAAGTTTGATCGAGCCCCAAGTCAGGCTTCACGCTCAGCACAGAATCTGCTTAAGATTCTTTCTCCCTCTCCCTCTACCCCTCCCCACTGTGTGCGTGCATGCATGCTCTCCCTCTTGCTTTCTAACATAAATAAATCAGCTTGAAAAAAAAAGAGTTGATATGTTGTACAAAAAGCCTACATGTGAATGCTTGTAACAGCTTTACCGATAATCATTAAAAACTGGAAACAGCCAAGGTGTTCTCATGATGTGATGAAAATGATACTTTATGTCTGTGATCTTCCTCCCCAAGCCCCTAACCCTAGTTCAATCAGGACAAAAGCACCAGACAGATTCCAACTGAAGGACATTATGCTAAATACCCGACCAGTTGCTCTTCAAAATCATCAAGGTCATTAAAAAGAAGGAAAGTCTGAGGAATTTCTCAAACCCAAGAGGAGCCTAACAAGACATGACAACTACATATAAAGTGGTATCTTGGATGAGATCCTGGAACAGGAAAAGGGCATTATGTAAAAATGAAGGAAATCTTATAAAGTGTGGACTTTATTTGGTATTGTATGTACCAATGTTGGTTCATTCATTTTAACAAATGCACCACACTTACTCAAGATGTTAATAATGGGGAAAGTGGGTGTGAGTGCTATGAGAACTCTTTGTTCTATCTTTGCAATTTTCCTGTAGATCTAAAACTAATTTAAAATTTTAAAAATTTATTAATAAAAAAAGAGTTTGTATGCAGCTTTTTCTCTAATTTTGGCCCTTCCTCCATTTTACTTCTGTGGATCTGTGGGCTGTCATCTTGGAACATGAAGACAAGTCAGCTCCATGACCTTGGATGGTGGAGCCATGAGCTGGAAGGAAACCAGCTCCCTGAGTGCTCCATGCAGCTGAGCAGCACCACCAGGCCTAGATAGCCGACTTCCAGCTTTTACATAAAAGAAAGATAAAGTCTGATCTTGTGTAAGTCTTATTATTTTAGGTCTTTTCTTTCTCAGTCAAATCCAGTTCTAACTGATACTGCCCTTTGCTTATTTTTAATTGGGGATGCAGGTTCCATGGGTGCAGATCCAGGCTACTGTGTGGGGATGGGGGCTCCGCTCCCTGGCCTCTCCCCACTCGAGAAGCCCTCAAAGCCCTTTTGCATGAAGCATGGTGTAGAGACCATTGCTCTGTGGCATTGGTGTTATGACTCTTCAGTTTAATGGGACTCTATAGGTTGTAGTGTTTTCCCCATACAGATGCACAGGATTTGGGAGCTGAGGGACCCTCAGGGTTGGCTCCACCTGACCCCATTTTTGCAGCTGGAGAAACCAAGACCTCTAGAGAGGAGTGTGGGCCCAGAGTCTTGGAGCTGGAACCAGGAGCCCACTCTTATGCCTCCTAATATCATTATTTCCCCTGACCTAGTAGATGCTGGACTGGTTCTGGAAAGCCCCCAGAGCTCCTCAGAGATTGGGGGTTGGAGCAGATGGTGGAAGGGGGCATGGGCAGGGGATGGGCCCAGTGGGCAAGGCCTGGTTCTCCAGCCTTAACACTAGGCAGAGTGGCTGCTTTTGTCTATGTTACACTTTGGGTTTCTCAGATTTTCTTGATTCAAAGAGGGGTCTGATAATAAAAATTATAACATGTCAATAAAAAATGTACAACACTCACTGCGCTCGCCACCTCCTGTTGATGCTAAAAATAATAACTGGCAAGCATGTGTTATGCCACCAGCACTGTGCTAGACCCGCTCTCTGCATGATTTCAATAAATTCTCACCACCAACATGCAAGGTCGCTGCTAGCAACCTCGTTTTACACGGGGAGAAACTGAAGTTCAACGAGGTGAAGTAGCTCCCAGAGACAACTCCCAGATTGGCTGGCCTGACGTAAAGCCTGGGCTAACCGCTGAACCACGCCACCCTCCTGACCATGGGGAGCCGGGGTCCCCGCCAATAGCTGGCTGGCCGTGTGGTCCCCGCAGGGCCTTGGTGTCAGTGCCCTGTCAAGTCTCCACCTGCAACCAGAGGAGGGGACATCAGAAGGTCAGTACGGATTTCTGTAGCCCGGGACACTCCACCAGTTAGCAACCGACCTGCCACCAGCTCACAACGAAGCCTGGAGTCTGCCCTGGTGTCACTTCTTCTCTCCTGAACCAGCTCCAGTCCAGGCCACCAGGACCCCTGGGTGGTACCTACCTTCTGTCTCCCCCAGAGAGGCCTGGGAGAAGTGTCACTTCCCTGCTCTGTTTCAGTGTCACCATTAGGTGTGGACACTGTGTGTGTGTGGGGGGGGGTGTCCATTACAGGGACATCTGTCTATTTGTCATCAAGGGGCGCGCCCATCACTTACACAAATTCACCCCCAAGATGTCGGGGCGGGCATCGTTTTTTAAAAAATTGAAAGGAGGCCATTACCATCATTAGGCCCACCTGAGAGAGCCTCTCTCGGTGATGGAAGAGGCTTCTGCTCTCTGGCCTCCTCCGTGGCGGGTCATTAGTTAAAAGGGGAGCATGTGGGGGGTGGGGGGCCAGGTCCGACCATGGGGCTCCCTTTGGAGAAAGGAGCCAGAGACAAATGATTCGAGTCTGAATTCCATATACACCGGAGATTGCTTATCGATCCACATCAGAATATGCGGGCTGGCCCCAGGGACCGGCCGAGTATTTTCCCAGGGAGTTAATAACGTGGCAGCTGAGCTGTCTTGTCCAATTCACTGAAGCCAGGCCTCTAATCAGGACGGAGTTTCTTATTTTGAGAATTCTTGCCACTTGTGTGTGCTGCCTCCCTTCCACTCTGCTGGGCCCCTGTCAGTGATTGAAATGACAGCCCATGGATGGGGAGGCTAATCAAATTGTTTATTATCGACCTAAATCAATATGTATAGATTGTCGAAACATCACTGTCACACCGCCAAAAAGTCATACTAATAATTCCCTGGCTGCAGATGTAATCCAGCCACGATTTCTCCTACTTGAATTACATCTGAGTTTAGGGGAGCGAAAACAATTATAAGGGGGAGGAGGGCCAAGGAGGGGGGACGGGGCCCTCTGCTAGGAAGCATGTTTACACAACTCAATACAACTGCATTACGTATTAATGATGGAATGTCACTTTGCCCTGCTTAAATATGAGTCCTCAGCTGGGAAGAGAGTCGCAGGCACACATGGGGGAAGCAAGAGGGAATTGTTCTAAGATCTAAGATGTGGGGGGGGGGGGGGGCGGCGGTGAGGGCTGTGCTCGGTTCATCTGTTCTCATGTCCTGCAGGGATAGGTAGGGGTGGGGGTCAGCCCTGAGGCATCACGATAGTCCATGGACCAGGCTGAGGCCACTGAGAGGCAGCCCGGGTCCAAGGTCTCAGCTATTTACAGGGATCTACTGGCGGGTGTCACACCCATGAAGGTCCACATCACACCTTTCCCTCTGGATTCGGTAACCACGTTTGGCTTTGCTCCTTTCCAGGGGATAGGTTTTGTTTTGTTTTGTTTTGTTTTTTGTTTTTTAAGGTTTTATTTATTTATTCAGGAGAGACACAGAGAGATGCAGAGACACAGGCAGAGGGAGAAGCAGGTTCCCTGCGGGGAGTCTGATGCAGGACTCGATCCCAGGACCCCAGGATCACGCCCTGAGGCGAAGGCAGATGCTCCACTGCTGAGCCACCCAGGCATCCCTCCAGGGGATAGTTTAAGCAGGGGGGAAAGGAGCATCCTAGGGACTAAATACCAAAATAATATCAATTGAGCACCTTGAATGTGCTGGCATTCTAGAGTCAGGCATTAGAAGGAGGCTGGCACCCCTCTGGGTGGCGGAATCAGGAAAGGCACAGTCTTTGGACAGACACAAGCTCACATGTGCAAGGTTCAGCTTGATCAAAGTTGGGGGGTGGTCATGGCCCCTTCACCCCTGAGCCCTCACTCTGGGTATTGTGCCATTAGGACAACTGAGTGCAGGAGCCTGTCCTCACTGTTGCCCAGGCTTTCCCTGAATGAACTTATTTAATTCTCATAATAATCCCACTGGGGTGATGCTATTTATCCCCAGTTTCCAGATTGGGAAACTGAGGCACCATAAAGGTAGGTAATTCGCCCAAGGTTATGCTAGGGTTATGCTAGGAAGCAGCAGAGCTGGGATTTGAATTCTGGCTATTTGCTGGCACATTCTAGTCTCTTAACCAGGACGTGCTGGGTGAGGGCTGGCTGTGGGTGAACTTGCTCAGGAGGCAGCTTTGGGGGTCTACTCCAGCCAGCTCAGCCCTTGACTCTACCTCTACCAGCCCGCTCCCTGCCCCAGGCAGGTGCTGAGACTCTCCCCGGGGGGCTAGCTATGGCTTCAGACCAGTTCTGGAAGCTCCCATTTTCTCCTCCATGACATGGAAAGAATTGGCCTGACAGGCTGCCTCCTGGGGCTGTGGGGACAGTCGAAGGAGGTGACAGGAGTGGGCTTTGCAAGCCAGAGTCGGCAGGGCAGAGGGAGGACTGGGCCCTCCTTAGAATCCTGGGCCCGCTCCTGTTCTCCGAGGAAGAATGAGCCTTGCTGCTCCTGCAGGCCAAGAGGGCCAGCTCCTGGCTGCCTCTGCCGCCCCCGCCACAGGTCCCCGGAGGCCCAGTGCTTTCCACACGGGGGTCTGGATGCTCCCAGAACAGCCAGCACCCACACCTGTGGGAGGGGGCATCATAAACTCCGGTGACCCTTCTGGAGCATGCCCTCTGCCTCCCGGCCCATGTGACACATCCCTGGCAGCCACCCTAGCCAGGGTCCTGGATATCACAGCACAGAGAACGACCTTCCCCCCCGCCCCCAGGGCCAAATACAGCTGGTCTATTCCTGTCTACTCCTGCCTTCCTAGAATCTGGACATGATGTCCAAATTACATCTTTGTCCCCTGGGAGTGACTTCTAGTTGAGCACGCTTTAATTGGCGGGCAGGAGTGTGGAGGTGGCCTGTTGCAGGGAGAACCCAGCCAAGGGGCACCCATCTCACTGTGAGCAGCTGGGACAGCGCCCATCCCCTTTCCTGCCTTGGCTCCCACATGCAGCTGGAAGGCCGCAGCAGACGGGCCACGATCCCCAGCCGAAGCTCGCTGGCACGTCTTGGGGGTCGCCCAGGCTTGTCACCTACAGCTGGCTGGGGTGGTGGGGTGTCTCAAGTTTGTATTCGGTGGCAGGGAGAACACACAGGAGGATTTCCACAGGTCCTTCTGGTTCCCTTGACAAAACTCAGCGACTACACGGCCTGCTCGGAGCCTTAAGAAGCAACCTGCTCTTGGCTTCCCCGAGCCTGGCTTGAACAGATGCCATTCGCTGCGAACCAACTGTTGAGAATCCCGTGTGCTTTTTAATGAAACGTGGAAAACCACCTCTCGCGCTTTGCTCTCTGCGGAGCCGAAAGAAGGGAACACTCACACACCAGAAAGCTCACTTCCCTTTGCAATTCCCTAGCCTTTAGGGTTCAAGCGGGTTCTAAACTTGGCAAACACATTTCCCCTGTCCCTAGAGGGAAAAAAAATAAAAACCCACCAGCAAAAATACATTACACTGGGCATTATATTTCTGTGACGGAAATAACTCATTTTCATGACACACTATAATAATAGCAAATTATGGCACACAATGAATCCATTCTCATTAAAGTCTGTATGGAGAAAAGCAAAGAATACAAAATGTATACAATTGTTTAAAGGAAAAATGCCATGTAATATAAAAGATACTCTAATCGCTATTTCTAATTACAAAGAAGAGAAAATCACTAAAAATTTTTTACAGCATCTAATTACCAAAAAAAAAATAATAAAATAAAAGGCAGACCCACAAAATAACTCTCCATAAAATTAATAATGAAGGAGAACTTCAAATGACTGTAGTTTCTCTCAAAATTGCTCTCCTTCCACTCAAAAGATGTAAAGGGGACAGTTGGCAAGGCTGTGCGTGACACTGGCTTTCAAGTGATTCTTTGTACGGGGTTAGTGGTGGGCACCTCTTCATGTGTCAAGTGGCTTCGTGGTGACACATTGATCGCTCATCCCATCTTCAGGCAGCTCAGCTTTCCAGAGTGGTTATCCTCCTATACCCTTGAGGAAACTGAGGCTCTGAGAGATTAGGCCAACATCTAGAGCGACTGTACGCTGTGGGTCAGCCCACATGGTCAGCCCATGACCCTGCAGTGGATACCGATTGCCCCCATCATCCTCATCAACACCATCACTTTTCATCAGTTGGGACAGAACGTTCGATGATCATCCAATCGCAGTCCATAGCCAAGAAGGCTGGGAGTCAGGACTCGAACCTGGGATCTTGGGTTTCAAGTTCAGAGTTCAGTTCATCTGGGTTTCAGTTCATCTGTCGTATGCAACAGATGTGGTCACCAAAGAACTCCCTCCTGGAAAAAATACTGCCTCCTTCCTTGAGCGAGCCTCTCTGTCTGACACCGTGGAGCCAAAGGAAGAGACCCCAATGGTCCCTTTTATTTTTCGTAACCGACTCCCCGGTGGCAGGATGGGCAGGGGATCAAAACACAACAAGGCCTGGGGCAGGGAGACCGTCGAGGAGGCCACTGTGCTCCTCCCGTTCCTCTGGGTGCCAGAGGAAGGCAGCCAGGACCAGGAAGAAGCCTGTTGCACCTGCTGGGCCCTCACCTCCTCCCTGTCTCCGCTCCGACGTCAGCCCGGCCAGAGACCTCTGCAGCCGCACCAGTTGAAGCAGCCGGCGGCTCTCTCGGCCTCTTGCTTTACTTTATCCTTTTCCTGAGATGATTTTCAAAGGGATGATTGTTTTTCAAAGCTATCGTCGCCTCCTGAAACTATATTTTGAAAATATCAATCAGTCTTTGCCTCCGCTACTAGCCTGTGAGCTCCTGCACACGGGGGCCTTTACCTAGACCTGGTGTTCAGAGGTGCTGATCCAACGGGTCGTGTGGATTCCACCGAGTTTCCCATTTATCCTCCGGTGCCTCCGGGGTCCTAACAAAAGCTAGCAGTTGTGGTGGTGTCCTTGCGTGTCAGGCAGGCCGTGCTCTCTTAATCCTCACAACAACCTTATTGACGTCCCATTTCGTAGACGAGAAAGCCAAGGCACAGAGAGGTCGAGAAACGTGTCCGGGGTCACAGAGTTGGCAGTAAGTGGAAGAGTCTGGATTTGGGCCAAGCCAGGCGGGCCTGCGTGTGCCTCACTCCTCACCACCACCGGCTGTGCACCCCAGAACCCTGAGGGGCGTGGCTCAATATGTCAGAGCAGCACGAGGTCCCCACACTGCCTCCCTCTCAAAAGAGACACAGCAAAGCAAAGCAAAACAAAACACATGTGGCATTTGCCTTTGCTCTTTTGCTTCCATCTGGTTGGCCTGTGGAGGATCTCCCTAGAAGAGTCCCCTAGGGCATTTCCCAAGTTCTGATGGTAGGGGTGGGTGTTGGGGAAGGGAGTGTGACAGCCTCAGCCTTGGGTGCGGTTTTACGGCCACCCTGACAGGCCTTGCCCCGTGTCTCTTGCTCCTTTCTGGTCATTTCCCTCCTCAGCCTTTCTTTCCCCATCTCCAGACTCAGAATCCCGGACTGATGGACCTGAAGCTTGCCTCCAGCAGGATTCCTCTGGCACCAAGAGGAAATTAAAGGCAACTTGTAGCCAGAAAGTTTGTGGTTGGGTACTGTATCTTATTTTGGGGGTTCTGTATCTCATTTTCGCTGACAAGCCCAAGTTGATGTTCATCTAATGGTGCAACAAGGCTATCGGATGAGCTCAACTTGGCCACGATCTTGTCTACCTTGTTCTGCCTCTGCTTCTGGGTTCGTCCTTTCTAGACTGTATACTCCCTGTGAGCAGGGGAAGGGTCTTTCCTATCTAAGTCCCCCAGGGTGCCCCATGTTAAAAGTAAATTGCAGGACGCCTGGGTGGCTCAGTTGGGTGAAGCATCTGCTTTCAGCTCAGGTCAAGACCCCAAGGTCCTGGGATCAAGCCCCACGTCAGGCTCTCTACTCAGTGGGGAGCCTGCTTCTCCCTCTCCCTCTGCCTGCCGCTCAGCCTGCTTGTGCTCTCTCTCTTTCTCTCTGTCATTTTCTGTCAAATAAATAAATAAATAAATAAATAAATAAATAAATAAATAAAATCTATTAAAAAAAAAAAGCAAGTTGCATTTCCTCTCTGATTTGGCATTCATTATGTACAGCCTGAGAACTAGCTCCTCTGGCCAAGCCCCCCTCCCTGGTCCTGAAGAAGGTTGCGTCTCTGGGAAGCCCCCGTCTTACCCCACTGCTGCTTCCCCCCAACCCTCCCCACCATGTGATGACCTCACCTCCCTTCACCAACCTGACGGTTTCTGCAAGATGATACTGCTCCTCGTTCACTGCCTGGTGACAAAATATTGTTTTACAGTGATAGGCATCTCGTAAGACAATATTTGGAAAGTTATTATCTCAATGTCTCTGGTTGAGGACATGGAATGATACCACCCAAAGCCAGATCTGCTCTGTTTGCAGCCAGCAACTGGGGCGGCTGGGGACAGGACACATGGAGCATCTGGGGGCTGTCTTCCGGTGATCTGCCATTGATTGGTCCCTACATGGCTGATAAGGTCTGATCAGAATCTGAAGGGGAAGCCATGGCACTTAGCAATGAGGGGTGTGGGGATCCAGGGAGGGGGGTGAATTTGAGTTGGGGAAGCATGGGTAAGGAGATCCCCAGTGATTAATGAATTTCTTCAGAAGGTGGTCAGTGTTTACATGGCCTGCCCCTAGGATGGGGAAGACATATCTTTCAATGACCAAAACCATGGCTTTTTTGGGGGGGGGGCGGTAGGGGCGTTATTTTTGTTTTTGTTTTTAGTCCAAAGCCTACAACTTATTTGGGCTCAAACTCCAGACATCCAACAGTGGAAGTCTGAGACCTTTCCTTGTCACCTCACCCTGCCCCCCAAGCAAGAGCAGGGTGTCATCATTTGTGACTCACCTCGGTTGTCCACCGACAGCTGGCTCTGTCTTCTGAATCACAGAGCTCATAGAGTCCAGAGCAGGTTTCTCAGGATCTGTCCTACTGACATTTGGGATGGATAATTCCTCATTGTGGGGGGCCGTCCTGTGCACGCTGGGGCATCTAAGCAGCATCCCTGGCCTCTACTCACTAGAGGCGCATGGTATGTTCCCTCCTCCCCTCCTTGGAACAACCAAAAATGTCTCCAGACATTGTCAAATGTGTCCTGGAGCAGGGCACAAAAGCACCACCAGTTAAGAGCAATTGCTCTAGAGTGACAAAGCATCTTCGCTCCCACTGACCCCTCTGAACAGTGGAAAAGATCCAGCAGCTATCTTAAATATGAACCAGCTTCTTTTTTTAAAACAGCATTCACTGAGGTCAGAGAGGTCGGATGAGCTTCTCTAGGCCAAAGAGGAGCTGAGTGGAGAAGCCAAGCCACAGGCCCAGCTGCTGTTTGGCATGACTCCCACTCCTCTTTAGCAACGGCCCTCCCAAACTGTCTGGCCAGCTCGGCTTCGGTTCACCTGCTCTCGTGCTCCATCTCCTCACAGATGTCCACCCTGCCAGCTTTGCCTGTTTGACACAAGGCCATCATGAAGCCATAAGCAGGAAGCAGGGGTGTATCAACCCAGGCACTTTCTGGAGCCTCCTGCTGGCCTTCAGGTGCTGAGGATTCATTAGCTGATTCCTCCAGAGCTTGATTCCTCCAGAGCCTGGGTCTTTATGCTCAGGGGCACTGGTTAGTCAACCGAGAAATAGAACAGAAAATAAAAATATGTCTTCCGTTCTTAGGAATATTTGTTGTAACCGAGAACGTCCTGTAACCTGAATTGTCCAAATGAGAGAACTAGAAGATGACATCCTTGGCTATCACCTGTGTTCTGTTGTCTCTGGCTTCCTTCCGAGGATGCAGATCCTCAGGCCTCGGCAAAGCCCCACTCACCCAGGTGTTTCTGGTAGTCCGCAGACGGAGTCGACTCCACCTGGGCTCACGAATGAACCTGTCCTTCCCACCTGGCACCACTAACCTGTCTGCCACACCATGGCCAACTCCTCACTGTGTCCTTGATCATCATCCCAGGGGCCATGGAGAAGAGGGGGAGTCGTCTAAAGTGAGTTGGAGGTTGAC
Organism: Canis lupus dingo; assembly: GCF_003254725.2. Classification (NCBI taxonomy): domain Eukaryota; kingdom Metazoa; phylum Chordata; class Mammalia; order Carnivora; family Canidae; genus Canis; species Canis lupus. Next base: position 62,931,337 of record NC_064244.1, on the reverse strand, counting down.
TTGGGTATGAATGAATGTTCAAAGGAGTGATTTCCAAAGTGGGTCCACGGAAACCCTCGGAGCTCCCAGAGGCGCCCCAGTGGTTACCATTCAGACCCAGAGTATAGAGAGGGTGGGGAAGGAATGAGCCCCCATCTCTGCCTCTGCAGCAACCAATGCTCTGTTCTTTATCCACAGTGCATGCTGGGTTCCACCAGACGGACCACCCAGATCCAGAATTCTGCTGCTTCGAGAAAGGTTGAAAGCCACCGTCCTAAATGATCAGATGCGAATATAAGCATTTGAATTTTTTTAAAAAATGATAAGCTACTGGTCAGCTGCAGGAGGCTCTGAGTCTCAGGGAGTCCTGCAGTTCATTAAGTCTTAACTCTTCAGAGGACAAGTTGCTTTAGTCAGAAAAACCTGGGTTTGAACGCCATGAACTTCCTCTTCCCCCAGGCAGCATGAAGAAACCCTACAGGGGTAGAATCCCTACAGGTGTTTCAGGATTGCTTTTCCTCTTCTTCTTTTTTCCTCTTCCTTTCCTCCCTCTCCATCTTTCCTCCCTTCCCTCTCTCCTCCCTCTCCTTTTCCTTCCTTCCTTCCCTCCCTTTCCTTCCTTCCCTCCCTTTCCTTCCTTCCTTCCTTCCTTCCTTCCTTCCTTCCTTCCTTCCTTCCTTCCTTCCTTCCTTCCTTCCCTCTCCTTCCTTCCTTCCTTCCTTCCTTCCTTCCTTCCTTCCTTCCTTCCTTCCTTCCTTCCTTCCTTCCTTCCTTCCTTTCTTCTTCTTCCCTTTCCTTCCTTCCTTCCCTCCCTTTCCTTCCTTCCCTCCTTCCTTCTTTCCCTTTTTCTTTTTGAGCAAGTTTGCTCTCTGGGTGGGTTTCCCTGCTTGCTCTCTCACAGCCTAATTATTACATGAAAAAAAAAAAACTCAAAACCCAGCGCCTTGCACCTGAGACAGAGGCTCTCTGACTCGGGTAACTAGGAATTCTCAATGGCAGTCACCGAGCAATTACACACTACGGGTTCTACTATATCCTCCAGTCTATTCTTTGACAAAACACGGCCCTATTATTAGTCAGGCAATAATCAAATGCCTAAAATAGGCTTATAAAAGATCTCTGAACTGCAGGAATGGGTTGTTACCGGGAGTTATGACTACAGTTTGGGAGCAGGTTTCCAGAAAAATATGCTACGGCGCACATGTGTTCTCTTTTTGCCAGGGAGACGCTGCCTAGTGTAGAAAAGGAAAGAGTGGGGCGGGGAGCAGGGGTGGGAAACCACAGATCTATCAAGTCGGGGTTCTTAACTCACAGCAAAGCTTTTGGGACCTAACACATTCTCCAGGGTCTTTTGTGTGGCAAGGCAATTTGTTGGAGGCTGGTTGAACTCCGTGGCTCAGGAAACCACCTGAAGGAGTCAGAAATTCTGCTCTATCACACACTTTTAGACCTGCCGACGGACCATGGGTTCAGTCTTCTTTCTGGCCTGTTCCAGGGGCATCTGGATGAACGACAGGGTATCCCAAGCCACAGTCATTTGTGTGTGTGTGTGTGTGCGTGTGTCTGACAGTCTCACAATTTTCTTTATGTTCACACACCTACTCTATTATATCACAGACTTGTCACTTTCCCTTAAAGAGACTTGTTCCAAACAATAAATAAAGCTTTTAATTCATTTATTGGAGTGGACAATTTTGTGACATCACAGTAAATGGAAAATCTGTCTCTTTCCTCTCGGTTTTTTTCAACAACAGTCACAAAACTTGATTATCATGTTTCTAATGTTTAAAGCTTGGCCAAGACTTCAACTTTTTCTAAGTTCTGCACTGACCAGACAAGATATGGCTGGGCTCAGTTTGCAGATGGTCGTGGGTCTGGGTCCAGTGCATGGTGGCTCCCACGGCAGGGCCTGGGCTGGCTCTCAGCACCATGGGGGGCTCCATAGGGTGGGAGAAGGTAGGCGGGGCTGCACCAGGCTGGCAGGGATGCCATCTGCTCCAGGGAAGCCCTAGCCTTTCTTCCCAGGCCAAGCCCAGAAGGGGAACAGAGCTGTGGACTGAGTTTCCCACCCTGGTCTGATTTGGGACCCCAAAAATTCAATGTTTGCTCTAAATCTTCCAGTGTGGCCCCTGTCACTTCTGCTTGGAGCCAGGGAGGCAGGAAGCCAGTGTCACTCCTGAAAGTCCTGGGATTCTGCTGAAGGGCATGGTGGGATGCCAGCACCTAGGGGCTGCCAGGGGATCATTTCTAGCTGAAAAAATCTGTATCTCTCCTCCTTCAGCTGCTCCAAGACCCTCTGCACCGGCTTCTCTCCTCAGAGATGCAGACACTGGAGGTCATAGATTTGGGCTACTGCAGATGACTTGGGTTTGCAAAGATTCTGTGGCCAAATCTGTACAATGAGCCTTTCAACAGAACGTTGCAAAACCGATGACATGGAGAAAGGCAAAGCAGGCTGGAGGAACAGCCCTGCTTGTATCCCATTCCTCCAACCATCCAGAGATGTTTCCTGTGCATGAAAAGGCTCGTCCTCAGGGCTCTGTAAGGTCTCTCCTGGTTTTAACACCCTAGGATTCTGTTACTCAGATGTCCCTTGAGCTGCAAGAGGCTGAAGTGCCCCAGGGTGGAGGAGGGTGATGTGATGGAGTTCCTGCCTCCCCACTCCAGCTATGGCCGAGCAAGCATAGCCTCTTGGGAGTATGTGGAGGGCTCTTTGCCCCAGCTTGGGTTCAGAGGCTTGGTGCCAGGGAGGGAGAGGCCAGACAGGCCCACTAAAACAAAGCCACAGATGGAAACAGGGCAGCCAGCAATTGAAAGTAGGGGTTTTGGAGTTAGGTGGCTGCATTGGATTCCAGTGGTGCTCTTACTAGAGTCCATGACGTTGGACAAGTGATCGAACTGTTCTCTATTCCAGTTTTTCTTTCTTTCTTCCTTCCTTCCTTCCTTCCTTCCTTCCTTCCTTCCTTCCTTCCTTCCTTTCTTTCTTTCTTTCTTTCTTTTTACTTTCAAGATTTTTATTTATTTACTTATTAATGAGAGACACACAGAGAGAGGCAGAGTCATAGGCAGAGGTAGAAGCAGGCTCTATGCGGGGACCCCGATGTGAGACTCGATCTCCGTACTCCGGGATCACTCCCTGAGCCGAAGGCAGATGCTCAACTGCTGATCCACCCAGGTGCCCCTCTATTCCAGTTTTCTGTCCCGAAAATGGGGAATAATGAAGTACCTACCTCCTAGGAATGGTACAAACCAATCCCAGGCACATAGTAAGCCCTTAATAAATAGTGGCTGCGACTATGAAAACCCATTCAGCCAAGCAGCTTTGGAAGACTGATTTGACTGCATTTATAAAGTTACCAACTTAGCTTTGACTTGGCTAGTAACTTCCCTGGAGCCAAGAGTCTGTCCTAAGAAAAATCATAGTAACCCTGAAAAATGCTTTATCTACAACGATGTTCATCAGATCATCCTTTACGATAACGAAAAGCTGAAATAATGGAAATGTCTGACAATATGGCTGTGTTTATCATTAAGAGTGATAATGTATCCCTCATTTATCCAATGCCTTATGCTACAGACACTAAATACACATGATCTCATTCAATCGTCCTAACACTGCTACTCTCCCCATTTAAAAGATGAGGAGGCTGAGGACAGAGGGGGAAGTCCCCAGTTGGAGGTCACAGTGGGGTTTATGACAACCGAGTCACAAAGCACAGATGAGCTCATGGTGGCTTTTAAAGGTGGAGGAAGCTGGGGCATAGTTATCCACCCTGAACTCATGCCCTCTCCCCAGGGGCACCTTCCACCACTACAATGGAAAGCAGCATGCAGGACATGACCAAACTTGGTCAGAGCTGAGCTTGGGAGGAGGAAGCCAAATGTTGGCATTTGTTTGGTGTATTTACCCTTCCATCAACCGATGGTTCAAATGAACAGATCTCAACCAAGATCCTGAAGACAGAGGTGTTAATGGGGTTAAAGAAGGTGTCAAGGGACATACTGAGCTCCCATACCCCAGAAATTTGTCCTTAGAGCTAAAGAAGAGGAGAGAAAGTCATGTTTCTGGAGCCCCATAAGATCTAGAATTGGAGGAGGCACCAACCTGGCTGGAGTTATCATGATGGGATTTAACTCCAGCAGAGATGTAGAAATAAAGCATGGAGGGACTGGGCAAGAAATACCTCAACTTCTCTCTCTTCCTGCCTTCTGATGTCCTGATGATGCTTCCAGTTGGCTGAACCTAACCAGAAGCCAGAGGGCAGGGGAGTCTGGAGAATACAATCCATAAGGATTAGCCTCCCAGGCAGTGAGCAGAGCAGAGAACATGTCTGGAAGGAGAGCAAACAGAATTGCCCGCACTGGATAACATCAGAGCTGCCTTTCTGGAGAACAGATCAAATAACCAGGGGTCCTAGGAAGGTTATAAGCATAAACGTGAAGGATTGGTATTGAGCTTATAAAATGGAATTATATCATCTTTGATTTCTTTCCATTCAACCAGTGCAGTGCCTCTTCTGTGCAGATGTGCTCATGGGAATTGCAAACTGGTGGAAGGGAAGAAGGGGCAGGTCAATCGGTTGGAGATGGGACGGTGATTAGCAGACTGGATTCTAGCTGTAACTCACTGTGGGCCCCTGAAAAATCATCCCTTCCCTCTGAACTTTAGTTTTCTCATCTATAAAATGAAGAGAAGATTCCCTGTCAAGCTTCCCTCTAAGATGAAATGGGGATAAATGAACAGGTGAGTAAACAGGTGCTTTGGAAAGTTAAAATTCAACTTGTCATTGCAAGGATGATAAGAATCCCTGTTTCATCTAGGACTTCATGATGACCATGAAGGTGAAAGCTCCCCTTAGCATCATTGGCCTCATTTAGCTCCAAGATTCTTCTTGGGCTCTTCCTCAAACTTCTCTCCTACAGACGGAAGATGAGTAATCTCATTGCCCTTGGGGTAACTAGAAGATTTTGGTTGATTTCACCTTATGATCCACATGTGTGAACAGTGACAACAGCCTCCTTGTTTTTTCATTTAAAAACGTGGGCTAGGCGGACGCCTGGGTTGCTCAGTGGTTGAGCATCTGCTATTGGCTCAGGTCGTGATCCCGCGGCCCTGGGATTGAGTCCTGCATCGGGCTCCACACAGGGAGCCTGCTTCTCCCTCTGCCTACGTCTCTGCCTCTCTCTGTGTGTCTCTTATGAATAAATAAATAAAATCTTTTAAAAAAAATTTTTAATTAAAACTTGGACTAGGCAAAGGTGGGGGTGGATTGCATGGCCTCAAATCCTTCCAGATTTTTCCATTTTGGAATTTCGGGCTTCTATAAATGTGGAACATTATCTATCTTTCTATCCAATCATCTAAATACCATTCACCCACTCTTTAATCCATTTCTCATTCATCTGTTCATTATCCATCCATTTATCCTTTATCCATCCATTGATCCATTGATCCATCCATCAATCTGTCGATCCATCCCTCCATCCATACATTTATCCATGTAAGCACCAATATGTACCTACATCTGCTCAGTCCTGTGCCAGGCTCCATGACTAGAGCACAGAGTCTTGCCCTCAGAAAGCTTCTCGTCTAGCAGCGGAGGTATGGAAATCTCATCGAGAAAAGCAGCTAGAAAGCAGTATGAAGATAACTGAGTACTAAGTGGTCCAGACAGGAAAGGTTTAAACAAGATTAATCACTACGGACTGCCAGGGAAGAGGTGGGCTTCCCAGGGAACTCGGATTCGGCCAGAGCTTTGGAGAAGAGAAGTTTCAACTTGACCCTGAGCTCCCGAAGCCAGGTACTCTGCATGCACCGTAGTTCCCCATTCGAGGCCAGGCCTGAGGATACTCCGAGCAATCTTTGTGGAGAGCCTGTTCCTGGATCAGACTTCGTGCTCTCTCTAGCAAGGAATTCTGCTCAAATCTTTTCTTAGGCTGGAACTCCGGCCCCAACGCAGCCAACATCTTTTAAGCTCTCTTTGGAAACAAAGGGTGGGAGATGGGGGCTAGAAGGTGCAGAGCAAGAATCCGGATCATGCTGCTTCATCATTAGTGCTCACAAAATAATAATTGCTCCTTGAAAAGTGCCAACCTGGAGGCACTCTCACAGAGGAGCCCCACACGTTGAGGGCCGACCCCCTCTCTGCCTGGCAAGTGTGCTTTCTGCTTTCCTGGCTGGGCCATAAATAACCCGGCCACCTCTAATTTGGCCTCCAATACCCTGACCAGCCGTGATTTATTCACAGACCAAAACAGGCATCTCTAATTTGCTAACCAATCGCTGCAATTCTGGCCTCGCCAACCAATAATCCTGCCATCTCTAATTTGCCAATAAATAATTCTGCAGCCTCAAATTTACTAACCAATAATGTGACCAATTTGCTGACCAATGGTTGTGTCAAGGCATAATGGCGCCCCGAGCAGATGGTAATTTGCTAAGCAATATTCGGACCTTTCCCCCTTCAGCAATAAAGAACCTTCGCGATCTTTGAATTCCAGATACATTACTTTGCTCAGAAGGATGCTGCAGGCTGCTGGGTTGCAAAGGGCCCCTCCCCAAAGCTTGTACTTACCTATATATTCTCTCCTGAGCTCCTGGAATCCTAGTTAGTACTTCAGAATGTGAGAGACACCCCCCAGCTTGCACATTGTACAGATGGAGACATGGAGACGCAGGGTGAGGCAGTGACTCATCCAAGGTCACACGGCAAGGTAGTCGCAGACCTGAGAGTGGGACACAGGTCTCCGGGCTGCCAATCTTGTGCCCAAGCTACACCATCCTGGTAGGTTGACTTCCTTCCTCAGAGTGTTTGTGCCAAGGAGCAGGTTAGCTCTGGCTGGGCTGGCTGCCAAGGGAACTTGGTTTGGCCTCAGCGAAGTCCCTCTGGTGACCCTACTACCTAGGGGGTCTAAGAGCTAGACAGAAAAAAAGGATGTGCTGTGTCACACAGAGGACTTGGCCCAGTTTCAGCCCCCAGGAAATGCTGGCTTTCAGCAGAAACCAAGAGCCAGATCCCACATTCTGTAAAGGAGCTGGCACCCACATTTCCCAGAATGAGTAAGAATTAGAGTTCAGCAGAGTAGAGCAGGGACTCTCCCTGTAGCGCAGCCCAGGGACCCAGGCATGTGGCCCTATGGAATGTGGGAGAAGCACAAAAAGATCTAGCTACATCTGGGGCTGAGGGGGTCACTTTGAGGAGCGTCTATGTCACGCTGGTCCCACATTGGATGGGTCTAAGCTGGACCTTCCCATATCTTTGGGCAATTAGGAAAGATAACATTTAATTTGACTACCTCTGTTCTTTCATCAGAAAAAGGTTTATTTGGCTTATTTTTATGCTTATGGCTTTTTTTCAGAAACGAAAGCAAATTCAAACCAGAGTACTTTGAGAATTCAAGGAAGAACACCTAGGGATGCCAGAACATGCCTGAGGCCACCCCTTGCAAGTCATCAACCAGCCTCGTGTGATTTCGTATTGAGAGGGCAGCGGGCAAAGGAGGTGGCTGGGATTGATCTCCATTGGGAGAGTAAAGCTTCTCTCTTGAGGGGGAGTTCCAGTGCCCCCAGGATGAAGTCCTTCTTCAATATTTCACCAAACGTGGGCCACTGAGGGGAATGAACCCAGGTGGAAGCAAGAGATGAAGAAAAAGTGGTAGAGACGGAAAAAAGAATGAGGCTCAGGGTCACACAGAATCTCCTGGCGATGCAGGACCATCTTACAACTGATTGCATTTCTCTTTCTTGGTAATGGGGACCACCCTCCTCCATTTCCTCAAACACCAGAGCAAAAGAAAATGGACAGTCTGGAAGCAACGAGGCTCTGGTTAGACTTAAGGGAGAGCTGAGGGTAAATCAGTAAATTCTGTATATTTTAATCTTTTTTAAAAAAAGATTTTATTTATTTATTCATGAGAGACAGAGAGAGAGAGAGAGGCAGAGACACAGGCAGAGGGAGAAGCAGGCCCCATGCAGGAAGCCCGACGTGGGACTCGATACCGGGTCTCCAGGATCATGCCCTTGGCCCAAGGCAGGCGCTAAACTGCTGAGCCATCCAAGGATCCCCCAATTCCGTATATTTTAGAGATGATGACACAGTAAGTTATATTCATTGCATTAATTCAATTCCCATCTTTCTGGGGGTGAACTTTGAAAGCCAAAGAGCCAATTTGGGTTTTGTCCTGGTCTAGCGACAGATCTCAGCCCAGGTATCACCTCTTCTGGGCAGAGTGAGTGGGATGGCTACTCCCATTTCTCCTGATTCTGGCATTTATTCCCCTTCAAAGCTTCCGTTGGCTCATTGATTCCTTCCCCAATGCAGTGGGAGCCCCAAGGCCAGGACCTGTGACCTGTTCACTGCCTTGTCCATTGTTGCCTCTCCAGGACCCAATACATGTGGCTCCCAGGGTCAGAGCATTTGCTGAATGGTTGGATGGTGAATGATCTCTGTCAAGCTTGGAATCTCAATTTAGGAAATTCTCTAACCAGAGGTCCTCCCCAAAGCCTGACACAAAGGCTTTTGTTTGAGAAGTTTATTAAGAGAAGATGCAAAGATGCAGGCACGTGGGACAGAGATGAGAAACAGGTCGGAAGGCCAGTGCAAGGATGCTGTATGGTGTTGGCCACTAATAGAGATGACTGAACTTGATCTCTCGGGACCTTTAGGGGAGCCATAGGACATACATAGTAGAACTGCTACCTGGATGAAGAGAAGCGGGAAGCAATGATCATCAGTTTCCATCCCCTATGGTCAAGGGGGGATGGAACATTCACTTCCAGGTTGTACACGTATGAATACTGGCATCCCATGAGGAAGTGTTAGAGGAACATTGATAGGAAGTGAGACCCACACACATGGAGGTGTGTGAGGCTGTGAAACTTTGTAACTTGCATGGAACTGGTTGCTGCGGTAGTGGCTAGCGTGGGAGGTGAGGCTGAGAGGTTTTGAAGTGTCACACAAGAGGTGTCTGATACACAGATAGTCCCCCTTTTAAAAAAGATTAATTAATTTATTTTAGAGAGAGAGAGACAGAGAGAGCATGCACGCAGGGGGGTGAGGAGGGGCAGAGACAGAGGGAGAGAGAATCCCAAGCAGACTCTGAGTTGAGCACAGAGCCTGATGCCAGGCTTCAATTTCATGACCCATGAGATGGCCTGAACTGAAATCAAGAGTTGGAAGCTCAACCGACCGAGCCACCCGAGTGCCCCCAGATATTCCCTTTTCTAACAAAGGAGTAGATGGAGAGCACCCTCAGATCCAGAAAAGATGGTGGAAATGGCCTGCCAACAGCTTCCTGGAGGGCCGGGCTCTGGGTGTGGGGCGCAGGGAGCTCCCCTGTGTGCAGGATAGGCGGTAACCATGTTTCCCTTCTGGCAGGTATGAGGATCGCAGCTGGAGCCACCATCCCTGCAGATCCCACCTCACCCTCACTTCTCAGGAACACAACCTGCCCTATGAGTCTCCCCCTTCCCACCTCTCCACTTCTGGCCCATGGCCGTCAGCCACTGGGTCCTTGTTATGAGCCTGCATTCCAACCTGCTTACTCCAACCCCACTCAGGGAAACCGACTGGAGAAATAGAGGGGTTCAGGGTCCTGAGTGTGTGCAGAGTCAGAGTCATTTGCTCATTCGCCTACCTGTGTTGCCTGTTGGCTCAGACAGTGGAAAGCAAGATGCTCGCTGGTACCTCTGTCCCATGGGGCTGTCTTGCTACCCCCCACCTCCACTCAGCATGACTCCCTTGCCACACTCTAGTCTTAGTTAGTGGTTCTCAGAGTGCTAGACTGGCAGCATCAACATCACAGGGCAATGTGGTAGAAAATTCTCAGACTCTGGGGGCGGGGCCAAGCAATCTTGACCTTGACAATCTCCTCAGGTGATTCTGAAGCGAGCCAAAATTTGCACACCGCCGGCCTAAATGAATGGTGTCCTGGGGTTATTGCTCAGTGTACCCATTCATGGCAGTCCTTGTCTTTGCCCCCCGGGGTACAGTGGAAGTCTCGTCCAGCAAAAGTCTGGGTGGACATTCAAAAGTGTGGTCATCTTAGGAAAGCGCTTTGAAATGCCACCCAGGCCTTTGCACTGAGAAGACTGTGGCTTCCAGGTCGCCCCTCCACCCACACCATCCCACCCCGTCTCCCTGGGGCGAGTGAGTGCTAATACAAAGGTAAGAGTAAGAATAACTGAAAAAACTAATACTAGTTATTGTTCCTACTGGGTGCTCAGTATGTGTTAAATACATCCTCTCATTTTATTCACAAAAAACCCTATGACATAGGTCCTGTTGTTATGCCCTCTATAAAGATAAGGAAGCAAGGATACCAGGTCCCGCTGATAACAGGAGCTCAGTGGCTGGATTTAGCCCAGATCTGTCTGGTTGCACTGACGACTCTCACACTCACAAATGCTGCTGCCTGCAACTCTGGAAAGTGCTATACACATTTCATACACCCACGTACATATGTAATATATTTATTGTATTCGTGGTTGAATTGCATTCATATTTGTGTCCGTTTGTTTTTTAAGTTAAGGAAGGTTTCAAGGTCAAAATTCAGCTGAACAGCAGAGGGAGGGACTGGTGCTATAATCCTATAGAAGATGCAGAGACCTGGTTCCCGAGCCCACTGCTAACGTGCTTGTTTCGGTGCAGTGATGTGGCTGTAGAGCCACAAAGTGATGGAAAAGGAGGAGCAAGGAGGAGGCAGGAACCCAGAGGGTGTGGCCAGCAGTAGGGGTCTGTGGGGACAGAGGCTTGGGCTGGGACAGGGGAGTTTGGAAGCCAGCGCCCGGATGAAAGCCAGGGGCCTCATGTGTGGATGCCCACAAGGCCACTTCGGTGCCGACTGGCAGGCCGGGCTCAGAACGGCTGGGAGCAGTGCGGTGACCTGCAGAGCACAGCCTCGTCCATGGGGATGGATGCTAATCCACTCCAGCCTACTGTTGCCATGTGGGAACATGGGGGGTGCCAGATCATCCCATTTCTAAAGAGAAGGTGGAAATCAGATTTTTCACCAAATCTTCAGCTTTTTAAATGTAATCAATAGATTAAAAAAAATATATTACATAGGCCAAGTAAAACACCCGAAGGGCTATGTTTAGCTCTCAGATGCTCTGTTATTTTTTTTAAAGATTTTATTTATTTATTCATGAGAGAGAGAGAGAGAGAGAGGCAGAGACACAGACAGAGGGAGAAGCAGGCTCCATGCTGTGAGCCCGAAGCAGGACTCGATCCCAGGACCCCGGGACCACGCCATGGGCCAAAGGCAGGTGCTAAACCGCTAAGCCACCCAGGGATCCCCAGATGCTCTGTTCTTGATCACTGCAGAAAAGACCTGGCCCGAGAAGACTCTAATTCAATCATCACGCTGGGTCGGCAAATGGGGCCATTTCTGGATGGCAGGTAGCTTGGCCTTGCTACAGGTGTGTAATTTATTACTTGGGTTTAGGGTTTACCAGTTGTCTTTCTGTCCCCTGCCCAACTACAGTGTTAAGTTCCCTGAAATTGACTATTTTTTTCCTCTTTTTGTTCAGTGATGCATCCCAAGCACCTAGGAAAGTGCCCAGAGCGTAGTAGGTACACAGTGATCTGTGCATGAATGTGTGATGGCAGAGAGCCAGTTGGGCTTCCTTCCTTTCTTTTTCTTTTAAGATTTTATTTATGTATTCATGAGAGACACAGAGACAGAGGCAGAGACATGGGCAGAGGGAGAAGCAGGCTCCCGACGGGGAGCCCGATGTGGGACTCGATCCCAGGACCCTGGGATCACTCCCTGAGTGGAAGGCAGATGTTCAACCACCGAGCCACCCAGGTGCCCGGGCCTCCTTTCTAACAGGCCTGCCAGGCAAGCCCTCCTCCGCCAAGCATTTCCACTCACGGCTTCCCAGGGCCATTTCACAAACGGCTCCAAATAAATGGGCCAAGCAGCCCTAGGCTTCCTTCTTTTTCCTCTCAGACAGGGTATGTTATGGTTGGTCGAGGGCAGGGACCCCGGAGGCCCCCAAACCAGAGGCTGGGGAGAGGGAGGTGAACAAAGCAGATCCCATGGAGGTTAAGGAGGAGAGAGACAGACAGATGAGCAGAGGAGAGAAAAGGGAGAAAGAAAAATTGTCCCACGCCAACAATGGTCAAAATGCGTTATTAGGATGTCCAGGAAATTATAGCTTATGTCCATTAGTTCTTTCAGGGTTAATATTGATGCAGATATTATTTCTATCCACGGCCCCATTTATTTGAAATATTATGACTGGGAGTAGCTGCCGCCGTGAATCAAATCAATTGATGGAGTAGTTAGCTGTGCCACCAGGGCAGCCTGCCCGCCCCCTCCCCCCGCCAGCAGCATGAAATATTATGGAGATGGTTCCTTAAAGTGAGCACTTTATCATCATTTGTCTGCAGGCCCCCGCTAGGACCGCCTCGCCAGGCTTCCCGTTGGGCGCACGGAGCTGTCATAACTCAATCAGGCGGCTAACGCGGCTCCTCCAGCCCACGGCCCTGCTGGGCAGCCCCCCGATGGCCCCCCGACAGCCCCCCGGCCCGCACGTGGCCAGCAGCAGGCCCTGGCTCCAGAGGTATTTCTGGAGGTGGAAACGGGAGGCCTCTCTCCCTGTGCCACTTACCCTTCTCCAAACACAATCTGTCATTCCCCACCAGCCTTTCGGGCGGGCTGTTTTCTCAGCCTGGGGACACTTCTCCTCCCCACACCCCCCTTGCCTCCACCCCCGACTCTGGCTGTCAAGACGCTATGGTTTCTGGGGGCGCCTGGCTGGCTCCAACGGTGGAGCCTGCGACTCTTGATCTCAGGGTTGTGAGTTCGAGCCCCGTGTCAGGTGGAGAGATTACTGAAAATTTAAATCTTTTTTTTTTTTTTTAAAGATGCTATGCTTTCTAGATGCAGGAGTTGAGACCTCTGCGCATTGCCTGGCACAGGGAGAGGGCCGCTTGCGATCCCCTGTTCCTCCCTACCGTCTCCAGGGGCAGCATCACTTAGCTGGCACCGAGGACCAGCAACAAAATAATAACTAGTTGAGTCAGTCCCGGTAGGGCTCAGATAATCCATGCAGTGCTTTGTGTAAGTGGTTGACAAACTTTTTCTGGGGGAAAAAGTCTTTGTGGGCTGCAGGGTGTCCATTATAACCGCTCTATCATGTGAAGGCAGCCGCAGACCACGACGCAAGGAACGGGCTTGGCTGGGTGTGGTCGGTCCTCAGACATCCGTTTGCCTTCGCTGTTCTATGCTATGATCTCACTTACTCTCCTTCCTAGGAGAGGATGAGGTTTGCTCAGATGTCACCTCCTCCGTGAGGCCTTCTTTGACTATTTAAAATGAAACTAAACTCAAGGCATTCTTCAGCCTGTTTTCCTGCTTTATTTTTTCTCCCACAACTCATATCGTATCTCATATATATATATATAATATTTTATTTATTTATTCATGACAGAGGCAGAGACATGGGCAGAGGGATAAGCAGGTCCATGCAGGTAGCCCAATGTGGGACTTGATCCCAGGACCCCGGGATCATGACCTGAGCCAAAGGCAGATGCTCAACCACTGAGCCACCCAGGCGCTCCATATTTTTTAATGTATTTTTGCTTCTGTAGGTTGCTGATCATAACACTACCATTGCCACCAGACACACACACACACACACACACACACACACACACACCTGCCACTAGAAGGTAGCTCCATAAGGACAGAGATTTTCCCTGTTGTCTTCGTCGCCTGCATTTCTGGTGGATTTCTGGTGTCTAGCAGGGAGCCTGGCACATAACAAGAATGAATGGTCCTGTGAGGTCAGTGCTGTTAATATTCCCATTTTTCAGATGAGGAAACTAAGGAGCAAGAAACCTATAGGAACTGTCCAAAGTCATCCAGCTGGAATGTGCTCTTGAGCCCATACTGGAGTCCATGAGAGGTTTTATTCATTTACTGTTTTCACTATACAAATTTATTTTAAAAAATTAAACCCTTTTCACAAGCTGGTAGAGTAGGAGGTCCTGTGCATGTAAAGGTACTGGCTCAGAGAAGTAACTTGTCTCAGTAGTTAGGTGGCTAGCAAGCGGTGAAGTTGGAACTCCTTTCATCAAAGTGCATTTGATGCCTGGCTGAGAGGTGGGCAGTTCGGGGCTTGCCTCTTGCCAGCTTTTGACTTACCTGTGTGAGCAGGATGAAATCAGGGTCTCCATGATCACACTTGGGGTGCCTAAGGGCACTCCTTACAGAAGAGTCTCCCACTGTTCCTTCTCCCACCCTTGTGCTGCCTTTGCCCCCCAACACCAGCAGTTTCTCCCCATCCCCTATTGCCCCCACTTCCCTCTACCTGGAGCACCTCTTCTGCTCAGATTCTCTGCATCCTTGAAGAAAGGCTGAAAAAGATAGAACCTTTTGGCAGGTGCTGTCTGGGGCTGCCCTTCAGAAGCAAGCCCCTTTGCTTTTCAGAAGCAAAGCTTGAAGCCCTTTTCCTCTAGAAAGAGAGAAGAGGTGAAGACCATATGGGGCAAGATCCCTCAATCCTGCCACACCCTGTGGGGAGCCTGAGGGTACCTGAGAACATATGATGGCCTCCAGCCACCTTCTCTACCTGGAGAACAAAGTTTGAAGTTCCCTCGCAGATAATCCAGAATTCCACGCATGCAACCCTAAGAAGCTTAGGGATTATGATGATTAATTTTATTTGTCAACTTGGCGAGACCATGATACCCAGTGTTTGGTCAAATTCCAACTCTTCCCTGGGTCTCTCGCCTGCCAACCAGCCTGCCCTGTAGATTTCAGACTTGCCAGTCCCCACTCTTGTGCGAGCCAATTCCACAAAACAAATCTCTCTCTCTCTCTCTCTCTCTCTGTGTGTGTGTGTGTGTGTGTGTGTGTGAATCTATCTATATATGTCCTATTGGTTTTCTGACCAACCCCAACACTCAAGTCTGAGTCTTCGTTTAACAGAGAGCAGCGACCAAGGCCCAAGAGGGCAGGTAAATTCTCCACTGTCACACAACAAATAAATAACGAAGCTTGGGTCATTCACAAAGCTAGGTTAGACCTCTTGCCCTGTGGTGAAGGGCCAGGGTCCTCCCTGGGCACTTCCAGGCCTCTCGGTCAGCTGGAGGGCAGAGGTCACAAGTGTTCTGAGGAAAATCACCTCCTCTGCAGAGGTGGGTGGGCGGGAAATTAGAATCAAAAATTCAGTGTGAAAATACAGAAATCTAGTTGTGGAGCCAATTTTCCATCACACTTAGCAACTCCATTTGATGTGATAGTTTGCTAATAAAACATGAGCATTACGGTAACATAATATTTTAAGTATCCATTAACTAATACGTAAATATAATGGAACCTTATGGAAATATACTTAAGCTGTCACCAACACCCCTAATGTAATATGCATGATTTCCAAGGCTATTTATAACTCCTTGGGTTCACTCTCTCACCACTGACTTCATTGGCTCAATTAAAAGAGGATCTTGTTTTCTCTCCCAGCCCCTGTGTCAATACACTCACCCCCTTGGCCCTCTCCTCCAGGTAGCGCGTGGGCCTGGCCAACACCCGTTCGCCTCACAAGCACTGGACGCGTGCCTGCTGTGGACGGGACACAGCCTGCGGGCGGGGAGCCGAGAATCTGGCAGACACGTGCCACGTGGATGACAACACTGGTCAAAGAGCAACGGCAGGGGTATGAGAGGGCAGAGCAGGGAAGGCCCTCAGGGGAAGTGAGGGGTCAGCAAGTGCCAGACCCAGGCATGAAGATCAGAGGATGCTCCTTCTGGGTACACAGTGGGGTCCAGATGCCGACAGCAGAGATCCCGAGGGGCAGAGGGTGGGAGGCTGCAGAAGGTGAGGCAGCAGGAAGAGACTCCCCTCTAAAGGGCCAGAGCAGGCACTGGGGGCCGTGCAAGGGTCTGAAGAGCTGTTTGTGCTCCCGCCAACACTCTGACACACCCAAGTGGTCAGGTCCCTGGTCTTCCACATCAGCTGGATGCCGGACAATTCAGTCCGGTTCTGACACTACCCTGAGCTAGCACCAGACTCCACAGGTTAAGGGCTTGGCCCTACAGGAAAGTCCCCAGACCCCCGTCAAAAGTACTGGATCCCCAGGGCACCCCACTTCTGCCCGACTTGGCCACAAAGGATAGGGGGTTCTCACAACCCCCTCCTCAGTTTTGACAACTTGCTAGAATGGCTCACAAGACTCAGGGAAATACCTTACTTATAATTACTGGTTTGTTAGGATATAACCCAAGAAGAGCCAGATGGAAGAGAAGCATAGGGTAAGGTATGGGGTGGTGGCCATACAGATTCCGTGACCTCTCCAGACACACCACCCTCCCAGCACCTCCACGTGTTCACCAACCCAAAAGCCCTCCGAGCCTTGTTCAAGAGTTTTTATAGAGCAAAATCTCTGGAGGCCAGTAGGTGGGGCTGAAAGCTCCAGCCCTCCAAACACTTGGCCTTCCTGATGATCAGCCCCATTCTGAGACTGTCAGGGGCCTCCACCGCAAGTCACCTCACTGCTGTAAATCCAAGCTTGCAGACCTGGATGCCTTATGAATAACAAAAGACACTCCTGTCACTCAGGAAATTCCAAGGGTTTTAGGAGCTCTGTGCCAGGAATCAGAGACAAGGACCAAATACATTGGTGGCTTGTACCACAAATGGACTTACTTTCCATCATCAATAGTGTTCTAAACCTAGGGAAGGAGAAAAAACATCAGGAGATGCCCACAACCAACTCCATCTGTGGGTTGTGTCCTGAGATGTGTTTGAAAGGATTCCCACCTATGGCACCTTGGTCACCCCCTCTCTGGGGCTCAATGTCTGTGAATCTGGCGTTGGGGTAGAGCTGTAAGGGCCTTCCACATCAAACTCTCCCGAAGGGCTTTAGGAGCCCTGCCTCTGCCCCCACAGCCACCATACTCAGCAGCTCAGGATGGAATTGGGAGGAGACATGGGTGCTAACATCTAGTAAATCTTCACCTGCAAAGTATATAGCAGGAATCCCCACAGAGGCATCTCTGCCTTGAGCTGAGCGATGCCTCTTCCATGCATCTTACACATATCGGGGTTTCAAAGCTTTTGGTTTGGGATTCCCCATAAGCAACCCCAAAGACATTGATTGGAGAACAAGTGCTTTGTTTAGGAAGTGAAAAACAAATGTAGGGTGCGTTATTTAGCTAGTGGCCAAGGTGGCAACCAGAGTATAATCCCCCTGGGATCTCCAGAAAATGAGGCAAAGCTCTGCCATAGAGTTATCCTACCAAGGGGTGCAGAAGCTGGGACATTGCAGGCCAAATCTTATCAGTCACTAGTGAAGGGTAGCTCCCAAAGGGTGCTGATTAGATTTGGAGTGTGTCTAGCCCGCTCTGTACACAGCCAGAGCAGCCTTCCCAAGTTTTAAAGAACAGCTCTACGCAAAACAATTCAGATACTGGCAGTTGGGAGTTGGTCAAGGCAAGAAAACATGATAAGGCCTGCAGGATAAGTGTAGAACACCAACAGGAGCTAAAAAACAACACTTCCAAAAGATTACACAATCTCACTGGATTCTTGAAGGGTTTGCTTGAAGGAGGCAAAGGATAAATAATTGACAATCTTCATTGGACAAATGAGGCCGTGTGGTTTCAAGACGAGGCTGGCTTTTCCCTTCCTGGACAGTTTTCTTCTTCTCCTTTTGGCTTCAGTGTGTCTCTTTTAGGTAAAAGTATCTCCTTCGTGTAACCGTTTGCTTTGTTGACAGGTTGTTCATCTTGGAATCCCAAGAATCTATTATAAACCCTAAGATCGATGGGGATGTTTGTTACTGCAGCATGTCCTGATTTATCCTGACTGATACAGCTATATGAAAAGAATGCTGACCTTTAAAGTAAAAGCAATTAGATAAGAAATAGCAAAGAACACATAGATATGACAAAAAGTAGGACAATAGTCTGCAACTAACTGGAATTTGTGAAGCAAGCAATGCCTTGTGTTAAGAGATCGGTAAGTTTACTCGGAGCCCATTTATTTAAGAAGAGGAGGGACCACTTTGTGTGTTGATTACATCCAGAGGTAAGACATGGAAGAGAAGCTTCAGGCAACCTTCTCAACCCATGGGACACACACTCTGGACTTGTGGGTCCCTGTCTGTGAAACCAATTCTAGTGGACTTGACCATAAGGACTCCTGACTTCCCTATAATGTGCACATCGGAGAGTCTTGAAAGTCCTGAGAGGATGAAATGAGGTAAAACATGTAAATCATGGGCATGTGCCATACTGCATGTCACCACTGTGGGACACACTGTGCTGCGTACTACTGAAAAAGAAAAATATCTGATTAATCTCGGATGCAGTATCAACAATAATGTGAGGCAAAAATTAGACCAGCCTCTTGATGCTTTCAAATTTTTCTTAATGTGTTCCCAGGTATTTGGCAACTTTTCCCGCCTTCCAGTCATTCTTGGCAGATTCTAGATAATTCTTTCATATGTAATATAAAGCAACACAGCTTCATCTCCTTGGGATATATTCCTGTTTTAAGTTCCATAATGCACTTTGTGGTGGCTTTGCAAAAAGATAATGTGTTGCGGTCACTCCAACAATAAGCGTTTGCCTTGCTAATCCCAGCTGCGTGCCGGTCGTTCCTATCTGTGCCTTTCTGCTCACACAGGAACTTTTCATTTCATTGCTGAATCATAGTCTGATCTTTTTGAAGATGCGTAAAATGGCAATTACACTCAGCGCGGGTAGCACAACAATGCAGAGCACTCCATTGAAGTGACAACAATGGGGACGGCTATGACCACGCTCGCCAGGCAATGACAACTGCATCAAGACAGCTACTTGGCCGATGGTTTGAGACATCATCATTTGTGAGATGGGGCCTAATTTCAGAATGTGAAAATGGAAAAAACAAAAAAAGCCGTCTTAGAATTGATGGATAGGGTGGCAAGCGTTCATAATGGAGTAGCTGCTCAACTCAATTTGGGGATTATCACTATTTTTATGGCGGGAGTGCGTGCATGGTGCGGCTGTGGGGCAGGACGCAGGGCCTGTGGAAGGGGTCGGGGATGGCAGGGGCTTGGAGAGAAGAGGCCACTGATCTCCCGGCCCCTGCTTCTGCAGGAATGGCAGACCGCACCCCTTCCAGCCCAACCAGTGTGGACTGAGCACCTACTCTGCACAAGGTACCATGTAGGAGAAGAGAGGCAGGAGGACTAAACATGATGTCACTACTGTCCTCTTGGGCCCATAGACAACGGAGAGACAGACACCTGCACCAGCAACAAGGTGCCCGCGGACAGCAGTTAGCACTAATACAACCAACAATGCACACAAGGGATTAGGGATCCCTGTGGATTCCACCATGGTTCCACCCAGGAAGGCTTCCTGGAGGAGGGGACATGTGACCTGAACTCTTGACAGGGAGGCCTGAAGTGAAGGATGCCAAGGAAAAGGGTGTTGAGCAGTGGTGGCAGGTTGAGCTGAGTTACAGCAAGTATGAACTAGAGACCACAAGCTGGTCTCCATGACTTTAACCACCTGTGGGAAAGCTCTAGAACTAGGTCCAGACCCAAGCCCGTGAGCTAGCCTAGGCTCTGGCTCCGTGTCATGCTGCATATGTACATAGACACACAGAGGCAGACCCATGGGTGGGTGCCTACACAGAGGTTCCCACACCAGCATTGAATGTGTGTGCATATACATGGGGAGGCACACTGGCGTGCTCACAGCTCTCTCGAGAATCATGCACATGTATGTGCACCCAGGTACTTCCACATGCACACGGGAGCATGCACACACAGAGGCACAGCTGTGCGCCCTCACATACAGCCTCCCGCCATTGCTCTTTGGAGTTACCATGCACATGTACACAAACAGGTATGCGTGTGCGGACAGGGGTATGCGGGTACACCCCTACAGGTAGACACACTGATGCACTGTGTCAACTTTTTGCAAAAATAGAAGCGCTGAGTCCCCTTCCTGCATCCCTACCTTGCTAATCTCCCTCTCCCCACACTGACTCTGGGCTTAAGCACGTGACTTGATTTGGTCAATGGGAGAGCAGCAAATGTAATGCAGGCAGAGATTGAAAAGTGTTTGTGCTTTGAGACTTAGTCTTGCTGTCTTTGGAACCTGAGGCTACCATGTGAGCCAGCCTTGGCTAGTTTGCTGGAAGGTGAGAGACCATGTGACCAAGTCATCCCCTGACATCGAGTCAACTGCCATCACCAGAGATGGCGTGCCACTCACTATAGACCATCCCTCAGCAGAGCCACCAGCTTCCACAGACACATGAACAGGCTCCGAAGAAACTCCCAGCCAACCCACAAAATTATGAGAAATATTAAATTATAAATGTTTGTTGCTTTAAGCTGCTAAGTTTTGGGGTGACTTGATACCCAGAACAAGGGAACAGATGTGAGCAGTCACTCACAGGAGCATGCAGATGCTTACCATGCATACACCCCTGCATTACCTATACTTATATGTATACAGAAGCACAGAAAAGTAAACTCACACACACTTTGGTAATCACACTCATGGGCACACACACATATGCTTGCAGAAACAACACATATACACGAGTATGCCTACAGTGTGTGATACAGAACACGCACACGGATCTGTAAACATCCCTGCTTGCTCACTTAGTCGGTCCATACACTGGCCACACTCTATGCACAAGTGAATGGCCATGGGCCAAATTCCACCACTTGCTTCCGGAATCCAGTTGCTAGAAGGAAAGCAATGGTTCTGTGAAGAGTTCTCACCGAGCCTACCCAGAACCTTCAGCCTTGAGGGCACACTGAAGCTCCACTGCTGAGCAGGGGGTAGGAGCATTCTTGGGTTTGCAAGCCCCATCCACCTGACAGGTTGGATGTGAACCTCGAAGCCTTCTCTGTGACCACTTGAGCCATCCATTTTGTTTTCCTCTCATTTCTGGTTGCTAAGCCGTGGACTTGCAGTGCATGGCGATGCTAGTAGACGTCATGGCCTTCACTCCACATGGCTCTTTCTTATCATTCAGAACTGCTCCTACTCTAGAGTCCAGAGGGCCAGGCAGGCTATGCTGCTTGAGGAATGGGTGTCGGCCGAGTCTCTGTCTTGGGGACAGGAGTGCTTGGGGCGGGCAGGTGGTCCAGGCCACTTGCTCTTTCCAGTGCCCCTCACTGCTGTGTATCTCCTAGTAGACATTCATAAACAGGGGTTAAAGCAGACAGGTGGGGACACCTGGGTAGCTCAGTGGTTGAGCATCTGCCTTTGGCCCAGGGCGTGATCCTGGAGACCCGGGATCGAGTCCCCATGTCGGGCTCCCTGCATGGAGCCTGCTTCTCCTCTATCTGCCTGTATCTCTGCCTCTCTCTCTCTCTCTCTGTGTCTCTCATGAATAAATAAATTTTAAAAATAAATAAAATAAATAAAATAAAATAAAATAAAATAAAGCAGACAGTTTCTCTGATCGAGTGGCAGCTCCTCTAATGGCCTCTCCTTCCTATGTTTGCCCCTCTCCTTTGAAAGGTTCTCTGACACTTCCTTGCACTACACATACTTCCACTTTCCTTGGTCTTCTGTGCTTCTACTTCTCCGGGGCCACCCACTTGTTCCTCTCTAGCCCTGTGCCATCACCCTGGCCACTACTGCCAGCATGTGCCTGGGTAATCACAATTATCTCCCAACCGGGCCCTTACACGGGTCATGGCCCCTCCAATGCATTCTTCATCCTGTTGTCAGGACCTTTCTAAAATGCAAAACTGGCCTATGGGTCAAAGGTCCATCAGTGATTCAAGGATAAAGCCAAGCCCCTGAACATGGTCCATGAGGCCCTTAGTGATCAAGTCCTGAGCACCTCTCCACCTGCTCTCTCTCAACCTGGCCCCAGTTGTCCTCTCTGGGTCAGTGCTGGGACCATGTGCACTTGGGTGTGTCCTCATCCACCTGTGGGCCTTTGTGGCTTCAGTCCCAATGGCCTGGCCCTTCTGCAGGTTTCCCTGCTCTGCTCCATTCACCCTTTTGCACACCTGACTGTCCTAACTCAGCTTAGGTGCCACCTCTCCTCCAAGGCTTCCCTGAACTCCAAGGTCTAGTGGCACAGCAGCTTCTGACACTATGCCCAGTACTTATCAAATTGTGTGATGATTACTTGTTTAGTTATTTGGACACCCATGTGTCTTGATTACCATTTTGTCCTGAGGCACTTACCTAGCATAGCACACAGTATGCCTGGAGTCAATGTTTGCAGAAGGAGGAGAGGGAGGGAGGAAGGAAAGAATTTCAGGGGAGAGTGGAGACTGTTTGTCCTTGACCCAGAGTGACACTGATGTTGATGACAGACCTCATTCTCATTCCCTACTAGGAGGATGACACACAGCTCTGGCCCTCTGAGCTACATCTCCTTCTTGGCCATGGCCCTCCCACTCTCCTGACAAATCTCTCATTACTTGCAGTCTGTCTATTCAGCATAGCAGGTGCCGGCTGGCCAGTAGACATGGTGGGTTGTGCACTTCGCATTGGAGAAATCACATAGTACGGGTAGGGGAGGCACGAGGGGAGGACACGGCGTTGGGAAGGGACCAGGCTGAAGCATGTAAACCTCTGTAACATAAGGATCTCAGGTCAGAAATAAATAGGGAGTTTTGAAAGGAAATGCTCTGCTGCTTGTCTGTCCTGGTCAGGAAACCTTTATTGCAGGGCACTATGTGTGAGCAAGGAGGTATCCAGGGGAATGCAGGATGGCTTAGATGTGACCTGTGGCCCCTACCTGTAAGCAATTCCCCGACTAGTGAAGTGTGCCTAAGTCTCACAAGATGAGGAGCAATATGCCAAATACCCACAAGATGAGGAGATGTGTGAGAAGCTCCAGGCGATTGGTGCCAAGTTAGGAGTGGAGATGGTTTCCATCCAACTGGAGGAATGGGAAAGTCATCATCGAAGAGGAAGGGTTTGAGCAGAACAGAATCTGACTAAGCTGTGGTTGAGGGCACAGGACAGGCTCTACTTAGAGGGAATAATAATGCCAGCTGTCATTGATCGAGAGCAAGTTGAGTGAAGCATACTGTACTAGACATTTTCGTGTGAGACTCACAGCAATGCTGAGCATGCACTATCGCTTCCATTTTATAAATAAGGAAACTCTGGTACAGAAGGCAAGCGAGTTGGCTGAGGCAGCTTGTCCTGGAGCCAGGCTCTCAAACAAGGACTTTGTAGCTCTGTAACCTGATATTTCAGTAAGCTACTGCTGCGTAACAAACCATTCCAAAATGAATGGTATAAACACCAATGATCATTTATTATGAGCTCATGGTTTGAGGAGCAACAGGAGTCACCTTGGTGGCTCTCACTTGTGTCTCCCAAGCAGTTTCCACCAGATGGTGACAGCGCTGGAGTCTTTGGATGGGTCCTCGGTTGCACAAGATGTTGACTGGCTCCTGGGCTGGTGGTTAGAACCGAGAGGACTGCTCAGGCTGATCATTTCCACGTGATCTCTCCAGCATGGAGGCTTCAGCATGATGGCTTAAGACTCGAGAGGTATGTGTCCCATGACAGAATGTCAGGTGGGAATGGTATTGCCCTTCATGATCTAGCCTGAGATGTTATCCAGTGTCACTTCTACTGTGTTGCTGCAGCTGAGACAATCATGAAATCGTTCCCTGTCCTCAGGTTCCAGGGGAGGGTGCATCTGCCTTCATACCTTGATGGGAGGACAGCACGGTTCTAGAAGAGTATGCAGGATAGGGAATATTATTCTGATGACCTTCTGGCACTTCTGAGTTCTGTGATGCCCATAAGCCAAGGCCCTAGAAGCAGGGAAGTAAAAAATGCTGTCTGACCTGGAAAGTGGAGCCAGCGTCCAGCTGAGCAGCACCAGGAAGTTTCCCTGGATGGAGCAAGAGTGCAGACAATGGCCAGGAGTCATGAACTAGGTGGTGGAGGGGTCAACAGAGTGGAGGAAAGAGAGGAGAGCAAGGTCGGAGAGTGGGGAGAGACACAGACATCTAAAGTAAGAAGACTTGGGCTTGGGTAACCCTGGGATTTGGTGGTGTCCAGAGCCAAACCAGAGACATCAGAGGGAGAGCTGGTTTGGGACAGTTAACTGGTGCCCTTGTTGAATGAGAGGTAGGGGGAGGGCATGTTGGAAAACTGCCCAGAAGTGGGTAGAATTGTAGGTCTAGACCTTCGACAGTGGACTGGGACTGCATATGCACACTTTAGGGACGTGAGGTGGGATTGGAAGCCATAGTGTGGTTGAGCTGACCAAGGTAGAGAGCGCAGAGCATCAGCAGAAAGATGTCAGAACACCAAGAACTCTGGTGTTTGGAGGGTACCAGAAAGAGAGCAGGAGCAATCAATTGGTCCAAAGAAGGGCCTCAGAAGACCCTTCTGACCCCAAGACTCTAGGAAAACCCTAAGCAGAAGGGCAGGGACAGACTGTCACTTACCCCAAGACCCATCTCTCTCTACTGTAGGACACCCATCAATCCTTTCTTCCTTGGATCCATTGCTGATCATTTCTGTCGGTGTGAATTCTATCCCCGGTCACCTTGGAAGGCCCCATAAAGACAAGCACCATGTCACAGGTCCTTATGCCCTATGACATCAGTAGTGGTCTTGACATGCAGAGCCAAAGTACGCACTCAATGTCGGTTGAGCGAATGTATGTAACAGGTAAAAACGTTGCTGCTCTGAGAGCTGTGGGCCTGACATCTCTGGTCGGCTATCTCCCTCTTGTCTGAGATTCCCTTCACCAAACTCCCCAAAGAAAGTTCCCAACCCGCTATCGCCCCTGATGTTTTCATGGTACTGCAGAGGCCCAGAGAAGGAAGTGGCTTTCGGGGAGGTTATGGTCAGCATCAGAAATGGGCCTGGGAGTGAATGTCCAGTAGGCCAGCTCCGTGCCCAGCGGCGCTTAGCGGTCTAAGGAACCATGGGACGGGAGAGGCCTGTTCCCCAGGAGGACTAACCAGGGGGCTAGCCGGCCTTCCCCACGAAGTGGACGCACACCCCCAGCAAGTAGCCCTGGGGGTGGCGGCCAGGCCTGGACAGGCGATGCCACCGACAGCCAGAGCCAGCCCGGGGGCCGCAGAGCGCCAAGCTGGCCGAGGCCCCGCCCTTGGCAGTGGTGGCGCCTCTGGGAGCTTGCGGCAGGCTGATCTCCTTGCAGACCCTGGGTCCGAGGGCGGAGTGGAGGAAGGGAGACATTGCTGTGGTTTTGCGGCCAAGGAGGGAACATACTTAGGATATTTAGGGGATGGATAGGGAACTGGCCCCACTCCCCCCAGCCTCTGCCTGCCAGAGCTCAGCCACTGGAACATGCCATTTGAGAAATGTCTTCATTTTCTCTCAGTTGCTGGCCAGGTTCCTGCCACACTCATTGAGAGCAGGAAGGCGGGGGATGGGGGGGCCGGAGAGGGAAGGTGAGGGTCATAGGCAGGAGCCAAAGAGGATCGGGGAACTGGTTCTCCAGAGCTCTCCGTGCAAAGCAAACACCATGGGGCCTGCCAAATCTGCCTGCCACATGGTCTGACAGCGCCCCATGCGGCTCCCCAAACCCCGTCCCCCATCCCTCAGGAAGTCACGTCTCACCCTGGCCCGGAGCCCATTGGGGCACACCATGAACCGGGGACCCAACGTGCCCAGCGGGCTCCATCTGTCTAGCCATGTTAGGGAGCCCTGCTCCAAGGACGCCAGTGCAAGAGCCCAGTTAAGCTGGGTGCCTCGCCTGCCAACAGCAACCCTCTCAAATCGGTCTTTATTTTTATAGACCATGGCTTAAAGGCCCCAGCCACTGCGAATCCTGGCTTCCCATGCTTATTTGTAATTTTCAAGCACCTTGATTTATTGCTTGAAAGTCCCTGACTGTATCCATAGACACAGGATTTCAGAAATGTCAGAGCTGGGAAAGAAAATGCCAGAGCTACCTTCCTTCCACTGCCTTATTTACAAATGAAGAAGCCAAGGCCCAAGGAGGCACCCACAGGGACACTTAGACATCTAGAACTAAGCGGTGGGTTGACATAAAAAAATTCTGATATTGGTGGGAGGCAGCTGGTTGCAGGGAGAAGAAATAGGCTTAGGATCAGATGTGTCCTTTTGTTGAACCCTCTCTTGGTCGCTTTAGGGGCATGACCTTGGGAAAGTCACTGACGGGTCAGCCTTCTCATCTGTAAAATGGGAAACATCATGCCCATTAGAGCGTGAGGAGAATGAACAGGGCCCATCATCCGTGGAGACTGGCATGCAGTAGGCGCTCAACAAACGTACCTTCTCTGTCTAGGTGTCAGCTGGACGTGTCTACGTCATGCCCTGTTACTGATTTTGAATAAATTCGAGACCTGGGCATTTCACAGGAGAAGGCTACACCCCATAGGACTCTGTCCTGTGAATGGGACGCGGCTTTCTGGAGACAGCTGGAGCCAGGCCTGGGGACAGAACCTTCCTCCGCAGAGGGCCAACAGCCCCGCAAAGGGGAGGGGGGGTGTCAGAATGCCCGCCCAGCCGCAGTACCCGAGACGTCACCCGATCGGGGTGGATTCGGTGGTGGACCACTCTGCCCAGGCATCGGAAAGTAGACACCTGGCTCCGAGTGTGGAACAGGAGATTTACCTTAAAGATACCCCGGTTGCGGCCCGATAGGGATCAGCTGGCATTTCGTGTGGCCGAAAGAGTGGCAACTGAATACTTTGCCCCGCCTGACCCAGCCCCTGTACCAACGCCATAGATCAATTTCTATTTTTTCCTTTCTTCTGTAAACAGTGGCGCTGGGGCAGGTCTGCCCGGATGGCTTGCCCACAGGCCCGCCCCAGAATCCTTGATCGTCTATGGCAGATAATGCTGGCTTGAATTTGCACCCATCCCAATTTTCATTCACACTGAGCTTTTTTGGCACTTTAGTAATGAAAAAAGAGAAGGGGTGTGGGGGGGAGGTGGGATGTTGGGGGGGGGGGGAGAGCCATCGATATGAAACATCCCGGCTCAGATTCTGTGCAAACAGCTGCTTTGTGTTTGGAATTTGGGGCTTGACTGGGTTTCAAGGCAACCCACAGCACTGAAGCGAGCCTTTCTTCTCTCTGCCAACAGGCGCCCACAAATGCCTAAATTTAGAAGCTGGCAATTGCCCTCATTTAGGATTTTAGGGGAAACTCAGGTAATACAAACTATCTCGGATCAGAAGGGTTTATGAACTCACTTTGTTGATAGAGTCGAGTTGTTTTGCCTGTGGTAGTGGTGGTGGTGGTGGCGGTTAGGGATCTTTTTTGCTTCACCTTTTTCTCAAAAACACAAATGCGATTTCTATCTTGGAAATGAAGTCGACAGACTCTGTTTTGAGACATCCCTTCTCTGGGGATTACCTGGAGCTCGTCTGCCAGGCGCCCCCACAGACGTCTGCACCGTGAACGTCTGCCACGCGTCCCAGGGCTCAGGGCAGCCGGCGGGGCCTGGCTGTCCGGTGCAGAGAGCCTTGCAGGCATATTCCCGCAGAAATGCCTAAAATCATATTTTATAGGAGGTGGTGAAGTTGGAAGGAAAGAAACCCTTGGAGAGAGAACAGCGAAGAAAGAAGAAGAAAAAAGAGAAAAGATAAAGAGGTTGGGGCCAAGAAATGGGCCAGGTTCCATCCACTCTTAGCAGAGGGGCTACTGAATCTGCTCTGAGGCTATAGGAGTGTCCCCCGCCACCCCCGACCCTGGACATCAGGGGTCTCATCCTCTTGATTCATACGTGCAGCAGCATAGAAAAGAGAAGCCCATCATATGTGCCCCCGCCACATTCTTCTCTTTCATGTGCACCCAGAAAGCAAAACAAGACAAAAAAACCCACAGCTGTCAGGAAGAGGGGAGAGGGTGGCTGATTGCTGTGTGACCTTGGCTGAATTTCTTAACTTTTCTGGTCTTCAGTTTCCTTATATATAAAGTATGAATAATAATACCCTCCTACTTCCTGGAGTAAAAATTAAATAAAATAACGTGTATAAAGCACCATGGGAGGGAATTCTCAGTACTTGAGAGGGATCTGATGGGTGATAGCCCTATGTCAATATACTACTGTTCCCATTCTTTGGGCTTGATTTGTTCCTGTCCCCAGTGATATCTGAAATACAGCAGAGGGAGCCGAGACAGTTGGGCAAGGGCAGCATATGGCAGAAGCAAAGTGGCCTAGACAAAAGGCGCTGTAGAGGACGGGCTGGGTGATGAGGAGATCTGCCTGGAAGAGTAGAAAATTATGGGACAAGGTAACATGATAACCAAGGTGCCGACTCTGAAGCCAGACTTATTGGGTTCTTATGTCACCCCTGTTCCTTATAAGCTGTGTGACCTTAGGCTAGTTATTTAACCTCTCTGTGCCTCACCTGTAAGATCGAAATGATCATAACTGATACTTCCCTCATAGCGTTGTTGTGGGGATTAAATGAGGGAATCGCTTAGAATCACACTTGTCCCAGAGAGAATAGTCAGTAAGTCTGCTATTATGAAGCTAAACCTTGACACTTGGGTGGAAGATGTGGGTAGGTGGAGTGGAAAGAGGAGGGGATTCCAGGCTGGTGGAGGATCATGAGCAATGATGAGGGTGAGTGGAGTAAGACCCAGTCAGGGACCAAGGACTAGGTCTGGTTAGTTGGAGCAAGGTGTTGGCACTGGGGTTTAGCAGGACATCAAGGGGGTGAAGGAAGCCAGAGTCAGATCCAATGGGCTCTGAACACCAGCCCAGAAGACTGGGCTTCATGTCATGTAGGGCAAATAGTCAAAGACGGCTTCTTGGCAGGGGGCTCATTGAATGCAAGAGTTGTCCCTGATTGATATTGGAAAGTACCGGACAATGTGCCGGGAGGGAGCCATCCAAGACTAAGAGGCCAGGCAGGTAACAGCTGCCTCCACTCAGGGGTCAACTTCAGAAAGCCTAGGCTGAAGATGGCAAAATTTGTGCCGTCTCCCCCTCCTCCTGTGTCCACAGCAGACATCAGTAATTGATCACGGACATCTTCCCCAGAGAAGCCGAAGGAAGACAGCCTTGGAATCACTCTGAACTCCGGGTAGCCACCACCTGTGGACCAGAGCTGGGACTTGGGAGGAAGTCTGCTTGCTCATCCTGGTCTGGACCAAGGTGGTGGCACTGGGATGTCCGAGAAGGACCGATGTGAGCATGAGAAAAGAAAAGAAGAATGCACAGTGCTGTGGGGTGGGTGGCTGTCCAGGCAGGAGGAGGAAGAGGGAGATGCCGGGGGTGACTTAGAGTTTTAGGGGGCTGCAGGGAAAATGTGTTTGGTATTATTTACAAGAGGACAGGCAGGGTGTGGTGGGGGGCAGGGAGTGCAGCGTTGAGGTTAAGGCGAGGTGGCCTCAGGACGTGTTGAGCGGGAGGCGAGTGCAGGACACCCGAGAGGAAGCATTCAATCCGCGCTTGGAGATACGGGTCTGGAGCTGGGCTGGAGGCTGGGGCTGGGGACACGGATTTGGAAGCTCGCCACGTGGAGGTGATAGTTGACACTGTCAGGGCGGATGAGAGAGTGTGAGAGAGAAGAGCAGAGGGCTGAGGCTCCGTCCAAGCAAAAACACTCAGTTAAATATCAAATATCGCAAATATTGCAGCGAGAGAACTAGACACAAACAGTCAGAGAGGCAGGAGGAGAAGGGCATCCCACCACGACAAATGCATCCAGGAAGTAGACAATTTGAGAAGAAAGAGGGGTGGTCAGCGTGGCAGCAGAGCAGAAGCATAGGGGACAAGGGACAAGGATCGGACCTGCCTTCTGGGTCTGCACTTAAGGACATTTACGAGCCTTGTGACTCCTGGGACTCTTTCTTAAGAGGGCCCCATCCCCACTGTAGCAAATAAATTAAAACGCACCCACAGTCCACATTAAACATAGTTTTTATATAACTATATACAAATTGAGTTGGCTTACAGTTGAGTCATTGACGTAATGTTATGGTTTGTAGACATTTAAACATATATTAATTTTAATTTTGTGGTTTTCTTTTTGTATTTTAGAGCCAAAAATATTTTTCCAGTTCTCAGATATTTTCACAGGCCCTTGAGAAGCATATTATAAAGCTTAGATATTCTGCTTGGAGTGCCAAATGTTTTAAACAGCCCAGCCCGGGATGGAAGTGGCAGGAATTGGGGGTGGATGCTGTGGGACGGGGTCTGACAAGGACTATCCTATAATTTGGGTGCCTTTACTTCCATAGACTTGCAAGTGTCCTCTAGGCTAGCTTGCACGTGATTCGGCCACCTACCGGGTCATGGGCATTCATCAGAGCATTATTGCTTCATGGACTACGTGCTCCAGTGTTGATATCGAGCAGACAAAGTAGACACCCCCTATGTGTTGCCGTAGGGTCCCCAAGGACCTCTTTGGTGCCTGGGTTGACTCTTTAGCCTCTGGATTGTGGAGTTAGCTTGGGGCTCCAGAGAAGGGATTGAACAATCAGGAAGATAGGAGGCACCCAGGAGTTTAGGCAGACTGGTGTCCCAACCAGTGCAGCAGTATTTCAACGTATGTTTGTTTTTTAGGGAGGGAAAGGGGAGGAGGGGAACAGAGGGAGAGGGTGAGAGGGAATCTCAAGCAGACTCCATGCCCAGCACAGAGCCTGATGTGGGGCTGGATCTTACCACCCTGAGATCACAACCTGAGCCAAAATCAAAAGTCCGACACCCAACAGACTGAGCCACCCAGGTGCCCCCACATTTCAATGTTTTAATGATCCGCTGAAAATCCGCTCTGGTTACATGTGTGCTCATGCCTCCTGGGGATCCCGGGTCAATGCCCAGGCTCCCTGGCTCCCCTGTCAAGATGAGAATTATACTTTCACTCAAAGTAGCAGATTTTCAGAACTGTTAACACTGCCTGTGGGCAATAGGCATGGGCACCCTTGAGACCTGTGGGAGGGGCTGTTCACTGAGGGCAAAGCGCTCTGTCCTGGAGCGGGAGTGACCTCCAAAGCTCAGAGGGAGCTGGTTCCCCGGGTGAGCGGCCGCCTGACGAAGGAGCCTCAGCAAAGCCAGTGGACTCATGGGCTCATGGCCAACCGACCCCACAGACCCTCCCTGCAGCTGAATCCTCCCGCTGCCCGTTCCAAGGGTCTTCCGCCCTCCCCCGCAACGACCCGGCCCCCCGGCCCCCCTGGAGCAGGCCGGCAGAGCCAAGTTGCAAAGTCTAAGTACTTTTTAAGCACTGCAATTTAGTGCAATTATTTGAAAGTAAACAATCTGCTCTGTCAATTAAACATTATTTAGCTTGCGTTTCTTCCGATGCATCACACAATCAGCGCTAGAGCTCGCTCTCCGAGCAGGGCCCAGAAACGGGCAGCTGGCTTTTCTCCAGCACCCCCAGTACCCGCCGTTCCACGGCCAGAGCATGGAGGGGCTGTGGCATGTGTTCCCTTTATCCTAAGGTGACACACAGTAAGAGGCAAGAAGGTAGGGGCAGTGGCATCTTGCACAGCTTTGTGGGCTGTCCAGCTGGGTGCCCCCCTTCTTTCTCTCTAGCAGCCCACCTTGCGGGAACTGGAGGGTGCTCTTGGGGGTGAGAGGAAGATCATCCTTCTGGGATACCTCAGGGTATCTGAGGCCCATTGCCTCAGAGGCTTTATTTTATTTTTGTTCTAGGTAAAATGAATCCCAGCGTGCAGTGCCCAAAGCCTTTCTTTCATTTTTACGTCCATATGCATTTCATGGAAATTTAATCCATGTGTTCCCCATTCATTGACACTTAACTCCTCAAAATATTGTTTCTAAGAACTGTTTGATGTCCAGAGACTCATGCCAGCCATTTACTCAGCACAATGTTCTCTCGAACTGAAACATGCCTGGGCCCCCTAAGGAAGCCAACATCTGCAGGGCACAGTTTTGAGTCTAGAACATGGAATCGTGGGAGTTGGAGAGTGCCCCCCTCCCCGGCCCTGGGCATCCAGGGGGCTGCCAGCGGTGGCCCTTGTGCTGTCATCTGCCCAGGACTGACTCTCCACACACAGACCTGCCCCTGAGCCGACTGCAGCCCCAGCTCATGTGTGTTCACATCATGATGTAGGCCTGGGCCGTTTCCATCTTACCTGTCTTTCAATATGTGATCTTGCTCCCTATCATCTTTGGCCAATTGACATGGCTTCACGAGGCAGCATCTTTTGCTGACAGATGCTCTAACGATAATCAATAATCATTTGCATTTGTAAAGGGTATCACAGTTCATGAAGTGATTTTATATCCATCGTCATGTCTCATCTTTCAGTGGCTCTTCAGGATGGGCAAGACAGGGGCCAGCCCACCCCCATTTTATTGTTGGGGAAACCGAGGCTCAAAAGAACAGAACTCACTTGAATTCAGGCCTTCTGCTACTGATTGGATCATCTTCCACCACGAGGAATCCATCTTTCTATAACTTTCACCTACTGATTTACTTCTCCTCTCAGGTGTTTTATAGGAAAAAAAATTACCATCGTCACCTCATCCTTATCATGATAACTATTATCACATTCCTACATCCAGGGATCTGTCATCTGCAAAATGCTCTGGGAGCCCCCACATTAATGGTCAGCAAAGGGCAAATAGAAATGTCCACCCACCCCCCAAGCCCCAAGCTGTGTATCAGGTGCGCATGTGGCATGTGAGTGCGCGTTCAGAGTGTCCTCCACAGAGTGTGGCCAACTCTCCCTGCATTACGTTTGCAGAAGACGGCTTCAGCTCAGATCCACATAAAGACAGTACTCTTTCCAGAGAGAGCAGTTCAATGCTTCTTCTTAGCTCGGAGCAGCTGAGAACACAGTAAAATGTCTGGTGCCTGGCATGCACAAAATCACTTTGACAGTGTTGCTGTGAAGAGGCTTATTTCTTACCATATGATCCAGTAATTCCGTTACTGGGTGTTGGCCCAAAGAAAATGAAAGCACTAATTTGAAAAGATATCAGCATCCCTATATTTATTGCAGCATTATTTACAATAGCCAAGATATGGAAGTCACCCAAGTGCCCATCCATGGATGGATAAAGCAGATGTGGTGTGTATATACACAATGGAATATCACTCAGCCATAAAAAAGAATGAGATCTTGCCATTTGTGATGACACGATGGACCCAGAGGGTATTACGCTGAGTAAAATAGGTCAGACAGAGAAAGACAAATACCGTGCCAAACGTAAAAGCAAAACAAATGAACAAACAAATGGACTATTAAATACCAAGTAAAAACTTGGAGCTTCCAGAGGGAAGGTGAGTGAGGAATGAGTGAAATAAATAAAGGAGATTAATGGGCATAAACCTCCAGTTATAAAATTAACAAGTCACAGAGATGAAAAGTACAGCATAGCGAATACCGTCAATAAGATCGCAATAACGTGGTTTGGTGACAGGTGGTGACCACACTGATCACGGTGAGCATCGTGTAATTTGTAAAGTTGTTGAATCACTATGTTGTACACCTGAAACTGATGTAACATTGTATGTTAATTATACTTAATAAAATAAATAAATATGAATATAAAGTAAATGTAAAAGAGAAGATGGGATATTCCCATTTGATAGATGGAGACACTGAGGCTTAAGAAGTTGTATCCCTGCCTGAGCATACGTAGCTGGAACCCTAATTTCTAGCACTTCTGAAACACCACTCTCATATTAAAATCTGGGAAATAAACAAAAAGCAGTCGGTGTCCAATGTTTTAAGACCCTTTGGGGGAAAGAATTTATTCTTTGCACAAACGTTTATTGAGTACTTTGTTTGAGTCAGGCATCATGCCAGGGATGTCAGGGATAAAAGAGTGACCATAACAGATGTGGGGTTTGCTCTCAGAGAGCTGGCATTTTAGTGAGGAGGACAAACGAGGTCACAGAAAAGATCACCTCTGAGGCCTGAGGAGCATAATCACCAGCATAGTTAGGGGAGGGAGTGTGGGACAAGGGATAAAACAAAAGGTGTATTGTAGCCTCATCTCTGCCACAATCAAAACGGGAAGCCTTCCCTCTTTCCTATTGAAACTATTAAGACAATTTTGCTTGCTTTCTCTTAGGGCACCTGGATGGCTCAGTCAATTAAGCATCTGATTCTTGGTTTCAGCTTGGGTCATGATCTCAGGATCCTGAGTTCGAGCCCTACAGAGGGCTCTGCGCTCAGCGTGAGTCTGAGATTCTCTGCCTCTCACTCTCCATCTGCTCCTCCCTCTACCCGCTCTCTCTCTCTCTCAGAAATAAATAAGATCTTTTAAAAAAAGATGCTTTCTCTTCCTCTTTAGTGCTATTCTCTAGTACAACCCCAGAATTCTCTCCTATAAGCTCCTGGCACCCTGCCTGTCTCTGTTCAACTTTTTAAAAGATTTTATTTATGCATTTACAAAGAGAAAGAACAAGCACAACCAGGAGGAGTGGTAGGCTGAGGGAGAGGGAAAAGCAGGATCCATGCTGAGCAGAGAGCCTGCCATGGGGCTCCATCCCAGGACCCTGGGATCATGACCTGAGCCAAAGGCAGATGCTTAACCAACGGAGCCACCGAGGCACCCCTCTGTCCAACTTTTATTGAGTATGTACTATAGGCTGGGCATCATTCTAGACCAATATAATGCACTCACAGTTGTGAACCATAGATATAATTTTAAATTTTCTAGTAGCCATAAAAGAAAGAACAAACAGATGACCGGCTGGCTCAGTTGGAAGAGCATGCAACTCCTGATCTCAGGATCATGAATTTGAGCCCCTGGTTGGGATAGAGATTACTAAAAATAAATAAATAAACTTTCAAAAAAACTTGTTAAAAAAAAGAAACAGTAAACAGGTGAAATGACTTTTAATAATATGTCTTAATTCACTCAGTATATCCAAAATATCATTTCAACAATATTATCATTTCAATATCAATATAAAAAGTATTAATGAGATATTTTACATTGTTTTGTTCATTCTCAATCTTTGAAATCCCGCACATATCATATATGTACAACATACCCTAAGTTGGACTGGTGACATTTCAAGTGCTTCATAACCACATATATGTCCAGTGATTACAAAATTGGACAGGACTGCTCTATGCTCTTTATATAGTGCTTATAAAAATCCAATAAGAAATCTAGAAATGTCCCTATGTTACAAAAGAGAAGTCTGAGGTGTTGAAAGGATAGATTATCTAAGGGGGACCCATGGCTTCTGAGAGATGAAAATGGTTTTTCAGGCTGAGTCTGGCTGAATAATTCTGTACTCCAGCTCTCTTTCCAACTGGGCTTGGCTGGACATTGCTGTGTCTACCTGGCGGTGCCAACTCCCATTGCCCCATAAGTGTGGTCATCCTCAGAGCCCCATTAGAACTAAATGTTCCAAATGCATGGATGGGCTTGGAGAGGGTATGAACAGGAAGCCCTCCTGAAGGCAGTGTCCCTGGAGGGTTACTACTCATTCTACTGCCAGGCAGTTGATACTCTGAAAGCATTTCCACTTCATTAGTTCCTTCAAGGTTATGATTATGATTCCATTTTCTAGATAGGACAAATCCTGAAAAGTTAAATGGGTAACACGTAAGATAAAAATTTCAACTGTAGGGTGTCTGGGTGGTGCAGTCAATTGAGCATCTGGCTCTTGGTTTGGCTTGGGTCATGATCTCTGGGTTGTGGGATTGAGCCCTGTGTCAGGCTCCAAGCTCAATAGAGAGTCTGCTTGGGATTCTCCCTCCCACTCCCTCTGCCCCTCCCCCATTCTCTCCCTCTCAAATAAATAAATAAAATCTTTTAAAAAATAAAATAAAAATAAATTTAAAAAAGAATGATTTCTATTGTTTCCTGAGAGTGTCCACTACCACCATATTCAAGTAACTTGGACACTATTTGAAAGTAAGACACAGCATTATTTATATGCCACCAAGAAAGAAAAACAACTGCCAGCTAATTGGGAGATGGCGTTGATTGTAAATGTCAGAAATTCCTCCAGCAATCCATTGGCTAGCATTGGTCACATGGGCCTACTCACCCAGAGTGGGCCAGGAAGTAAAATCCTACCTGGAGCCCAGGAGGGGAGAGGACCAGACATACTTGCTGCACAGAATGAGTAACAAACAACTACATCCAAAGGCTGCCAATAGTTCGTCTCAGGAAGTCCCGTCTTCCTCCTCCGTATTGGAGGCTGAAGCTGGGATTAGTCAGAGTATCCATTGCCTTCTATCACTAATGACTTCCTGTCCAACTCAGCTTCCTCCCTATTCCAGAGTCCACGCGCACAAAGGAAAGAGGAGATGTGACCAAGCTGGATGATGTCACGCTTTGAGGCCGGGTCTGAGCCCATGTGGGGCCGCACATGTGCGTGATGGAAGGACCTGGCAGGCTTTGGTTTTCCCAGGGCCTTCTTTTCCCTCGAATGCTGGATTCATCCCCGCCTATCAGAAATTGATAAGGCCATGGAAAAAGTGAGACTGTGGCTGGGGATCAGAAGGGAGGCCTGGATGGGGGGAGCTGGAAATGTTCCTACCATCACAGGAAAAGTCTGTCTTGTATCTCACCGTGTCCCCCCTTTGCCCCCGGATTCAGGAACTCATGCAAGTTTTCCACAACTGATTTTGTTGCATAGAAATTGATGAATGAGCTCAGGCATGCAAGTTGTCATGGAAAACAGCCCTTGAGATACTGGTCACCGTTCCCTGGCTCGGGGTCAGAGCAGACGGTGGGGCGCTGAAATGGGGGTGGTAGGGGAGAGGCCTTCATTTTTCTTCACACAAACTTCATTGTGGCTGGTTTCTCACCCAGGCCAGGGGCCCAGCCCTGGGAGGACCCAGGGTCGGCCCGGACCACTCAGGGGCAGACCCTGACCTGCCATGGCATAAGCCCATTAGTGAATATTTGTTGTGTGAAGAATCCTAAAGAATGGAAAAAGCAAGAAAAATTTTAAAGTGGGGTATATATTGAATTTGAAACACATACGAAGATAACTTTCCGAAAAGGACCTTGAAGATAGCCTGGAGACATGGCCTTAGGCTAGTTCTCCCCACAACCAGTTCGGAGGCTGGTTCCCACCCTACACTGGTTTGAGGAGGGAAGGCTGCACGGCCCTTGAGCCTCTAGCTCCCAAATCAGCCTCTTGACCATGAATTGTCCCCACCATGCAGGCACATCAACCTCAGAGAGGAAAATATTTGTTTTGGCCCTCCAGAGCCTAAGCCACTTCCAACGAGCAGAAACACGTCGGGGGCACGTTGATGAAGTAATCTGAAGGAGAGTCACCGCTGGCCCATAGGGCAATGGGTGTGAACTTGAAAAAAAAAAGGGGTCTGCTCTAGTGGGTGCAGCTTCTGAGGGTGCAACTGGCAGCAGGTTGGTGAGCAGGATTTCAGCCCCACTCCCTGCCCTGGATGGGTGCCCACCAACACGATTTCCTTCTTAATTCTGGGCATAGGCTCTACTTCCCTGCTCAAATTAGAGACCTACTTCCTCTTCCGGCACTGCTTGAGGGGTCATGGGCATATGAGTTGGGTCCCTGAAAGCAAAGGCCATGGCTCTCTCCTTCCTTCCCCCAAAGTCTTTACCTGCCCTATCCCCTACTTTTTCTGTAGTCTTGGGGAGGGGGTAGGAGTCTTTAGAGGAGTCTCAGCACCCCTGTTCTTTGCTCCCTCAGCTCCTGGATTGTCCCTGGCACCACGTTTGTACCCATATTGTTAATATCTTTCCCATGAGGTGGTCTGTTCAGGGAGGGGTGGGGTCCCATCTGCCCAGTGCCATCCTGGGACCCAGCCCCATACTGGAACAGTGCCTGGCACATAGAGAGAACTCAATAAAATAGCTGAATTAATGAATGAACAAAGGAAGGAAGTCTAAATTCATTTGCATGTTTGTATTTTATCCCAAGAGAGTGTGCTTTTAGTCTACAGTTGTCAACACGGAGGTAGGGATGCTTTCTCTTTCTCGGCTGGGATCTTCAAAAGTCTTAGGGGAGATGGGCCATGTCTTCCCCACTCATGTGAGTCCCAGGGTGCGAATTTCACCTTGTCCCACTCCTTTGCAGAGAGAGAGAGCCACAGAGGCCCTCCTCTGCTATGTGCACTTACAAGATGTGACCTAGGGTTTGGGTTCCCACTCCACTCCCTGCTCCCAGGGGAGACAGGTGGTCTGGATAGTAACCCTGACTGCTTGCGTCCTTGCTGTATCCTCTGTTATTAACTTCGCTGGGTCTCAGTGTTCTCTCATATTAAATGGGGACCACAGCAGTACCGATTAATGGGAGTTTGTGAGGATTAAATGATATAAGAAATGTGAAACGATTAGACTGTGTCTGGCACCTAAGCCACTGAGAAATGGTGGCTCCCATAAGGATAATGCTGTCACTCCCCATGGGGCCACAGTTCTTTCTGGCCAGGACTCCAGGGGAGATGTAACGGGGAGATGCTCATGCAAGTCGCTCCGTCATTCATCGTCCAAAGAAATCTCTCCTGGGCCGTGCCCTGAGCCTGGACCTCTCTTGGCCTCAGGGATGAGGAGGGTCCCGGGAGGGAGAGAGCTGCTGGTCACGGCGGGCAGTGAGCTGAGTCACCAAGCCCTCTCAGCACCTCAGAGAGCCCCCTCTGAGAATCCGCCACAGGAGCCATGACTTCAACATTGATTCATTCATTTCATACTCTTATTAAACACTGACTATATGTGAAGCACTGGAAATACCGGGGTGAGGGAGGGAGAGCCCCTGCCCTCAGGAAGCTCACATTCTAGAGGCTCAAGCAAATCATAAACCAACAACCATAGACTCTCTGAGGTCAGGCAGAAAAAACACAACCAAAATCCTCTTTGATGGCTTCCTTGGGCTTTCCATACTGGCATTAGGGTAGGCCCTGTACCCATTTCTTCCACAGAAAATGGGTTTCCCGTGGTGGAAAACAGCCATACCAGGCCTCTCTTTCATTGATGGATGAGGCTGGTCACCTAATGATCGTTAATGACTGCGAAGGCCCTTTGTCTTGGAGTCTGTCTTTGCAGGATGGAGATAATCCCACCTGGTCTGTGCAGCTCGCCTCATGGGAGGCACAGGGTGCTCCTGCCTCTTTCCATTTTGGTTGGTCGCTCATCCAAAACATCAGCCACAGGCACCCAGAGAGCTTTCGTTTTTTTTTTAAGATTGTAATTATTTATTTGAGAGAGAGAACAAGCTGGGGATGGGCAGAAGGAAAGAGAGGAGCACATTCCCCACTGAGCAGGGAACCCGATGTGGGGCTCGATCCCAGGACACCAGGAACATGACCTGAGCTGAAGGCAGACACTTAACCAATGGAGCCACCCAGGCGCCCCCAGAGATCTTCATAAGATGCAAAGTTGACCTTGTCATCTACTTTCAAGGGATCTGGGGTAAAATCTAAGAAATCCCAGTTTCTGTGCTTGACTTTCAAATAGGGTGACTCAAACACTGGTTTGTCTGAAGCAGTCCTGATCAAGACTGGTATCCTCCAGTTTTAAGATCTAGAATAATTGCTCGTGGAGCCCACTTTCCCCTTTTCCCTCAAACTGGAACATTTATATCCAGAAGCAGAAGAATGTTTTCACGATTTGGTCCTACTACTTCTATGACTGCTTCTTATGTCTCTTTGCAATCAAATCTTCCTCCAGCCTGCCATGCTGCCGCTTACCTCCAAGATACCTGGGTGCTGCTTGTTCTAGTGGGACATTGCCCTTCCCTACCATCCTACCCCCTTCTACCTCCTCCCTGTTATCACCAGGGCCCCCTCCCCCAGGGTTACCTCCAGGAGGCCTCTCTGGCCCCCCAAATCCTCCTCTGCATCCCACACCCAAATTTTCCCCCTCATATCCCTCATCACAATGGCATCTTTTTTTTTTTTTTAAGATTTTATATATTTATTCATGAGAGACACAGAGAAAGAGAGAGACAGAGACACAGGCAGAGGGAGAAGCAGGCTCCATGCAGGGAGCTTGATGTGGGACTCAATCCCAGGACCCCGGGATCATGACCTGAGCTGAAGGCAGACACTCAACCACTGGGTCACCCAGGTATCCCCACAATGGCATCTTGAATGTCATCTGTCTCCATGCCAGACAGAAAGCTCCATGAGGACAAGACTGTACCTGATATGCTACTCCTCCTTGACCACACCTTCAAGAGCATGAGCCATGTTGGAAAACTATGTTGGGTGAAAGGGATGGACAAGCCGATTCATTAAGTCTGAAGTGAGCGTGCTTTGGGGAAATTCTCAAGAACTCAG